>NC_079312.1:157650107-158266513 GCF_029931775.1 Euleptes europaea
GAGTGTTCTAAGATTTTGTCAAGCCCAAGAAAGGGCTTAAGAGCTAAACTGAATCATCTAAACAAAGAATGCTTTACACTTGTCAGATTCAACTGGGGTTCTTTGTGTGCCACCTTCTTAGGTGTTAGGGAAAGCTCCCCGCAGAACACAACTTAGAGAGAGAGCTCTTCAGCCTATTTTGGAAGAAAAACCTGTATGCATTCCAAGAGGGATATACACACTTGCTCTCATCTGGAGGTAGTAACTGCCATTTATGTAATGCCCTTTGTTCTTCCCGAAACGAGTGTTCAGACTCAGCTAGAGGAATTCCCTTCCACACTGCAACTTATCTTAACACACCAAACACTGCAATTCTGATGGAGCACAAAGTGTGTCTTTTTAAGACTATAAAGTTTGCCCAATAGGTGCAGCAGAATGAGGTGGAAAGGACTATGTTGGTAGAATGGGTTTTCCATTTCAGACAGTGGGGGGAAAAGGGGTTATGTTTTTCATGCAGACTCTTCGCAAATTAAAAAAAAAAAATCCACATCTGCAAGAAAATATTCTAGTCTAGCCTTTCACATGCTTCGTTGGGTTTCTACTTTCAAAAATGTAATCCCTACCTGCAGTCTGAAGGAGTAAAGTTCTACCATCTTAGTGCTCTGCCACCTCTTCTGCATGTGTGCAGAAGAGGATGAGGTTGTGGTAAAATGCTGAGGTGGCAGAACGCACTGCCCCGCATCAGACTATAGGTGGAGGATTGCATTTTCTAATGTTTCCCCATAGAAAAATCAGCCCAGCAACTGTGAACAAAGGGGGTAGATGTTCCCGCCCCCCTGCTGTGCTAATTTTTGAGATTTTTATGTGAAGGAGCATTCTTAAACTGGAATCCACCACCCTTGGTCTATGGGGTCGGAGTCCATTTTACCACCACCTGCATGTATAAATGAGGCCTTAGATAGGGAGACTGAAGGCATGGGGAATAACTTCATGATTATAAGAGACCTAATTGGTGGTTGTGATGTGGGCCACTAGAAAAAAAAATCCAAAAGCAAAAATAGTCATACCTTTATTACGATCAACGAAAACATTACAAAGTAGTGAGCAAGGTTTGGTTTACTGGCACTCTACTGCAGGCTAGCCGTTAACCAAAGTGAGCAAGCATTCAAATGAACATCCAGCTTGAAGGATCTGGTGAACCTGAAAGCTTTTCAGAAAGGATTATTCGTGTCATGTTTGCAAAAGTGTCCTCCACTTGCATTTATCCCTTCTGCAAAACAAGTTGAGTAGTGCTAGTATGATTCACTTACATCCCTTGCCCCTTCACACCATTTCAGAAAATGTACAAAATGTACAAATGGGTTGATTCCGTTGTGGCATACTCTGCTGGTGCCCTTTCTACTAATTAATGTCCTGTTGCTCAAAGCTGCCTGTTAGCCTTTCACATTTATTCTGCCTGATTTTTATTTAACATTTTACTTAGAGACGGCATTATTAACAGTTGCAGAGGAGTTGGTGTATATGCTCATACAAATTGCTGTGTGCATATACTGTGGGTCATTCGGATGTAAGTGGCGCTGTTTGCAAGATGTGGATCTCATGAAGAAGCAGGGAAGGGCAAGACCAGGCGGCTGCTTCATATCTGAGATCTTGACAGTATACCAAGCCATCCAGGGCAATGGTGCAGTCCAGGCAAGAAGGAGTGAGGTTTAGGGTAGCCCAGTTTATTAAAGAAGGGCAAGACCCAAAGGATTGAGTTGTAAATTCTGAGTGGTGGGCACTGTGGCAAAACAGTCCTGCAGGCCTATTCCACTGTGCCCTCCAAGGTTTTTCCCACACCTGGAGGGTCTTTTCTCTCTGTTCAGTCACTACTACCACCTGGCCTTTGTAAGAATTGCCCCCTGGGAGGACCAGGACTCCCAGCTTTCCTTCCAGTTCCAAGGCCTTGCCTCTGTGTCTCCTGCAATCCAGGTTATTGTGGGGATGGTTTACTGCTTTGTGTATCACTGGGGGAATAGCAGAAATTTGGTGGGTAGTCCCCCCCACCCCCGAATGCAGATGCAGTGCTGGGGAATTTTTCACGGGCTGAACTTCTGCCTTCTTTGAAGTTGGTAATATTGCTAGAGGTTTGCCATGAAAATGTTGGTAATACCAGGCAATCCAGTTTTACCATCGAAGACTGCATGGTGTAAGGGCTAAGAGTGTTGGACTAGTATCTGGGAGACCTGGGCTTGAATCCCCATTTGTGGAAGTTTGCTGGGTGATCTTGGACCAGTTATACTCTCTCAGCATAACCTACCTCACACAGTTGTTGTGAAAATAAAGTGGAGGAGATGAGAACAATGTAAGCTACTTTGGGTCTCCATTGGGGAGAAAGGTGGGGTACCCCTTGGAGGTGCCCCTTGGAGAGCACATATCCAACCAGTGCTCCGCCAATTGCACTGGCTCCAGATTGAGTACTGGATCAGGTTTAAGGTTCTGGTGCTAACCTTTAAGGCCCTAAATCAGGGGTGGGGAACCTTTTTTCCACCAAGGGCCATTTGGATATTTATGACATCATTCACGTGCGATACAAAATTATCAACTTAAAAAGTAGCCTACCAAGCCCCAAGCAGGCAGCTGCCCCAGATGACACCCCACCCCACCTTGGTACAGGCAAGCAGGCAGGCATCCAACCAACTGATGGCGCACTCAGGGGAAAAAAGGTTCCCTTTCTCAGCAAAACAAACTCACATCCACCTTGAATAGACACTATTCCTGTCCGCGGGAGGGGGCGGATCGCCAGTCTTAGATCCTTCTGAGCTAGAGATCTGCCAGGACCCACAAAAGGCCAGACCATCATACATGTGAGACCACCTTTCCAGATATAGCCCTCCAAGAGCATTACGCTCATCCAATAACAACTTGCTAGTGGTCCCCGGCCGGAGAAGTGTCCTTCTCTCCTTGACCTGGTGGAACTCTCTGTCGAATGAGATTTGAACCCTGTGGGACCTAGCTCAGTTCTGCAGGGCCTGCAAGGTGGAGATGTTCCGCTGGGAATGGTTGAGGACAGCAACAGTGTCCATCATAACTGGCCTTCCTGTTCTCTCCCTTTGCGTATTCAAGCCTGGTTCAATCTTGTCCACCTGCCTTCTCCTAACTGAAGGATTGAATGGCACCTCTGGATACTGGAATGTATAAATTATTAATTTTATTAAAGATTTAAACAATAAATTATTTATATTATGTTGTGTGTCTTAAAACTGAATTATATTATGACAAGTTATATTGGGTGTGAGCTGCCCCTCCCCAGCCTTAAATGGGGAGGGGCAGGATGAAAATCTAATAAATAAATAAAGGCTGTAGTTCCTATGATTTATTTGAGACTGAGCTCCATTAAATTTAGTGGGACTACCTTCTAAGTAATCATTGCATAGCATTGGACTACATGAGTTAAATTTGGATTCCCTTCCTTAAAATAAAAAGGGAGGTATTGATGAACAAGCTTGAGTTCAGAGTAACACAGAGAATATCAAACCAAGTAACCTTAGGGTACGCGTCTGTACTATTCTTCCTTCACATCGCTGCTTTGTTGCAGGCACAGACACTCTGAAAAGTAAGCGTCTGTCTGACTAGGCATGACATTATAAGCTTGAAATAGGCCTAGCAGAATGGCTAAAAGGGGAGATTTCATTGCTGCCAACTTCTCAGCGGACAGTCCATTCCACCCAACCCAGCAATCCCAATTGTTTCAGCAAACCCCATTGCAGATCCTATTTATTCAAGACAGCCTCTGATTCTCTTGTATCCTCTAACCCCAGATTCTGTTCATAATGGTTTAAGACAACCCTTGACCTTCTCCCAGGAGCGTATTTTAAAGATACTACCAAGTTAGAAGGGCATGCAGGCTGGAATCTTTGCTTCTAAGCTAGCAGCTAGATATAGCATGCAGCATCTATTCAGGGGTGTGCATGTATAAAATAGTGGGCTGCTGAATTAAAAAATATATACTCCCTGGGGTCTTCAGAAGGAATTGGGTCAGTTCCCAGAATTCGGAATCAAGCATCCACTTCTCAGCAGTGGTTATGCCCTGCTTACAACAGGGTAGATCAGCTATAGCAAAAAGCAGGGAAACAGCCAAGTTTGTGAAAACAGAAGCAGGGCACCAAAATAGATACGGGCCCCCCAAGTGACAGGTCCTCACCTTCTGCCCAGTAAAGCTGCAAACGGAGTTGAGCAAAGGTCAGTCTTGCTAAAATCATACTGGGAATCCCCAAGGGATCCAAGACTTTGTGACTCTTTGTGCTCTTTTACAATTGCTGTATCCTGCAAATGAGTTGGATTCCCAAGGATGAGGGGACGCTGCCAACACTTCAAATGTCTTTTAAAACTTTCACAGCAGTTTAAAAATAGCCCCCGTGTACTGGAAAATGTGACGGTCACTTTGGTCCTGAGTGTTACTCACAGCAGGGGTTTGAATTAACTCTATCCTTGCTGTTTGCTGTCGAGTGTTTAGACATCCCCCCCCCACACACACACACACTATGATCTGGTTTGAGCTAGAGTTCATCAGGCCTGTTAGTGTTGGGAATCAAATGAGAAAGTTATGAAGCAGGAAGTCTGGGTATTTGCGTTACTCAAGTACGGTAAGTCTTTCAGGACAATAGCACCAGATTTTAGAAGCTTGGATAAACAGGCAGCTGGGATTTTGCAAGCCCCAGATATGCCATTTAAATAAGTCCCTGGTAGCAGCTTTTCCAGAACTGAGTATTTGTATTCTGCTGAGAGAGAGCATTAAATCTGCCTATCCTAAATCTGGTTGCCATCCGGTCAAAAGGCTAGCTTTTTTTTGGCCGTCAAGTCACAGCTGACCTATGGTGACCCCTGGTGGGGTTTTCAAGGCAAGAGATGTTCAGAGGTGGTTTGTCATTGCCTGCCTCTGCATCACGCCTCTGGTAATCTGTGGAGGTCTCCCATCCAAATACTTGCCAGGATCAAGGATGAGAGTGTGACTGGCCCAAGGTCATCCAGCAAGTTTTCATGTCAGCATGGGGATTTGAACCTGGGTTTTCTAGATCCTAGTCCAACACCTTAACCACTATACCACACTGGCCAGCTAGGTCACATTTATTGCTAGCACTGTGAGACCAATTTTAATCTAACACGTATTTACTAGAGTGGAACCCTAGAAACCTTTTTTTAAAAAGTAGAGAGCCCTGGAATGTGAGTCTTGCATTAGCCTAGATATTATTCATTGCCCATGCAAAGGAGTACATCTTAGTGGGCATATAGTGTTTCTTCCTTCTTTATGGAGTTAAAATTGTCAATCTTGTGATGGTCTCCTTAGTAGGACTGAGATTTGTTTACTTATCTGGAGAACATTTGCAACTTGCTAGCAAGAAGAAGCGTTTGGAAACAGTCTTATTGCCGTTGCAGTTTCCCAGATTTTGAAAGGAAGCCCCAATGAGATGTAGCGAGAAAAGAATAAATAGGTGGGGCTGTGGCCCAGGGCATTCTTTGCATGCAGAAAGTCCCAGGTTCAATCCCTAGCATCTCCAGTTAAAAAGGACCAGGCAGCAGGTGATATGAAAAACCTCTGCCTGAAAACCTGGAGACCCACTACCAGCCTGAGTAGACAGGACTGATCTTGATGGACTTATGGTCCAATCCAGTATATGGTAGCTTCACGTTTTTTCAATAAATAGCACAGATCAGAAATATGGATATAAAAGTTGTACATTTTCAGAATACTTTGGAAGTGAGAAGACATGAATTAGTTGGGGGCAAGAAACTGTGAATTATGGGACAGGAGGCTAATCCAATCTGATTGACAGCACAGCCCTGTTTGACTGACGTCTTTTTTCAGACTTTCCCCTGCAGTGATGAAGGCTAGAGATGAGCTTTGTTATCAAATAATGTGCTGGAGGGGGAATGTAGCAAAGTCGTACTCCGAAGACAGACACACACACACCCTGTCTGTGGAAATTACTGCTGGAACCAAGTAGTTCTCCTCTCCTCTGTTTTATCCTCACAACAACCCTGTGGGGTAGGTTAGGCCGAGGCAGAGTGATTTCAACCTTGATCTATCCCAGTTTTGGTCCAGTGCACTAACCACTACCCCACACTGCTGCAAGTCAGGTTTTTTTTTCAGAGAGGGGAATCACTGCTCATCATCCCTTTTACCTTTGATTAATAGATATTTGTGTTCTTTTCAAAACCTGTTTTACCAGCAGTGACAATGGTGTCAAATAAATGAATCTATACCATGGAAAGTGTTACCCCTCTCTAAACCACTTCTTAAAAACTATTGCATGTCTCCTTCTGTAATATTGCATTAAAAGCATAATCTTGATGGCATCTAGTATTACAGTCTTTCTTTCTTTCTTTCTTTCTTTCTTTCTTTCTTTCTTTCTTTCTTTCTTTCTTTCTTTCTTTTTTTCTCCCTTTCTCCCTTTCTCCCTTTCTCCCTCCCTTCCTTCCTTCCTTCCTTCCTTCCTTCCTTCCTTCCTTCCTTCCTTCCTTCCTTCCTTCCTTCCTTCCTTCCTTCCTTCCTTCCTTCCTTCCTTCCTTCCGACAACCCATGCAGGAGGCAAGACTCAGATTTGTAACTTCAGGGCTTTCTCCACCTGCTTTCCTTTCTGGGTTTCTCTCTCCATCATATGCAGTGCTATGTTGAAGGAAGGAGGCGTGTTTGCCGTATGGCAGCGGTGCTCCTCCTAGCTGCAAGACAGAATGGAAAAAGGGAGCGGGAGGGAGGGAGAGGAGAGAGCTGTGAAGCGAGGGTGCCTGAGAATATTTCCAGTCCCAAAGTGCTTGGGCAGCAGCCGGCAAAGACAGCTAGAGGGTGTGCTGCAGAGCCAGGCAGCGGGCTGAAGCTACCCAAAGGAGGGAAAGCCTGAGAATAGTCAACAGCAGCAATTACCAACCATTGTGCCCCACCACAAGCCGCCAAGCATGCCCAAGGCTCTCTTCCCCTGCCTCTTCTGCCTCAGCCTCTACCTTTTGGAGGGGATAGCCTTCAATTTAGACGTGACCGAAACCATCCTCAAGTACGGAGACAACGGCAGCTTTTTTGGCTTCTCGGTGGCTTTGCACCAGCAGCTCAGCCCGCAGCTTCTCAGCTGGTGAGTTCCCTGCTTTGCATGCCTGTGCCTATTTTCATTTTTTCTCCTTATATAGCAACATGTGTAAAGATTGTGAATGCAGTAAGATGAGAACGGTCAGGTATTAAAGCCTTTCTTTCCCCCACCCACCCCACACCTATTCAAACTTGAGAAGAATTATTGTAAATTTTGCTAGGCGATTTTGTCTTCTGGTTTTGCTTTGAAAGCGTGTCTGTGAATTCAACAGCCTCTGCCTAATTCCCTGGTTGTTATCATTAAAACATATGCCAGTTGTGTGTTTCCCTTTGGGACTGGAACATGTGAAATGTTTGATCAGTAATATTTCCTCTGGTAGTGCTTCTGCTGAGTTATTTACAAGGCGCTGCTTCCCTGCCATGATTTAGCTGTTATGAGGGCTGGTGGAAGATGCTGCTGGTGGTAATACTTTGTTTCCTTTGACCAAGCAGTGGGTGTTTATTATGTTTTAAATTCCATTCATATGATGTTTTTAAAACATTATTTGCAGGGTGGAAAGGTGGACACACAAACTCCCTCTCTGCATTCTCCACTGCCCATCCCTAAATATTTATGATATTTCTCTAGAGGAAATGTAATATTTGATCTGCTGATGGTATTTCCAGAGTTTGCATTTATGGTCTTGCTAACTATTGTCCTAAGAGGCTGTTTACCTTTTCCATATAGGTTCTCTTTCCACAGCTAGGAATTTCACTAATAATTTAGCTGGTATATTTTATTGTTTCATGTATATGAGTTATTTTCTCAAATGCATCCTGTTTTTGTTTGTTTGTTTGTTTTTGCCTTTGCATCTGGAAGGGTCAAATTCTGATTACTTTCCAAATATGAATGCAGATGCATTGGGCAAGTACATGTCAATCATGGTTGGATTTGTGGGCGGGGGTCTCAGTTTTCCTGGGATGAATTCATAGCCAGCCACTGGTTGCCACAGAGCTAGGATGGATTATAATCTTTGCTTCCAGGAGAAGAAATGTAGCATCACCCTCTAATTCTTTTGTCATCTCCAGGGTACAATGCAAAGTTGCTGCTTGGTGGTGTTCTCTCTTTGTTCTGCCTTGTGTAGGAGAGACGCATCATTTAAAAAAAAGAGAAACTGCTGTGTGGCAGATGAGTAGGACAGAAAAGGCCAGGTCCTGGGGATATTGACCTCTCATTATGGTGGTTTTGCAAATGCATTTGGAAGGCTTGGCTGATAGCTTGAGTAGGAGGTCTGTAGTCCCAAATGGCTAGAGTGAGATTATCTGTCTTTAATTGGGAGGAGCGAAGGAATTCTGATGACTCTCTTAAGTGTGAGTGTTCTCACACGCATGGGGGATGTTTTGCTTTAGGAGCGGCATGCTCTCTCACCCTGCTCAGAGAGGAATACCTTATAGGAAGCTCCTAATTGGTGTGCATGCTCCCCCAAGCAAGCCCCTGGGCCTCCTCAGTGGGAATATTGTGGGCCACCCAATCCCGCTGAGCCCCCTGCCTCTCCCAGTGCCCCTCCTAAGAACACTGACTTTACTTCTTGGTTGGTTGGTTGTCATGCTTGCTAGCACCCTTGGCTCAGCCACATTGTTTCCGTATAACACCTTAGATTGCACAGGGTCATTTATAAAAGGCCCCAGAAAGTTGATTCATTTGGAAATGTGGTGTTGGAGGAGAGTTTTACAGATACCAAGAACTGCCAAAAAGACAAATAAGTGGGTTCTAGATCAAATTAAGCCTGAACTCTCCCTAGAAACTAAGATGACTAAGAAGAAGAGGAAGAGGAGTTGGTTTTTATACCCTGTTTTTCTCTACCTTTAAGGAGTCTCATAGCAGCTTACAATCACCTTCCCTTCCCCTCCCCACAACAGGCACCTTGTGAGGTAGATGCGGCTGAGAGAGTTCTGAGAGAACTGTGACTAGCCCAAGGTCACCCAGCAGGCTTCATGTGGAGGAGTGGGGAATCAAACCCAGTTCTCCAGATTAGAGTCTTCCACTCTTAACCACTATGCCCAGCTGGCCCTCTCTGTACTGAGCCTCACTAAACTGAGGCTATCATACTTTGGTCACATTATGAGAAGACAAGAGTCACAGGAAAAGACACTAAAGCTAGGAAAAGTTGAAGGCAGCAGGAAAAGAGGAAGACCCAACATGAGATGGATCGACTCTATAAAGGAAGCCACAGCCCTCACTTTGCAAGACCTGAGCAAGGCTGTTAAGGATAGGACGTTTTGGAGGTCATTAATTCATACAATGTCCATCAGTCAGAAGCGACTTGAACGCCCTTAATATACACACATTGAGACATTGACACACAGGGGGCACACAGGATGGGAAATGGTCCAAGGGTGGCAGGTCAGGAATTGGATCAGTCAGCCCATCCCACAATTTGAGTAATGGTGCCTTTAGGCAGATTCTTCTGTCAACGCCTACAGTTTCTACTGGAATTACTCAAAACTATTGGTGCATGGGCATCTTATGATCCTGGCCAGCAGAGAAAGGAAATAATACTATTATTCAAGTGTCATAGAATCATAGAGTTGGAAGGTACCTCTAGGGTCATCTAGTCCACCCCCCTGCACAAATCAAGAGATTCACAACTACCTCACCCCCACACCCCAGTGATGCCTACTACATGCCCAGAATATG
The DNA here is from genome assembly GCF_029931775.1 of Euleptes europaea. Taxonomy (NCBI): domain Eukaryota; kingdom Metazoa; phylum Chordata; class Lepidosauria; order Squamata; family Sphaerodactylidae; genus Euleptes; species Euleptes europaea. The sequence continues at coordinate 157,659,821 of NC_079312.1, forward strand.
TCCTAAAAAACCCCTCCAGGATCCCTGGGCAATCTGGCCTGGAGGAAAATTGCTTCCTGACCCCAAAGTGGCAATCGGCATTTCCCTGGGCATGTAAGAGAGGGCCACGAGAGTGTCCTCCAGTGGTTTAGAGAACTTGAGCATGGATGCATTCAGTGGCTTTGATCCTCAGTTTTCTTCCTCAAAAATGGGAATAATGGTAACCCAGCACATAGTGCTTTGAAGGCAGACCAAATATGTGCTGTAAAGCACTTTGCAGGCGACTGATATGAGTAATATTTTTTTGACTGGAGTTTAATCATGTGCCATCAGACCATACATGGTAGATGTCTAAATTAGGAAAGGAAGAGGTTATCCTGTAGTGGGGAGGATTGTGTAGAGTTACAGTTCTCAAAGGATGTGCTTGCACATGCAGAGTGATGTATGACCAGTGCGCAAGGGAAGTACCAAGTCTGTGCCATCCTACAGTGCAGACAAGGTCAGGTGTAGCAAGCTGTGCTGGGTTCTTTTATGCCATGTTGCCCCTGCAGACACAGGATCGTTCTGTAAGGATACTGTTTCTCTTACAAGAACACTGAGAAATCTGCAAGTGCAGTCACAAATGAAATTTTGCGATTTACTGCAAGCAGGTGCAGCCAGTGTTTGTATTCCCAGAGGACCCTTTCTGGACAGTGGACTAGGAGCCAGAAATGTATTCAGCTGTACAAGGTGACTCTTTAGGCAGCATAATGAAGCTGGTGCCTCCTATTATTAACAGCTCCACAGTATTGGAGTACATACATTCAGGCCAAACCAGGGCATTGTATACAAAATCCATACAGAGATGTAACATTTTCTTTTTCTGTCTTCTTTACAACTTTGAAGCACTTTTCTTTTCTTCTCCTTATGGGTGAAACTGCACACAAACTTTATAAAACCAACCCCTAATTAAAATCTTTTTCGGATGCCAGAAACCAGGTACAGTTCTGGAGGTCAGATCTGGTCCATGCATTTAGTCATTGTTACCTCTGATGATCCCTAAGGTAGACACAGACAGATTTAGGGAAGTCAGGAGATTATTTTGCTGTTCTTCCGCAACAGCCTTTGGAACGGACTTGACCTGACAGCTTTGGGATGACGTTCTATGTGGATCCTGCTTGTTTCTTCTTGTGGTGACCAATTCCTCCTTAGAGGGTGGTGGTTCTTGAAGAAGGGATTCATGTGGAAGAAAGTGCCTTCTCAAATGTAAATGCCGTTCTTCCTGATCTTCTACCATTGGATTTTCTGATTTATCCACAAACGACTATTAGAACAGTTTGAACCATATACTGGTGAGTACGCTTCCGGTGGTAATCAGCAGTAAAACTTTATTGCACAACATTAGGATATTGGGCCACGACTACATATATATTTGTGTGTGTGTGTATAATCTTTCATATATAGATTTTCCTACTGGGGTAAGATCACATTTAGTTCCCTTTCAGCTCTTCCCCGCCAAGGGCATTCTTGTGCTTAAAGGGACTGCGTAGAGTTAATGGATGCCATGATGAATATTTATAGCACCACTCCTCGAGTCACTGACTGCACATAGAATCACTAATGGGACATTTGAGCAATGACACCTAAATCCTTCCCTCTCTTCCCTTCCCCGCCCCCTCACACATGCACACATGTGCTCCAATCTGGACTTCACAGTGAGCCTCCCAGGAGATGAAATGAATCCCCCCCCATCTAGGAACTAGGGAAGCTTCCTCCATCCCACACATCTTCACTGCTGCAGGCCCTTCACAGAGGACTGAGATGCAAAACACCCACACTTCTCAATTATTCAAAAGCAGCTGAAATCAATAGACTAGTTGGAAAGGGGAAATTGGTCTGGCCCATAGTAAAGCCTGCGGGTATAGAACAAACACATAAAACCCCTATGCATCTTTTTTAAACATCACTTTAAAGCTAACTTTTAATATGGTTTTAGTGGTAGTTGTTAATGTTAATGGTGGGGAGGGGGGCATAACCCTATCTACATAAAATGTAATTATTATTTACTGTAACGTTTGTTGGGAGCAGACAGTCATCCAGTCTCAGTCTTCTGCCATGTAGTGGTGAATGGAACTTTCAGCTTTGTTAGTGCCCACATAGCTAGTGATCTAATGTTGTAAAAGTGCATGGATCCACCTGCACTTGAAATCTTGGATGAAAGGGATAAAGCAAGGATATGATTTCTACAAGTCTGTGCCCACATGACCACATGCAGCTGGCCTGGTGTAGTTGTTCTGGAGTAAGTCCAGTTGTAACAAATGCTATAGCAAATGCGCAGAAAACTATAAAACTCTCCTCGTTCTGACCTGAGTAACTCTGGAAATGGCTTCCTGCACCCACTTGGGTAACACTGTGCAGGCTTCTACTGGTAGATGGGTGGCCTCCTACTGGCCAGGTCCTAGTGACATACACCTTGAACCAAAAGGCTCCAGGTATCATCTGACTAGATATCAGCAGCACATGATACTAGGGAACAATCACAATACCTTTGAAGTCTTGCTTTTCATACTGTCTTTTTGGTGTGGACAACTTGTCAAGTTGTGGGCAGACCACGCCTAGACTAAGGACTCGACAGAAGGGCCAATAGTAGGCTCATATAGCCTCAGTTTGCCTTGGGGGCCATGCAAGGAAGGAAGAGAGGATTTAATCCTTCATCTTCCCCTTGGGAGGGGTCATCTTTGTCTCATTTGTTTGAGCCGTAAGCTTGAGCTTCCTGTTTTGCTCACCCTGCTCTATCTGTTGCCTCCCTGGGCGTCAGATCTTGCTTGCTCGTGGCTGTGCCTGTTGCCTCTGGCCCTCAGATTTTTATTGGAACCCTTTGACCACCTCTTCTGTCTGTGGTCCCTTGCCTCTCTGGGTTGAGCCCAGGTATCCTGACATAGGAAGAATCTGCAGCTAATCCCACCTTCCAAACCAAGCACATATTGGTTTAGGGTGGTGTTGAGAATATGTACATCTAGGCACTGCCAACCCTAGAGATCTAGGTAACCTAAATGGATTTTTCTGTCCCCCCTGCCCCCAGCCTGTGTGGCATCTGCTGCTTTCTCTGCATCCCTGTCATTATTATCTAGCATTTTTGGGCACTATCCAATATACTGGACACTTAGTTCTTTCATTCATTCTCTCTGTTAATGATACCGACTTTGCCCGTGGCTGAGCTTGCCTCCCATGTCCAGTCCCAGAACTCTCTTTGCATTACATACGCCTCTGTGGCTCTTAACTCTTCCCATTTTCCTGCTCCACCATTTGCAGCTTCCAGTTGTACTGCTACTTTCTGTTGCCAAAAGAGCAGTTGGCGGCATGGTGCTCCTGTAGAACTAGCAGGGTGGAGAAATGTAAAGCCTGCTTGGTTAAAATGCTGCAGATACAGGGACACAGCTGGAATTCACAAGGGAGAGATGGTTTTGCTGTCAGCCTCCTAGGTCAATGTAATGCCACTGGCACAGATGCCATGAGCACACAGTACGCCACTGAGAACAGAAATGGGAATGCAGAGTTGATTTGGCCCTTCGACATTACTTTCTTGTAGGCCAAAGAAACACCTGTTGGCCCCCGATGGATTCACAGAAGGCGCCATGCTTGACCAGTGCCCACAGCCCTGTTCGTTGTGACTCAGAGGCTGAGCAGGCAGCAGAGGAAGGAATGTGGGCAAAGGGCACCTTTGGTATTCCCGGCTCCATGCGTGAGCTCTTTGCTGGTTGGCTGTCAGGGTCAGGCGAGTGCCCACAGAGATTCCAGGATGATATTAGCTGGCTTCCTGGCAGGACTGCCTTGGACTCTGATTCTGGTAGTGTAAACCTTGTGCTGTCTCCAGATCATTCCCACAGCTGTGCATCTCCTCAGTACAACGCCAATCAATGCAAATTCCTGCCAGGCAATGTGTGTGAAAGACTGCAAACACTGATTCTTTCTAATTAGAGGTCTTAGTGGTATGCTGCACAGAAGGAAACCAGAGGACAGTGTTTATTCCTCTTGAATGCCACTCTGCAGAGAACATTTAAAAGGGTTGCTTCCCCTTCACTTTTTGTGTTGCTTCTGCCACCCTGAGTCCAAACTTTTAAGCTCGGGCTGCTTACTAAGCTGTTAACTTGCTCTTACAAGGTGGATCAATTTTGTTGTTGTTGTTGTTGCTTTTCTGCAAGGGGAGGGAAGGCAGCATGGGATTGTATGATCCCGTCAGATCTCTGAAGCTAAGCAGGGTCGGTACCTGAGAAGGAGATCGGCAAGGAAGATTCTGCAGAGGATGGCACTGGCAAACCATCCCTGCTTCTCATTTGTTTTGGAAGCCCTTTGCTGGGGTTGCCATAAGTCGGCTGCGACTTGACAGTACACACACAAACACACACCCCTTTTCTGCAAGAATACCAGCAAAGAGGTTGGAATCTGGAGTGCTCCCTTGTGCTTCATTGGGTGTGTGTGTGTGTTTAAGGGAGTGTAAATTGCATTATTTTTCTCCATTGTTTAAAGTCCCCATCAAACATTCTTAGCATTCCTCTTCCTTGAGAGGATTTACTGAGCCTTTCCGTGCAACCAAAAGAAGACAAGACAGCAGTTTAGCCTAAATAAATAAATGGTCCTTTGCACCTTCTATAGGAGGGCACCGATGGGGCTGGAAGGTTTGCCTTTGGTATCCACCATTCCTCTTATATAGGCTTGGTTCTTTTTTCCCCTTCTTCTTCAGCTGCTTGGGAGAGTGGAGAATCTCCCACGTGATTGGCGTTGGGTTCATAAAAAAGAGTTCTCAACTGATTCTCTAGGTTGGTGAAGCTTGTTGATTACCCAAGAGGACAGAGTACTTTTCTGATTTTATCTGGCACCCTGGTGAGAACATGTGCTTATGGGTTATCTACTACTTAATTGTTATGGTATCTATGGGCCACTGACCAATGTTTGATTTGAGCTTGGCCTGGGCCCTGAAACTTGTATAGAATGCCAGCTTTGGCAGATATTAAGCAATGATTATGGAAGAGAGTGTCTCTGAGCACATGGAGAGTGCACCCCCCCCAGTGAGTAACCACAGCTAGACTATGCAAGAACAGGATTTGGAGAAGGTTTTGTTTTCGCAGGAAGTGGCTTCCCAGCAGGTCTGAACCATGGCCTTGCTCTTTAACGCGTTTAGCACATCAAGATTTGTAAAAACCTTGCTATACTGAATGCTCAAGCAGATCAGACTGCCAAAAAGTGATACTGGTAACCTGCTGTGTGTGTGTGTAAAGTGCCGTCAAATCGCAGCCGATTTATGGCGACCCCTTTTTGGGGTTTTCATGGCAAGAGACTAACAGAGGTGGTTTGCCAGTGCCTTCCTCTGGTAACCTGCTAGCATGTCTATTATCTCTCTGTTCCCGTATCTGTTTGGGGACCATTGCCCATCTACTGTGGGGAGCCGGCCCACAGTATTCCAGATTGGGAAGAGCCTGAACTGAAAGGGGACAGAAGGCAGTTGGGATGTAATAAAATGGAATTGTAAAGGCGGACACTTTTAATATTGAGTCTCAATGAGAAAGGCAGGTGATAAATGAAGTAGTTAAGTAAGCAAATAGAACAGGGTTCAGCAGTAGACTGGAATATGGCAAGCATTGGTTAAGATACATTTACCATCCTGACCTAATTCTCAAGTCTGCCTAATGCCCAAACTATCTCCGAATTCACAGCCATATTTATTTCTTATCCTGCTAATAAAAATTTCAACATGCCATAGTAATCATAGATTATTTCTTTTCTTATTTAGGAAAAAAATATTCTGCCTCTCCAGGAACCTGCCCAAGGTTGCTTGGTGGTGGTGGTGGAAAGTGCTGTCAAGTTGCAGCTGACTTATGGCATCCCACTGTAGGGTTTTCAAGGCAAGAGACATTCAGAGGTGGTTTGCCATTGCCTGCCTCTGCATTGCGACCTGGGACTTCCTTGGTGGTGTCCCATCCAAATATTAACCAGGGCCAACCCTGCTTAGCTTCCAAGATCTGACAAGACTGGGCTAGTCTGGGCCATCCAGGTCAGGGCAGTGTTGCTTACAAAATAAAAAGACAATTTTTTTAAAAAAGTCATTAATTAAAATCTAGCATTAAAAACCTGACTGGATGCAGCCCAGCATAAAAACAGACCAGTTATGACTTAAAATAACTGTTTCCAGACTCAAGTGGTATTAAAAAATCAACTCCTTAATTTAAACCCAGGTGAACAGAAACAGTTTGGCCTTGTGCTAGAAGAAAGCCACATAGGTGCCATGCAAGCCTCAAAGGGAAGGGCATTCCATAAGCGAAGCACCATTACTGAAAAAGCCACGATCTCTTTCTGAAGCTGATGTCTGTCTAGGGTTGCCAGCTCCAGGTTGGGAAATACCTGGAGATTTTTGGGGTGGAGCCCGAGGAGGGCGTGGTTTGGAGAGGGGAGGGGCTTCACTGCCATAGAGTCCAATTGCCAATTTTCTCCAGGGGAACTGATCTCTGTCGCCTGGAGATCAGTTGTAATAGCAGGAGATCTCCAGCTACAACCTGGAGGCTAGCAACCCTACAGATATTCATTGTACCTAATGAGAATAGGTCAAGATTGCTCATTTAGAAAAGACTCCATCTGTGTTCAGATGTCACAGCAAGCTACAATTAAACTGAGACTTGCCAGCCTGGTGCCGTGTTCATGTGCTGCCCTTGCTCCTCCCACCTCCCCTCTTTGTACATAGAACTTAGTTCAAGTCAGGAAATGTAGATCAAGCTCCAATATCCTGCGTGTTTCACTACACACAATTTGGGATTCTAGACTAGGATTAAACAGAGGCTTAGAATCCTGGTTTGGGGCAGTAAGCAAACTCCAGTTTGCATTTGGATGTCATGGCAAATTGGAGCTTGGTCAAACCAGGAAATCAAGTTCTATGCATGAAGCGAGGAACGAAGGACTGAAATGCAAGAACAGAGCATCAAGCTGTGTTTGTTCCTGATTGTACATTGCTGAATTTCAGCTTATCGTAGTATGTGTATGCAGCCTCCAGTCTTTGTACAGGAAGTTGGAATGTGCTCTTGCCGCCTCCCAAGCTCCCCCATACTGCCCAGCCGAGGGTTGCGCAAACGTGCTTCCTTCATGCTTTTGGGAAATAACTCTTTGCCATCAAAAGGACTGAGAGAACAGGGGTAATTGTGCTGTGATGGTGTTTACTCCAGGAACCCAATTGATATCCCGACCCCTGGGAAAAGGAGTTGTCCCTAAAGGGACATCAGGGGAGGTGAAATTGTGATCCCCTGTAAAATTTTGTGTAACTCAACTTGTGTAGTTTCCTAAGTGCCTAAAACACTTGACAATTGACATTGACATTAGTCAACATTATCCCATCGCTTGTGACATTAGTGTAGTCAGCTGGACCTGAGAGACAATGGCTTACCTTAATTCACCCAGTGAATTTGTGGCAGAACTGAACCAGGAAATCTACTGGCTTGCAATTCATGTTATACTCGGTGGAGAGCCAGCGTGGTTAAAAGTGGTGGTTTGGAGCGGTGGGGTCTGATCTGGAGAACTGGATTTGATTCCCCACTCCTCCACATGAGCGGCAGACGCTAATCTGGTGAACTGGCTTTGTTTCCCCACTCCTACACATGAAGCCAGATGGGTGACCTTGGGGGAGTCACACCCTCTCAGCCCAACCTACCTCACAAGGTGTCTGTTGTGGGGAGGGGAAGGAAAGGTGATTGTAAGCCAGTTTTATTCTCCCTTAAGTGGCAGAGGAAGTCAGCATATAAAAACCAATTATTATTCTTCTGGTTCACCTGCTCTTAGAAAGGTTGGTGGACGCTTGGACCGCTACAAAACTCCTGCTCTGGTTTTGTGAAACTTGGAAGTGTAGTCCCTGGTGAAAGCCAAGGCCAAGCATATATATAAGCACTGGAGACAGGCATCAGAATACATGATACACGTGGCATGAGTCGGGACATAGGTGACTGACCCAACTCACCACCTAGGTGGCCAACCTCTAGATACTAGCTGGAGATCTCCTGCTATTACAACTGATCTCCAGCCGACAGAGATCCATTCACCTGGAGAAAATGGCCGCTTTGGCAATTGGACTCTATGGCATTGAAGCCCCACCCCTCCCTAAACCCTGCCCTCATCAGGCTCCGCCCCCAAAACCTCCCGCCGATGGCGAAGAGGGACCTGGCAACCTTATCGCCACCACTCGTAGGATTTTGTAACTCATCTTGAAAACTTTGGCCCACTTTTCACGGACAATTTTGCTGCTCTCTTGCCGTGGAGCAAAAAAAACGATTAAAAATTTCTTTTCCCATGAAAAGAATCACCCCGTCAATCCCGAAGTAGTTTTGGTTTTTCATGGGAACAAAGCACGCAGTATTCCATGTTTGGTCTGTCCTCTTTGCTGGAGCCCTCCACTTCCGACAAGCTCATTGTTTATGCCTGCCCCCAACTCCTCCCCAACTCTGCCCAGCGGATTACCTTGTACGGTTCACTTCTGTGGACACGGCCCTAGCGCAAAAAAAAGCACCAGTCCTTCTGGTTTCCTTATATAATTTTTCTATTTACCATGCTCCCCGTTTCCCCCCACCCCCGTACTTGGCCACGCTCCCCCCTTTCCCAGACTTTGACAGACGGTCATCGTTGTGCCCCCCCCCCCATAGAGCTCTGGCCATCCAGTGCCAGGAACTTCCATACAAGAGGGCTGGCAGCCTTGGTGGCGAGCTCTCAGGAGACCAAACCGCTCGTCTCCACTTTCATGCAACCAAATGTATGGGGAGTTTTGCCTTGGATTTGCCACTCTCTGGATGCTCTCTGGATGCACATTTTCCCCATCTGAATTCTCTAAACTCAACAGTAAGCCCCCAAAGCAGAGTTTTGAGCATTTGGATGGGGAAATGTGCCCCAATCCGGCCCCACTACATTGGGAGAGAGAGGAGGGAGACCCAGAGCAGACTGGCCGCCCCTTTTCAGAAGGGTGAAGGGAGGGAGTTTTGCCTTGGATTTGCCACTCTTAGGATGCACATTTTCCCCATCTGAATTCTCAAACCTCAGCAATACACCCCCAAAGCAGAGTAGAGAATTTGAATGGGGAAATGTGCATCTAAAGAGTGGCAAACCCAAGGCAAAACCTCCCATGATGCATAAACGGCCAAACACTCTCCCTTCCCTTCGCAGCATGCTGATCCGCACACATTGCTCTTCCCCTTTTCCAAGATTTCCATAGTTCCTTTGTCTATTCTTTTACCAGGTTGGGGATGCACAGGATGCATGGGGGGTGGGTGGAGAGGAGGGAGACCCAGAGCAGACTGACCGCCCCTCTTCAGAAGGGTGACGGGAGGGAGTTTTGCCTTGGATTTGCCCCTCTCAGGATGCACATTTCCCCAACCGAATTCACAAAACTCAACAGTAATCCCCAAAGCAGAGTTTTGAGAATTTGGATGGGGAAATGTGCATCTAAAGTGTGGCAAACCCAAGGCAAAACCTCCCATGCATAAATGGCCAAACACTCTCCCTTCCCTTCGCAGCATGCCGATCCGTCCTGCCTCGGAGGGAGGCTGTCCCCCGGCGCGCGATCCCCTAAACAGACCCCTCCCCCGCAAGAATGAATGCCTGGGCTCGCTTAGGTTAGCAAAGCCGCGGCACTCGCTCTCCGAAGAACAAAGAGCGCGATCTGAAGCAGCTATGCGCCACCCGGCACTCCTATGAAGACAAAACTTGCACATCTCCGGACGGAAGACTTCTGCGGAGGTGGAATGGTGGCCTGCGATACTTGTCGGAGCACAAAACTCCCCTTGTCCAATCACCATTCACGTGCGTGGCGAGTCACAGGGAGGGAGGAGAAATTTGCCTGCATGGGCGGGGAGAATAGATACAAATCCAGGGAGTTCTTCATGGAACTTTGCAACAGAAAGGGCGGAGCAAACTCAAAGATCGCACCAACACAGGTTTGAGATGCTGCGGGGATGAAGCGAATTTTGTGCTCATGAAAAATGAGCCATGAAAAATCAAAAATTAGCAGTGTGGCAAAACAACAGTGAAACCGCAGCAAACCTCTGTGAAAAAATGACCTTTGTGTTGTTCCAGGTTGCTCCAAATGCTGTGCAGGGGCGGGCTTCAGGCTTCCCTCACGCACCACATTTACTGTTGGAAATGGTGTGGAAGGGAAGCCTGCAGCAGCCCCCCCCTTGCAGTATTTGAAGCTGTGCGGAACAACACAATGCTTTCAAAGTGAGTTACACCATTCCTGCATATGACAAGCAGTTGGTGCGAGCACCAGTGTCCCAACTCTTGTCACTAGTATCATGTATTTTGGATCTGTAGCTTTGCGCTTCCTTTGCCAACAGTTGGCCATTTTGCTAAACTAGGGGAAATGTAAGCCTGCTTGTAAGAATACTTGGGCGAAAACGCATGGGAGGTTTTGCCTTGGATTTGCCACTCTAAATGCACATTTTCCCCAGCCAAATTCCCAAAACTCAAAAATAAGCCCCCATGCAGAGTTTTGAGAATTCAGTTGGGGAAAATGTGCATCTAGAGAGCGGCAAATCCAAGGCAAAACCTCCCATGCGTTTTTGCCCTATTGTTTTTTTTTTTGTGAAAATTTTATTGGTTTTTATAATATAAATTTTCCATGTTAACAAACAACAATATACGTAGTATTAAAAACTAAATCATAGATAATGTTATAATTGTTTAAGTGCTAAATAAAAATAAAAAATAAAGGAAAATTTATTGACTTCCCCATCACCTCCGTCCGCCTCTTAATAAAGTATTCTATCCCATCGTGATATGGTCTGATCTTAATTATTCTTATATCTCAATTAGATTTCAATCACATTATACTGTCAATATAATTGATTACGTTTCTTTATGTTAACAATGTCATCTAGATCAGATTAAAAGGTACTTTTCTATTTTCCCCAGTCCTAGTTCATATTCACAATATTTCATCCAAGCCTCCCATTCCTCCATAAATTGAACATTGTCTTTTTGATTTGAAATAGCTGTAAGTTTTGCCATTTCCACCAGTTCAAACATTTTCATAGTCCAGTCTTTTTTCCCAGGAGTGTCTGCCCCTTTCCATTTTGCTGCATAAAGCAGTCTTGCAGCTGTAGTCGCATAAATCAAAAAAATCCTGTGTTTTAACAAATCATCAGGTATCATACTTAATAGCATCATTTCTGGTGTTTTGGGTATATTTTTTTGTACTATTAGTCTTAATTCATTATAAATCATATCCCAAAAGTCCTTAGCTTTGTCACAAGTCCACCACATATGATAAAAAGAACCAACTTCTTTATTACATTTCCAACATTTAGGGGATGTCACTTTGTAGATCTTTGCAATCTTCTTAGGCGTTAAATGCCATCTATACATCATTTTATAGATATTTTCTCGAATTGACTGCGCATTTATTCCTTTCAGGTCTTTCGCCCATAGTCTTTCCCATTTGTTTAGGGCAATATCATGTCCCACAGTTTGAGCCCAATTAATCATTGTTGGTTTCATTATTTCCTGCTCACAATAAATTGTTAAAAGAAGATTATACATTTTAGAAATCAGTTGAGTATTATTATCTAGTAGCATCCTATGAAAAGGCGATTTTTCTTTAGAGAATCCATTCTTCATATCTTGTGTAAATACTGATTTAATTTGATGATATTGAAGCCATTGTAAATCGTCTTTAAGTAACTGAAAGTCTTTTAGTGAGCTTTTCTTTCCTTCCCATTTAATTAACTCTTGGTAGGTGATAAATTTGTCCAATCTAAGTGGGCGTAGTGTCAACATTTTTTGAGGTGATATCCACATCGGTGTTACTGGTTCAAAAATATGTTTATATCTCATCCATATATGAAATAAGGAGGACTTGATTATATGGTTACGAAATGATGCTTGTATCTTAATTTTACCATACCATAAATAGCCATGCCATCCACTTATATTGTTAAAACCTTCAAGATCTAACAAACGCGAATTGGATAAGTTCATCCAGTCCTTTAGCCATACTAAAGCGGCCGCTTCAGCATAAAGTTGAAAGTTAGGTAGTGCTAAACCTCCTCTAACTTTAGAGTCCACCAGATGTTTATAAGCAATCCTCGGTTTTTTCCCTTGCCAGATGAAATTTAATACGTCTTTCCTCCAGGTATCAAAGTATTTAATATGTGATATTATAGGCAGATTTTGGAACAAGAAAAGCATCCTTGGTAAAATGTTCATTTGGACTGTTGATATACGTCCCAAAAGTGACAATTTTTTATTTGACCAAATGATCATATCAGTTTTTATTTTGTCCCATAGTTTAAGATAGTTATTGGTTATCAAGTCTTTATTCTTTGCAGAGATCCAGATTCCCAAATATTTGATCTTATTAGCCTTCTCCCAACCTGTGTATGATATAAATTCCTGTTGTTCTATTTCTGATAAATTCTTAAATATTGTCTTTGTTTTTTCTTGGTTAACTTTAAATCCCGATACATTTCCAAAATCGTCCAAAGTTTCCAACAATATCTTCATTGATTGTGTTGGGCTCTCCAAGATTAACAGAAGGTCATCCGCGAATGCTCTCAATTTGAATTCATGTTTTTTAATTTTTAATCCGCGAATGTCCTCCATAGTCCTTAGCTTACAACATAATGATTCCAACACCAACAAAAATAATAATGGAGACAGAGGACATCCTTGTCTGGTTCCTTTCTTGATTGCGCAATTGTCAGACATCGATTCATTCACCAGAATTTTTGCCTGTTGGGATGTATATATGCCCGATATACCTCTCAAGAAACGGTCTCCAAAATTTAATTTTTCCAATATCTTTTTCATAAAGTCCCAGGAGACCATATCAAAGGCTTTCTCAGCATCCAAAAATACAAAGGCTGCCGTTTGTTGAATATTCTGGTCATAATATTCCAAAGAATCTAATAAAACTCTTATATTATCTTTAATTTGCCTTCCTGGAACAAAACCTGCTTGGTCTTCATGTATAAGGTCCTTAATAAAATGCTTTATCCTATTCGATAAGACCGAAGCATAAATCTTATAATCCACATTTAACAGCGAGATAGGTCTATAATTTGAAGTTTTTTCTGGATCCCTTCCTTCCTTAGGTATCAACGATATAAATGCATGTGACCAAGTCTCTGGGGATGCTCCCTTATCCAAAATTGTGTTACAAAGTAATACAAAAAAGTTCACTAAATTGTCACTAAATGTTTTATAAAATAATGCAGTAATTCCATCTGGTCCTGGTGTCTTGTCCGTTTTTTGTTTCATTATTGCTTCTTGTATTTCGTCCTTTGTAATTGGTGCATCTATCCATTCTTGTTGGGGCTTTGAAAGGACATTCATCTGTATTGAATTTAAAAACTTGTCTATTTTCTTTTTTGAGATATTTTCTTTCTGATATAACTTAGTATAGAATGAAACAAATTCTTTTTGTATATCCGTAGTTGTATAAACTGGTCCTTTAGCGGATTGAATTTTTGTTACAATCTTCTTTTGAAATGAATCTTTCAGTTGGGTCACCAAAAATTTTCCAGGTTTATTAGCATGTTCAAAGTATTTTTGTTTAGCAGATTTTAAATTTTTGTTCATTTCCTCCATTAATATCAAATTTAGTTGGTGTTTAGATACAGAAATCTTCATTTGAATGTCATTTTTCTCCTCTTCATGTAAAGCCATAGCCAGTTTTTGCTCCAAATTTTGTAAATCCCAGAGTATATTATTAGTAAATTGTAGTTGAGTTTTCTTCCAGGCCGTGTGTTTCTGTATCATAAATCCTCTTAGAACAGCTTTAAATGCATCCCAAACTGTATTCAGCGAAGTTTCCCCATTAAGGTTAATTTCAAAAAAGTCTTTAATTAAGTCCTGTAGTTCTTTTTGAATCTTGTTATCCTTTAAAAGTTTATCATTTAATCGCCATCTAAATGCTTGTTTATTGTTCCATTCAAATGTAACTGGATTATGATCAGAAAAAGTTCTTGGTACAATTTGGATTTTACGTAGTTGCGTGAAAATAGATTTACTAGCCCATATCATGTCTATTCTGGAGTGTGAGTCGTGTCTCGCTGAATAAAAAGTATATTCTTTAGCCGTTGTATTCATTGTTCTCCAGATGTCTTGTATTTCCAATTCTGAAGCCATGGTGAAGAAGGTTTTAGGTAAGCATCCTTCGTTTTCGTCTTTTGCTTTTGATTTTTTATCCAAGATTGGGAGAGTAACACCATTGAAGTCGCCCATCAAAAGAATCTGATCATTTGCATACTGAGAAATCAATTCATGGAGTTGTCCATAAAATTTAGCTTTTCCTTCGTTAGGTGCATATATTCCTACTACAATCGTCTTTTGCCCCAATATTTTGGTCTTGATAATCACAATTCTCCCTTCATTGTCTTTGTACAGTAGTTCGGGACTAAGGCTAGAATGAGCATATATCACAACTCCCTTTGTTTTTGTTTTAGCCGATGCAACAAATGCTTGTCCAAGCATTTGCCTATCCAGGTATTTTTTGTGTTTTGTTGCTATATGGGTCTCTTGCAAACAAATTAGGGAGTATTTGTATTTCTGTAAATATTTAAAAATTCTAGCCCGTTTGTTTTTTTCATTCAAACCATTCACATCCCAAGAAATTACTTTTGCCATGATGTAGTAATTATTGAAGCAAAATATTCAGTGCCTCCTTCTGCTCCCTGTGGTTCTTCTTCTTCTTCTTCTTCCTCTTCCTTTTGTTCCAGGGTTAGTCCTTTAAGTTCTGCCTTGTATTTCCTCAGAAATTTTCCCACATCCGATGGAGATAAGATTGTCATTTTCATTTCTTTGTAGGTAAAAGCCAAGCCTTGTGGCATAATCCAACGATATTTGATACCATTAGCTTTCAAAACAGACACAAATTCTTTGTAATTATTCCTCTGTGAGAGTAAATGTCTTGGTATGTCCTTTAATAATATTAGAGGAGTATCTCCTGCTGAAACCGGACTGTCATAGTGGATCTTCATGATCTTATCCTTGATCCTAGTGTCATAGAAAACAATCATGAGATCTCTTGGTTTAGATCTTTTCATTCTAGCAGGTAATGGTATTCTGTAAACTCTGTTGATGGCTTGGGTCAGTTCTTGTTCTTCTATTTGAAATACATAGGCCAGATTTGGGACTACAGTTTCTTTGTTGTCTCCCATCATATCTGGAAAATTGCGCATACGAAGGTTGGTTTCTCTAACTCTCATCTCCATCATTGCTATCTGATCTTTAACAGCTGTCTGATTAGTTTGTATTGTTTCAATCTGCTTCTCTTGGCTTGCTAATTTTTTCTTTGTATCCTTGTGTTCTTCCATCACTTTCTTAACTGATGAATCCATTGCTTGCATATCCGTCTTCATAGTATTCATTTGGGTCTTTACAACTTTAAGGTCTTCTGTAACCACATCTAGCTTTTGGTTAATAGCTTGAGATGCTTGGCCAAGATTTGTCATCATAGCAGTCAGCTGTGTCATTTGTGTAGACATCTGTTCAAACTGTTTAGTTGTTGCCTCTGCTTGGCTAACATGTCTTGCAATTTCTTTTCCATGGTTAAGGTTTGTGTCGCTTCTTTGAGTTTTGTATAGGCAGGGCTATGTAATGAGCCAGAATGGGGTCGGGATGCAGACATTTACATTGAAGTAAGGCTGGTAAAATACATGTCCTCTGATTAGTTGTTGATAGAGAATGTTTCAATGATCAGCTTAATAATTTTTTCGCTTTGAAAAGACCCCTATTTCACTTTAAAATAGCTTTTTAAAGTTTTGAAATACCAGCGAGTTTTGCCGGCCGCTCTAGGTCGGATCAATCAGGAAGTATTCCGGAAGTTGATTTCACCGTGGACCTTCTACCGCCTCTTCTCGATGGTTGTTCCCTTCGGGAACTATTTCTATGTTGCTCGAGTGCGACGTGTATCCGGTCCTACGAGTTGCTTCCTGTTGTTGTAAGCCAGATGATAGAGAGGGTGGTATAGAGGGTCTTCCGGATTAAGGAGTTCCTTGCTGCAAACGTGGCTGGAGGACCCCTTTTTTTTTTTTCTTCTTCTTCCGCCGGAAGAAAGAAGTTCACCCTCCCCTTCCCTCAAAAGTACTTCTAATTGGTGGAGATTTTAGTCCATCTTATAGGCGTCTTTCTAGCTCTTTGTTTTAGTTTAAGCTGATCAACTTGATAAGGCTCCTGCCTCTAATCCTGATGGATTTTATAAGTCAAACTTATCCAGTTCGATTAAGGGAGGGACAAGGATGCTGGGAATGTCTTCATCTACCCCCCGGTTATTCAATAACATCAGTAAAAGACGAAGGGTTCTTGCGTACTCACTTGAGCGTCTAGAGGTGAGGTTCTTATCTTAAAGTAGTCCTTATGGTGGTTATAAGGTGGTGGAGGGTAGAGCCTTATGCCGAAGTTGCGTTTTGGCGATTTCTTCCCTTGGTGCCCTCGCAGGACCGGCGTCCAAAACTCCGAGGGACTTAAAGAAGCTCCCTCAGAGTATTTGGGAGGTCAAACTGCTTTTGCGGGCTGCAGGGAGTTCCTGCTATCCGACCCACTTGCAAGGATCGGGTTGGGATGCATATAGCATCCCAGAATTAACGCAAACTTGGATTTCCCCCAGGACAGCCTGGGGAAACGTGGCACTCACCCCAGCGGCACCACCGGAAGTCGCGTTTTTGCCCTATTGTTGAGGTGATTGGGGAGTAAATCCTGTGACTGTCTAAGTGCTACAATTTATTTCTTCCTCCCACTTTTTCTGCAGGTTAAAAAAAAAGTGTGTGCTATGAATGGGAAAATGGCTAGAGGGAAAAGCTATTCTTGTAATCAAATTCTCAGCTTCCCTAGGATGGTTTTTATTTTTTAAAGTCTTATTAATGAAGGAGACTCCATATCCAAAGAACTTAATGCCTCAGTGGATGAAAGGGAAGAGTGAAAGACATTAGAAGGGCCTAATTGTGAATCTCCCTGTTCAGTTGCCTCCCTGACTGGATGGAGCCAGGGTTAATCCTTCCTTTCCAAAAGGAGGACTCTGTCATCTACTCTACACTCATATGTTCAACAAGAAGCTAATGCCTGATCTAGCCAGGACAGAGTGAACAAGCACTCCAAATTCCTGTCATAACTTTGGTTATTTTTTATTGTCCTTTTGGCGTATTGTCCTAGACGGGTATTTGTGTCAGGGACTTCTGTAATGTGTCCCATTCACTCAGTCGTGGCAGTTGAGGAGGGTACTTTTTTTAGCCTAATCAAGTCAGCGCTTTAGCAGGATTCAGGAAAGGTCAAGGCCAGACATAATGAGGCTCCTTTGTTGGGTGCCCTGCCAAGGGAACCCTGAAGCAGACCAACCAAGTTGTTTGGGGGCCTTTAGAAATAGTATAATAAAACTGTATTAATTGACAATCTGCTGCTCTAATAAAAAAGGTAAAAGTCCCCTGTGCAAGCACCAGGTCATTTCTGACCCATGGGGTGATGTCACACCCCGACATTTTCTAGGCAGACTTTGTTTATGGGGTGGTTTGCCAGTGCCTTCCCCAGTCATCTTTCCCTTTACCCCAGCAAGCTGGGTCCTTATTTTAACGAGCTAGGAAGGATGGAAGGCTGAGTAAACCTTGAGCCGGCTATCTGAAACCAACTTCCGTTGGAATCAAACTCAGGTCGTGGACTGCAGTACCGCAGCTTATCACTCTGCGCCACAGGGGTCTTTCTGCTCTTATGGTAATCCCAAATCTATTATTTGTGGTGGGATTTGTTCACCTTACCTAGTGATAAGGCCAGACCTGCTTGGATGGCATTGGTGTGGAGGAGGTTGAAGGGAAGCTGCCATTCCACAGCAGGTGGTGCTGGTGATAAAGGAACTTCTCCCTTCCCTTTTTACTAGGCCAGAGAGTTTTTGGAGGACTAGATGCAATCACGCCACATTACAGAAAAGCAGTTGGAGCCAGAAGACTAGGATAGCCAACCTCCACATGGGGCCCGGAGATCTCCCAGAATTACAATTGGTCTCCAGAAAACAGAGATCAGTTCCCCTGGAGAAAATGGCTGCTTTGTAAGGTAGACTCTGTGGCATTATACCTCACTGACATCCCTCCCCACACCAAACTCCACCCTCTCCATGCTTCACCCCAAATTTCCCAACCCAGAGTTGGCAACCCTCCAGTGGACATCTTGGATACAGCTTCCCCTGAGAAGCTTATATCCCGGCTGCCAATGTCTCTCATGAAGCCTTGCACTGATGCCCCAGGGGCAGCACAGAGACAGTTGCATGAATGTATCGGGGGCCCTCCTTTTTTGGACATGCTGCTGGACGCTGAGTTATTTTGAGTGAATTCCTGTTTATTTTTACCAGCTCTTTCTCGTTGCCCCTCCCCTTATGTCTTTCCTGCCTCTGAATTACCCTCTTTCCCTTAGACAGATCTATGGCAGAGAGATGTAATGGGAGCTCCTGTCTAATCTCAGCATTGCAGATAGAATCTAGACAGCAGTTTTATTATTATGGATGAGAGCATAACAGTTTGTTAAGATCCCTTGGAAAGCCACAGGGAATCCTGCGGCAAAGTTCTCATGTTGTGTCAAACAAGCATCAATGTTTTAATAAAGACTGTAGCTAGTTTTGTGTTCGCATATAACATTAGACGGCATCATGTCAAGGAACATCAGAGAGCAACCGTGTGCATTGGTGTATTGGCAGATTTACACACTTTTTCTGGTTGGAAGTTGACTCCAATCTTACTGTTTTAGTAGATTTAGGTCATTTATGCATGGGAGTTTTACCTGAGGTCCGTTGATCACTGGAAACCCTTGGTTTTAAAAAGCCTTTCTTCTGCTCAGGAAGAGCTCTGAGGAAGCAGGGAGCATTTGAATCCTTGCCTCTTTACACGCTGTTTTGTCATTGGCTGTGAGAGAAACCAAGCTTGCATGTCCTGCGCTTTGTCTTATGCATGGGGATTTCACCCAGGCTAAGCTCAGGGGAGAGGGAAGAATAGGGTTAACAGAGGAACGGAAAGTCCCGGGATTTGTGAGGGCTGGCAGCGAGGTAATGTCTAATGGATGGAAAACTCATGCATAACTCCAAGGAGCAACCGAGACAGACTGGGGGCGAGCGTGAGTGAAAGTACCCATGCATAAATGACCTTAGTGAAATGTGGGGTGAATGGTTTCTCAGATTATGACATGACACAGGCAGGTTTATCCACTTTTCAAA
The DNA here is from genome assembly GCF_029931775.1 of Euleptes europaea. Lineage (NCBI taxonomy): Eukaryota > Metazoa > Chordata > Lepidosauria > Squamata > Sphaerodactylidae > Euleptes > Euleptes europaea. Next base: position 157,678,986 of record NC_079312.1, read on the forward strand.
GATTTATCAGGATTGTATCATAATCTGTAAACCTCATAAGACTTGCATATCCACCAGTAAAAGCAAATTGTACTGACTTAAACCCATAGAATGGTGGTTTGATCTATATTTGAAAGGGAGAGCCTTTCTCTTAGGGTCAGAAAACCCAACAGATGTTCAGCTGTTACCTACGTAAGTGCTGTCATGTGATAACCAACTTGTGACCCCAGCAAGGGGCTTTCAAGACAAGCAAGGAGAAGAGGTAGTTTGCTCTGCAGAGTCTTCCTTGGTGGTCTCCCATCCAAGTACTGTCCCTGCTTAGCATCCAAGATCTGATGAGATCAGGCGTACCAAACCACTCCACAGCCTGTTCAGTTGTTAGAACTCATGAAAGCGTCTTCTCGTTAAAAGCCCATAGAACTATGGTCAAAGAGCAATGGGGGTGGGGGAATCTGCCTTTCAGATGTGTTTCCTTGCAACATCAGTGCTGCTACTGGTAGGCATAGTGCCCCTTTTCCTCTTCCAGCCAGCTTCTATAATTGTTCTAGGGTGCTCCTTGCCTGATCCTATGGCAGTAGACACTTGATTACAGCTTGGTTCCAGTGTGTCTCTATTTCTTTATGTAGAAGCTTTTTTATTTTTTTCTGTGTGCGATATCAAATGTGCCAGATGGCCAAAGCAGCCTCTGAGACCAGAATTAGGTTCTGGCTTCTGGCAGCCCATTAAGACTATTCGATGACTGTGCTGATTTTCAGTTGCTCAGTCATCACTGAGATCAGAAGATTTGTTTTGTTAGGATTCTGCAGCCTGAAATTGGTGGAAGGAAGGGGCGGGGGGAATGGGGTGCTGTTAGATTGACCCTGGCATCTCTTCTGTGATGCTCTCTGTCTCTCTTGATGGCTCATCTTGTCTTGGAGATTAATTACTCAGAGCCGGATTATTTATCGTAGACGCCAATTCCTGGCATTGCCACAGCTGTGCTCATCAGACATCATTCCTCTTTCATGACAAAGGCAGCCCCCAACTAGTTTGTCATTAGTTCCAGATCAGCGCCTGAAGTATCAGCTGCATATTAAAAGATTTCATGGGTTGTGTTTTTGGCTTTTGGGATATCACATCCCTTGACATGCCAGTGCAGAGGTGCAGATAGCATTTCCTTATATGCCCAAAGCTGTGGTTCAGGATTCTGCAGTATCCTAACCTTACTCACTCTTGCATATACGTGCTGTAAAGCTTGCAAGAGACAAAACTTTATTATTTTTTAGTTTTTTGAAAATTTTATTTTTCAACCCAACACTTACAAACATATGAAAATACACATATAAACATAACCAAGATGATTGTTACATTATACAGGAGCTTACTTGGAAATTATGTTTCAATTATTATTTTTTCTTTAACTTACACTTCTCCATATTCTAATTATATTTTTGCATCTGATAAGCATTTGTTATGTAGAATTCTATTTCTGCTCTGAATTTTTAACTATAAAGTTAAAAAACACATTCCATTTTTCATAAAATTCAGAAATTGATGTGCTATGTATTAAAGATGTTCGTTTTGCCATAGTTGCTTATTCTGTTAATTTGTTTATCCATTCAGTTAATTCTGGATGTTCCTCTGCTTTCCACTTTACTGCATATGCCACCCTTGCCGCTGTCACCATGCATCTAAATAATTCATTATATATTTTGGCATATTGTTTGGTAAGATATTTAATAACATGCTTTTTGGATCTAACGCAAATTTGATTTTCAGTATTCTTTGCATTTCATCACATATCATTATCCAATATTTTCTTGCCTTCTTACAAGTCCACCACATATGATAGACTGTTGCGTCTGTATTCTGACATTTCCAGCATTTCCCATTAAAGCCTTTATTAACCTTTGCTATGTGTTTAGGCGTTATGTGCTGTCTAAAAACATTTGGTACCAATTCTCTCTTAAAGTTTGGCATTCCATGAACTTAATTTCTTTAGTCCATAAAGTCTCCCACTGACTCATATTTATACTTCCTCTGAACTATTTCATCCATTTTATCATACAGTCTTTTCCTTCTATGTTTCAGTTTCATATTGTAATAGCAGTTTATCAATTTTCCTTAATAAATGTCTTATTTCCAGTAATTAGACAGTCATAAGTTGTTTTCTCTCTTAAAGATCCACCTACTTTTGTTATCTGTTCTTTCATTACTGAAGGCATTTGATGATATAATAGCCACTGAATATCCTTTCCTTCATCTTTAATTGTTTGCCAGGTTTTTATTTTACCTTGCTTATCCACCATATTCTTAAAAGTTATATAGTCCGTTTCCCTTTGCGTACTATTATTGCAATAATTATAAACTGGCGGTGTCAGTGGCAAAATTGGAGGACTTATCCTCCTTCTACACCGGAACCATATCCAAAGCAGTCCACCTCTTAAGATATGTCTTCCATCTTGCTTTTGAATTGTTTTTAATGAATTCTTAATCCACAAAAAATTATGTATTCCTTCATTAATATCAGTGATTTCCAGTTCCATATTTCTCCATTTTGGATCAATAATCCAATCTGTTGTCCAGTGCTTTCACTTGTTGTCCAACAAATGCTTTCACTTGTTGATATAATACGATAATTGGAACAGCTAACCCTCCTCTTTTCTTCTCAGCTTGTAATGCCTTAAAACTTACTCTTGGCCTCTTCTCACTCCATATGAAATTATTTATTGTTCTTTGCCATTTAAAAAAATATTTTTCTCTATAAAAATTGACAACACTTGGAATAGAAAAATCAATCTTGGAAATATACTCATTTTGACTGTAGAGATTTTTTCCAACCACGAAATTCTTAACTTCTGCCGTCTTTGTATATTTTCATTGATGCTTGTCCAAACTTTTTGATAGTTATCTTTAAACATTTTGTCCTGTTACATTTACACCAAGATATTTTATTGGTTTTTTTTGTAACAACACAATCTGTTACTTTTCCTATCTCTACTTCCTCCTCTTTGGTTGCTGTTAATAGCATTATCGTTGTCTTCTTTTTGTTCAATTTGTATCCTGAATATATTCCATATCTATTTATTTGTTCCATCATCTATTTTAAAGAAATATTAGGTTGTGTTACCGATATTACAACATCATCTGTATAACTTTTCATTTTATATTCTTTTTTATTCCAGAAATCCTAGTATCTTGTCTGATTTTTACAACTAATATTTCCATTGCTAAAATAAATAAAATTGGTGATATTGGGCACCTTGTACCTTTTGCTATTTCAGTTTTTTTGAGTTAGAGATCAATTTATTAAAATTCTGGCAAGTTGCTCTGTATAAATGCTTTGCATCCAGTTCAAAAATTCTGTTCCACGTTCCATATTTTGCAAAACTTTAATTTTAAAAGCTAAGATACCTTATCAAAACCTTTCTCTACATCTAAAAACATAAATGCATTTTTTTCTCTTTTTCTCTCACTGCCCATTCCTGAGCTGGCGGCGTGCGGGGACGGTGGGGAGGAGGCACTGTTGCGGCACCTCCTAAGCAGTTTCCTGCATGCTGAAAACATTTAAAACATTTAAAAAGCCTTTTTGCAACTTTTTAAATTTTAAATGGGGCTTTTCACCCCAGAGAATAGCGAGGCTGCACCTGCTAAAAAGCAGGCGCCGCAATGCCATTCTTGGCGCTTGCATCCGGGGCCGAAAGGGGACAGGAAGCTGCCTACCAGCAGCTCCTCCCTCAGAGTGCCCCGGGAATGCCTCCCGGGATGCCGGGATGCCCCAGAACACAGTGTCCAGGCCTCTTCCCCAGCGTAAGTAGCCTGGACGCCAGCGTGGAGGGCCCCAACGCTTTCCTGGCCTCCAGACTTTTGTCCTCAGAAGTCAGGAATGCCCTGTCAGAATATTCCATTGCATTCAATAAATATCTAATATTGTCTTTCATATATCTTTTTGGAAAAAATCCCATTTGATCTTTATGAATAATATCAGGAATGCATTTTCTTAGTCTTTTTGTAATCCACATTTAATAAAGAAATTGGTCTATATGATTGTGGTAACAATGGATCATTCCCTTCTTTATATATTAAAGTTATATTAGCGTCTTGCCAGGTGGGTGGTATTATCTTTTTCTCTTGAATTTCATTCATTCGTTTTTGTAGAGGAACAGCTAATATTTCTTCAAAACACTTGTAATAAGTTGCCATCAGACCACCTGGTCCAGGTGCTTTTTCTTTCTTAAGTTTTTTTTATAGTAAAGTTGATTTCTTGCATTGTTATTATTTGGTTTAAGATTTTTCTGTGCTCAGATGTAAATCTTTTGATTGGTACTTCTGTTAAATGTTTCTCCATTCCTTCAGAATCTATAGAGTCTTTTTTGTAAAGATTCATAAAAAAACTTATTTGCTCATGTATTTCTAGTTCCGCATAAACAACCTGATTTTCTTTCTTGACCCAAGTATTATTCTTTTTTCATTTTCGTTTCTTAGGCAATATGCTAGATGTCTTCCAGGTTTGTTTGCCCATTCGAAATGTATTTGTTTTAAGAATTCCCCCCCCCCTGTGTTTCTTCCACTTCCAACAAATCCAACTGGCTCTTTAATTGTTTTAATTCCTTCATTTTTTTTATTTACGGTAGTCTTATGGTCTTGCCCTAGACTTTTTAATTTTTCTGTTATTTATTGATTCCTGTTTTCTTTTTTTCTTGTGGCTATTGCCAATAAGGTTCTTCTAATAAATTAGATTCATCTGTATCAGATTGTGTGATCAACTGTCCATGTGACAAGACCCACGATTTAGGTTAAGAGGTTACATCAAGCCATATAAAATATTAGATAAAAATATCTTATAAGTTTTATTTCCAGATGTGTTTTTTTTAATAACTTTCTGTATTTATGACCACTGAGGAAGGCCTATTACAAGTCAATGGGCAGTTTCCTCATTAAACAGAGATGGTAAAAATCTATGGTGTCAATCCATTTTTGCCATGGTGTTAACCTGTTTTTCCATCAGAACAGCAGGATCCAGCAGGGCTCTCAGACTGTCACCAGAGTCAGACAATTGTGTGCTTAAAGTGTAGTCAAGTCATAGCTGACATATGGCAATCCCAGCAAGGGCCTTTCAATGCAAGCAGAGGTGGTTTGCCATTGCCTTCCTCTGCAGAGTCTTCCTTGGTGGTCTTCCTTCCAAGTACTGACCCTGCTTAGCTTCTGAGATCCGACGAGATTGTACTATACCATGCCACCTTCCCTCTCAGACAGTTTTACCCTATCAAAATGGGGAAAGTAATGCCCTCCAACAACTTAATCTTACCGACCAGCACCAACTTCCACTTGCTTATCCTTAGCCAAGGGCCAAACTACACATTTGGGTTTATGATGAGTTGGGTCTGAATTCCCTAGACCCATCTCAGGTTTCTTGCAGCCACACAGCAGCTGTGGGGAATGGCTTTTAAAAAACAGAGAGCCCAAATGGGCTTGGAATGCCACCCAGGGTGTGTGTGGCTCCTATCTTCCTCCTCAAGCTGTTTTCCCATGCAGAATCAGCACTGGGGCAGCAATTATTTCTCCATTTTTGCTGTTCCACATGGAGTATTCTGGGAACCTGGACCCAATTTGTTAAAAACTGGAACATGTAGTTTGGCCCCAATTTATCACAACTGACAGGCACTGGTTGAGGACAAAGATGGCGACCTCTGGTGGTGTTTATAGAGAAACGTAGAGCCTGGGTGTCATCAACATATTGATGATGCCCTACTCCAAAACTACAGACCATCTCCCAATGATCTCACAGGCATGCTGGGGGATTGGAGATAGTATAGAGTCTGATGGAGCACTACAAGAAAAGACCTGTGCTGCTGATTCAGAATCACCAACCATAACCCTCAATAAAAAAGAGATATAAACCATTCTGTTAGCCAAATTGCCCTTTAACTTGGGGAATTAGCAAGCAAGATGGCAAATTACAATATTTATTTTTATAGCGGTATCGCAACCTTTGTATACCAGAGCCGGTAACCGTGACCTTTAAATAAAGACAGAAGCAATGGATTCCAAATTCAAAGAGTTTATGTAGTTTTCAATCAAATCAGTGTTGCATACACACATACAGAGAAATCTAAGAAATTCAAAGAGAGGAGTACAAGCACAGATGCCAACGTGGCAGGGATCGTTGATAGGTGATATTTACCTTCTTGAAGCGGTGTTGTCCAAGTTCACGTAGACTAAGACAGAAGAAATTAATAGCAAAGGCGGGGGCAAGGGGTTCCCGTAGACTTGGCCAGCAAGGCGGGAGGGAGCGTGGTCAGGCTGCGCAAAACCCAAACCAACAGAGTAACAGCAAAGGTGCCAGGAAAGACCTAAGGTACCATAATGGGCTGGGGGCACCCCAGATATACTGTTTTTCTGGGGGCAGGGAGAGGGGGTTTACCCCTCCTAGGTTCCCAGGTGACAAAAGCTGACAAAAGGATTAATCTGTGGCTACCGGGGTGGGGTAGTGAGAATTTGGAAATCTATTCTGATTCCAATGGCTTTTGCAACCCGGGAGGAACTGGGAGATCTCTGCTGAAGTGATTAACGTTCTGGAACAATGGGTGCGTTCTCTGCAAACGTCCTGGGATCGCTGTTGCATAACTGGAGGAACGACTCATCGCTGCTATCAGGATCGCTGCTGATTGCCCATTAAGCTGCTGATGTTGCAATGGGAAAGGGGGGTGCTGGCACCGACTACGTGACTGTCTGCTTTTCACGAAATGGCTGCTGCTGGAACAGTGATTGCACAGGAACATGGAGTCTCTCAGGTTCACTGGAGGTGGCCCTTGCTTCTGTTTCCTAGTTGCTGGCTGCACGGAGCTCGCAGGAGCGGCCGTGTCAGTTTCAATGGAGCGCGCAGCGGCCGTCCCGTACTGTTTGGGAGCGGGCACGCGGCTGGAACAGTAGTCGTGTGTCTACATATCGGGTTGCCAGGTCCAGTCCGGGAGTTTAGGCTGCCCATATGCTTTCAATTCTAAGGTTCCTTCCTTAATAACTGATTCATACTTAAAACTTAAATGGTTGACAGCATCAGAAGGTCCCAACAGATCTCAGAGTAACAGCAGTGATGCACAGCTGTCATCCATTGGTAAACAAATATAGTCCACCAGGATCATTAGTGCCATTTCTGCACTGTAGCGAGGCCTGAAGCCAGACTGAAAAAGGTCAAGGGCAGATGTATCATCCAAGAGATCTGGAGTTGCTCTGCCACCACTCTCTCAATCTTCGTTCATTCCATTTGTTTTTGTGTTTCTTTCTGACAAGATAAGACTCTGTAGGAAATTTGTAGGTCCCATCTGGCTATTTTCAATTTTCTAGTTTTCAATTGAGAGCTAATCTACATGTTAAGGTAGGTTTTTGTCTGATTTGGAACGTTAAAGAGAATCATCTTTATTTAAAAAGCTGCCTGATGCAGGTTATTAATGTATACATAAAAATTAGACTTTTCTTCCTATAAGATGGTAGTCCTCCCACATGGGTCATAGCAGTGAGGGGAATTTGGAAGCCAGCTTGTCAGAAGTGAGACAGAGAAGTTTGTTTTGCTCTTTGGCTTACTGATGGGCAACCCATTCCTGAAGGGGTGCGTGGATCAAAACAAAGACCCAAAGTCATTGGAGGGGTGATGGTGAAGGAAACAGCCATGCATAAATGGCCTGAGAAATCCATGAGTGGGTCTTTGCAGCATTTTAAACGTCAAATAACATTGGGGCACATTCACAGCACATTCCTGACTTCTGAGGATGACAGGGGCTGTGGCAGTGTTGGGGCCCCCCATGCTGGCATCCGGGCTACTTACACCACTGTAAGCAGCCCCAACGCTGGCAAGAAGGCCTAGACGCCAGTCTCCCAGCACTGCTGCAGCAGCTCCACCCCAGGATACCGCCAGGGCCTTCCGCCGGTGTCGCATCGTGTTCCGGGGGTGTGTGTGTTCTCGGGGCATGCCGGGGGATGGAGCTGCCTGAAGGAGGTGCCCTTTCAGCCTGGCACGCAGCATCGCTTTTCTCAATGGAGCGAAAAGTCCCATTTAAAAAGAAAAAAGCCACAAAAAGGTTCTGGTGGGTGGGGAGCTGTTTGGAGGCGCCGCGGCGGCGCCTCTGCCACACCATCCCTGCACACTGAAAGCTCAGGAATGAGCTGTCAGAGTGGGGTCATGGCATGGGGGAAGAAGGGACTTAAACCTTTCACTTAAAAAATTCCCCCCACCTAGTTTTATTAGTCTATCAGAGGGGGGGAAATGGACACCTTATTTCTGCTTCCCTTGCCCCACTCTAGGGAAAAATTACAGTGTGGAGTTGAGCTGGTTTCAGCTGACAAAACCAAATGACACATAACTGTGCACAAGCTTTTGAGTTAAGGAGGGGCTGTGGTTCAATGTCAAAAGCATCTGGTTGGTATGCAGAAGGTCCCAGGTTCAATCCTCAGCATCTCCAGTTAAAGGGATCAGGTAGTAAGTGATGTGAAAGACCTCCACCTAAGACCCTGGAGAGCTGCTTCCTGGCTGTTTAGACAATACTGTCATGAGTTCTCCAGAGCTCTTCTTCAGGCTGAATGTTACAAGAAAGAAAGAAAGAAAGAAAGAAAGAAAGAAAGAAAGAAAGAAAGAAAGAAAGAAAGAAAGAAAGAAAGAAAGAAAGAAAGAAAGAAAGAAAGAAAGAAAGAAAGAAAGAAAGAAAGAAAGAAAGAAACCTGTAAAGTCCTGTTGCAGTCTGCTTTTGTGTTTTGCCCAGAGATTAGATGCAACACTGATGCTGGTATCCAGTGGCTTCCTCTAGATCCCAACTAGAGTTGTCAGACAGATCAGTTGCCATAAAAACAAGAGACAAAGTTAGTTCCCCCTTCCAGTCCTTTCCTTTTTAAAGATGCTCGTACCAGATGAAAATAGAAAATGAAAATAGCTTTTGTGTTGTGTGCTTCCTGCAATTGCTGGGCTCTGACCCTCACCCTTCTTCTGATGTGCTCTGGACTCTGCTCTCAGAGCCAGAAGGCCTTGTCCAGTAAGGTCAAGCATGGAAATCCGACCCAGCATTTTCAATTAACATTGCATTGAGTACACACAGAGAAAGAGCTGAGGCACTCAGCACTCCTGGGCTATTTAATTCAGAAATAACATCTATACTGAGGGATCAGAGAGCAGTTTTTTTTTAAAGGTAACAATCAGTGAGCTGTAATCTGTACCATTCCATTCTAATTATTGCTTATTATTTTGCCAAGAAGCTGCTAAGTTAACCTTTACAAACTTTGTGCGTGTGTGTCACAAACTGGCATTTTCTCCACTGTGCTCCTATTGTAGATGGCAAATCTTGCTAGTTCTGCTGGGCAACTGTGTGGGTTTTTCTCATTCCACAGAGAACAGATTTAGTACTGTTCAGTTCTGTGCAGAATTGTGCAAGGGAATGCATTTCTGCATGTGTAATTTGTATAGCACAATGGATTTCTTCTGTGACCTCTGCAAAGCTCCTGGGTCTGTGCAGATTTCTGTGTGGGTATATACTATTAAGATATGTAAATGAATATTCTAGAGGACTGCAGATGCATCACATCAAATCCATATGTTCCAATTCTGCCTGAATTTTGCATACAAAAAACGTAAACTGAATATGCAAAATATCAATGTTTGTTTAAGCACCAATGTGAACCAGGGAAACCTGAATTCAGATCCCCTTTCATCCATGTTTGTGTATTTTACAAAATGTATACACTCCCATTCTGCTCTCAAAGCAAACAACAAGGCAGCTGACAAATTAAAACATACATGATAAAATCATGTCATAAAAACCATTTAAACCATCAAGAAGCACATCATTAAAACAGGTAAAACCAGAGCTTAAATACATACAAAAACATAACAGCAACAACTGAAGCACTGAGCAAGGATCACTGAGGAAACGCCAAATAAAACAAACAAAAAAAGTCTTCACTTCCTGGCAGAAGGTGGCAACAGAAGGGGTCAGACAAGTCTCCCTGGCGGGTGGGGAGAGTTCCAGAGTTTTGGTGCCATGACTGAGAGGGCCCTCTCCTGGGTTGCTGCCTAGAAGGTGCGGGCATGTTAAGCAGAGCCTCAGAAGATGACCATAGTGATCGGGCAGGTTCATAAGGGAGTAGGCGGTCTTTCAGATATGTTGGTTCCAAACCAAATAGGGCTTTAAAGGTCAACACCAGGGCCCTGAATTGTGCCCAGAAACAGATTAGATAGATGGGCCAATACTGGAGTGAGATGGCCCCTATGATCCAGGAACAGAGTTCTGCACCAATTGAAATTTCTGAACACTTTTCAAAGGCAGCCCCACGTAGAGCGCATTGCAGTAATCTAATCTAGATGTAACCAGAGCATACACCACAGTGACCAGATCTTTTCTGCTCAGGAAAGGCCTCAGCTGGCTTACCAGTTGCTGGTAAAAGGCAATCCTGGCAGTAGGCCTAGATCCGCGAGCACGCCACACTATGGACCTGATCCTTCAAAGGGAGTACAACTCCATCCAGAAGGGGTGGCACCTTAAATCCTAAATCAAACACTGTTTGCTCTGGATGATGTTGAGCTAGTCACCATTTCTCAGTCTACCTCACCGGGGTTGTTATGGGGAATAGGGAGCCATATATCTTCTTAGACAAAAGGCAGATTGACCTGTAAGAAATATGTTCTGAACTGGATAATACCAGGAGCAATATGAGTAAAGACAATAAAAGTGGCTTGGTAGGGGAACATGACCTGGAGGCAGGTAACTGTACTATGCGTAGACCTCCTAGACACTGGAGCACCTATTGCATTTTTAATATATCTTCTCTAAGGCTAGGAACTATTTTTAAAGCTGAAATTCTCTGCAATCCAGATTCTATGCAAGATACAAGGTTGATTTTTGCATGGAATATCAGTAGGCTAATGGTTTCTGGCTCTCTTTCTTTGCTCCATCCAATCTTAGTATAAAATCTGTTTCCTCCCTTCCACTGAAGAGCTGCACCATTCTGATGAACGCAAAAACACTCTTTTGGCTCCGGAGACAACAAGCATAGAGAGGTCAGTCATATGTAGGCTGGGGGGTTCAGACTCGCCTTTTCTCCAGTGTTGCCTTTAGCTGAGTAACCAGGAAACCTACTAGGATCTGGTTTCTCTATTGCACTGAGAGCAAATTGCAGCTGTTCATCATGCCAAATTACCTCATTGCCTATGTTGCACAGGCAGCTGTCTTGATCAACGAGAGAGTAGGAACTAGATACCAGTTCTTGTGATCACCCATCTTTCTTTACCATTTTAAAGTATTCCAGTGTTCAACTTCCTTCTTCAAAGCCATCCTAATCTGCAGAGACCCTTTTCTGGCAAGCACAGAAGCTGGAATCTGACACTCTGCTTGGTTCTCTTGAGGATGAAAATTCATTTCTAGAAAGTATGGACTGATGCAACCACCCCTTTGGAAATCTTCATGGAAAAAGCTCCGTCCAGAAGTCATGACCATGTAGTGGGGAGAGCATCTGGTCTCCACAAAGATGTAGAATCTGGGAGAGAGAGCAGAGGCCTCTACATGCATCATTCCCCAAGGGCTTTAACATTCATAAGGAGTGACAAAAAACTTGGGGCCTTTGAAACAGTGTTATTTACTGTGGGCCATAGCAGGCTTTGGATAGATCATATACACTGAATACTGCCAGTTTCAATTTCTATTTTAGGTAGGGTTAGGAATGGTCTCCACACTTCATCTTCCAGATGGGTCTGGTAAAGTTGGTGGGTTGTGGGAATGAGATGCGGTGATTTTCCTTGAAAGATTGTGGCTCGCAGGGATATCAGATAAAGGAACACATGAGACTTTTTCTCCCTTCTATTCTAAATCAGTAAATCCACCATCTTTGGAGTCTATGGGGTATTTTTCACGGTGGATTTTGCTTCGGTTTCGAATCGGAGCAAACAATAAACCGATTTAAATAGCTTTTTCATGGCAGCGCAGATTCTCCCCCCATCCCGAGGCATTTTCAATTTTTCATGGGAGAAACAGCGCACTTCTCTGCGCTGCTTACATCTGCTGCCGCTCATGACTCACCGCTCCAAATCCGCCTAATCCCGCCCACTCTTCCCATGATCCTGTGTGTGTGTGTTTGGGGGGGGGCATCCTAAGAGCAGCAAATTCAAGCCAAAACTCCCATCACCCTTCTGAAGAGAGACAGCCAGTCTGCTCTTGGTCTCCCTCCAGCTGGTGCGATCCTATGTGTGTGTGTGTTGGGGGGGGTATCCTGAGAGCGGCAAATCCAAGCCAAAACCCCCATCACCCTTCTGAAGAGGGGCAGCCAGTCTGCTCTGGGTCTCCCTCCAGCCGGTGCGATCCTATGTGTGTGTGTGTTGGGGGGGTATCCTGAGAGCGGCAAATCCAAGCCAAAACTCCCATCACCCTTCTGAAGAGAGGCAGCCAGTCTGCTCTGGGTCTCCCTCCAGCTGGTGCGATCCTATGTGTGTGTGTGTTGGGGGGGTATCCTGAGAGTGGCAAATCCAAGCCAAAACCCCCATCACCCTTCTGAAGAGGGGCAGCCAGTCTGCTTTGGGTCTCCCTCCTGCCAGTGCGATGCTGTTAGAGTGGCAACTCCCCCAGCCAATCACCATTCTTGGGGGAGGAGAAAGGAGACGTTCCGGGGAGCGAAGCAAACATTTTTTCATGGGCATCCGTGCAACAAAACACCCGTCCACAGGAAAGATCGTCTCAAAAGTGGTTTGGATTGCCTCTCTTTTAACCCGGCTTATTTTGCTCAGTGGGGGAAAACATGGATCTGCAGTGAATAACCAAAATTTGCCTCCGACGCAAATCAGCATCGAAACAGCAGCAAATCTCCGTGAAGAATACCCCAATGTTTCTTAGGGCTTAGTTCCTGAAGTCCTCATTAAACAACACACGCAAACATTTGCATCTATTTTAAAAAAATGATTGATTGATTGATTGATTGATTGACTTTATTTATAGCCCGCCTTTTTTACTGAGACTCAATTATTTGAACCCAGGTCTCCAGTCCTAGTTCTCTAACCACAGTAACCAAATTGATTGGGGTATATGGTGTATGTATGAGATTGCCCTGGCTAGCCCAAGCTCGTCAAATCTCAGAAGCTAAGCAGTGTCGGCACTGGCTAGTAACGGGATGGGAGACCTCCAAGGAACACTAGGGTCATGATGCAGAGGCAGGCTATGGCAAACCACCTCTGAACGTCTCTTGCCTTGAAAACCCTACGGGGCTTCAATGAATCAGCTGAGACTTGATGGCCCTTTTCACCACCACCATGGGACAAACACATACCCCAGTCACTCTAGGAATGTTGCATGCTGCCAGCTCTTCAACAGGGACTGGATTTTCATTATCCAAAAGTGCACTGTAATGTAGGGCTGCAAGAAAGCTGGGATTCCTCTTAAGAAACGTGCTAAGTTAAGTGCTAAGAAAATATTACCCTATTTTCCCTACAGAGAATCAAAGCAGTTTAGAATAAAGTATGTATCACAATGCACATGTGACCTGATTGCAGTAGATGAATGCATGAAATTCTTCATATTTTTCGTGACTGTGCACACATGTATGCAAGATCACATCATTGTACACCAGATTAATTAAGAGCTATCACTCGCAGCATATATCCACCACTTGCTAACAGGGACTAGAATTCCTACTTTCTCCATAAGTGAATATTGAAAGTGGAGAAGAGAATCCACTCATCCATCACTTGTGCCCTGATTAGGGTGGTTATGACAGGTTGGAGAAGGAATAGCTATCTCTTATTAAGAAATCTGGATGAGCATAGAGAAGAATCGGAAGGGGCATTAAGTTTGAGTCTAGTTCTAGCCCCTGTGAGATTAAGAAGGGGAAGCTGTCCTGATCATTAAGGTGGGTGTGAAAGGGCCATCGAGGGCTAGTCCTCGTAATGTTGTGTTCCTGATTAGGAATTCCAGGAGCTGGAAGAGTGCGGGGGGAGGGGGATGACAGCTATGTTGAAGAACCAGGAGCAGCTGATGGTTGCAAACTTTGTGGTGGGAGTCAGATTCCTGTTCAACGGGCACATGTGACTTCTGTCTTGGCAGGCTAAAGGAGAGTTTGGAAGCTCCCACCACCCACCACCCCAAAAAAAGACATCTGCCTGTGCTGGAATCTGATTTTCATTTTCTCTTTAACTCATTGATACCTTCATTGAGTGCATTAACATGATTTGTGTGGACGGGGAAACATTCGTTGACATTCTCTCACATTAATTCAAGGTCACTGAGGCTCAGCAGGAGGGTGGGGAGGCGGGCAGGCAGCAGAAATCAGGTCTCCTTTGTGTTCTCATTAAGTAGTAATGTGAATGACAGATATGTCATGGGATTCAGTTTTTCTTGTAGAAAATTTTTAGTAAGTATGGTGTTTTTTCTCCCTTTTTGGCCCTGTTATCTATTAGCCCTCCTCCCTTTTCACATACTTCCCTAAAATAAAGATTAAAAATGAATAAATCGTATTAGCCCCAGGGATCCAACTTGGAAAAGAGTAGGAGTGCTTCTTTCAGTGCCGGGGACATGGGCTACCTTTCCTTTTGGGAGAGAAGATGGTCCCCCTAATGTTTACACATGTATATGGATCTGAGGTGGTCCAATCCACTGCTGAGGGAAATAAGTAGGCATCCAAGCCCTTACATATAGGCAACATTAAGAAATACGTCTTCTATTCATTACAATTTTTTATCCCACCCTGCCTCCAAGCAGCTCAGTACATGGACCCCACCCTCATTTTCTCCTCACAGCACCCTGTGAGGTGAGTTAGGCTGAGAAAAAGTAACTGGCCCAGGTCACCCAGTGAGTTTCGTGGCAGGGCTTTGAACCTGGGTCTTGGGTGTCCTATTCCAACACTAGTTACTACAGCATACTGACTTTTCAGGACTAGCCTGTGTGGTATGAATGTTTAGAGAGAGAACTATCCCACACCCCCTATATTAACAAAAAACAAACAAACACAGAACCTTTCATTCATTTGGAATGACAGCCCCTTGGCAAGATTATAAATAGCTATCCAGAGGGTTAAAGTTCTGTGACTTGATTCCTGAAAATCCTCTTCAGCTAGGGTTGCCAGGCCCCTTTTCGCCACTAGCTGGAGGTTTTTGGGGCGGCGCCTGAGGAGAGCGGGGTCTGGGGAGGGACTTCAATGCCATAGAGTCCAATTGCCAAAGTGGCTTTTTTCTCCAGGTGAACTGATCTCTATCAGCTGGAGATCAGTTGTAATAGCGGGAGATCTCCAGCTAGTACCTGGAGGTTACAACCAAAGAACAACTCAATTAACACTGTTAAATAGTACTGGCAAGAAGAAAACAGTGCGGGCAATTATATCAAAAACATGTATTCATGAAAAGTGCAAAACATCAAACAACAACAACAGTGCTTATACAAAAGAATGATCACAAAATTATAGTTATGTACAAAGCTATTCACAATGTGAAAAGCAATATTTAGATAAAGCCCAATGGCTATCTTCCAACGTAACAAGGTCCAAAATCAAGTTTCAAGAATCAGCGTCTGCTGGAACACCTCTTGCTGCTCCAAAAAAGGTGACAGAGGGAATGCTATCCCGGATAGCCCACTGGTATGTATTCCTTATGGGAGATTATTCAGGTTGAATTCAACAGTTCTTCAACTTATTCAACTTATTCCATTTTTATTTTGTCTTTTTCTATTTTCTTGTTAGCTCCCATTTTGTTGGGAGCTAACAAGAAAATAGAAAAAGACAAATAAAAATGGAATAAATTGAAGATCTGTTAAATTCAACCTGAATAATCTCCCATAAGGAATACACACCAGTGGGCTTAAACCTTATTGCTGAGGCTGATGAAGCCAAATAATTGGTGAAAGCGCTACGAATATCCGGGATAGTGTTCCCTCTGTCACCTTTTTTGGAGCAGCAAGAGGTGTTCCAGCAGACGCTGATTCTTGAAACTTGATTTTGGACCTTGTTACGTTGGAAGATAGCCACTGGGCTTTATCTAAATATTGCTTTTCACATTGTGAATAGCTTTGTACATAATTGTAATTTTGTGATCATTCTTTTGTATAAGCACTGTTGTTGTTGTTTGATGTTTTGCACTTTTCATGAATACATGTTTTTGATATAATTGCCCGCACTGTTTTCTTCTTGCCAGTACCTGGAGGTTGGCAACTCTTCCTTCAGCCACTGTTCTGGTTCTTAGATTTCATCACAGATGACCAACGTGAACTTCGCAGGGATTTCTCTTCCCAATCCTATTTTTAAGGATTAGGAACTTGTTTCTTAAATCTTAAATTTTCACTGTGTTGCATTTGCATCCGCCAGGATTTGGAGCCCTCAGCAGCTTCCTGTGACAGTTTTACAGATAAAATAGTTCTTGTTTGCTCCAACTTGGATTCCACATTGAATGGACTTGCTATACACCTTCCTGAGGCTTCAACTGGTCCTGTTTCTATGTGGACAGAATCCCTGGAGGGGCATGTGGCACCACTTGTATTCTCAACCTTTACCCCTTGTGTCTTGAACCATGGGCAGGTTGCATGAAAGGCTGGAACAAATAAAGGCCGCTTCCTCATGAAGGTTTTGCTTCAGTTTGGTATCCAGACCAGAGCAGGCTTTTGGAGCATATGCAAGATATTTCATTTATTTTGATTTGATTTATTTTGATTTCTAGGCCACCCTTTCCTGGCCAAGAAACCCCCTAACAGTCTACATTCTGTGTTTCCTGCAATCTTTCCCAAACCTAGTTTGGTACAATCTTTTTTGGAAAAAGCTCAAAGTGTGTTTGTATGCCATGTGGATGGGAGGGCATGCATTTTGCAGGACCCTTCCACATTGGCACAGGGGGCTAGAGACTTACTTAAAAAAATTAAAGCTGAGAATTCAGATGAGCTAGTAGATAGATCGTTATAATGCTATAAGGCTACAGCAGTCTGATGCTGTGGGTAGGGGAATGGTGGCCACAGGCAGCTGAGGCAAGGAAAGTGCAGGGGAAACTGCCGTGTGGTTGCTCCATTCATTGCCACTGTGAATGCCTCTGCATTTGCAGCAGCAATGAAAGCAACATGGAGAATCTTTGGTGAGTGGCAGCAGCTAATAAACATCTCCTTATGTAAAGGCCCTTTCCGGCAGTCTCAAGGAGCCTCTTTCTCAGCCTTGGCTGGAAAAAAAAAACCATCTTTGGATTCCTCATGATTAAAATAATTTCCACCCAGTGGAATTTCTGCCCAGAATTGAAATAATTTCCATCCTTCTTGGGCAAGCTGCTCAAGAAAGCAGTGATACTGCAACTCCAGGATTTTCTGGATAAAATTATCATCTACCTTGAAGGGGCTAGTCCCCCTTCCCCTCTCCCTATAAGATAATTGTTTGCATGCCTGACTTTTACTTGATGGTTTGATTGGCTTTGCTTTTTTTATAACTGTTCAGTTTCTTAAATATAACAAGGAATTCTTATTGTTGCTGTTTTAAGATTTGAGTTTTAAGTTTCTGAGCCCAGCATTGCTTGGGAGAGCAGGATATAAGAGTGATGAGTGAATACATAAATAGATAAATTAGATTTGAGTTGTAAGTGTTTTCGCTTCTTCTTCTTTTGGTTGATCTAGTCTGCTGCTCATTCTGCTGTTGATTTATTATTGTTGTAATATGGTTTAGTACGTGGATAGCCCATGGAGTCTCTAGCCTTTAGCCTGTCCTTGCTTCCAACATCCTACAACTGCCCAGTTGCAGGAAGTTCAGCCAGAAGAGCCTCCTTCTAATGTGACCTCACGCACTCCCTCAGCTCTCACTCAGTCCCACTAACACTCTGCTCTGTCTCTTGCAGGCTCTTGGTGGGAGCGCCACAGGCAGCTGCTTTGCCAGGTCAAAAGGCCAACAGGACTGGCGGGTTGTTCGCCTGCCCCCTGACCCATGAGATCAATGACTGCAAGCGTGTGGCCATCGACGAGGGAGGTAGGGGAGCTGTGTGGCTGCGTCTAGGTGAAAAACGAACCTCTCGAACAGCATCATTTCCATGACTGGTCTGGATCGGGGTTTAACTGAAATCATTTTCGAATCTGGGTTGGGTATTAATTGGGTATGGTTTAACTGGGGATTAGGTTTACCATAACAGAAAGCTGGAAGCTGTCCACCATCCATGGCAGTGCTCTGCCTTATAACCTATGAAATAAGAATTTTTTTTTTAATGTTCCTGAGCATTTGTGACCTTACCCTGTTACCTAAGTCTGGGATGAAAGGGCATGCTTTCCAGACAGGTTTGATCCCTAGCTGCTCCCGTTTATGAAATTTAGCATTAATCAAATGGAAGTCACTGTAGATTGATTCTTATTTGAGTCTATTCATTTCTGATCTGTGGCTGTTTCCACACACAGGAGCAAAAAATTTTGCCTCTCACATGGCAGCAGCAAACAGGGCAGAAAAGCCACCCACTCCTGCTCATTTCTGGTATACTTGCTACTACTGCCAACCCTCCTTTCCTGCTTCTCCCTCTTTGTTGCAGCTGCGTGGGTGCAAAATTGCACCATGATAGTGATTTTGGTGGGCCCCCCCAATGTGGCCCAGAAATTTCCCTTTACTTTCCCTTTCTGTGCAAAGGCATGATGCAGTGCTACAACATGGCCCAACTGGGAAAGAAAGCCCTTTAAAGGGCTGAAAAGGGGGAGAATGCAGAAGTTAGCTTTGCCATTTTGAAGGCAGAGCTTAGATCCACCCCTTCCCTGTAGCAACTATAGGGGGAGTGTCCACCTTTAGCCACCCTGCCGTTTCTGCTTAGTGAATGATCAAAGGAAGTCTCTTTTTGATCTGGCTCAAAGGGGAAAGATTTGAGAGCCAGATGAGTTGTGCCCTGATTGGTCATGATGTCCTCTCAGTGCTCCCAGATACTGGGGGGGGGGGGAATCTCCATGTGCCTGCAGCCTCCTGTACTATTTGGGGGACTGTGCTCTGTATCTTGGCACAGAGGCAGCATTACCTGGCCTAGCGCTCCCTCCTGGCTAAGGATTGCATTGCTACATGGCTGTTTCCAGTGCAGTCCATCCCTTAGGGTCACACTAGATGAAAACATGACTGTATCTCATGTGTTGTTGGTGTCGCTCCCCACCCCCCCATTCAAAGCAAATGCTGTGCGTGAGGAATTGAATAAGGGAAGCATCTTTGGGCAAGTATGTGTTTAACCCTCTTCTCCACAGTTTTCCTTCTCTAACCTCCCCACCCCCTGCTATTTATCCCACTGGGGAAAATTCAGGTACCTACCTTATATGGTACACATTCATCCTTTCTGGAGGCGCTGGATTTGTGGATATATCGTCTGCACTGCCACATGTAAGAAAGGAGCACGTCCAGCACTCCAGAGGGGTGGGATAGAATCCCCTCCCTACACTGAGATTAACACAGTTTCTCTGTCTCCTGTATCCCCCTCTAGTTGACCTGAAGAAGGAAAGCAAGGAGAACCAGTGGCTGGGAGTGAGCGTCAAGAGCCAGGGTCCTGGCGGCAAGATCGTGGTCAGTGGCCAAGGCTGGATGGGTGGGTGGTCACTCTGTTAACCTGTTTGGGGCTGGATTGTGAGAACCTGTGTGGTGTAGTGGTTGGAGGGTTGAACGAGGACTGGGTGAAACTGGGTTCAAAAATCTCCACCTCTCCATAAAGCTCGCTTGGCCGATCATAGGCCTAGGAGCCTAATCCCCGCTGTTATGAGGATAAAGGGGTGGGGGAGATATTCATGTACACAACCCTGAGGTCCTTGAAGGTCCAACCTATCCTGTCCTCTATGTGTTCATTTATGCAGGGGTACTTGGACTCACATTTGCCCCCTATCTGACTCGGTTGTCCCTTGGAGTTCTGCATGAGTTTTCCATCCATTAGAAATGCCCTCACTGCCAGCCCTCGCAATGTCCGGGTCTTCCCGTTCCTCTGTTAACCTGACTCTTCCCTCTCCCCTGAGCTCAGCCCTGTTGAAATCTCCTTGCAGAAGGCAAAGCACTGGACACAGAAGCATGCTTTCTCATACAGCCAATCACAAAGCAACGTGTAGAGAGACGGGGATTCAAATGCTTCATTGCTTCTTCAGGGCTCTTTCTGAGAAAAAGAAAGACTTTTTAAAACTGAGGCTTGGATTTCTCCCCCCGCTTTCAGATTGCTCTGTTTTTTTGTTTTTTGTTTTTTTTTGTTCTTAAAATGTTTTTTATGTGGCAATTAGGTTTGGGGGGGATTTTCTCTCACAGTAAGCACTGCGAAGTAACCCAATTACAAAGTAGCATTTAAAGGGGCGGGACTTGATTTGAGTTTGGAGACTGCTGGTGCAGAGATTCCCAACAGGAAAGTGTGGGTCCAGCCAGCAATGAACCTCAGGTAAAACTCCCATACATAAATGACCTGTTTTACAGGAGAAGTTCAAATTCCTTAGTGTGGGAAAATGCATTTAATGAATTCATGTGGAAAGGGATTATGTGTGATTGAGAGGCAGCTGGAAGGGGAACAGATTTCAAAGTGGTTGTGGCAGAAAAGAGAGGGAGGGTCGCAATGGGTTCTTAAGCTGTGTTTACATGAAGGAAGAACAGAGAACTGGTGAACCTCGAGCAGGTACTGAAGAATATACTTGATATCTCCGTTGTTGTGACTACTGCAAGCTTTGCTCTGTGGCAAAAACGTGCTTTCCTTTGCATTAACAAAAGCTTCCGTTAACCTAAATATGTTAGACGCATCTTTTTTTACCACAGAAAACTGCAATTTTTGCTTCTGATGAAGATTTTGATTGAAATTCCTTGGGCAACAGATTTTTCCTCACCTCCTATAACTTGGCGGTGCCCTCTCCTTTTTTAACTTTTGCTGTGTTCAGGTGAACAAAAGAAAATCTGGAACTCCTGTAGGGGCTGTTCTAGAGGGTGGGCCTCACTTCTGCTGTGCCCGCCCCCTTCGTTTACATTTTGCCTTCTCATTTCTTCTTAAGGCATGATACTAAGGGATTCTCAAAGGCCTATATACATCTTAAGGACCTGGCCTTGTGGACTTGCTTGATCCCCAGAGACTGCCTTCTTACCGTGCTCCCAGCCTGTGCTCCTGCCCCCAGCTTCAGCTGCTACTGATTGCAATGAAAACAGGGTTGGAGAACATGCACCCCAGATCTGGTTTTTGGCCTGGACCTAACATCTGGATCTCTCCACCTGCAATCTGAAGTGGTACATTGAAGAAGGGGACACGTGTGCTCTCCCTGCATGCTTGAATTGGCTCTGAAAGAATCTGGGGAGATTCTGAGCAAATGGGAGGGGTTAGGAGGAAGCCAAAGTGAGCCGCACTCCCACTTTGCACAGTTGTGTCGATTGTCTGACATTTGGCTGGTATCTCTCTCCCCATGGGTGAAGTGCAGGTCCAGCATCTGGAGCACAGACACCTCCCTTAGGGGAAGGGTGAGTGGGTGAAATACAGGTTTACCTCTGACTTTCTGAACCAGCTTTGGGTGTTCAGAAGAAGCACAATTTTACCTGCCCTCTGTTCTTTTAAAATGCCCAGAGCCATTCTCTATTTCTCAGCCTTAGACATTGCAAGAAATCTCATGTGTTAATCACAATTTCATACAATGCTGAGCTACCCACAGGCATTTCACCCACCTGTAATGTTACCTGAGTGTTGAGTTAACTGGGAGGGAAAGTGCATTCAGAGGGGCACCTTCTGCTCAGGTACCATGAAGGAGCAACTGAGCAACACAGGGTAATGTTGGATGTGACCTCCAGCTTTTACATGAAGATATTTTGTGCAGGAATGCCAGTTGGCAGCGTACTTCCTAGCCTACTCCCTACTTTGTTCTGTCCCTCCTTCCCTGTATCCCAGACCTGTGCCCACTTGTATGAAGCACGTAACCGAGTGAATGAATCCCTGGAAACGAGGGACGTCATAGGCCGATGCTATGTACTCAGCGAGGGACTGAAGGTGTCTGATGAGCTGGATGGCGGAGAGTGGAAATTCTGCGAAGGGCGGCCACAGGGGCATGATCGCTTCGGTTTCTGTCAGCAGGGGGTGGCAGCTGGTTTCACTGCAGACAGGCACTACATCCTCTTTGGGGCACCTGGCACCTACAACTGGAAAGGTAAGCAGGCTCCAGACCAAAGATATTCCCTGACCTGGATGGCCCAGGCTAGCTGAATCTCACCAGAGCTCAAAAACCAAGCAGAGTCAGCCCTGGTTAGAACTTGGATGAGAGGCTACCAAGCAAGTCCAGGGTTGCTACCCAAGAGGAGGCAATCGCAAACCACTTCTGTTCCTCTCTTGCCTTGAAAACCCTACGAGGTCACTATAGGTTTGCTGGTGCGACTTGACAACAGTTTCCACCAAGGATATTCTATAGTACAGCCCTGCTGTCCGTCTTGTTTACAAAGCTCAGCCATGCAGAATCTTCATTTGAAAGCTCCAGCAGCCTCAGGTGGGTCAGTAGAAGTTCCCCAAAGGTGGAATATGGCTGTAGGTTCTTGCCATCACCAAATGATATTATCATGTCTACATGATTGCCTTTAGCCCATGTCCTCCTTTTCAGGCTTGTCCAAACATGATCACTACTAACAGACCCGCACCTCTGTTCCAGACAGGAACATTCCCTCCTTATTGACCACCCCATTCTGGTCAGAGTTGCAGATGAGCATATCCATCTGCATCTGTTCCATGGAAATGGCATCATGCATGTCATGACCTCTGACTCTCTTTGAGGCAGGAAAGCAGGTGGGCATGTCAGTTTCCAAGTTTTTGGAGGGCCTTGGCAAAGGACTCTCCATTGGTGCCCCTTAGTCTGGAAGTGGCAGGGTATGCAGTCTGAGAATGGTCTCACACTACCTCTTTGATGCTCCATGTGTAGTGAGAAGGGTGGTGCTCGCATGTATTGGAGCACCAGCAAAATGGCCAGCCTAGTGGCCTTGACCATGAGTGCTTCTTGGAAAGACACCCATCACATAGCCCATCTCTTTGCCACTTGGAACACCCAATAAGCAGACTTAGGACAAACCAAACCTCTCATTCTACTGCCTAGAGGTGTGTCCATCCAGACTAGGGTTGCCATCCTCCAGGTGGGACCTGCATATCTCCTGGAATTGCAACTCATCTCCAGAGATCATTTTTACTGGCAGCTTTGGAAGGAAGACTGTATGGCATTATACCCCACTGAGGTCCCTCCCTTCCCCAAATTTTGCCTTCCCCAGGCTCCGCGCCCAAATCTCCAAACATTTCCCAACCTGGAGATGGCAACCTTAATCCAGACCCTCCTTGCTGGCCAGATGTATAAACTAGTGGCTATTTTGAGTCCTAATTGACAAAGTTGGACAAACACGTTGATAACATGTTCAAAGATGTGTTCCCCCCCCCCCCAAAGCATTGCTTTCCTGTACCGTGTTGTGAGGACATCATGCTTCCTCAAACTTTCCAACTCCACCAATCACTAACGGGTATTTGATTTGGCAGGAACCTTACGGGCAGAACTGAGTGGCTTGGATCTGAGTCACTACGACGACGGGCCATATGAAGCCGGGGGAGAAAAGGACCAGGACCCCTCACTCATCCCCTTGCCAGCCAACAGCTACCTTGGTATGGGGTTGCACCAGGCAGGCCAAGCACCACAGAGCACCCAGGCAGGCCGCCACGGGGTGGGGTTAGGGTTGCCAGGTGCCTGCTGGTGGCAGGCAAACCCCCTGCAATTGATCCCTTTGCCCGCTGACCACCTGAGGGTTGGCAGGCAAACGTGCACGCGCATACCGCGCGCGTCACTTCTGGTTTAAAACCAGAAGTTACGCCTTGCGAGGGGCCTTATACCTCTTAGTTTGAATGGTAAAGAGCCGTTTTACCACTCAAACTAAGAGGTAAAGGCCCTTTGCGAGGCGGCACTTTCGGTTCTAAACCGGAAGTGATGTGCGTGTGTCAGCATGCGTGCGCACACGCGCACGCACTTACACACAAAAGCCTCCTGCCAGAGGAGAAGAGGGACCTGGC
The DNA here is from genome assembly GCF_029931775.1 of Euleptes europaea. Classification (NCBI taxonomy): domain Eukaryota; kingdom Metazoa; phylum Chordata; class Lepidosauria; order Squamata; family Sphaerodactylidae; genus Euleptes; species Euleptes europaea. The sequence goes on from NC_079312.1 coordinate 157,702,891, forward strand.
AACCCTAGGTGGGGTGCTGGTGAGTGGAATCCTGAGGGGATATCTGGCTTGAAGAACCGAATATCCATATACCACCACCAGATTCCTGGTTGGAAAAGCACCCCATGGTTGTGGAGCTCTTAATACGCGGCGAGCGTTTCCTTCCCTAGGCCTCAGCCCTAGGCAAAACAAATAGGTTTGATTGGCAGTTGTCCTCACAGAAAATCCATGCTAGTAGGAGCCCAACTTGGGTGTTGGAGGTATATATAGAATAGCCTTGACCCTGCTGGTCTCCCGACTCCTGCCAAATGTTCTGTGGTGCTTCCCTGCCTGGGCGCCAAGGTTTCTCACATAGCTAACCCTTTGTTTCTCTCTCTCTTTCCTTCTGTTGGCCTTGCAGGGATATTGTTTGTGACAAACATTCATAGCTCAGACCCCGACCAGCTGGTCTATAAAACGCCAGAGCCCGGAGAGAGGGTTCCCGGGAATGCTGGAGATGTGGCCCAGAATAGCTACTTAGGTTTGTAAGGTGTCGGTGTGCCCGTCTCAGTGGTTTCTGCCTCTCGCCCCTTCCCCTCAGAAATCCCTCTCCTTCCTCAGTATTTTTAGCTAGTGGCTATTGCTCCCCCCCCCTCTGTTGTGTTTTGTTGCTCCTTCCCCCAAGAAATAAAACCAAAGCTCTGGAGTCTTGTTACTCTCAACCCGCAGAGGGCATTCTGCTCGCAGCAGCTACAGCCACTGCAAAGTAAGGCAGGGTTGAAGTAGACAAGAAAGTTTACAGATTCCGCTGTAGCAATCAGCACTCTGGGACAGAAGGGTTGGGAGAAGCAGTTGTGCAAATAGCTTAAAATTACTGTTTTACCATTTGACGCAGCTTTTCTCAGGAAGAATGAGTGTCAAAAACTCTGGCCTCAAGAATACTATGGATATTGAAGTAAAAAAAAAACAATTAGAGGACAAAAGATGGAGGAATGAAACAAGGTTATATTTGTTTACCTTTGATTTTTAAGATGCCGGTGTGCCTGTCTCAGTGATTTCTGCCTCTCACTCCTTCCTCTTGGCAGTCTCTCTCCTCAGTATTTGCAAGCTAGACTTTATTGCCTTTTCTCCTCTGTTGTGTGAAGCTAAGAAGAGGGTGCCTTTGACCATCTAGTGAGTCCCTATCAGAGGGAAGATTTGAACTAGGGACTTCCTGCTTCATAGCTAGGGCTGCCAACCTCCAGGTACTAGCTGCAGACCTCCTGCTATTACAACTGATCTCCAGCTGATAGAGATCAGTTCACCTGGAGAAAATGGCCGCTTTGGCAATTGGACTCTATGGCATTGAAGTCCCTCCTCAAACCTTGCCCTCCTCAGGCTCCGCCCCAAAAACCTCCCGCTGGTGGCGAAAAGGGACCAGGCAACCCTATTCATAGCTAAGAGTGCGATTCTGTGCAAAGTTTCTTTGGTATAAGCCTGTTGATTTCTGCCTAAGATTGCACTGTCAAGCCTCTTATCTGTTCTGCTTAGGGTTGCCAGGTCCCTCTTCGCCATCAGTGAGAGATTTTTGGGGCGGAGCCTGAGGAGGGTGGGGTTTGGGGAGGGACTTCAATGCCATAGAGTCCAATGGCCAAAGCAGCCATTTTATCCAGGTGAACTGATCTCTGTCGGCAGGAGATCAGTTCTAATAGCAGGATATCTGCTATTAACTGGAGGTTGGCAACCCTAGTTCTGCTGTGCAAGGTCCTTTTGTACGTATGCGAATGGAAGCACAGCAAAGGGCCTATGGGGTTGAGATAACTAGCTACGAAGGGTAGGTTTTAATTTGGGCACAGAAACTGGTTCCTCTTAATACGAGCGCTGTCCTAGTTCCATTTCACATAGCTAACTGTGAAATACAGATCTATGCTCAATGAGCATGTCTAACCCTTTCTAAAACTATTTATGCTAGCAGGCATCACAACGACACCCTTTGACAATGCATTCCATAAGTTAATTGCACACTGCATCACATTGTACTCCTGACGAATGCCACTAAATTCTAAAATTTTGAGGAAGAGGGAATAGTTCTCCTCTGTAGCACTAGCGAGGATCTTATTATTGTTCCCTGTTAACATGCAGGAGCAACTCATGTCTGCATTTTGTGTGAGATCTTTCCTATTCCTATGTCCATGGAGTGGGTGGGTATCAGGGAGACACTCTATACTCTGGCGGTTGCTGGGGTGTAGACAACCTCAATCCCTTGCTGAAGTGGAGAGAGGATGAAGGATGAATTCCCCTAGGCTCAATTAGATGAAAACTGAGCAGTAGAATTTGATTGAAACATACTGACCTGTGGTTTGCATCTGAAGTAGTTCTGCCTTTGAAGAGGTTCAGGTGTGGACTTGGCCAGTACCAGGATGAGTTCATTGCCATGGCACCTAGTGAGAGATGGCCTGAACTCCTTAATTGAAGGGCAGTATACACATAAATACATGCTCAAAGAGGCGATAGGGAGAGCATGTCACAGTAGCCTGTGGATCCCTCTTTGGCAGCAGGTTTACACAACACGCTTTTCCCAGGTCCCACCAGCAGACTTGGTCTAAGAGGTTCTGTGCTTGCAACTCGACTCTCAAGTGTACAGAGAGGCCTGAACTGGACTGGGACCATGCTGTGAGGATACAAGGGGCTTCAGCCTGCCTCCCATACTGTTCTCCTGCCCTGAAACAGCCTGTGGGAGCCACTGTCTGTGTAGTTTACTGTCAGGGCCAGCTTGGGTGTGCCTGCCAGATGGCTTGGGCGCAGGTCAGGCTCACACCGACCCACCTGCTGGCCTGAGCTGTCCACTGGCCTGGGCAGGCATGCCTGGAGCTGCTGCTCAGTTGGGTGCACCCTGAATCACCCCCTGGCCGGTGCCTGTCCTGAGCCACAGTCCAGGTAAGCACCAAACTGCTACCCAGTTAGCTGGTTCAAGAGGGTGTGCCCCATGTTGCCAGCCAGTCGTGCTGGAGCTGGGGGGCCCCAGCTCCCCCCACCCTCTGGAGCCCTAGGCAATAGTTACTTAATGGCCCTTTGCATGAGCAGGAGAGCAGATTTTGCCCAGGCATCACCAGTTGCTGACCCTTACTGTTGATGGTAGTCAACAGGGATCCTTTGCAACAAGCCAAATTGGTGCACTGATTGGCTGGTTCACAAGTAGAGAGTAGGAATGAAAATATTAGCTGAGGCTGGATCTGAAACTACTGTTTACAGTTTTCAGAGAGAAAGTGGCTCGGAAACTTTGCATTCTCCAGGAGCATAGACAGGAAAGGTAAAAGGAAAGACGGAAATGTAAGGGATCTCTTTGTTGTGATTGGAGGGGAAGGAGGAAGGAAGGAAACAGTCGAATGCAGAGTTTTGGGTAACTGGTAGTTAGGGGAGCCTGGAACAGCCTTTTTGCTTGTCCCTCACTGCATGATACCTGTGCTGCGTGTGTTGGATTGCATGGTTCCTGTGTTGCTTGTGCCTGCTTGCATGTTTGCTGCTAAAAAGAGGGAAAGCATTCTCTTTTGTGATCAGCTTACCAGTGCTGATCCTACCTTACCCTATGCAGGGCCTGCCTCCTTGCTTGGTATGGTGTATCATATGCCTTCCATCCTCTTATGCATCAAATAGACCCGTATGGAGTCTCAGTGGGAAAATCACCAAATGGAGAATAGGGCTGTGTGCCATTCTCCTTCTCAACGTTGGTAGGGAATTGGGCATCAGTCCCTCCTACTGGCCCAGAGGAGAATCTCCTTTGTCTTCAAGTAGTACAAGACCAGCTAGGACAAGGCAGGCCACCTTCAGCATGCGTGCCAGACAACAGCAAGACAGGTCATTTTGCTCAGCACATTCTTCCAAAGCAACCAAAGCGAGTCCTCAAGTTACTGGCAGCACCGCTGTGACTGGCAGCCTGGGAGGAGGCCATGGGGCATGGCTTATGTCCATCATCACCTCCTAGACCTGCACAGCTGCCAGCCAGCTGGGTCCAAGGCTAACCCCTAAGGTGGCTGGTAGCACAGCGGAGACTGGGCTGGCTCCCAATGTATCTGGACAAATACATCCTTTTTGTTCATCAGCACACCAAACGTTTTTTGGCACTGAGGCCCATAATGTTGCCTTCCTCTGTGCTAGGAGAGAGCTGAGAAAGAAAAACCAACCTTGCCCATTGAAGGGGGAGAACCTGGCAGGGAGAGGCAGACTGAGAGCAAAGAAGCCTCCACATGGGTCTCTCACAAAGGATCCTACTTCTTTCCTACCCCATCTTGCTTCAGCTGCCTCCTGCCCTCTCTCCCACAGCTTTTGTGTGCTAGCAACCGAATCCTGTCGCTTCCCACCAGATGCCATTCCCCTCTGCGCCAAACAGATCTTCCCCAGAGCTGGAGCATTGCAATAAGGCTATGCCAAGGGACCACAGCCTAGTCCTTGGGCTCCATGTGGCTTTCTTCTACCCGCCTCCCTTCTGCCTCAGTTCTCCCTCCAATTTTCTCCCTTGGCATTTGGAGGGATTCCTTATTCACCTTGGCGTAGAGTTCTCAGCCTAACAATCGACTAGATTTCACTGCCATTCCACAGCAGGGGGCTCTGTGATTGGCATGTCCTTGTTTCCTTTCTTCTTTCCATTTTAAGTTCTGTGTGCTGTCTGGGCTGCGAGAGTGAAATTCAGACATCCCTAAGCCCTGAAGAAGAGAGAGGCCACAACCCCTTTCTGAGGAGGCCAAATCAAGAACAAATACTGAAAGTCCACTCCAGATTTCAGAGTGTTCACCCCCCAACCCATTATGTCCATCAAGGGGTGGCATAGCTGACATTTAAGGAGAGTTTACATTTCTGGCCAGGGACCCTCCTTCAGCCCTGGACTTTCTCCCGTTTTTTTGGTCCCCCAAGACAATGAGAAGAATGGCCCTGAGGGCAACAAGCAGAACATGAAAGAGCAATAGCCAAATTTTGACTGCAGAAAGATAATTTTCAGAAAGAAAGCCTGGACTGTGAGAAGAATTTTACTTGCATTCTCTTAGTTATGAGAGTAGGTGCACTGGCGCTAGCATGTCAGTCAAAAGGCGCTGTGGCCTGACTCTGTGTCATAGGTAGGCCCTGATTCCCCCGATATTCCTGTTTAGGCATGCTCAAACCTTGTGACCCAACCCACCAAGGAACATGAAGGCCTGCTATTTTAACCCCACACAGCAGAGGGAGCAGATAGGGTTGCCAACTCCCAGGTGGTGGCTGGAGATCTCCCGCTATTACAACTGATCTCCAGGTGACAGAGATCAGTTCCCCTGGAGAAAATGGTCGCTTTGGCAATTGGACTCTATGGCATTAAAGTCCCTCCCCTCTCCAAACCCCGCCCTTCTCAGGCTCCACCCCCAAATCACCAGGTATTTCCCAACCCGGAGCTAGCAACCCTAGGAGCAGATTAAACACTTTTTATGGAACTCGCTCTGACTGACCTGTGATGAATGACAACAGTGTGGGTGGAGAGACACGAAATTAAGCTGCCTAGATCTTGGGGGATTGAATTATTTATTCATTTTTTTAAAGTGGCTTTCCTCCTATGAACCACTGTAACAAAAGGTAATTACAGCTAACATTTTACAAACCAACAAGCGAGACAGGTTTTTCAGATTTGTAGCATTTAGAGGTGTGGTTTTTTTGTGCATGTCCAGAAGTTGAACCAACATTGAAATCTCATGATTTTCAAGCTAATCTTGTTATCTGGATTAAGTCTTCTAAATACTAACCTTGCCTTCGATGTTACAGCTCTCTCCAGTAACTAAGATGCTCCCCCCCTTATTTCCAGGCTTTTCTCTTGACTCAGGAGTAGGAATCATCAAGAAGAATGGCTTGAGTTTTGTAACAGGGGCACCACGGGCCAACCACACTGGGGCAGTGGTCATCTTGCAACGAGACAATGTCAACCGGCTGGTACCCGAGTTCATCCTTTGGGGGGAAAAGCTCACCTCTTCCTTTGGCTATTCCCTGGCTGTGGTGGACCTCAATAGTGATGGGTGAGTATACTAGTAGGGTTGCCAACCTCCAGGTACTAGCTGGAGATCTGCTATTACAACTGATCTCCAGCCAATAGAGATCAGTTCACTTGGAAAAAATGGCCGCTTTGGCAATTGGACTTTATGGCATTGAAGTCCCTCCCCTCCCCAAACCCCGCCCTCCTCAGGCTCTGCCCCCAAAACCTCCCACCGGTGGTGAAGAGGAACCTGGCAACCCTATCCACCAGAAGGGAGGGAGAAAGCCAGATGCCAGAATACCACTTGGGCATGGCTGTTTTCTTTTGAAAATCTTGGTGTGGTGCATCATTTTGAGCATCATTTTTTAAATTATTTAACTGCCCTGACTAGCATGTACCACAGCATTGGGTGGGTAAAGGGTGGTGGAGAAACTGTGGCAAAGGGAAGCTTGAAAACTTGTTGCGTGTATACCTGGTGAAATAATCTTACATGCCCAAGAAGGCCATATCTATCCCTATGCGGTGAAAAGTTTTACCTGTTGATTTCTGAGCATCGTCCTACTGATAAAGGCACCATAAATTGTGATTTTTTTCCCCAAGCCAGCCACTCTACTAAAGGGGAGTTTGGGAGAAGATTAAAGTAGTGTTCCTATCTAAATTTTGGGTTTCCATTATTCTACAGATGGGCAAATGTCTGGGATTGACAGGTACAGTATTTGAATGGAAAATGCCGGCTGGATCCAAACAACTAGAGTTTGGTCCAAGAACAAGCCTCAAAAGTGCACAAGCTCACATGCTCCCTGCTCACCTTGTGCAATATATTGTGCCATCTGGATCAGGTGGAATGACAAATCGTGGTTCGTTTCTAGTTTACAGACCAAGATACCAAACCACAGTGAGCTAGAGGACTTCCAAGACTTGTTTTCTGACCAAACTATTTGAATGTCTTCTTAGACAACAACATCTTCCCTCTTGCGCTTCTGGACAGGTAGCCCCAACCAAAGATAAAAAGATTGGCTCATGTCTCTGTTGAGTAGTAGTAGTGAGTACAGTGGGTGTAGCTCAAAAGCATACCTCTTAAAGTGTAAGCATGGGTAGGTCTGGTAAACGATTTTGAGCCTCTTGCTTGTGTTTCTTGTTCTGCATAACTGATATGGTAAGTGGTGCTCTGAAAACAATAGGTGTTTCCATGGTAGCCACAATCATAGCTTGTTCTCCCCAGCTGGATGGAGTTGGTGGTCGGGGCACCAAACTACTTTGATCGCAAGGAAGGAATTGGAGGCGCAGTCTATGTATACATCAACCAGGCAGGAAACTGGGATAATGTCCACCCCATCCGTCTCAATGGCTCGTATGACTCCATGTTCGGTATCACTGTGGGCGCTGTTGGTGACCTCAACCAGGATAGCTTCCAAGGTGAGAATAAAACCAGCCATTGCCCATTCATGCACATTTGAACCAAAAGGAAAAGCGGGGTGTGGATGGATGGATGGATGGATGGATGGATGGATGGATGGATGGATGGATGGAGGAATGAACAAATGAACTTTGTTCAGTGGAGTAGTAGGAAAAGGTAACATCCACCTCATTCTGTCTGTGCACTCTGAAATCCAAGAATATGGAAGGTAGAGAGGTGCTTTGATTGTGGTTTTTCTAATCTTTTGCTGCTCTTTTCCATCCAGACTTTGCAGTCGGAGCCCCATTGGATGGTGATGGCAAGGTCTATATCTATCATGGCAGTAATTCAGGGTTTGCCATCAAACCTGCTCAGGTGAGACCCCCCCCCCCATGCTTAACCTTGCGGTAGGGCAGGGATGATTCTGGGAATATTACCTCCTTCCTTTGCTCTCTTGGTATTTATGTGTGCCTTCCCCTTTGGTCCCTGTTCCAGTCATGTGCTGTTATGTGCATCACTATTTCCCTGTTCTGCAACCCCACCCACTACAGATACTGACGGGGGAGAGTGTAGGCATCAAGATGTTTGGGTATTCCTTTTCTGGAGGGTTGGATATCGATGGCAACCTTTACCCAGATCTGCTGGTGGGATCCCTCTCTGATACCATAGTGCTGTACAGGTGAGCATCACAACAAGCCAAACTGTGTAAGAAACTAAACTGCGTAAGAAACTGCATAAGACTAAAACTGCATAAGAAAGCCGGTGTGAGAGCATGTGTGGTGTTGCGGTTACAGTGTTGGACCAGGATCTGGGAAAGCCAGTTTCAAATCCCCCATTCTGGCATGGAAGCTTGCTGGGTGACCTTGGACCAGTCACCCACTCTCACCTTAACTTACCTCACAGAGTTGTAGTGAGGATAAAATGAAGGAGAGGAGAATGATGTAAACTGTTTTGGGTCCCCAACAGAAAGAAAATTGGGGATAAAGGAAGTAAATAGAAATAAAATAAAGACAAAAGAAAGAAGAAGAGTTGGTTTTTATATGCCGACTTTCTCTAGCCCTTAAGGAATAATCGAACCAGCTTACAACCAACTTCCCTTCCCCTCCCCACAACAGACACCCTGTGATAGGGTTGCCAACCTCCAGGTAATAGCAGGAGTTCTCCTGGTATTACAACTGATCTCCAGCCGATAGAGATCAGTTCACCTGGAGAAAATGGCTGCTTGGGCAATTGGACTCTATGGCATTGAAGTCCCTCCACCCCAAAAACCTCCCGCCAGTGGTGAAGAGGGACCTGGCAACCCTACCATGTGAGGTAGGTGGGGCTGAGAGAGTGTGGCTAGCCCAAGGTCACCCAGCTGGCTTCATGTGTAGGGGTGGGGAAACAAATCCAGTTCACCACATTATCGTCCGCCGCTCATGTGGAGGAGTGGGGAATCAAACCCGGTACTCTAGATCAGAGTCCACTGCTCCAAACCACCACTCTTAACTACTACACCACGCTCTCAAAGGCTGTAGAGTGACGACTAGGTCCATCGATGCCCCAGATTTCTCCTGACTGTATCCCCAGTTTCCCTCCTGTCATTACCCCAGTCTGTTGCACCCTGCTGCATTCCCTTCAGTAGGAATGCTTTAACCAGAAGATTTACAGACATGGTGCCCTCTTCCTTTACTAAGAGATTATTTCATCCACGGGTTTGCTATGGAGTTCCCTGAAGACTCCTTCATACCATTGAGGACTTTACATAGAAGCTACCGAAGAATAGGGCAAGGGCAGTGGTCGACTGGGGTCCACATCTGGAATTCCTGTCCATATTTTACAGACTACCAGCCAAATGTAAAGGTGATTGCTTGTGAGTGCAAGAAGGCAGCTGGCTTTGGGACTCTATATTACCTCTGTGGTCATGACTTTTCAAGCCTTTATGAAATTTTCTGTTCTGCAATTGTTGTAGTAGAATACTGTAAAATGGGTTGGAAATAAGCATGGAGGGAACTGAGACATTCTATGGGGAATCAGAGAAGAGCAGACAAGGGAGGTAAAGTATCTGGGAGTTTTTCCAACCCACCTGGAAAGGGGGACCCTTGAGCCACCCTAGAAGCTATAACCCTCTCAATAATGTTGCAATACCAGGCTGGGCTCTTGCCTTTCCAGACATGGTGGCCTGGCTGACTTGGAGGCTCTGATCCACACATCGCAGTCTCTTATGATTTTTGCATGTGCATTTTAGGACCCGGCCTGTCATCCACATCTCCAGAACTGTCACCATCTCACCACAGAATGTTGACCTGGAGAATATGAACTGCCGCTACCAAGTAGGCATTTGGTGAGAAACTGTTCTCCCTCCCTGAATCTCTTTTCTGCTTCCATCTCACCCATTCCTGGTCATAAAAGGGGGCTTTCAGAATGTGTCTGTGTTTGTTACTCTATCCTGTTACATCTTGCCAGGAATGAAATGGGTACACGTTCCACAGCCACAAGAAGGTAGAGGGTCTTGTGGGTTGAAGGCAAAGGAGTGGGGAGGTTGGAGCCTTATGATCTTCTGCCAGCTCCAGGAAGGAAGAGATCTTGTCCTGGATAACATAAAGCCTTTTTTTAAATGTTTATGTGGGGGGGGGGGATGAGATGAAAGGCTGGAAGTTGGAATTCCACGGTTATTGTTGTAGTCCAGGGATGGGGAACCTCAGGCCCTGGGGCTGTATGCGGCCCCCAAGGACATTTTTTGTGGCCCTCGGGAGCTCTGGGGCCGGGTGTGTGTGTGTGTGTGGGGGAGGCATGGAGGCTGGGGCCTGGTCGCGTGGGGGCGGCGTGTGTGTGTGTGTGTGGGGGGGAAGGCTTTTCTTTCTTCCTTTTTCTGTCACTCTCCTTTCTCTCCCTCTTTTTCTGTCTCTTTGTCTGTCTCCCGCCATCCTTTTCTTTCTTTCTCCCCCTCCCTCCATTTCTTCCTCCCTTTCTTTCTCTTTTCCCCTCCCTCCCTTTTCCTCTTTCTCTGTTTTCTTTCCTTCCTCCCTTCCTTTCCTGTGGATCGGCTGCGGGCTGTGCCCCCCTGGCGCCTTGTTTGCTCGGGCCCACCACTGGCTGCCCTCCCACCTGGGAGGGGGGGAGGATGGGGGAGCAGGGGCGCCCTCCAGGCCGTCTCTGCTTGGCCTCCCCTGGGGTTGCCAACCTCCAGGTGGTGGCTGGAGACCTGGCAACCCTAGCCTCCCCCCCCCCCGCCGGGAGATCTACACCTGGTTATGGCCCCCAAATGATGTTATAAATGTGCAAATGGCCCTTGGCAGGAAAAAGGTTCCCCACCCCTGTTGTAGTCTGTGCCTGCACTTATAGATGTATACAGAGCTGATGGTACCTTCAACACATATTAATATGTATCTGACCTGGTGGATCAACCTGGTACTATGCACCAGCCTGGCATGTACGTGCCCAGTGGTTGAGATTAGCATGGTCACTACAGCAGTGTCGCCTGAGTGGTTTTCCTTGCTTTATTCTTCCTGTTTAAATTGGAGCTGTTTGTCCCATGATTGTAGCTCCTGCTTGAGCTGAAGCCAGAACAACTCTGTGGTGCAGGAACGGTCTTTGAGGCACATCTAATGAATGTCAGCTGTCCAGAGGTGTGATGCAGGGGCAGTCTCTTTAGCACCCTGGGCTTCTTTTGCACAGCTGAAGTGAAATGTTCCTCTCAGTACCTACACCAGTCAAATACTAGTCTTATTTAATTCTGGATAAAAGGGCTGCCTTTTCACCAAGAGAGTCTCGGGACTCAAGCAGACTAGATACCTCTTGTTCCATCCATAAAATACTTGTAGGCTTGTGTGGCCTCAATCTGCCTTGAGCTGTGCGAAGACGGGTGGGGGGTGTTAACCCTTCAACATCTGTTTCATTTTTCCATTCAAACCCAGCTCCTCCACTCTATTAGCATTTTAAAGAAGAAAAGATTGTCCTTTAAGAACTACTTAAAATGCTACTAGCTTTAAAATGCAACTTACAAAGCAGCTTCCCCCACATTTCCCCCATTAAAATGATGCTAGCAAAGCAGGGAATTCTGTTTTAAATAGTGAAACCATGGAAGTTGGATGGGTAAACCTCTTCTCTCTTTCCTGCACAGCCCCAAGGCCAATTGAGGCAGCATGAATCTGCAATCTGCCTTATATGGACAGATGGAGACCAATGATCTTCATTCAGTCTGTTTGAGCTATCACAGGCTGAAGTTCCAACCCTGTAAACCCTGTATTCATAAGACTCAACTGCTGAGTGGCTCTCTTCTTTGTTTCTTTTCATAGTATGGATGTGAAAGTCTGCTTCAGCTACACAGCCAACCCCCCAAGCTACAGCCCTCCCATCAGTGAGTATTAGCTAGACCTCATCAAGGGCACATGGCAGATATGCTTCTGCTGATCCTCTGTCCCTATTTGGATGTCCGTAATATAATTTCAAAGGGAAGCCCTGGCTGCAGTCAGAGCAGTCTGACACACCATGGAACATGACAGCAGGGTCCGTGGCTTACCACCAGCTAAGGGAACCTAATGGGAGCAGTTGATTCTCCCCGGAGGCAGCTGCATCTTGGCACCAACAGAAGGAGCTTTCTGTCTCTTCTCTCTCACCCCTTATCCCCCACCCCAACTCACAGCCTCCACTCCTTCCCCCAGTGCTCGAATACACTTTTGATGCCGATACCACCCGGCGGCAATTGGGCCAAATGTCCAGAGTCACCTTCCTGGGCAGGAAGATCACAGACCCTGAGCATCAATACTCTGGCGTAGTGGAACTACCAACTCAGAATGCCCGAGTCTGCGTCAAGGCTACGCTGCAGCTCAAGGTGGGTCTTACGACAGGGTGTGCTGGGAAGCTCAGAAGTGGGTCCCCTGGGGCCTTTGGGACCCCTGGCCTCTTGCAGTGCTCGTTCGAGGTATTTTCTAAACCCAAGCAAGGGGCGCTTATCGCTAGCCCGATCTTGTTAGATCTCAGAAGCTAAGCAGGATCAGACCCGGTTAATATTTGGATGGGAGACCACCAAGGATTGCCAGGGTTGCTGTGTAGAAGCACGCAGCGGCAAACCACCCCTGTTAGTCTCTTGCCTTGAAAACCATTCAGAGAGGGTCCAAGGGGGCCACCCACACTTCCAGTTCTCACAGTTACAGCCTGGCCAGTAATAGGGAAACTCTACATTTATTAAAATAAAGATGTTCTTTAATGTGGGAATGATATACAATATTGCTATGCACTATTCGGCGACAATACTGCCCTACAGAGCAGACCCACTGACGTCCTGGATTCAGATTCACAGATTGGTGAAAAATACTTGTCAAGTATGTGGTCCGCGAATATATGTTTCTGCTGGGGTTAAGTTTCAAGCAAAAGCTTGTTGCTACAAGTGCTCTTATTCTTCCATGACGGTGTTCCCACCTGGCTGGGCTAGGAATGGTACATCTGGCTGACAGAGCAGGACCGGCTCTCCAGTTAAGGCACCACAGGACTGCTTGGGGCAGCACAACAAGGAAGGTGCATTCCAGCAGCTTAGCTTGCCTCCGTCCATCAGCACTACAGGAGACAATGGCAAGGGGGGGGGGTCCAAACCCTCGGAGATACGCTGGCCATTTATGCAGGGTCAATTTTGATGCTTGCTCAAAACTCTTTTTTTAAATGCGACCTTTAAAATGCCTATTCATGGTCCTGATGAAAAAGGAGAAAATCCACCCCCCACTCGCCTGCTCCTTCATTCCTTCATTTTCATAGTCATTAGCAATCTCCGTTTGCATAGCTATCGCATGGCTGTGATTTTGCATGCTTCCTTGAGGGGATTCTTCGAGGCGGGGGTGGAGCAAACATAAAAGGTTGTGTTAAAGGGGCTCTTAAGAAATGTGAAGCAGGTATGCGCTGCCTTCACAGTCACTTCCAGAATGACAGTTCAGCATGAAAAACTCAAAAAAATATGCGGGGCACTTCAGCCTAGAACACGCTGCTAATTACCAAGCATAAATGGCCTCTGAGTCCTCTCACTGAATGTTCAGCTTTCATTTTGTTTAAGAAAGAAACTCTCTAGCCTTGTTTGATGTAGGGTGGAGATGGAAAGTGCTGTCAAGTTGCAGCTGACATATGGCGACCTCACAGGGTTTTCAAGGCAAGAGACAAACAAAGAAGGTTTGCCATTGCCCGCCTCTGCACAGTACCCTGGACTTCCTTGATGGTCTCCCCTCCAAATACTAACTAAGGCAGACTCTGCTTAGCGTCCAAGACCTAATGAGATCAGACTAGCCTGGGCCATCCAGGCCAGGGTTTATTTTACTTATGGAGATTATATATATATTAACCAATTGGTCCCAATAGGAAGCACTTCTGCTCCTGTCCTCCACTGAGTGTATAGGCACTGAGATTGTTGAGAATAAGGCCTTGACGTACTGTGAATTTCACTTAAAAGATAAAATGAAAGTCAGTATATCAAGACTGCCTGAATCAAGATATTCACTGTTTTTGTACCCCACCACCACCAGTCAATAGGGTTGCCAGCTCCGAGTTGGGAAATGCCTGGAGATTTTGGGGGCAGAACCTGGGGAGGGTGGGGTTTGGAGAGGGGAGGGGCTTCAATGCCATAGAGTTCAATTGCCAAGGCAGCCATTTTCTCCAGGGGAACTGATCTCTATTGGCTGGAGATCAGTTGTAATAGCAGGAGATCTCTAGCCACCACCTGGAGGTTGGCAACCCTACCAGTCAACTGTTGGGCATGAAATATATCCAAGAACTGCCCAAGAGAACACAGGGAGGGATCCATGCAAGGGGTGAAATCTATTACAAAGTAGCTTTGGGGAAGAAACAGCATACCTGTAATTTCTCTTTCTAAAGCTGTGACTTTATTGCAGGACAAAATCCGCGACAAGCTACGTCCCATTGTAGTGGTGGTGAGCTACAACATCAAGCATCCCCGCATCAAGCGCCAGGCCCAAGGTGCCACTCTGGGCCCGCTTATGCCAGTGATGAATCCCACGCCACCCCGCACTCAGAAAACAGAGGTAGGCAGGCATGTGTGGCAGTATAAATAAAACAGAAGCTTGGTGGCATCTTAAAGGCTCAACTCAACATGTATTCCAGCATGAGCTTCCATGAGTCAGAACTCACTTCTTCAGATGCTATGAACAGGGAATTGTATTCCACATTTTTAGTGGGAAAATTACTGAAGGGGGTGGTGGAAAGGGGGGATTGAGGAGAGCAGAGAGAGGCTTGGAATGAATCCCACCATAAATCTTTCAGGTGTGATTCTCTGTGTAAGGGACTGGAATGAATTAGGTTGTTACCCACAGTGGATGAGGAAAGAGGTCAGTGGTTCCAGCCTCTTTCCCTTGGGGTGCAGAAAAACAAAAGTTTAATGAAGTAAGATAAGTAACAATACACTGAGGAAGAAACAAAGTAAAATTAATTGACATCAGTAAAGGGTTATAATATGCGTAACATATTATTCAATAATTCAAGCTTGTAAAAAGTGGTCCCATTGAGCTATTAGAAATTATAGTGAGTAGAAATCTAAATCTCTGTTTAAGGCAGGATGAGAGGTAGCGTTTAGTTTTGTGATGAGTTTTCATTCAGCACTTTCACATTTCATATTCCCTTTTCTTTCTTTTTTGATGGAACAGTGAATCCCAGACGTGCAACTATGAGGAGGGAGATTAAAATCCTCCCCCTGCACTGAATGTTGTGATTTCTTTTGTCAGATTTCTGTTAATTGATTCTCTCGCATAGGGATTGACCTGTTGGTCCAATTTAGATAGTAGAAGGACATTTATTGGCATATGATGGTATATAATAAATTGGAGGGTGTGCAAGTGGATGATGGTGTACTAGATATTATTAGGTCCCAAAATAGTATTCCCTGAGGGTATGTGAGGACAAAGTTGGCATCTAGGTCTATTGCAAGGTTTGGTTCCTTGGTTTGTGTTTTTGTTGGAAGGTCAGTGTATGGCAATGACATGGATGATCTTTCTTCCCTTCACACTTGTGCGTTATATACAATATGACAGCATATGGGAAATTGAGTCCATAATTCTGGGATTATCACATCTGTTGCTGTCACTACCTGTCAGTTAACAACGAAGCAGGAAAGATCTGAATGTACAACTGACATACTCTGTGCCCCAGACCTGAGTGAAGCTTGTGCCTAGCTTGACAGTTTAGTTTCTTAGTCCTGAGGGGAAATGTCTGGATCCCCTGCAACATATGAGCTCAAAAGGAAATGACACAAAACATCTGGAGTGGTCTTGTCTTCTGTCTGCATGCTCACTCTTTATTGTAGACCCATTGGGCATCAGCTGTGTTGAAGGATGTGTTTTGGGACTGAGCAGGAAGCCCATAATCACAGCCTGTTCCAATCCTTAACACCCACAGCAAATATTAATGAGGTTTCTTTAAAGCTAATTAGCCCCCCATTGTGTGTGTCTACAGGTGAATTTCCTAAAGCAAGGATGTGGCGAAGACAAGATCTGTCAGAGTAACCTGCAGCTGAGCTACCGGTTCTGTTCTCGTATTGATGATGCTACATTCCAACCCCTGCCCAGGTATGTGCGGGGTAGAGATTCTTTGGGGTGGGGGTAGTGTTGGCTTTAATACCTGACGTTCATTTTGCACTAGGGATATGCACCAGTTTCTTTTCTTTTCTTTTTTTTGTTTTGAGATTAATAGACCTGAAAATTTTCAGAAAATCTGAAAAAGCCAAATCCCCGTTCTGATATGGGTTTCCCCCGGCTTTTTTGAATATCCGAAAAAAATGGTCTATTAAATCCTATGGGAAATCTTTGCGGGGCTCTGGCGGGCAGGTTTTTTTGAGATAGAGCCACCACATTTGCAGCATAGCTGCAGGAGAGTCTCATTACAAGAATCACCAAGTTTGGTGAAGACTTGGTCGGGGTCCAATTTTATAGGCCCCCACAAAGGGTGCCCCCATCCGTCCTTCATTGGAAACAATGGAGGAAAAATGGGGGGGGGCGTAGGGTTTTCAAGGCAAGAGACGTTTGGAGATGGTTCACCATTGCCTTCCTCTGCATGGGCTTAGAGAGTTCTGAGAGAACTGTGACTGGCCCAAGGTTGGCTTTGCCTTTTTGGCTCCATTAAAATGGTGCCTCTTTTTTTGGCCGAAAAAAAGCTGGGGGGAAACGAAACAGCTTTTTTGGCTTTTCTCAGTTCAGCATATTCAAATGCATACCCCTGTTTAGTACCAACACTACAGGTACTACGTAGAACATACAAATAGCACTGAGTGAGTATAAATGTGCTGGTTTCCCTCACTGGAGTAACTTTAGATTTGAGTTTAGTTGCACCTTACAGACCAACATGATTTTCAGGGTATAAGCTTTCAAGAGTCAAAAATCCCTTCCTCAGATGAGCTTTGACTCTCAAAAGCTCATACCCCCAAAATTTTGTTGGTCTCTAAGATGCTACTGGACTCGAATCTAGCTGTTCGACTACAGACCAACATGGCCATCCTCTGAAACGATCTTCATGGAGTAACTTTGTAATTCCAGCTTTCTGGTATCCCTCCCCAAGCTTCTAAGATGGATCTGAATCCCTGATTGGTCCATCTTGATAGTGTTTTATTGGCCTGGTTTGACAGAAGGTGGATCTAGTCTGACCTGGAGTTGTCTCTTTGAAGCCCTCCTGGTTTGCAGTGATTCCAGAAGACCAAGAACTTCATAGTAGCCTCTGTTCTTTTCCTCCAGGGACCCTGATGGCTTGGATAAATTTTCCATGAGTGACCAAAAAGTCATAGCCCTTGAGATCCACATCACCAACTATCCCTCGGATGCAGCAGAGCCTCAGCGGGATGGTGATGATGCCCACGAAGCCATGCTGCTTGTTGTCCTGCCACCTACCTTGCCTTATTCTGCTTTACGCCCCTACAATGCTACGGTATACTTTGGGGAATAGTACAATATAGTAACCTAGAGGGTTGGAAAGGAAAGGGCTCATCATGTGGCATTCAGAACAGTACTTCCAGGAAAGGGATTTGTGTAGGGTGCTAGAGGAAGCTAAAACTGTCCACTAAGTTGTGGACATGGGAGGTTAAGCTGCTATAGCTGGTTTTGGAAGATGCTGGCATACCAGAGTTAGCAATTCTGGGATATATAGGTCTGTGGGTGATGTTGTTGTTTTTAATTATAGCATACCACCTGAACACTGTAGAGACTAATGGAGCCATTTCCGTAACCAGTTTGGGATCTGTTAGGAGATAAGATTGAACAAGGAGACACATGGTGTGTTTTTTCAACAAAAGTTCATGTGACTTTTATTGGAACTCCATTTAACGGATAAAAAGCACAAAGCGCTCATTCATGCTCTCATAATCACAACCATTTTGGATGGTCATCCCAAGCATGAATAGTTGCTAACACAGAAGAGAGAAGCAATGTGCAACTGCTGTATCATGCTAATATCATGTTGCTGGGTAATCTCTCTCTCCCCAACTTGATTCAGTCTCGGTCTCTGCCATGTATGGCCCTGAGGCCCTCCATCCTTCCAGGGGCTGACATCTCAGCAGAATTCAGCTGAGACAGTCACCCTGCAAGATTCCAACTCTGTCACTCATTACTACCTTGTAAGAGACTTGTGTCTGTCCATCGCTGCTGACTCCATCTTTAAAATCTGGGGTGTTGCCTCTGCCTTTCCCTATCCTGTTGGTGTATTTCTCAGACTTCTCTGGAGACATACCGTAAGTTGTTATCTCTGCCACTTCCTCTTCAGCCTTTCTGGATCCTCTTTGGTTCTTTCACAATCACTTGTTTTATCATTCATGCTTCTGCTCAAACACAAAGTTACAGAGGATAAAAGTTTGGGCCATAATTCATTCATAGTACTCTTAAATTATATTGACTGTATGTTGATCACATTTCAATTCTGGGGTTTGATGAGATTTTGCAGATACTGTTTTTACGCTGCTAGCACATGGGGAGAAGACCTCTGGGTGTTGCAGTAATTGCACTGGAGTAGCAGAGTGTTATAGAAAGTGGACCTTTCCTTGCAGAGATGTAAGGAAAAAGGCATATCTCCGCAAGGAAAGGAACTAGAGACTTCTTTTAAAAAAAAGAAAGCTAGAAATTCAGTGAACCTGATAATACATTGTTGTAACAGTATATCGATATAATGCTACTCAGTCTCCGATTAAAAAAAAAAAACTATGGGAAGACTTGCTGTTTAGAAACCCTGCTGCCGCTGAACTGTATAAGCAGCCACAACAACAATGGGGAAACTACACAAGCCTGTCCCTAAGTGGAAAACACCTATGCTGCAAATGGGGGAACGTGTGGGGATGGTGTGACCACTGGGAAGTTTCATAGCTTTGCTTGAGGATTCTTGGTAGTGTGTGGGGGGCGAGGAGCATGGCTATGCTGCAGTTGTTAAGTACCAGCAATGGTGTGGCCATGCAACAGATTAACAGTGCTATGATTATAGTGCTGGTACTACAGAATTGTTTACCACTCTGTGGGGTGGAATATTTCCAGGCCTGTATGTGCTCAAAACTAAATGTCTGGTGCAAAACATAACAAGTTTGTAACAAATGTTTTAGCCCTTCCAGGATGATGAAGGAAAGCCTGAGAACACTGTGCGCAGTAAGGGATGGCATCTCAGAAGTCAGGGAGGGACAGACTAAGGTTTCCCCATGTGTTCCGCTGTCAGAACTGTTATCTGTAGCTCACATAGGTCTTTTACACATGGCTGCTTCACTTGCTGTTATTCAGGTTTGGATTATGCATGCCGTTTCTTACCGACAGAGGTTGCCTCACTCTCCCCCTGCGTTTCCCTGCATTTTGCCCGCGTTTTCAAATTCGAGATAAAACAGGTCCCTGAAAACGTGGGGAAATGCAGGGGGAGAGCGAGGTGACCTATGATGGTCGTAAACGGCATGCATAATCCAAACAAAGACCCGAAGTCATCGGGGTGACCACGAGGGAAACAACCGTGCATAAAAGACCTTAGCCACAATTTCCACATCTTTCTGTGCCCCAGGCATTTTTTTACAAAAAGGGATATTGGAAGCCAAAATACATTAAGCCAACCTATGCTATGGGTTTTGACCAATCATATCACATGGGTGTCCTGTTGTATTATTTTTAATGTCTTGACTGGGAGGGGCATATGCAGAATGCCAACCACTCCTTTGCACATCCGTTCTCCTTGTCCCCTTGTCCTTTGCAGGAGAAGGCTCCATCCTGTATTGTGTCTAACCAGAATGCCTCCCTTGTGGAATGTGAGCTTGGGAACCCCCTGAAACGTGGAGCACAGGTGACAACACTGCCCAACCTCTAGCCCACCATCACACACACAACATCCCTTCCCCTCCCCACAGCTTTTACTTCTCCCTATTTCCGCTCTCAGATTCGGTTCTATCTGGTTCTGGGTACCTCTGGCATTACCTTGGAGACCACCGAGCTGGAAGTGCAGCTACAGCTGAGCACGTGAGTACGGCCGCTCCTCATTCCCAGGAACAGTGCTCATTTAGATCAAAGCAAAGCACACTGCAAGACCCCCAATCACCCCTGCAAGTTCAGGATGAGCTGATATCCCTTGCAAGATGATCTGGCTAGTCCTTAGATTTTAGAGCTATTGAACAATTGGTGGTTTCCTAAATATTTAAAGTTCCTTCTGTCCCAGGTCGAGCCCCTCCCAGAGGCTCCCGGGCCGTCCGAGGTCTCCCCCCCCCGGGAGAAGAGTCCCCACTCACCGGGGAAAGGAGGGGACCCGAAGGCGAAGCTGCCCGGCCTGCCAACGGCAGGCTTGTCGGCGGAATCTCCGCCCTGGCTTCCTCTCCGGGACCCACTGGAGAGGTCGGCCCGAGGCGCCCAGCCGCAGCGCCGGCCGCGGCAGGGCCGGCCCACGCGCCTACACCCCGCCCCGCTCAACAGCTGAGCCGCGGGAGGGCGCGGGCGGGGCCGGAGAGGGCGCGCCGGCTCCCCGCATCAAGGCCAGCCACGTGGCCCTGCTTCGGCCCTTATTTGGGCATTCCGGGGCGGACCTTGGGGAGGAAGGGGCGGGGCCTCTCTGGCCTGGAGGGGATATAAGGCCAGAGAGGAGCCTGGGCCAGGGAGGAGCAGCAGCAATAGGTGGCAAGGGCTGAGCTGACCCAGAGCAACCTGGCTGCCTCCGAGGGGGAGACAAGTTCTGATTCCCCCTCGGACTGGTCTGAGGCCGAGGAGGCTCCTCTGGTCAGACCCTCCTCCACGGCAGAGACCCCAAAGGCGCCGGCGGCGCCGGGGAGGCGCGACACCTTCATTTAAGACGGTGGTTCCCAACCTTTTTTTGACCAGGGACCACTAGGACTTTTTTGTTCGGTGCAGGGACCCCAAGGTTCAAAATAAAAATTCCGACAATTTGAAAATAAACTTTAATCATAACTGTTAGTTAAACATTAAACTTAGAATAATATTTGAATATATATTTTTATAATAGAGAACTTTTAATTGAAAATATTAATTTATTATGGGTTTATAACTTTGTTTCGCGGACCTTAATTTAGTTCTCGCGGACCCCTGGGGGTCCACAGACCCCTGGTTGGGAACCAGTGATTTAAGATATCTTTGGCCCCATGCCGCAGAGTGGTCAGCTGCAGTACTGCAGTCAAAAGCTCTGCTCACGACCTGTGTTTGATCCCAACGGAAGTTGGTTTCAGGTAGCCGGCTCAAGGTCAACTCAGCCTTCCATCCTTCCGAGGTCGGTGAAATGAGTACCCAGCTTGCTGGGGGTAAAGGGAAGATGACTGGGGAAGGCACTGGCAAATCACCGCGTAAAACAAAGTCTGCCTAGTAAACGTCGGGATGTGACGTCACCCCATGGGTCAGTAATGACCCAGTGCTTGCACAGGGGACCTTTACCTTTACCTTGGCCCTCAGCAGAAGATTCTAGAGAGCCATCAAATCAGGGGTTGTTGGACGGCTGCAGAAGAAGGCAGTTTAGATAGGCAAGCTGGCACATGACAGTTATCAGGCACTGCCCCCAGCTTAACCCCACCGACTCCACCCGTCTCTCCCCTACAGGATCTCGGAGCAGCCTGGGCTGGACCCCGTGACGGCACGAGCCCTTGTGGTCATGGAGCTCCCTCTCTCTATCGCTGGGTAAGGGCTGCCTCAGAAAAGCAGTGCTCAAGTTTACTTGCTGGGCTAAAATGCAGACATTGGTTGCTTTATTGTAAAGAAAGATTCCTCCTTGAGACGCATGAGGAACCGGAGGAATGATTAGGAAACATATATGATAAGGAGCCATCTGAAATCTAATAAGTGCTCATTGGCCTTTAATGGGAAAAAAACCATTTGGGTGTTCAGTTCTGAAGTAGCATGTTCTCTCTCTCTATGAGCATTCCAACTCATTCCCATGAAAGCATTTGTGGTGTAATGCTTTGCGAGAGTCTCTTAGGCATCCTCTTCATATACCTTCCCTCTTCACTCTGTAACCCAAGGTGTAGATTCTTGGGCTGCCTCTGCATTGGCACAAGTGCAGGGGACAGAATACAAGGGGTATCTGCTGATGAGCAGCTGCCTCTGGTGATGCGCACTGCAGAGGAGGGCTGTCCTGGTCCCATACTCTTCATATTGTCTGGATCTCTGTTGATACGGGTCAGTGCCAGTTCCAGGTTTTTGGAAGCTCTAGGCAGGCAGTGCCCAGAGGGAGCCAGCATGGTGTAGTGGTTAAGAGCGGTGGACTCTAATCTGGAGAAGCAGATTTGATTCTCAACTCCACATGAAGCCTGCTGGGTGACCTTGAGCCAGCCACAGTTCTCTCAGAACTCTCTCAGCCTAGCAGAGGCAGTCAATGGCAAACCACCTCTGAACATTTCCTGCCTTGAAAACTCGACAGGGTTGCCATAAGTCGGCCGCAAATTGATGGCACTTTACACGCACAAGCTGAATTAAACTTGTTCTGATCTGAATCACTGGTCCCAGAGACTTTGTTCCACATGGCAATTGGGTACATAATAGAAGAAACTAGTCTTTTGGTACTCGGGCAGCCTTGGGAGTCTATGCATGTGGATTAGTCATTTGCAGATCAGCAACAGTTGGATTGCCATTCATATGTCTCTTGAGATTTTTACACGTCCCAGTCCAACCAGTCTTCCTCTCTGCAGGTTCGCTGAGCCGCAGCAGCTCTTCTTCAGTGGGCAGGTGCGGGGTGAGAGTGCCATGAAGCAGGAGAGTGAGGTGGGCAGCCCTGTGCGCTACAAAGTGACGGTGAGTGACAGGGGCTGGGTCTTGAGCCCTTCCATGAAGTGCCTGCTATTAGCAAGTTATAAGTAGAGAGGGAGGAAGGTTTTGAGCTGAACCGATGACCACTCTGCAACTGTGGTGGTGGTGGTGATAGGGGGAGTGGGATCTAGAGGATCGGAGATAGGAAATGGTGAGCTAAGATTGTTAAGAGCATAAGAAGAGCCTGGCTGGGTCAGACCAGTGGCCCATCTGGGTCCTCTTTCACACAGTGGCCACCCAATAGCTCTGGCAGGCCAACAAGCAAGGCATAGAGGTCCTCCCATGAAGTTGCATCCTAGCACTGGGCTTCAGTGGTTTGCTGTTTCTGAGTTCTTGGGGTATACCTAAGTCTTTTCTATTCATCACTGATTTATCTTTGATCCTTCTCTATATAATGTGGAGGATGAGGATGCTTCTGTTCCAGTAGTTTTTCTTTTGAGCACATAAAGCAGATAATCTCCTTCTTAATCAGCCTGCAGTGTGAATAACAAGATTTTTTTAAAAAAATGTTTTTTTTTAACCTTTCTAGTGTGTGGGAAAGTGTGACTATAAAGGCAAAGGGTGGTAATTATCTCATAGTGTGTGTGTGGAATAAAATCCGTAGGGAATTGGTAGTAGAAAGTGCTTCCTTTTGTCCCTGGACATCACTTTCATTCCTGTCTAAGCCTGGCTGGCACTCAGCTTCACACTCTGTGTCCCCCTGTCAGGTCTCCAACAGAGGCCAGTCGCTGAACACGCTGGGCTCCGCCTTCCTCAACATCCTGTGGCCCCATGAAATCGCTAACGGGAAGTGGCTCCTCTACCCACTCCAAATGGAGCTGGAAATGTCGACTCAGCCGCAGAGACGTACAGTCTGCAGCCCGGCTTCAAACACACTACGCCTAGCTCTGGTATGAAGCATAAGAATTGACATATGCAGGGAAAGCATCATATGGTGGTGAGAGTATTTGATCTTCTTATCTCACCTTTTCTGAGCTTTGGTACAGGAACTTGGCACCCTCTGTAGCATGTGATAAAGCAGCTCTCCTAGAGTTACTGTTGGGCCCCTTCTAGGGACATCAAAAACATAATCATTTAGTTTTCCAAATATTTCAGCCAACACAGGCATCCCATATTTGGGACATTTATCAGCAAAAGACATTTTTTAACTCTGAATACATCTGCAGGGTTTTTCCCCCACTTTTCAGTTTTTTCTGCAGTTCTTGAATTGTAAATGCACATGGCATGTATGATTTATTGTGCATTGTTTCCCTGTACTAAAGCATAGACCTGGGTTTATTGTATGCCATTCCTTATACAAAAGTGGGGCCTTAGCTATTGTTCATTGTTCCCCTTTCAAAAACATAGACCTGAATTGTTTAATGCATTCCCCCCATGCAAAAACAAAGGCATGGCTTTATTCCATGTTATTTCTCATTGAAAAACTCAATGCTGATCTCAATCACTATGGCACACGATTGTGGATCTGCTGCTTTTTTAATGGATCCCGGGGGGAAAGATGTGCCAACCTGTTACTTAACTGAGATGTGTTTGCTGTTGTGTGATTTACTGGTTTATTTGTCTCAAGCGCAGTAAATCACAAATATCTGTGGAATCACTAATCCCTTCCTCTCTTCTTTAGGAGCCACCTCACCAACAGGGCAGGAAGAAGCGAGAGGCTGACCAGGCAGGCACCCCCAGTCAGAAGCTGACGTATTGGGAGCGGCGAAAAAATGTCACCCTGGTGAGTGAGGCAAGGCATGGGGGCATTTGTTGGGGCAGTGGAATGGCTTTCAATCCATTCATAATAAGATTGATGTGCAAGCATGAAACATGGCATTCTGTGATTCCCAGTACAGTAATAATGGCATAGTAAGAGACAGCGTGGTGTATTGGTTAAGGTGTCAGACTAGGATCTGGGAAACCCAGGTTTGAATTCCCACTCTGCATGGAATCTTATTGGGTGACCTTGGGCCAGTCACACACTCTCAGCCTCAACCCTGGCAAGTATTTGGATGGGAGGCCTCCAAGGAATAACAGGGGCATGACACAGAGGCAGGCAATGGCAAACCCCTTCTGAACATGTCTTGCCCTATGGGGTCGCCATAAGTCAGCTGTGACTTGATGGCAAAAAGGAGGGAGCAAACTTAACATGTTACCTAAAATGATACTGTTACAATTATAAATATGCAGCTCATGGGGGAGGGAAAGCAGTTGGGAGATTATTTGAATTGAAAATGGGCAGCAGTGAAAGAGTTTATCTCCTCTTCATTCCCCCCCTTTCCCTCCACTGTAATGTGTATGTGTGCGTAAAGTGCCCTCAAGTGCCGCTGACTTATGGTGACCTCAGTAGGGGGTTTTCAAGGCAAGTGAGAAGCAGAGGTGGTTTGCCATTGCCTTCCTCTGCAGAGTTTTCCTTGGTGGTCTTCCTTTGAAGTATGGACCTGTTTACCTTCTGACATCTGATGAGATTGGGCTATACCATGCCACCTCCCCCCCCTGCCACTACTACTCTACTCAAAATTCCAGTCTCCAAAAAGTCTTCTTTTCATTTAAAAAGGGGGGCATTACATGCATCTATGTGTACCCTAAGATGAGTTTCATGGCCTGTCCAGTCACTATATACACGCTTCCCACTGTGAATACAACTTGTGCAAAGGGAGAAACATGTGGCCACTATATGATGCTGTGTCTCCTCACACCTTTGTGTGTGTGTGAGTGGGGGGGGGGAATCCTCTCTCATCTTACCTTGTTCTAAGAACTTGGAGCAGACCCTGTGTTCTGAGGTAATGAGGGCCAGAAATAGATTCTTTCTGTTAAATGACAATCAGGGTTCCCAAGATGGATGCTGTGCTAGAAACCAGACTCTTGTCATGTACAGATCACAGATGTTTAGGCAGCAATATGCATGAAAGCACTGCAGGTAGCTACTCAACTGGTACTCTGGTGTCCAACAACAACAACAAAACCCTCTGCCTTAATTTTTGTTTGATACAATGGGTAATGTTGGGACTGAGGAAGGCTCGGCTGCTTGGAACCATGGTCCTTTCCTAGGTCAAGCAATCCGCATATGCTTTCCCCCCTCTTGCTTCAGGACTGTGATTTGGGCACTGCTCGCTGTCAGCACTTCCAGTGTCCTCTCTACAGCTTTGACCGCTCGGCTGTGCTCACCATCTGGGGCCGCCTCTGGAACAGCACCTTTTTGGAAGTGAGTCTAATTTTCCTTGCTTGGGGGGCAGCAATGTAGAAATCTCTGGAGTTGAGCACTGCAGCTCTTACGTGGGAGACTCATCCCAGCAGATCTAATTTTGGTCAGGGGACATGAGAGAAAGTGGGCTGTAGTAGAGTATCAGACTAGGATATGGTAGACCTGGGTTCAAATACCCACTCTGCCATGGAAGCTTGATGTGTTTGATCTTGGGCCATTCACATACTCTCAGGCTAATGTGCTGTGCAGGATGGTTGTGAGGATAAAATGGAAGAGAGGAGAATGATATAAGCCACTTTGGATCCCCATTGGGGTAAAAAGTGGGGTATAAATGAAGTAAATAAACAAAACGTTAAGGATTACTTCCATGGTTATCCATATTTATAGGAACTGGTGTGGCTTAACTTATAACTGTGGTGGCATGCAGTCCTCGAGCAAAGTTTGTAAAATGCCACTGAGATGTGGCACAGTAACCAACGCGAGATAACCAAGTACCTGCTGAAGTGTCCTGCCTTGACTCTGTCATTCCCGGGGGGTGGGGTGTCCCAGTGATCTCTGGCTGTTCCGATCTCTGCTCTCTCTTGCCCTTAGGAGTACTCAGCAGTGACATCGGTGGAAGTGATTGTGCGGGCCAGCATCACAGTGAAATCCACCATCCGCAACCTGTTTCTGAAGGATTCCACAACACAGGTGTCAGAGAACTCACAGTGCAGTTCCTTTGCCCCCTTCCCCCTTCTTCACACAATGCAAAATATTTGGCAGCACTGGAAGGAGTTCTCAGGATGTACCTTCTGACCTCGCCCCCACCCCCTGCCCCGCCCACAGTTACTGCCATTGCTAATTCAGGGAAAATAAGAATCATAAACTGCAATGCAGTCCCATTTCTCCCTGTCCCAGCAAAATATTGGGACTTATACTTACCTGAGGCAAAAAGCAAAGAAGGGTCTGCAGTCAGCCAGGAAGAAGGCCAATAGGAGGCTTCTGTTCAGACCAACCATACAAAAACTTTGTACCTTCTTAATTAAATATGAGATTTTGCATGCAAACAGCAAGGAGTGGGGTGAGATCTGGGGGATGTGGTGCGGATTGCTGCTCAAGTGGTGGGTTATGCCTCCATCCCAATCGGTCCCTCTGAATTCACCCTTTCTACAATCACCGTCTGTGGTTCAGCAAACCTTAGTGATGTCTGTGTCTTGGTTACCTTAGATATGTCTGTTCTACTGAGGCTGGTAGCGGACAACTTGCACATTTGGGCTCATCGCTGAGTGGGATCAGTTCATCTGGTGATTACTTTAATTTCTCATTGTACATTTGGGTTGGCTTCTCACCCTGGCTGCTACATTCTTTCTCCCAGATCCCAGTGACTGTCTACCTGGACCCGAGCGTGGCCGTGGCACGGGGTGTGCCATGGTGGATCATCCTCATTGCTATTCTTGCTGGGATCCTTGTGCTGGGCCTTCTGGTTTCCATCCTATGGAAGGTATGCTGGCCTGGAGGAAGTGGCAGTGGTGAGGTGGGATGGTTCCTTGGGAATCTGTTCAATGCCGAGTTGCCTTTCTGCGAAACTTGAGATTCTGTCCCTGTACCAGCCTTGATGAGAGCCAGCGTGGCGTCGTGGTTAAGAGCAGCAGACTCTAATCTGGAGAACCAGGTTCGATTCCCCACTCTGCCACATGAAGCCTGCTGAGTGACCTTGCGCTGGTCACAGTTCTCCCAGAACTCTCTCCACCCACGCAGAGGCAGGCAATGGCAAACCACCTCCGAAGTCTCTTGCCTTGAAAACCCAAGGGTGTTGCCTTAAGTCAGCTGTGGCTTGACAGCACACATACACACACAAACACTGGCCTTGACATTGGAGTTTACCAGAATGATCCCAGAATGATCCCAACTTGCTTAGTCATGTCAAAATATGCCCTCTGCCAGCAAAGGCCCTAGACCAGGAATAAAGGCTTTGCTAATGGCATCTCCCGGAGATTACTTCACTTGGACCAGGAACCCAACCCCCAAGAGGCCATTCCCCTTAATAGTGGGAGTCCCTGAAATCACACAAACTCATGAAGTGGCCTGATACCGAGTCAGCCCATCGGTCCAACAAGCTCTGTATTGTATACTCAGACTGTCAATGGCTCTCCAGGGTTACAGGCAGAGGTCTTTCACATCATCTACCACCTGATTCTTTTAACTGCCAAGGCTGTGGATTGAACCTGGGACCTTGATGCCAAGCAGATGATCTACCACTGAGCCATGGCCCCTTCCCACATATTCTCCAAACAACAGCACAGTATCAACTAGAAGACACATTTGGAGATACTTGTATGTAGGCAAGATCCTATAGTGTCTGCCCTGTGGTGCATGATGGGAGATTAGAATCTGCTTGAGGGCCAGTGGGTTCTTGGGATGCCGTCACCTTTAAGGCAGCTACTCACTCCTGATACTCCGGGCTTTAAATCCCGTTTCTGGGGACTGGCCACCAGTCTGATGATTTCATTCATACTTCTCCCCACTCCCAGTGTGGCTTCTTCAAGAGGACCAACCAGGAATCCAAATACTCCACAAACTATTACCGGGCACGGCTGGCCATACAGCCATCTGATGCTGACAGGCAGGCCATGGAGGCCTAGTGGTAATGCCTGGCCTTACCCACCTAACTGACTCTGTGCTTGTATGTATGCAGCAATGAGAACACAGATGTAGAAGAGGAATAGCAAACAATGGACTGCTATTTATATGGCATCACTAAGAATACTAGTGCATGTGCAAGCAAACAGTGCTCCTTTGCATTCCAAGTGCATACAGGGGTGTGCGTGCAGGTCTCCGCAGCTCAATGCACAGCATAACAGGAGAAGCTGCAGTGCCCGAGTGCATGTGTGTTGTGAGAATATGGATTGTAGTGATGCATGATCATGAAATAACCATAGATATTCAAGAATTTTAGCAAATGAGCACCAGAAAACGGAAGTGTTAAGATGCTCTTGGAAATGACAACATGGACGTATGCAACAGAACATAATTCTGCAAATGTCTGGGAATTCAAGTGCATGCGTGCAAAATGTGTTAAAAATACTCAGATGTGTGCAGCTACAAAGGAGTGCAGGATTCTGGGACCAGTTAAAGGGCTGTTGTATGAGAGAACATGGGTGTGCAGAGGGATTTGGATCAGTGATACATAAGCGAATCTAGTTTATGGGGCCAGATAACTCTCCTGTTACTTCTGGTTCCCCCATAGTTCAGAAATGCAGGTGTTTCAGACCATATGGGTTCCCCTGCCCCCAGGGCCGGCGCTACCATTAGGCGAACTAGGCAGTTGCCTAGGGTGCAGACATCAAAGGGGCACGGAACTGACCTGAGGGTCATTTTTTTAAAAATTTTTTAGCAGTTTCAAGTTTTGTGTTTTTATTTTTTCTACAAGACATTTGTTTTTGAAAATTGGTTTGCAGTGGGGGGGCACAAGTAGTTAGCCTCGCCTACGGCGCAAAAAAGCCTGGCACCGGCCCTGCCTGCCCTACAAGTATTTATGCCAGAATGAAATGTGCGGTCCATGTGGCTGGCTTTCTACATTTATTGCAGGAGTATCTTAGGTGGGACTTTTGCCCAAAGCACTTCCTGCACTACTGATGGTATTTTAGAGCATTTGATTGAGTGTATGGTTAAGCTGTCTGAGTGTGCGAGAGAATACAACTGTGTAAGACTGTGCTCACAGTGCATATGGAGGCATACAGGAAGAGAGCATGAAGATGCAAGAGTACAGGAGTGCCTGGATAGATTAATTCTCATGAACATTGGTGTGGGAAATGTCAAAAGACATGGTTACGTGTGATGTGTTCCAGAAGCATGATGCGTGTTGAGCTGAGGAATGAGGACTGGGAGCCGAAATGGTAATATTATCACTTATAAAATGGTGAATGTAACTTGTGGCCTGTTGATGAAACATTGGACATCCTGTCTCCCAGCAGTCTCACGCGACGGCCTGTTGACTACATTGATTGATTTAACAGCAAAGGTTTCTTCCCTTCTATTTAGCTGGGCTTTTTCAAGCGTACCCGCTATGAAGAAGCCAAGGTACCACAGTATCATGCAGTCAAGATCCCCCGGCAGGAGCGCCAGCTTTTCCGTGAGGAGAAGACGGGCACCATCACCAAGAAGGACTGGATTACCAATTGGAATGGGGACAGTGACGGCCATGTTCCTGCCTCTGCCTAGATGCGTCCACATTTCAGCCTCCTATGGCAAGCCGCTGACTGGTATGAAGTGGCTACCAGAGGAATGGCTCTGGTGGCACCGGCCTGCTCTCCTCTCTGGAAGATCTGTGAACACTGGACTGACCCGGGGGAGATTGTCAGCAGAGAATTCAGGGAGAAGTGTGCTTTAGCACTTACGGTAACAGATTCTACAAGGCCAAAGATTCTTAGGGTTTATCCTGGCCCTCTTTTTTTTTCTTGTAAAGCTGGATAGAACCTGGCGTGAGAAACTGATCAGTCACCAGAAGGGCACCCCTGCTTTGCTTGGATCACCTGCTTTCCCAGTTTCCCGAAGAATCATCTGATGAGAATAAATCAGCGCACTCTGGTATTGAGTGCTTGAACTGTACATCCTCACCTCTTCACTGTGAATGTGGAATTTATTTGCTCTGAGAGCCAATTGTATTGGGGGAGTAGGGGGACAGAACTTGGATTCTTTGGGTTTGTTACTCGGTTTCAAAGCCTGCTAGCTTTTGTAATTTATATAGTCTCTGTAATTACACTTGAGGCCTGAACTTGATGGCCAGGGTGGCTCTAAAATGACATGCTTTAGTATTAGAAGTCTTTACTATTGTTACCAAAAGGGTGCCACCAGAAGATCCTTTTAGTTGCTTTCCAGGGGATTGCTACCTTCTCCAAAAACAAATAAGACAGTCACATACCTACCCTATGACAAATATGTATGGGTAGCCACAGCCTACCAAGACAATTCGGTTCACCATTGCGATGTGGCAACTAGCAGTGGAAGGATACGCGTCACCAAGAAACAGGCTTGAAAACCCTTGAGTCTGCTCAGAATGCAACAGGATATTTCCCCAAGCTTTCTAACGCCTCCTTGGTCACTACAACGCAGTGGCAGCCTTGGCTATGTTGTCACACACAAATAAATTCACATCCTGGGTAACCTCAGACACGTGTCTTTCTGGCCACAGTTCTTTAGAACATTTATAGGCTAGTTTAATACCTCTTGTGTTTCTCAGTTTCTTTGGGTGTAGTGGTATAGCCAGCATGGTATAGTGGTTAAGAGCAGTGGTTTGGAGCAGTGGACTCTAATCTGGAGAACCAGGTTTGATTCCCCACTCCTCCACATGAGCGGCGGACGCTAATCTGGTGAACCGGGTTGGTTTCCCCACTCCTCCACATGAAGCCAGCTAGGTGACCTTGGGCTAGTCACAGCTCTCTTAGAGCTCTCTCAGCCCCACCTACCTCACAGGGTGTCTGTTGTGGGGAGGAAAACTGATTGTAAGCCGGTTTGATTCTTAAGTGGTAGAGAAAGTTAGCATATAAAAACCAACTCTTCTTCTTCCTGCGTCCTTTTGTGCATGCATTCACATGGTGATGTGCAATTATATACACACAGCTGCAATCTGTTTCCCTCCTTCATGGCATACAAAGCAAGTGCAAAGAGTGCCCTGCTCTGCTCTAGAATGCACATTTCAGCTTCAGGAACAATGGGGCTGTGCTTTCCTGCTCCTCTTCATGCCGAAATCCAGTTCAGTGTTTTCCACCTAGCTACATTTTTGTCTTGCTGCTGTCAAAGTGCTGAAACTGGGGTGGACTATCCCTGTTGATCTTTGGGAACCCATACCTTACAAAAACTGTAAGAGCTCGATTATAACAGCACTACTTTTCGTGCTCGTCGCGTCTGTTCATCCCAGTTCTTTGGAATACCCCCTCCACGTGGTCTGCCTGCCTATACATATTATCTGACAACTCCTCGTCTCTGTAGAGCTTTTTGCTTGGCTAGATTGAATGCTAACCCTTCTATGGTATTGCAGGGCAGAATTCTGAATATACCATACTCAGACAGGATCTGCCCTTGCTCTTCTGGCTCTATTGACTCATTAGCCCATGCCCTTTTGGAATGCCACTTTTATGAGGAACTTCGATCGCGCTATATTTCCCCCCTTTTAATATACAAATCCAATTCTTCTGTGACTGACATAATGCCTTTTTTACTAAGTGATAGGGACCCCAAGGCTACATTGTCAGTGGCAAGATTTGTTTCAGTCCTTATATCCCTCCAACACTAGATATATGCTGCTCAAGATCAATTGATCAAGAAGCTTCTAAGGGATAAAAGGAAGGAAGGAAGGTAACCATCTGCAGATAATCATTGCTGTCAAATCTACCTTTTGCACTAACTAAGAGTTTTTTCCCACCTTCAGCTTGAGGAAAAGCAGACAGGAAGGAAGTATGAAGGTTGCAAATGTTTTTATTTGCACACACTTTCCTTGTACCACAAGGTCTGAGGCCAAATTAAAACTGGTAGGTGAAGGAACAGAAAAAGCAGTGTAGTAAAAGAGAATACATAAATAGTGGGTTCTAAAGTTTCTCACAGTGGGCCTGCTCAGTCCACTGCTAAAGGGATGAAGGCCTTGAATTCTAAAGTATACAATTTCACTAAGGTTATCAAAATTTTTCACAGTGGTAAAAATGCAGAAATTATTTATATTACCTCCCTTTCAGCACTAAAGCCAATCTCTGAGAGGCATGTGGTGTTGGGAGTGGAACACCAAACATTTAATTTGACCCCAGAAATGAAGTGGGTGCCATTTGCACCAATGGCAGAAAGTAATAGTCTCCAACCAGTACAGTTGGGTTTGGGGAAAACACATGTCCCCATCAGTGGAGATAACCTTCAGTGAGGATGCAATCCACATATCCTTTCTGGCTTCCAGCCCAATGATAATGATAATTTCAATAATAATAAAAAGCAGGGAAGGGAAAAAAGGGAGACACCCACGGGATCTCTAAGAGGCCATATTGGAAGTGTCTCTTTGTTCAGTCTTGTGACAGTCTTTCCACAGGGAGGCAGGATATGTCCTGTAGATCTAGGAGATTTTTCGCTCTTTGTAAATTATTCAAAATATTCCAGGCTGTTATAAAAGAGTTTAGCATTGCTTTAGTGTGCGCAAGGGAGTGTGTATGAATACTCCCCCACCCACGTACAGCACCCACTTCAAAAAGTAAATGCCACTGAAGTCAGCAGTGTATACTCTTGAGTAACTGCACTTAGCATTTCAGCCATAAATAAAATCAATCACAATAGCAACATCACAATTACACAGCATATGGCAGAAAGCGGAGGATGGTGTGAAGACAGTTACTGCCCATAGAGACTTGAGACTGGGAGCATGAGGGGACAAACTCCAGGTAGACGTATCTAGTTCCAGAAACTGGGTTATGACTCAAAAGGAAGAGACTCAAAACCTTTTTTTACCCTGGTAGCTTAGAGATTGATTTGTATGGGACAGCTATTACTTCAACACTTCCACTTCCTTTTATGGGCGGGCCCTGATGTCTGACTTCCAGCCTGTACTTTGCGCAGTGTTTCACAAAACTTTGCATAAATAACCATCCTAATATGCATTCATAGATGTGTGAATTCATTTTCTCTTTCATAGTGCTCTTTCCATATTTATAAAATAGGATTCTCATGGCGCTGCAGCAAATAATTCCCAGCACAGAGGCGTAAAGCCTGGCAGCAAGAGATGACTTGCCTTAGAGGCTTAGAGTAGCTCTTTCATTTCCCCTGGGATTCTGTACCCCTCCCCCAAGGCAACAATTGTTGCCTACCATGTTTTTTTGATGAGTTGAGGCCAGGTTTCCCAATTAGGCTTGAGATGATGGCCTCTCCCCATGCTGTTGTCCTGAGCCCAGTGCACGGTTTGGGAAATGCCTGGAGATTTTGGAGGCGGAGCTTGAGGAGGGTGGGGTTTGGGGAGGGGAGATACTTCATTGGGGTATAATGCCATAGAGTCCTCCTTCCAAAGCAGCCATTTTCTCCAGATGAACTGATCTCTGTCACCTGGAGATCAGTTGTAATAGTGGCAGATCTACAGCCACCCCCTGGAGGTTGGCAAACCTACCAATCCGGCTTTTGGGGACTTTAAAAATGCCTCTCCTTGGAACAGCTCCTTGGAACAGGTAAAGTTGAAAAACCCAGACAAAACTCATCAAAACACATACCATGTATTTTGGCACAGAAGGGGCTGATTAAGTGCAAAGAGCAAACTGCCAGATCTCTGTGATGGTAGAGCTGCTCACATATCTGGTTCTGCAGTGGTCAATGGCCAACTCCAATGGAAAAAAGGAAGCAGTGGAAAAGACATGCTTTCCATGGAGTTCAAGGGTTTTGGTCTCCAAGTAACATCTGAGGTAGAAGCAAAGAGATGAACGTATAGGAGACATATCTGCCATTAATGGTAGTGATGGGAAAAGACTTGGAGTCCTGCCAGGTGCTTTGCCTTCGCTGCCCTCTACTATTCCAGTGATGATTTGTTAGAGCACATGAACACATGAAGCTGCCTTATACTGAATCAGACCCTTGGTCCATCAAAGTCAGTATTGTCTACTCAGACCAGCAGCAGCTCTCCAGGGTCTCAGGCAGAGAAAGTCTTTCACATCACCTACTTGCCTGGTCCCTTGAACTGGAGATGCCGGGGATTGAACCCGGGACCTTCTGCATGCCAAGCAGATGCTCTACCACTGAACCACGTCCCCTGTGAGCTCCTATGATAATGCTGTGACAACGCTACAGGGTGGAAACGACACTGAGTTACTGCAGGGAACAAAGCAATTTCTATAGCCATGAGAAACATTGAATGGTGTGTGGTATGATATTTTAAAATGTGGTGTGTCCATACCAAGATCCTTGGCGTGAATTTGCCATAAAAAGTATAATGGAAGACACAGATAGCTCAAGAAAGGAGAGACGGTTGCAGGACCCTGCTGGACCAGCACATAAGAGACTCAGAATGAGATACACCAAAAGGGACAGTCCAACATAGTGTGGTAAAACCCAATGGCACCACTGCAGACAGATAAGATCCCAAAAATTTTACAATTGGGATAGAGGGATCAAAGTTTATTTGGCCACCTGGCTGCATCATCCTATCCTTCTAATTCTTCACAAAGATATTAAAACTCCCTCAAGCAGCAACAGAGAAGATATTACCTCAGCCCAACCAAGGGCTTCCTTTGCGTAGCAGGTTATGCAACCTTCTGTATTATATTTAGTGACTGCAGCTTATGTTGAGTGATCTGAGGTACCTTCCTGTCTTCCTTTGCCATCCCACCATCCTGAGGCTTTGCCTTTGCTTAGCCTACCTGTCCCTTGCCTTACTGTGCACTGAAGAGTTGGCTGTTATAACGAGACCCACTTTCACTCCTTGATTTCAAGACATCACAGTAAAAAAAAAAAAAAAAAAGGCCTCACCTGTAGTAATGAATGTACTGTGTTTTGTTTGCACCAAAATCTAGTTTCAGAGGGTAGCCGTGTTCTGCCATAGAACAGCTAGAATGGTGTCCAGGAGCACCGTAGAGGCCAACAAGATTTTCCGGGTATGAGCTTTTGAGAGTCAAAGCTCCCTTCATCAGACATGTATCTAATGAAGGGAGCTTTGACTCCCAAAAGCTTATACCCTGAAAATCTTGTTGGTCTCTACGGTGCTTCCGGACTCGATTCTAGCAAAACCTAGCTGTTTATCTATTTTGGCCATATTCTAAACAATTTTGATACCTGCATCACTGAGACCCAGGCACCTTTTCAGAGATATTGTGAACCCTGGGAGTTGCTCTCATAAATGTTTCAGAACTGTAATAAAGCCTTTGTAAAAAAGGAAATATGATTTGCTTATTCCATGGCTCTGCTTTCATTAATGCATTTTTTAAACACTGAGGAAACTTATCCTATCAAAAGGAGACTGTAATGATGATTTAAGGAAAGCAGTGGGAGGCTTCGTGGCAGCAAGCCTTGAGAAAGCTACAAAGAAACAAATATGGTATGTATTAATTCACAGCAACGTATGGACCTGGAAAAAAGCTTATATCTAACATAAAGCCTTACTGAGCTGAAGAGAGAGGACGAGTTAATTATAATTTTAAAAAATCTTTTAAAATAGCCATATCCCTGCTTTCATATGTTAATGTTTAAGCATACAATTAAAACATCATAAGTGCATAGACACACACACACAAAGCCTGAGTGTGTGCAGCATCCCTGTGAAAGGTTTTGGATGATGCTGAGAGTAAATTGAAAGATGGGCATGATATCACTTTAAGATTCATAAGAACAGGAAGCCTGATGATCAAGTTGTTTCTGTGAGAAGGACAGCCAAATTCGCCAGTCCAGCGTGACAAATGGGCACACAGCAACCTGGCCCAGGTAATGGCAAAGCACACATTTTAGTCAACCTATTGTTAAACACTGCAGCACTCTGGCAGGTTCATATGGGACAAAGTGGTCCTTCAGATCACACCCACCCACCCCAGTTTCAGACGTGTTCTACTATCTTTTTTTTTTAATAAATTTTTATTAGTTTTATATCTTTTCCATTAGACAAGCAACAATTTAAAAATATATAACATTTAAATGTCTAGGTATGTTGCTAATATTCTAAGTACATAATAATAAGAAAAAGAAAAGAAAGAAATTTTTGACTTCCCCTTCACCTCCGTCTGCCTCTTAATAAAATGGTTAAATTCTGTCATGATGAGTTCTGATCCTAATTCTTTCCAGTAAGACCATAACATTCATTCCTGAGCTATATAATCTATTCAATATTAATTATTAACATTGTTATTATCACATGGATCAGGTTAATAAGTATTCTTCCATTTTTCCCAGTCCTAGTTCATGTTTACAGTATTTCAACCAAACCTCCCACTCCCCCATAAATTGGTCACTGTCCTTTTGATTTAAAGTAGCTGTAAGTTTCGCCATTTCCACCAGTTCAAACATTTTTATAATCCACTCTTTTTTTCCAGGAATATCTGCCCCTTTCCATTTAGCTGCATACAGCAGTCTTGCAGCTGTTGTAGCATAGATCAAAAATGTCCTTTGTATTATCACATCATCTGGGATCATACTGAGTAGCATCAATTCCGGTGTTTTGGGTAAATTTCTTTGAAGAATTATTCTTATTTCATTGTAAATCATATCCCAAAAGTCTTTAGCTTTATCACAAGTCCACCACATATGGTAAAAGGAACCAATTTCTTTATTGCATTTCCAACATTTAGGGGAAGTCACCTTATATATCTTTGCAATTTTCTTAGGTGTTAAGTGCCATCTGTACATCATTTTATAAATATTCTCCCGAATTGATTGTGCATTTATTCCTTTCAAATCCTTTGACCATAGTCTCTCCCATTTATCTAAGGCTATATTGTGCCCCACAGTTTGCGCCCAGTCAATCATTGGTTTTATTATTTCCTGGTCGCAGTAAATTGTCAAAAGAAGACTATACATTTTAGAGATCAGTTGAGTGTTATTATCTAACAAAAGTTTGTGAAACACTGACCTATCCTTAGCAAATCCATTCTTCATATCTTGTAAAAAAACAGATTTAATTTGATAATATTGGAGCCATTGCAAGTCTTCTTTTAAAAGTTGAAAGTCTTTTAATGAATATTTTATTCCATCCCAAACAATCAAATCTTGATAGGTTAAAAACTTGTCTGGTCTAAGTGGGCGCAAAGTTAACATTTCTTGAGGTGAGATCCATAACGGTGTTACTGGTTCCAAAATATGTTTGTACCTCATCCAAACATGAAATAAGGAGGACTTGATTATATGATTATGAAATGATGCTTGTATCTTAATTTTATTGTACCACAAGTAGCCATGCCATCCACTTATATTGTCGAATCCTTCTAAATCTAACAGTTGTGTATTAGATAAATTAATCCAGTCTTTTAGCCATACTAAAGCAGCCGCTTCAGCATATAATTGAAAGTTTGGTAACGCAAAACCTCCTCTAATTTTAGAGTCCACTAAGTATTTATATGCAATCCTCGGTTTCTTCCCTTGCCAAATGAAATTTAAGATATCTTTCCTCCAAATATTAAAATATTTGTGTTCTACTATCTTTCAACCCCAGGATTGTGGCAAGTTACTTTTGAAGCTATTGTATTTTCAAATCTGGCCATCATTTCATAGAGTGCAAACGCGTATTGATCTCTTTAAATTAATAAGATTGATTAGACTTAAAGATTTTTTCAGAGGATGTGAAATGGATCGGAAGGACTTTAAGATTAAGTCGGCATTTGTTCCGCCCACCCAGAACCCACTCATTGAAACTTTCTATCATTGTGTCATACACGACATTCAATTGTTAGAAAAGAAAAAATTATTCTGTGCAAACAATTTTAGTATGGAGGAACGGGATGTTTTGAATAAATTAGCTCAGGATTCTTCTATTGTAATCAAGCCCGCTGATAAGGGCGGG
The DNA here is from genome assembly GCF_029931775.1 of Euleptes europaea. Taxonomy (NCBI): domain Eukaryota; kingdom Metazoa; phylum Chordata; class Lepidosauria; order Squamata; family Sphaerodactylidae; genus Euleptes; species Euleptes europaea. The sequence goes on from NC_079312.1 coordinate 157,741,075, forward strand.
GCTACCGTAATCCTTCGAGCACAGGACTATGAGAATGAATGCTTAAGGCAACTTAGACAATCAGAATTCTATGAGGAAATACCGTGAGATCCGACGAGAAGTGTACTCAATGTGGTGAAAACTGTAATTTTTGAAGCTCTGTCCTTAGATTATATAACTAAAAAGGAGGCTGACTTTCTTTATAATAAATATCCAAGGATGCCTGTATTCTATGTATTACCAAAGATTCACAAAACTTTGAATCATCCTCCAGGGAGAACTACAATATCGGGTAATGGGATATTGGACCCAATTTCTAAGTATCTTGAGTTTTATTTGCACAGTTACGCTGTTGATACGCCATCCTACATATTGGATACTGGCGACTTTATAAAAAAGATTGAAGGTACTCAAGTCCCAAAGAATACAATCTTAGCCACTTTTGATGTGGCGTCTCTGTATACTAATGTTCCACTCCCTGAGGTTAGGACAATTATAGAAACTAAATTAAATTCTCGAACGGAACAACACCCACCTACCCACTTTCTGATGGACCTGTTGGATCTCTTGTTTGATAACAATTATTTTAGATTCAAAGAACAAATATATAAGCAAACAAAAGGGGTAGCTATGGGATCTGCTGTGGCCCCGTCTGTGGCCAATATCTTCATGATTGAGTTTGAGAGATTACCTTTGTTTTCTAATGATTTTTTTAAACAACGTGTTGTGTTCTACTCGAGATTTGTGGATGATCTGATAATGTGTATAGATGATAACTTCAATACCATTGTTGACATGTTAAATACTGCTGATTCTAACATCAAATTTGAATGCAAAAGGCATCATGACTGTATCAACTTCTTAGACATTAATGTAAACAAGGATAAGGATGGATTTATTTGGATTTCTCCATATAGGAAACCAATCGACAGAATGGCTCTACTGCATTTTAATTCAAACCATCCAGGCCATCTGAAGTTAAATTTGCCATATAGCCAAATGTTGAGGCTTAAGAGAAACTCCACCAAGGTGGCAGATTTTGATAGAGCAGCCTCCTCGTTAAAGCAAACCCTCTTAAGGAGGGGGTCTCCTATGTCACTTATAGATTCAGCTAAAGAAAGAGCAGATGCTCAATCCCGGGAGCAATTGCTTTCCCGCTCTAGAAAAATAACAAAAAGATTAACGTCATCTTTCCAGTACACACCGTTGGTAGGTGGTATACGCAGAATTATTCATAAACATTGGCACATTGTTGCCTCTTTACCTGATTGCACAGAACCACCGCTCCTAGGGTATCGGAGAACGATGTCACTTAAGGACAAACTAATCCACACAAATAGAATCGATCGACCCATTGCTATCACTAGAAGGGGCCATTATCGCTGTGGATCTTGTGTTATGTGTCCATATGTATTCCCTGTCAAAAGCTTTACTTGTATGCAAACGGGTTTAAAATTTGAACTCAAATCTTATACTGATTGTAACTCTGAAAATGTGATTTACGCCGTCCTATGTTCCTGCCAATTTATGTACATAGGCAAGACCAATCGATCCTTGAAGATACGGATAAGTGAGCATAGGTCTCGCATACGCAATTCTGTTTTAGAAGAGCCAGTTGTTTCACATTTTAAACAAGCCAAACATTGAGATACTGATCTTAGATTTTTTGCTCTTTGGCAATATCATAAGAAGCCTTATAACAAAGAAAATGTAGATAAAATATTGCATCAAAGGGAGGCTTATTTCATCACACTATTCAATACGATGACTCCTAATGGATTGAACTCGGCATGCGATTATTCAGCCGTCTTGTAAGCTAACTTTCAGTTAAGCATCTGTGATCAGCTTCTCTTTAAATGTTACACCCACTCTTCCTTCGGTATCCCATCATGAAATAAGATATTGAACTACGGGGTTATCTTGATGAATGTATAAGACGTGGAAAGTTGTAAGTAATTTGTTTATTTAAAATTTTGTTGTTATGCATGTATATATTGATATCATTCTGTAAATATGTTCTTTAATGTATTAGAATAGAAACATCGTGGGATAGCCATTGAGCAACAATATTCTTCTATAAGTCTTCAGCAAGGAATCTGAAAATAAAGCAGAAGACAGAGGATTAAATATATCTGGACTTTACCAACTGATGAAAATAATTATGAAACAGGATACTTACCGGAAGCCTGTCTGGTTGATGGTCCGGGAATATTGTTAATTTATATATGTTTGTCTTTGTGAAGAAACAAAAGACTAAATATAGAAATTCTTTGTTTACATAAATACTGATATTATCATTTTTTGTTTAAGAAGCCATAGTGATTGCTTAGTGTTGAATAACCATATATTGCAGTCCAAGTTTGTGTGTAAATTGTAACCTCCAGATACTAGCTGGAGATCTCCTGCTATTACAACTGATCTCCAGCTGAGAGAGATCAGTTCACCTGGAGAAAATGGCCGCTTTGGCAACTGGACTCTATGGCATTGAAGTCTCTCCCCAAACCCTGCCTGGAGAAAATGGCTGCTTTGTAGGGTTGCCAACTGCCAGGCAGTAGCAGGAGATCTCCTGTTAATTCAACTGATCTCCAGCCGATAGAGATCAGATCACCTGGAGAAAAATGGCCGCTTTGGCAATTGAACTCTATGGCATTGAAGTCCCTCCCCTCCCCAAACCCCGCCCTCCTCAGGCTCCGCCCCCAAAATCTCCCGCCGGTTGAGAAGAGGGACCTGGCAATCCTACCGCTTTGGCAACTAGACTCTATGGCACTGAAGTCCCTCCCCTCTCAAACCCTGCCCTCCTCAGGCTTCGCCCCAAAAACCTCCCACTGGTGGCAAAGAGGGACTTGGCAACCCTATCTCCAGGGTCTCAGACTCAGGCAGAGGCCTTTCACATCACTTACTGCCTGGTCCTTTTAACTGGCAAGGCCTGGGATTGAACCTGAGACCTTTTGCATGCAAAGGAGAGGTTCTCACTGAGTCATAGTCCCATCCCAGCCTGCTTGACTTGGCAATTGTGGATTGACTCTACACACAAGGGGGAGACCTTATTGCCACAGCATCCAAGTTGTGTGCTACCACCTCCCAGTGGCTAAGCCATGCTGCCCTAATGTTGTCAAGAGGTGGTGTGATGTCGCCACATCATCTCTTCACAAAGCAGCCACCCAACTCCTCCCCCATATCTACCATTTTTTAAAATTTAGAATATTTTATGCCACCTTGTCAGAGTCCTGTTTAAGGTGGATAACAGTTAAAGATCACAATATTAAAAACACAAGTAATTTAAACATAAGAAGCATAAAAAGGACCCATAACTCAGAAGACCATTAAAGCTGATAAGATAAAACCACTAATTAAAAGTTTGGGTAAAAATATGTGTTTTACCATGGTGCCTAGAAGAAAATAAAGTAGGCCCCAGGCGAACCTCATGGGGGAGAGCGTTTCAAAGTCGAGATGCCACGACAGAAAATGCCCTGTCTCTACCTCTGAAGGTGGGGCACAGAGAGCAGGGTTTGAGAGGCAGATCTTAACTGGTTGGCTGGATAGTATGGGAGGAGAGTCCTGCAGGTACCCTGGTGTTAAGCTGTTTGTCATGACCATTATATCAACCTGCTGACAGGTAAATTATCTCTTTTAAGTGTTTTTTTTTTTTTTTTGGTAACCCATGCATTCAAATCAAAAAGGTTATCTCAGTAACTACCAGTGTGTAAATCTCACAAAAATAAAATGAAAGCCAAAGCAGTGAGATGGTTACAGCAGGGGTATCCAACCTTTTTGAGCCTCTCGTCACCTTTGGAATTCTAAGACTGGACGGATGGTGGGTGCAACCACAAAATAGCTCCCACAAGAGGTGGTGGAGCAGCCACAAAATCTCAGGGGCAGGGGTTAGGTCATGAATAACCTTCACATTTCAGGCAAAAGCTCTGTTTAGCAGGATGCCTTTTAGAATGAACATATTGTTTAAAAATATTTTTCTTGCATACACACAGTTTATCTTCAGTCATACAGTGAAGATCCTCGTGCTGTGCTGCTACCAATGCAACTTTTTAGCAGTCTGCAGAGCCAATCAGACATCCAACGGCCAATTAGAAGCCCTGCTGGGCAAAGGCCCCACACACTTTCAAAAAACATTTGGTGGGCACTAGGTTGGGGGTGCCTGGGTTAGCGTGGGGCTTGTCATGGGAGACCCACCGAGGTTGAAATCTGATCGCAGCTATGATGCTGGCTGACCTAACATTAACCAGTCAGGCTAGTTATTGGGGGATAAAACTGAAGAGGGGAAAACTGCGTGCACTGTTCTGAGCCCCTTCGAGTAAAGACCGGATAAAGATAACATAGATTTTAAAAGCCCATAAACAGTAAATGACAGCACTAATTAAAGCAAATTATTATGACAGCAAAAAAATATTAAAAACATAGCTAGGCAGACAAATCCAGTATCGTCAGAGCACGTTGCCGTGATATAATGGTCATAGCAATTCAGCTTTTAAATTAGAAGGCCCAAACGACTGGAGTTTTGCCCTCAACAAAGATGGCTGCCCAACACAACTACCCACAACAAAGGGTACTTGGCGTCACCATGACAAACCGGAAGCGGTTCCTTTTTCCGTGTTGTCTCCGGAAATGATTCCACTTTCTCTCGAGCTTCCGAGGTGGATGTAGAAGAGAAGCGGGAGTCGCTGCAGCGCTCGGGAATGGTGAGTTATTGGCGCCAAAACCTTCTTAGCGGTCTCAAAGAAGGGTCAGCATCAAAGGGGCTGAAAGAACATTTCGACTCAGGAAGCTAAATTGGACAGACGGGGGTGGTAGGCGCATGCGCCACAGTGGAAAGGGCTGTGAGGTAGAAATACGCATGCGCCGGAAAGGGGTCAGAAACTCGCATGCGTGCAGCAACTGTTCTTTTCCCGTTCCCTCCTAGTAACTCAATAGGATAACGTGGTGTTCCAGTGCGCTTGCGCGTGTTGGCTAGGCGTAGTACAATTTTAGTGTTTTAACGAGCTTTTTCTGCTTTGGCAAGGGAGGAACGGAGGCTGATTAGCTTTGCATCACTCAGTGAAGGCATGCCCGAGGGACTTTAATCTTGGATTCTTTCTAGGCTACAGGTGTTTTGTTTCATTTTTATCCTGCGCTTTCTTCAAAAAGGACGGGGAAGATAATCCCCTCCATTTTTTTAGCCTCGCAACAACAACCCTATGAGGTAGATCAGATTGAAAGAGACACACTTGCCTGTGTCACGCAGTAAGCAAATCAGGAGTTTGAACCCTCATCTCCACAGATGTAAATTGTGCAGAAAGTTTTGAAATATATGTAATAACCTGATGTCCTATTACACTGAACATATTTTCCAGCTTTAAATTAAATCCAGTATTCATGACTTTTTACCATATAAAGTTATATTATTTGGCATTTTAAAATTATGAATGCCTTAGGTTTGTTTTAGCAAAACTGGGTCTTGACATCTCCACCAGTTCAGTATTGTAATATACTAACTAGCCAAGAGCATCAATAAGGTGGATTCAAACCTTAGTTCTATCATGAGCTCTCACTAGGTGGCTTTAGACAAGCTCTTCTGTGAGCCTCAGTTCCTTCATCTGTGGTGTTGAATAATACTGACCTACCTTTATAAAGCAAGTTGTAAAGATCTAAAATGATTTAAAGGAAATACTTTTAGCACACTCTCCTTGTAGCCCGCCAATAAAGCAGGAATGGTTATTCAAGACTGGAATTAACTTATAATAGTGTATGATAAGCAAAGATGAGAAGACTGGGAGATTTGAAAGGAAAGGTTATTTTTGCTGCCTTTCCCCCCTTACTATAAACTGGGAAGAAAGACTTCTAGTGATACATTTAATCTTTCACAATGTGTGTGTAAAGTTCGTAAAACAGAGTTTTAAAAGAATGGTGTTACATAACCAATTAACACCACTGCAAATGAGTTGAGTGATCCCAAAGTCAGACAATTCCTGAGGAATAGCCATGCTTGTCTGCTGCTGTAAAATAATCTGTAGTCTTGGGGCATCTGAAAGACTTAACAGGTTTACCCCAGTATAAGCTTATACACGGGCAGCCCAGTCCTGAAGGGGAGGCAGTTCCACAGTGGCCAGGAGCGGCAGAGCCGCACCGCCTCTTCCAAGGCTTCCAGGCCACCATGGGGAAAAGAGACCTTTAAAAGAGACCTTTCCCGCTTCCAGGCGGGAAAAAGAGACCTTAAAAAAATTAATTTAAAAAGGGGGAGGGGTTTCCAGGGCGAAAGGGCTGTGGCAGCCCCACCCCTGGGGACCCCTCCATGCAGGCTTGGGCTTTCCTTTCTGGCAGCAGGGGCCGGCGGCACCTGGACGCCGGCGCGTTTGCCCCCACGCCAGCGAGGTGCCGCCTTATTCTGTGATAAGGTTGCACCTACACTTGTGCGTCGTCACGCCGGCTCCAGAGGAGTTTCCCCCTCCCTTTAGAAATGGGCTCATAATATCTGAAGAAGTGGGCCATGAAAGTATATGCTGGAATAAAATTGTGTTAATCTTTAAGATGGCACAAGACCCCTGTTTAAGATTCAGATAGTGATTAGATGGGGCAGTCCTAAACAGTATCAACTCAGAAGTAAGTCCGGTGTTATTTAATGGGGGTTACTTCTAGGAAAGTCTCTTTAGGATTGCAGCCTTGGTGGTCATTTTGGCAGATATGCTATGCTGGTGTATTTCTGTTACACCTGAGTCTTATAACATTGAACTCTTCAACTGTAGCACAAAGTGTACAAAATAATTATTTACTGGGCCTTTTCAGGATATTCAGATTTTTGCATGCGCATGATAATGCTGATGTCTTACATGTTGTCTTCAAGCCCACATAATAAAAATTTCCTTTGACTTGCTACAATGCTGGTAGTTTTTATTTTCAGCCCCTCCCCCTTTTCTCCAGGAGGCAAAATTGAGGGTACAGCTGATTCCAACTCCATCCAACTCCTGTCTAATTACTACTAAGTATATATGAAATTATCATTTTAATACAACAAAGGCATTTAATACAACAAAGGCATGTACTTTGAGATTTCAAAATATACCAAACAATGACAATTTATATGCCAAGTTGTACATTAAATTGTTTTACTGAAATAGAGGAAGTTTAGGTTTGTTAACAACCATTTAATATATTTCAGTTCCCCCTCTTGAATTCCCATTTTCTATCCATTGTTTCAAAATGGATCAGTTGCTTCCTGCAGCTGATTTGTAGAAGTCACGGTCATGGATGGTGTAATATGTCAGATGACAGCAGTGGCTGCAGTCCTAAACTCACTGATGTGGAAGTAGGTTTTACTGAAATCGAGGAGGCTTACATCCGGGAAAAGGCAGTGAGATTAGAAAAAGGCTTGAAGGGTTCTTAGAGAATGCAATCTCAGGCTTAGATTCTCTGTACCTCTGAATCCACCAGGATACAGCGCATTCCATAGTCATTGTTTGGCTTCTTGTACTTTCCTGTGATGCATTATGGTGTCAGTCCTATAATAGTTCAGCATGGGATCAGAAGGTGTAGCACAGGCCACTGATTCTTTGGTCCTCCTCCCCGGCAGACGTGCTGGATTCCAGACTGATGGCGTCAGGCACAGCGAGCCGCTCTGAAGACGAAGAGTCTCTGGCAGGGCAGAAAAGAAGCTCATCACAGGTGTCGGGTGCCATCCCAAAACGGCGCAGTTCATCCAGGTATTGTTCAGCGTGAGGTTGCCAGGGGTGGAGTCTGTGAAGCAGGCTGTTTTATTACTGATGCATTGATATTGTTTTTGTCCTTTCTTTCAAAAGACATTTTCCGACTGTTCCAAACTTTGGGCCTTTTGGGCATCAGAAGCAATGCTAAAAATTATTTCCTCCTCCCAGTTTGCTTTCATGAAGTCATTTGGCACTAGGGCCAGCAGTTTGAGCCATGGTCTATGAATTTTGGCTAGCTTTGGTAGCCTGCCAGAACTTGCAGTCACTCCAGCCTGGGGTGTGTTCACGGAGGAAGTGGTCTCGTGTGCTGGGATTTGAAAAGCAGCAAAGCAGCAGTGCTCTTTGTGAATGGCTCCAAAGCCCATTGCAAGGGAGGAAATGAGCTCCTGCCCTCCTGTGTTCACCACCAAGGCACTCATTGGGTTAAAAAAGACACTTTCTGCTGGTGTGCGCTACCTTGCACTGGTCATTACTGTGAGGGTAGAAGCTGGACTCTGTGCCACCCCACCCACCACCTATTAAGCAAACCAAGTTTGTGTGATGCTGGCTCGTTTAAAAACCAGATATGCCACACAAAGAGATGTGACCAGGAACCTGGTTAATTTTCTCAAACAGTGCATGCTTTTCTCACTGGAGCTGGGGGCAAACTCCTCTAGGTAAAACAATATTAATTCCGAATCATTTTGTAGGCCCAGCCTCCCAGAGGTTTCTGGATTTCATTGGTACTACAGCAACAATTTGTTGTTGTAGGACCACTGAGGGAAGTGGAAGAGGTAACCTCTTGCAGTAGGGTATGATGTATGGAGCATTAGTTAGCCTGATTTTGTTTGTCATTCTAGGTTCATCAAAAGGAAGAAGTTTGATGATGAACTGGTAGAGAGCAGCCTTGCCAAATCATCCAGCCGGGCCAAGGGCCCTAGTGGGGTGGAACCTGGGCGCTGTTCTGGCAGTGAGCCCTCTTCCAGTGAGAAGAAGAAGGTGAGAGCTGGGTACAATGAAGGGCTGACAGGTGTCCCGTATTAATGAAGAGCTGCCATGACAGATCCATTGCCAGAGATGATAATGCATTTGTGGTTATGCATTTAATCTATTTCTATAATTCTGATTTTTGAAATCTTTTGAATTCCCCCCCACCCCATATTCTTTTAGAACACAGGCAGTAGGGATGGAAAAGTACATGGCTATTGGAAACAATGCATAAGGTCCAGGAGGCAGGGGTGGGGTACAGGCAGAGAGATTGCATTCGATCCATCCCTTCTGCTTCTGAGATAAAGATCTTGTATATGTTTGCGTCAGCTCTTTCTGTAATTTTGAGAGCTAGATGCTGGAGAGCCACTGCGGTATGGTGGTTAGAGTGTCAGACTAGGATCTGGAAGACCCAGGTTCAGATGTCTACTCTGGCATGGAAGCTTGCTGGGTGACCTTGGGCCAATCACACACTCTCGGCCTAACCTACCTTACAGGGATGTTGTTGTGAGGATAAAATGGAGGATGAGAGAATGAAGTAAGACGCTCCAGGTCCCCATTGGGAAGAAAGGCAGTGTATAAATCAAGTAAATTAAAAAATACTGAGTAAAGTTAAACTATGACTATGCATATTACATGGGTTATCATGGCACTTTGCAAATGCAGGTAAAGAACTGCAACTGAGTGACATTGAGTTGCCCAGAGTGGAATCCATGGCAGAGATGGGATGTAATATCGCATTCTGCCATATCAAAATCTCTCTTATCCATATTGCTGCAGCTGGTGATTCTGCCTAACCCAGCATTCTGAGGAAAACAGATCCTAAGAGGAGGGAACAGTTTCTTTGACCAAAATGCTAAATGAGAACACAAGAGCAAGAACTCTGAGCCATGACCCATTTCCGTTTGTGTTGATACTGAAGAGGTTTGAATCCTGACTCCTTGTCCCTTTTTTTTATGGGCAGAGACACAATTTAAAAAATAATTGGTTGGTTTGGTTTAGAGTCTCATCTAGATAAATAGCTCCCAGGATCAATGCAACATTGCATATATATATTTGTGCTCTTCTTGCCCCCTCCCTATTTTACTGTTTGGCATGGTTTACATGTTTATAAATGTATCTAAAACGTGAAGAGTCACTGGAATTTGGAATACACATGTGCATGCTTGGCACCCCCAAGAACTTGGCACCTGAAGCAGTTGCCCTGACCCTGTTATGCTGTTGATTTGGGTTCAGCAAGAATCCTGTCCCCCTTCCCCAATTTTCCAACCCTGTGCTACTACTGGCTTGTGTGATTAGTGGAAGGAGATGTAGGTACTCTAGGTGCCACCTTCTCTTCCTTTTCTGATGTAGGTGCTCCTGCCTACTTTCCTTGAAAGGAAACTTGTTAGCAGGTACTTAGCAATGGTGTCTTATGACTCCCCTAGTGGCTGTTGTTGCATTCTGGTTCTGAATGTCAACATCTCTGCCATCACAGGTGTCCAAATCCATCTCTGCACCTGCCACTCCAAGCCCAGCTCCAAACCCCAGCCTTGCCAAGCGGATGAAGAAGAGCAAGCAGCCCTTGCAAGTGACCAAGGATTTGGGCCGATGGAAAGCCACTGACGACCTGCTGCTGATCAACGCAGTGCTTCAGGTAGCAGAGCAAGGACAGTCTGTGGGGGTACATAACAAAGTGTTTGAGCAAGGATTGATTGGTTGCATCCCATTTCTCTTTCAAGAAGCTCAGAGTGACTTTGACAGGGGTCCCAGGCAGTCTCCCCCTAGACTTCAGCGTTTTGTGTCTTCAGATCATTCCCCCCCCACCTTCCTTTCTTAGATATTTAAAAACAAAAACTGTGATATGCACCCATGGTGCCCTCTTACACTCCTGCAGAAGCTTGCAAAATATACTTTTTAGCTCCTGCTCGGCATTCTGTTTGAACACCTCATCCTTGAGGCCCAATAGTGTCACTGTGTGCCTTTTAACCCAGACCAGAATATGACTGTCAATGCTGCCACACCCCCAGAGATGACAGTCTCTGCATGTGTTGTGAGGTGTTGCTGGATTGACAGTCCCAGTAGTATTTGGCTGGGGAGGAAGTAGACATACTCCCCAGAATGCACCTCTTAGTCATGATGCACTCTCTTTTCCTGCAGACCAATGACCTGACCTCTGTGCACTTGGGAGTGAAGTTCAGCTGCCGTTTTAACCTGCGGGAAATCCAGGAGAGGTGGTATGCTCTGCTGTACGACCCTGTGATCTCCAAGTAAGTCCTGTCTTCTGCAAATGGCTGTGGGACTCAAGGAGTAAGGTGTGAGCTAGTACTGCAATGAGATTTACTTTCAACTATATTGTTAGAATGAAGGGGGTATGTGACCAGAGAGGCTATGGGATATATAGTGGGTTTCCTATATTTGCTTCAACATTCCTGCTCAGTCATAGCTGGGAAACTAAGGCAACTGACTGCCAAGGGTTTCTGTACCCTTGATGCCTTACTATCCTTTCTCTTGCTTTTCAGTTGCTCTGGAAAGAAGCGTAATTCTTCCTGCTCAGCAGTGATGAGAAGTCTTTAACGATTCAGTGTAGAAAGGTCTTAGAAGGTGAAAAAGATTCCCCCTCCCAAGCAACTCCATATTAACCAGGAATCTAAGATCCTCTGTCTCTTCCAATCCCAGAGCCCTCCTTGACAGCAAGGAACAGCAGGTTTCTTGGTAGCCCATCTCCCCTGGTAGAAGAATCAAAAGCAGGACAAGCAGGGGGGAAAGCGTAGAATTGATGGGCTTGGTTTTAAGCACTAATACAATCACAGGAGTCGTAGATAAGTGTTTGACCATGCACAGTACTATTCGGGTTCCTATGACATTCTAAGACCTTTCTTGTACTGCTACCCCATACCATTTTGATGGCACAATGTGATATTCCTTTGCAGTCCATTTTGTTCTCAAAGATTAGGACTTCTTGTTAAAGATTACACTGAAGACCAGAATCTTAGCACTTTCACAGGAGCAAATTGTTTCAGGCAGAGCTGACTTGAGAGGACAGTGCTTGTTGCCTCGTTCATTGGGATCTGTACTAATGGGAAATGCCTTCTTGGTATGCTTGGGTCTCATCCAGGAAAGCAGCCCTACAAGGCTGAGATGTTGGGAATACTTACTGTTGACACAACTGTTAGCCTTAAGTAAAGGTGGGTGAGAGTGAGTTTTGATGATACCTAGGTGACTCTCTCCCTCCCCTCCTCTCCCAGTGGCTTTGTCTTGGCACTAGCAAAGCGAGGGCAGCAGCTACAATGCCATTCTTAATGTAATTTCCTCTTTCTCAATTGATTGTGTTTGGCTCCTGAATGAATGCTACTAGTAGCTGTTTGGCAAGGGGGTATCTTTGCCCTGGTTGTTCCTTGTTGATCAATGTTCATTCCTCTTCTTGCCCTGCTATATTAGGTTGTCCTGCCAGGCCATGCGGCAGCTGCATCCCGAAGCCATTGCTTCTACCCAGAGCAAGGTGCTGTTCAGCAAAGCGGAGGAGCAGCTGCTAAGCAAAGTGGGATCGGTAAGGCTCGGCATCCAGGTTCTTGAACCCCAGTCCTGGTTAGCTTAGAACTGAGCAGCACTGCCGGGTTTCTTTCCTCCTGCTCATATTGGCTGGAGGCCTTGATGTGGTTTTGTTTCCCCCTGTAGCACATGGCTTGGCTTGTTTGATAACTGCCCTGATAAATACCGATTCCCTTGTCATGTATGTGTGCTAAAAAGGCAAATGTGATCTTGGGCATTATCAACAGAAGTATAGTGTCCAGATCACACTTTACTATGCTCTGGTTAGATCTCACCTAGAGTACTGTGTTCAGTTTTGGGCACTGCAATTTAAGAAAGATGTAGACAAGCTGGAACGTGTCCAGAGGAGGGCAATAAAGATGGTGAGGGGTCTGGAGACCAAGTCCTATGAGGAAAGGCTGAAGGAGCTGGGTATGTTTAGCCTGAAGAGAAGACTGAGAGGTGATATAATAACCATCTTCATGTACTTGAAGGGCTGTCATATAGAGGAGGGTGCTGAGTTGTTTTCTGTTGCTCCAGAAGGTCCGACCAGAACCAACAGGTTGAAATTAAATCAAAAGAGTTTTGATGTCCGTCTAGACATTAGGAAGAATTTTCTAACAGCGGCTCCTCAGTGGAACAGGCTTCCTCAGGAAGTGGTAATGTCTGTCAAAGAGCTCCCCAACCTGTCTCCACCAGTTGGAGGCTGCTTTGGTTTGGTCAAAGGTTTTCCAAAAGACAAAACCTTGAACTCCAGGCTTTCGCCCCAAGTCCAAGGAGTAGTTGCCAACTCTTTCAAAAGATTGAGCTCCAGGGGGAAGATAAGGGCAATCCTCTCCCAACTCACTCCAAAATTGAGTGCAACGCTTACCCTGCAAGGTAGAGGCCTGCCAGGGAAAGATTACACTCCCAAAATGTCTTAGGTTTTTGGTAGGTGGTTTTACACTCATACAAGGCACTTAGAATTTAGGCTTGGAATCCCAAAATCACAGACACAAGCCATTTAAAGGCTAACAATGTATTTATAAGATTCAAGCTGGTTTACAGGAAAGAAAAAGTCATGAAGTGTTAAGCAAGAAACTAATAAACTATTTAGCATAACTAGCTAATACATTCAAAAGCCTTTTTGGTTCAAAAGGATTGGCAAAGGTTTCTTGCATCAGGTTTATAGTTACCAACTTCCAAAGATGCTTCCAGCATTCAAGAGTTTCAAAAGGTTGTCCAAAGGTTTCTCCAAGCAGGTCAGCTTGACCAGAGTTTTCCCGTAGGGCCAAAATCAAATGGGTTGTGATGCAGCCAGCACAGCTCTCCTGCTGTACCCCAAAGCATGCATAGTTTTCTCAAGGGTTGGTTTGTCCTTATATTCGTTTTCTCAGTGGCATGAGCTCATAGAGGCCAATTGAGAAAACGCAAGCACTTAGCTGTTAATTAATCGCTTGGTCAGAATTGCTGACTCACTCAGAGATGTGTTCAGGTGAGGAAGCCTGCAGAACTACCTGCACCTGGACATTGTCATGATGGCTGACCATTTAATTACCATGGCAATGCACGGCCTTGCATTCCAAAAAGGGGAGAGGTTAACTAGCACCAGCTGGGGCTTACTCCCTCCACAGAAACAGTTTTCAAAAGGAAACTTATTTTTCTGGTCTAAAATCCCAATAACACAGAATCCATAGGCCTCCCAGGCCTGAACCAAAAGAAATAATACAATCCAAGAAATTGAGAGGCCTCAACTTCTTGACAATGTCTCCTTCCCTGGAGGATTTTAAGAAGAGGCTAGATGGCCATCTGTCAGCAATGCTGGCAGATCATGAGAGGGAGGGCACCTTGGCCATCTTCTGGGCATGCAGTGGGGGTGTGGGGGGGAGGTAGTTGTGAATTTCCTGCATTGTGCAGGGGGTTGGACTAGATAACCCTGGTGGTCCCTTCCAACTCTGTGATTCTATGATCTTTTGTTAACATTTTATATAGTAGGCCACACACAGACATTCTAGAAGTTAATTTTATTGCATAGAAATTTCACTCCTACGGCCTTTCAGGAAAGCCTTGAAGTTGCTTCTTCATTCTAGCCCTACTTTGACCCCGGCTTAATATCACTTTCAAGAACACTCTGGGATGTAATCGGAGTATTTTGTTTGTTTGTTTGTTTTGCTTTACTCTTCAATCACTTTTTTCCCAGACGAGCCAGCCCACTTTGGATACCTTCCAGGACCTGCTTCACAAACACCCGGAAGTTTTCTACCCGTCACGCACGGCCAAAGCCCTGCAAACGCACTGGCAGCTCATGAAGCAGTACTACCTCCTGGATGATCAGACAGGTAAGGCATCTGTCTCTGCTTCCCATTAATGGCTGTGGCTGTGGCTCTGGCTAGAATTTGAACAGCCCTTTGTTGTTTCTGCTCCATTCAGTGCAGCCGCTGCCCAAAGGGGACCAGGTGCTGAACTTCTCTGATGCTGAAGACATGATAGATGACAGCAAACTGAAGTAAGTGAAAGGGATGCGGGGAGGACTGCTTGCATGTCCACAGACCATTGTGTCTATCAGTGTCATCTGCATACTTGTGTGGCCTTGATGGCTGGTGAACCCGGCTAGCAGGTTTGTTCCTTGAGACTCATATCAATTTTTTGAGATCTGACACTCCTGTTCCCATATTCCACATGAGGAAAGTGGGCCAAGGAGTGAGTCAGTGCCCATGATTTACCCTATGGTGGGTCCATGGCAGAGCTGAGATTTGAATTTGTCCCTCCCCAGGCCAAGGTCTGATGCTAGTTATCTACCAGCCTCTGTGCTCAGTTGTCCTTCTCCTTTGTTTTGCATCCCAGCAGTTGTGACCCTGTGGGGGACCCTTATTGGCAGTGGCTCCTAATCGTGAGCGGACCCTCCCACATTTTGCATTGTTGAGTGTTGCAGTAGCTCTCACACCATAAATGTGGCAGCATCCTTAATCCATCCTGTGCTTGCTAGTGGGGCTGGTAATAGATATGTAAGTTTTGCTGTTCAGAATAGAGCAGGCAATGTAAACGCAGAATCATCATTGACACCAGAAGGGTTCTGTGAGCCATTTAAGATCTGCCTAACCTCACGTCTGTCTCTTCCCCCCCCCCCCTCACTTTCCTGTAGGGACGTACGAGATGAAGTGCTGGAGCATGGTGAGTAGTGTTTTGTTTAACATCTCCCTTTGCGAGTGGCCTCACCTCTGCTTAGATCTGCGCAAGAGGCTTTGTATGAGCTGGACTACCTCCTCCCTGTCCAATAGGGCCAGGTATTGGGCTATAGAGCAACACATTTATTTCCCTTAAAATCCCAAGCAGAGTCACAAATAGGAGCTGGAATCCCTGTTGGGCAGCTGTTGAAGGGAAGCAGGGCAGAGCTTTGCACTTTGCTCATAATTCCAAATGCCTAACATTTATTTATTTAAAACATTGGTATCTTGCCTTTCTGCTCACTAATGACCCTGAATGCAGTGAACCGGTAAAGAGGCATTAAAACCAACTTTTAAAACAGCAGAAAACATTTTAAAACAGCAAAAACAAATGAGAAGGAGGGAGGGTCAGTAAGGGAACAGCAGATGAAAAAAAGTCTTTGCCTGCTGACAGAAGACAGTGATACAGGGGGGCAGACAAATCTCCTTGAGGAGGGAGTTCCACAGTTTTGGTGCCTTGACAGAGAAGGCCCTTTCATGCCACCCATCTAGCATCAGTTGGTGGGGGCATTTAAAGCAGGCCCCCCGAAGGTTATTGTAATGGGAGTAGCCAGTCTTTTAAGTTATGCAGGTATAGGGCTTTGAAGGTCAATACCAGCACCTTGAATTGGGCCTGGAAGTAAACTGGAAGCTGGTGCAGATGGAACAACACTAGAGTGATATGATCCCTGTGACCCACCCTAGTCAGTATTCTGTACCAGTTCTAGTTTCCAGACCCTCTTCAAGGGCAGCGCCACATGTAGAGTGCATTGCAGTAATCTAATCTAGATGTCACCAAGGCATGCACCACAGTAGCCAGATCTTTTTTTTTTAATGCAGGAAAGGCTACAGGTGGCTCACCAGCCAAAGCTGGAGGAAGACACTGCTATACTGAGCCTTCAGTGTGGGGGAACAGCACCCTCAATGGGGAGGAAATTCTCCAAAGTAGACACATATGCGTTTCTCCTCCAATTCCCTGCTTTGGTTTGCTAGGGCTCAGCAGAAGCCAGCATTCTTTACAGCAGAACACCCCATTCCCAAGAGCCTGGACCTTTATTTCATGTGTGGCTCCTGCGTGTCATTGTTGATCTCACACACAGTCCTCCTTGCAGAACTGACCGTGGCTGACCGGAGACAGAAACGTGAAATCCGGCAGCTGGAGCAAGAGCTGCACAAGTGGCAGGTGCTGGTGGACAGCATAACAGGTAAGGCACAAGTGGCAGGTGCTGGTGGACAGCATCACTGCCTCCTCTGGTGGAAGCAGCCAAGCAAGAAGGGGCCATGGGAAAAAGTAACTTGCTCTGGGGCTTGAGATACTGCTTGAGGCACTGGAGGCAGGCAGTGATTCCAAACAAATTAGAAAGTTGAGCATGCTTTGCATGGGTACACACCTGCTCTTGGCTTCCCCCCAACTTCCAAAGGCCACCTGTGTCTAGTCTAATCCATCCTTTCCTCATGCCAGGAATGAGTTCCCCTGATTTCGACAACCAGACATTGGCTGTGCTGCGTGGGAGGATGGTGCGTTACCTCATGCGCTCCAGGGAGGTGAGTCCATCCTGTTGTCCAGCTCCTTCATTTTCAGGCCTTGCAAAATTTTCCATTGTGCCCTTGGATCAGGCAGGATGTTGAATAGGTTTTTTTCAATAACAGTGACTCAGTTCTTAGTGTGCAGCACTGAACAAGAACTTTTCTGGCATTTCCTGGGAGTCAGAGCTAATTTTTGCAAGCTGATAGGCATAAATCTCTGCCATTCTCCTCAAAGCCCCCAACTAATTCTAAGCAAATAATAGTATTGCCTGATTTGCAGGCCTGGAGTGCATGTGTGTGCTGTCAAGGGTGTAAGAATTCCACACCTTTCAAAGCATCTCCAGGTGTTCATTATGTATGCTTTTGAGGAGAAGAATCTCTGAAGAAAAAATATTTCCATTATACGCCTTAGGAATCCAAGACATGTCTCTGCCTTAAAGGAACAGGTTTTGATTCAAGCTATGATGGTAACTTTACAGACTATCTCTGCACATGTCAAATCCTGCAGATAATGGTTAATGTTAGACAACACTGTGTGTGTATTCCTGCCGCTATTACATTACCTGTATGTATTGTGATACCTGGTGCAAAATTCAGCATCCTGAGAACTCTCAAGCTTTTGTTGCCTCTAAAGCAGATTTCCCAGCCTAGTCCCACATCCTTGTCCTTCCCTTTACTCCCCTTACTTACCCTTTTTCCATCTTTTGCCACCATTTTGCTGTTTCCCATGGAATATCAAGTTTATTGTCCTCCTTAGTTTGAAAATTAAAACTGCTTTAAAAATGGATGGATGATTGATTTTAAAATGGACAGATTTGCCTGATTAATTTGATTACTGAATAGTAATTTTCTTGGAGCAGAGTTCTGGTTCCTTTGATGAACACTGTGAACATTCTTCCAGATCACTCTTGGTAGAGCCACCAAAGACAATCAGATTGATGTGGATCTAGCATTGGAGGGGCCAGCATGGAAGATCTCTCGCAAGCAAGGTACCGGAGAGTGGGTTGCTGCCCCTGGGTGGCTGGGAGGAAGAGGTTTGCAGGTCAGGGCTGAAAGAGAAAGCAGCCTTGTAGTGGCTGAGTAGGGATGGGAGGCTACTGGGGGTTCCTGATGCCAAGTGCCTTGAGATAGCCAGAGACCTTGGATGGTTTGCTGGGAGGATCCCAGTGGGATTTGAAGGCTGTGCAAATGCCATGCCTTGTTCTAAAACAGCTCCAGTGAGGTCTTTAGTTCTCTTCTTACAATCCTGTGAACTGCAGTCAACTTTGTAGCATTAAGAAACAAAATCTAAAAAGTGGAAATTAGTTGGTATTTTCAGCTGGCACAGTTTTTTAATCTAGACAGCCTAGGGGGAAAATCTGTTTAACTTTTAGAGTATTACTATTTCACTCCCCCCCAGAATACAACTTGGTTTGGGCCTCAACGTAGGAGGTATTTCTCTAAGCAGTTGCAGCTGCTGCTCATTGCTCCTTTTGAAGTCCAGTTTCTCCTTGCCTTGGCATTTTCAGGAGTCATCAAGCTGAAGAACAATGGTGACTTCTTCCTGGCCAATGAAGGCCGACGGCCCATTTATGTTGACGGGCGCCCCGTGCTGTGTGGCAGCAAGTGGAAGCTGAGCAACAACTCGGTGGTGGAGGTGAGTCCTGACGTTTTGGGGAAAGCTGTATTTAGGCAGGTCCCAGAACCAGGAGAGCTCTCTGGTGGGTGTGTCTGATGCTAGAGGTCCACAGTTACTGGTGGCTGCTGCTTTTGGTGTTGCAGCGACTCACCTGACCCCAAAGGAAAAGCAGGCAGGCAAAGGGCTGCTAAGCCCTTCTTACCAAAACTCTAGTGCTAACTGGGATGCACAAAGTGCGACAAGTAAGATAAGGCATCAGGTCATCTCAGTATGATAGTGTTCTATGCTTGTTGGAGTGACACCTTAGGTCTTGAAAGTGGCAGATTAGGATCGAGAGGAGGTGAGAAAGCAGCTATGTGTGTGCGTAAAGTGCCATCAGGTTGCATCCGACTTATGGCAACCCAGTAGGGTTTTCAAGGCAAAACACTTAACAGAGGTGGTTTGCCATTGCCTCTCCCATCCAAATACGAGATCAGGCTAGCCTGGGCCATCCAGGTCAGGGCAGAAAGTGGGTAGGATAGGATAAGATATATTTGGAAAACAAACCCAAAGCTCTCCCTTCCTTCCCCCTCCAACTGACAACCTCTTCTGTGTCCTTTCTTCCCCAGATTGCCAGTCTGCGCTTTGTCTTCCTCATCAACCAGGATCTGATTGCGCTGATCAAGGCCGAGGCTGCCAAAATCGCCCAGCCCTGAGGCACATCTCAGAACCAAAGGCATCAGCCTGGAACTGTGTGTGGGTCCTCGACCCCATTCCTTGTTGCCAGCAGGAGCTCACCATGCCCTGTGCTAGCGATGCAATTTCATGCAGCCTGCCCTACCCCTAAGGCAGGTCTGAAACCTCTCAGGGGCCTTTCTCTTTGGGAAAGGAGTAAAGAAGAAGAAAAAGAAGTCTTTTGGTCAGCCAAAGCACCTTGCTTGAGGTCCGCTGGCTGTGCAGGAAAGGCCTTCTGCTTTTGCTGGCTCATCAAATGAGGCTGTTGTGCTTGAACGCCTTCGGCCATAAGAGCAAAGGGATCGTCCATGGAGGAAGGAAAACGGGGAGCTTTAAGTGTCCAGTCATCTAATAAAATAGTTGTCAATCTCACCTGCTCTGTGATGCATTTAGTGTGTTCCATCACTTTGTAGCTCCTGCCAAAAAAATGTTTGGATAGATGGGAATCTTATGGTTTGATTTGACGCAGAGGGTCGTAGGAGGCTGTGCTAGAGTTCAGTGCTGAGAATGAAGCTTTAGCAGAGAATAGGAGATAAAACTGATGGGGAAACGGATGCATCACCTAAGGTAGAAAACTGGCCTGTCTAAGTATGTTCGGTCATATGAGAGTCTGACCAAAAGAACAAATGTGTGTGTGTGTAAAGTTCCGTCAAGTCGCAGCCAACTTATGGCAACCCTGTAGGGTTTTCAAGGCAAGAAACATTCAGAGGTGGTTTGCCAGTGCCTTCCTCTGCACAGCAACCCTGGTATTCCTTGGTGGTCTGCCATCCAAATACTAACCAGGGCTGATCCTGCTTAGCTCCTGAGATCTGATGAGATCAGGCTAGCCTGGGGCATCTAGTTTGTGTTTTGTGGCAGTGTTTGTGTTTTGATTACCATCTTGGGAACTTCAGAAGATTACCACACCATAACGGCAACATTTAGACCAGATCAAACAATTTAAAACAAACTGTAATATATTGTCAACATACATATACCTGTTGAGTTGGATCCAGTCAGCTTTTTCACAGGTGAAAAAGGGAGGAAAGGGTCCCTTTTGACCGATCATGGGACCTGCATGGACAGAAGCCATGTAGGATGTGAGCTGTGGTAAGGAGGAGAATTTGGCAACATGGAATGAAAAAGCTGGCTGGATCCACCCTGTTTTCCACTCCTAGATCTCTACCATGCAGTACACAATTTAGAAAATGTATTGCCTGAAAATTTAACAGAGCATGTAGGTGACCCCAAAACAATGGGACTGCCACACTTTCTTGGTGTTTACCCCTTAAAAGGGCATTAAACTTTCTCAGGACATCAAGACACCAATTAATATTTCTAATCTTCTGAAGTTCCCAAGGCAGCCACAGGGATACAGTGACTAGAGTAGGCTTTGCCCTGGAAAAACCCCTTGGCAAAGTGCAACTCAGCTATGTAGTTGATTTCCCCTCCCCGCAATCCCCTGCCCCATATTATAATCAGTCAAGAAAATTTGCCGAATTTCTGCAGATTGAGTTGGGATGGCTTTCAGGGAACTGAATATATAATGTGGGTCTGGCCCATGCTGATTTAAGAGGCGCTGTTGGTGCCATTTCTTATAGGAAATGAGTGGAGAATATATCTTTGATCCACAAAGGATTACTACACCAGCAATCACTTTCTCTTGTCATTCTAGAGCCCCTCTTGTGATTCCTGCCTCCCTGCCCACTTTCTGACAAAGCACAGTAAACCTCCAACAATGGTAATCAGTTTGTATCCGAGATCCAAGACCAAAGTGTAATTTTTATTTTATAAAAAGGATGCCAGTCTTTGCCCAGCCCCACAACCACAGGGGACTAACAAAAGTCTCTTTCCACCCTGCCTCCCAGCAGAGGAACTACATGCATAGTGGGACTCCCACGCCACACCAATCCAGTGCCTAGCGATCAAGCTGCCTCAAGGAAGTTACAGTTGGTGTGGATAGACGTATATATAAATATAACTTTGCATATTTCAAGCATCTGAGTTTGCAGTCTTATACCCCAAACAATCAACACAGGACGGGCCCAGTTTCTGGCAGCAGGGACTGTTGCAGCGATTCCCATATGCCTGCTTATGCCCCGAGAAAGTACTTTGTCCATTCCTGTGCAGAGGGCAAGGTTGTGGAGAGAGCTTCTGAACCCGACTTCCTGTCCTTTTCTTCTGACTGCGAAGGCCACTTGCAGCTCCCGCGGGGCTTTCTAGCTGCAAGGTAAGGGACTCTCCCTGATGGTTCCAGACCAGAAAAATCCCAGTGCTTCATCTGCAGGCAAGCAGCAGTACCGGCTCATACGCCTGTCCCTTCCTCCTGTGGCCAGCAGGGGGCAGTGCTTGCTGACCCATCCTCCTGAGCTCCAATCAGCACCATTTCAAGGCTTGAGGAATCACAGGCTTGAGCCCTGGAAGGTTTGGTTTCTGCGAGGCCGGTCTGGGATGCTGGATCCGCTGGGGAGGAAGTCTGGGGAAAGGAGCTTTCTCTTTGGCTCGGGCTTGGCAGCTGTGTGTGGGTCCCCTGGTCCTTGGACTGATGGTCCGTGGCTGCTGTTTCAGCCATCTCAGGGTCCTTTCTTGGCCCCAATGTCCAGAGCGTTCCAGGCCAGGGGGCACTCTGTCCAGCAGGTTGGGCCCACACCCACGGGACCCTGCCACAAGCCCCATTGGGACAGGGTGCTGAGGGTGCGCTATGAGGACAGAAGGTGGGCAAGAGTCCTGTATCTACCCGGAGCGGGCTCAAGAGAGGAGTGTCCACGTGGGGAAAGGAGCCATAGGCCGAAGGGTCAACACGTGGGTGGGTTGGTGTCTGGGCGAGCAGGAAGAGCTGCACAGCCTGGCGCAGAGAGTGGAGACCTTCACGCATTTGCTGCACCTGGCCGGAGAGTTCTGCCACCTGCCACAGTGGTTGGGGGGAAGGATACAAAGAGAACAAAATAAGCAATGTTGCCTGCTGCTGCTCTCCTTTTTGCCTTGTGGCTGCCCCTTCCACTCTCTCCTGGTCCTGTCGGCAAGGCACTAGGAACCTCGGACAGTAGCTGTGCAAATGCACAAAGCCTGGAGGAAGCAGGGGAGAGCGAAGCTCTGGTAAACCAGCAAAGAGAAAAGCCACCTGCCACTTTGTCTTGTACAGCTTGGTCTCCTCTCCCCACTCGCCCAATTCACTCATAAGCACATTATGTACATAAGTGCTGACAGATCCTCGGCGTATAAAATCAAAAAGACATGACTCGCTTCCATTTAGCAGATCAGGATAGTAACCTCACTGCTCTAGTAGCCTCCTTTTTAGCTACAGCCCTCTCTGAGAGAATCCCCAAAGATCATCCAGGTCAAGAGAACTCAAGTATTATATAAACTAATTTTAATCGATAAATTATCATTACTAATAAATCATAAGAATTATTTTAATTCTATCTTCGCCGGCTGTTCGACGTGTTTTATTACTTCAAGATGCCAATAAAGGTATTGTATAAGTGCTGCCAAGGCGCAACTGACTCGTGATGACCCCAAGCAAGGGCCTTTCAAGGCAAGAGAGCATTGCCTTCCTCTGCATCGTAGTCCTGTCCAAGTACCGACCCTGCTTAGCAATTTGATGGCGGTCAGGCTATACCCTTCCCTCCCCATAAACACATTAAACAGTATATTTCCCTACTCATTTTAACTACCATTGTTGCTTCACTGGACAGAATTATTAAGAGCGGTTAAGATTTAACACTATTGGAACTAGTTTATATATCCACTCAAACGAAAGCTGAAGTGTTTCCTGAACCCTTAACCTTTTAGACTGTAGGATGTTGGTTAGATGTTTAAATTCTTCCATAGGGAAGGAAAGCTGAGAAGTGCTTTCCTCAGTCTTCCCGTGGGTATTTTGTTTTTTACATGCTGGATTTCTTCCCCTACCCCATTGCAAGACATTCAGACACGCAACCCTTCATTTGCGATCTGATCTAGTAGAGTCCAAGAAAAGCTTTGCCACCTGATGCCACCATATATACACTGCATCTTGGCTAAAGATCTTACCGCTTGGCGCAGTTTCTCAATTGTGTCAGCCCCTGATAACTCTGGGGGGATGGTGAGCAGGCCGCTGTCTGCAAGAAGAGAGGCTGGATTGCAGTTTACAGACCAAACAAACAAACAAAAAACACAAAAAAACCACTGCTGATTTTTGGAGGGGGTTTCCTCCTCCCACAGACACATAAGAGAAATTCCAGGCAAAATATTTACCTGTACCAGGTGAAGGGCTGCTGTAGTCTGGGCCTGAGGTGCCAATGTGGAAGCTAAAAATAGGTTTGTCAGAACCAGACCCATCTTCAATGCCATCCACAACCCTTGAGAGAGAGAGAGAAGGGAAAAAAAAGAGGAACTAATAGCTGGGAGGTTGGAACTCTTAAGCCTCAGACCCCAAAGCTTGCCACTGGCAAAACAGGCAAAGTTGCCTGCGTAAAATCTTACAATAATGCAGAGGACATTTTGATAGGATTAAGGTGGCTTCCAGGGGCCAGCCTGATATGGTTCAGCAAGTTCAGCTCTCCAGTTTAAACTAGGGAGAGGCTGCAGTGCAGCAGACAAGAATCCCTCCACTCTCACCTCTTCTGGCCAGGAATTTTACAACAGTCAAATATATGAATCGAAATGCTGGTTTTTTTGCCGCCAAGTCACAGCATACTTATGGCAACCCCTGGTGGGGTTTTCCAGGCAGGAGACTAACAGAAGTGGTTTGCCATTTGTATAGAGACCCTGATATTCCTTGGTGGCCTCCCATCCAAGTACTAACCAGGGCCAACCCTGCTTAGCTTCCGAGATCTGACAAGATTAGGCTAGCCTGGGCTAGATCTTGTCAGATCTCAGAAGCTAAGCAGAGTCAGTCCTGGGTAGTACTTGGATGGGAGTCCACCAAGGGATACCAGGGTCACTACGCAGAGAAAGGCAATGGCAAACCCACCTGGGTTAATCTCTTGCTTTGAAAACTCTATTGGGTTGCCATAAGTCAGCTGCAATTTGATGGTGCTTTATACACAAACAGCTGTTAGCAAGCCAAAAACAAACAAACCCTGAGCGAGTGAGGAATCTTAAGCGGGTGGTGGGAAGGGGTGACCAAAGCTACCTTGTAGTATCACCCCTATTTCTACTGTGTCTTTTCTGTCTGACTGCTGCTTACCTGGGGCTGAGGTCTGGGGGGCCACTGCATGGCACGCTGTGTAGCCGCAATGCTGTGGGGCGCGAGGAGGTGTCAGACTGTGGGTGACGCAGGAAGGCTGTGCGTGGAGGGGGATGGCCTTGACACCCAGAGGCAGAGGGGAGCAAAGGGCTGGAGGGTTCGTCCGCAGCCTCTGCAGGGAGGCAAGCAGTCCTGTGGTGGGGAGGGAATACGGCCTCTCTCTCTTTCTCTTCCATCGTGGAGAGCAAGGTGGTGGGTTCTCTGTTGCTCAGTGAGGATGACTCAGCCTGCAGGAACAGAGAGCAAGAAACTTGCACGATGGAGAAAACCAATTTTTATTGTATTTTAACTGAATTTCTATAGTATTTGACTGGCTTTTATTAACCTTTTGCATTCTGTTGTAACTTGTTTAGTTAAAGGGTGGTCTGCAACTAAACTAAACTAAACGCAGGGGAACCAAAAAGCAAACCTGACACCTTTCCATCACCAACGCCATCCCTTCTTTTCAGAAGCCTGTCAAATTGACCTCCCAGAACTTTCCTGCATTTCAGGAGCAGGAAAAAAGGGGGGATGACCTAATTTTAGTGGACTTCTGTTTGAAATATTAACCATTCAACTTCCATTTCTGCCATAGGCTTACCATTCATTACAACCAATATGTAGGTTTTAAGTCTTTTTGTATTGTAACATGTGCAGGGACATCTAGTGTCCAAAAGCTGTGAAAATATCCTCAGTTTCAGTCATAGAAGAAAGTAAAGTTTAAGCATGCACAGCAGCTTAATAAACTCTGATCGTCAACAGTGGTAATCCTCAAAGTCAGGCTACAGTTGTCCTCTCCAAAAATCTCTCATCTCTTTGGCCAATTATGTGGAATCCATCTCCACAGATTCCTTCCAGATAATGGTGAATAACAGAATGGCTCAGGAGGAGGCTTTCTTTACAAAAGGAACAGGGTTGTAATCTACTCCACTGTTTACTCTCTATTTTTTCCTGCTCTTTACTGCATTGTCTTCAGCTTTTGTAATTCCATTTTCTGCATCATTTATGAGATATCGTGTCAGATGCACTTTTGCATTATTTTTCTAACTTTATAATCCTACTGCACTGTCTATTGGATGCAGTATGCTGTTTGTATTATGTGATCTGCCTTGGGTATCAAAAAGAAAGGTAGGATATAAATAAAGGAGTCACAATCTGGTCCAGAATGAATACCAATTTGTCCCAGAGCTATAGAGGCCCTGGCATTCAATGCTGTCATTTAGTTGACCTATTTAGATCATGCTTTTTCCACATGTGTTTGAGGAGGTTTCCAAATAAAGTTACAGAAGCACTGCAATGACACAGTATAAAACATAAAAAGAGCAACATTAAAATAAACTAAAACAAGCAGCAAAAAATCCGTTGAGGCCCCAGATCTTTAAAAGTCTTTGTACTACACAAATGCAATTACCGCTGTCATGCCAGGCCCCACCCCACCATCATTACACAGGTCCAGAAGGCTTCAGGCCCTACTGCAAGACTCATGCCATGTAGCTGGCTCTTCATCCCCTATCCCATATTTCAAGTTACTTGTGGGGCATTGTGAGGGATCCATTCCTGTTCAGGGGAAGAAAGCCACAGCAATTGGCTAGGCTGATGACCACTGCGACAGGAAGGGTGCATCCAAAGAATCTACATACCTCAGGAATTCATAGTTCCGTGTTGGCGAACCTATGGCACGCGTGCCACTTCCGGCACGCGTTGCCCTCTCTGCCGGCACGCGTGGTTCCTCCCAGCTGCTGGCCTTTCCGGCTCCGCCCCGCCCCGGATGGGGGAGGCTGTAGGCAGGCGGCTGCCCAGCTGGGCCGCGGGGGCTTTGAACCGCTCGGTTCAAAGCCCCCCTTTCCTGGACTCCTTGCCGAATTTTTCCACCCCAGCCTCAGTCCTGATCCCCCCCTGCCCAGAGCCGAGGGGGGGCGGAGAACCCCCCCTCCCTGCTGCCTCCCGCGCCACTCCCGGGCCTGGCCGTGGGGGGAGAAATCCCTGCAGGGGGTGCGCGCATCAGGGCCTCCCGCTGCTCCTTCCCCGGCCGTTGAGCCGGGCCTCCTCGCCTCTCGCTGCCCGGAAGAGGGGAGCCCGTCGCCGCTTCCTCTCGCTGACGCTGTCACGCCTCCTTCGGCGTCTGGTGCCCCTCCGCCCCCCCGGAGGGTGTTCCGCCCAGCCGCCCTTCTCACTCCCAGCAGCCGGCTGGCCGGCTGTCCCCCGCGGCCCTCTGGAGGGGCCCACGTGGAGGAGTAGGGTGCGCGCGTGCACACACACACGTGTCAGGGGGGCTGGACTCCCCGCCTGCCAGAAGGCCCCCCACCCCTCTTCAGTTGGGCCGGTTCAGGGGCGTCTGCCCTTTTTGCCTTTGGGGAACCTGCGGGGGAAAGGTAGGTGGTGGGGGTCGGCTCCTGTCTGGGGATGGTGTCGTCGGCGCTTCGCCCCCCTCCCCCCCGGCCAGGCGCCCAACTGTGGAGGTTTGTCGGCGGGCGGAGGAAAGGACGGGTGGGAGGGGCTTTTATCCTGCCGTCCTGACCCCTTTTCTCCCCCCGCGGGTGGTGGCTAGCCCCCGCCGGTGTCTGGGAAGTCCCGAGGTGGCCCGGGGAGGCCTGGGCTCAGGACAGGGGTTATTGGCCATTTGTGAATGGGAGGTTTTGCCTTGGACTTGCCACTGAGATGCACATTTACCCCATCCAGAGTCTCAAAACTGCATGGGGAGGGGGTTTTGTTGTCTATTTGTGAAAGAGAGGTTTTGCCTTGGACTTGCCACTGAGATGCACATTTACCCCATCCAGAGTCTCAAAACTGCATGGGGAGGGGGTTTTGTTGTCTATTTGTGAAAGAGAGGTTTTGCCTTGGACTTGCCACTGAGATGCACATTTACCCCATCCAGAGTCTCAAAACTGCATGGGGGGGTGTCTATTTGTGAAAGAGAGGTTTTGCCTTGGACTTGCCACTGAGATGCACATTTACCCCATCCAGAGTCTCAAAACTGCATGGGGAGGGGGTTTTGTTGTCTATTTGTGAAAGAGAGGTTTTGCCTTGGACTTGCCACTGAGATGCACATTTACCCCATCCAGAGTCTCAAAACTGCATGGGGAGGGGGTTTTGTTGTCTATTTGTGAAAGAGAGGTTTTGCCTTGGACTTGCCACTGAGATGCACATTTACCCCATCCAGAGTCTCAAAACTGCATGGGGAGGGGGTTTTGTTGTCTATTTGTGAAAGAGAGGTTTTGCCTTGGACTTGCCACTGAGATGCACATTTACCCCATCCAGAGTCTCAAAACTGCATGGGGAGGGGGTTTTGTTGTCTATTTGTGAAAGAGAGGTTTTGCCTTGGACTTGCCACTGAGATGCACATTTACCCCATCCAGAGTCTCAAAACTGCATGGGGAGGGGGTTTTGTTGTCTATTTGTGAAAGAGAGGTTTTGCCTTGGACTTGCCACTGAGATGCACATTTACCCCATCCAGAGTCTCAAAACTGCATGGGGAGGGGGTTTTGTTGTCTATTTGTGAAAGAGAGGTTTTGCCTTGGACTTGCCACTGAGATGCACATTTACCCCATCCAGAGTCTCAAAACTGCATGGGGGGGTGTCTATTTGTGAAAGAGAGGTTTTGCCTTGGACTTGCCACTGAGATGCACATTTACCCCATCCAGAGTCTCAAAACTGCATGGGGAGGGGGTTTTGTTGTCTATTTGTGAAAGAGAGGTTTTGCCTTGGACTTGCCACTGAGATGCACATTTACCCCATCCAGAGTCTCAAAACTGCATGGGGGGGTGTCTATTTGTGAAAGAGAGGTTTTGCCTTGGACTTGCCACTGAGATGCACATTTACCCCATCCAGAGTCTCAAAACTGCATGGGGGGGGGGGTTTCTTGTCTATTTGTGAAAGAGAGGTTTTGCCTTGGACTTGCCACTGAGATGCACATTTACCCCATCCAGAGTCTTAAAACTGCATGGGGGGTGTCTATTTGTGAAAGAGAGGTTTTGCCTTGGACTTGCCACTGAGATGCACATTTACCCCATCCAGAGTCTCAAAACTGCATGGGGGGGGGGTGTCTATTTGTGAAAGAGAGGTTTTGCCTTGGACTTGCCACTGAGATGCACATTTACCCCATCCAGAGTCTCAAAACTGCATGGGGGGGTGTCTATTTGTGAAAGAGAGGTTTTGCCTTGGACTTGCCACTGAGATGCACATTTACCCCATCCAGAGTCTTAAAACTGCATGGGGGGGTGTCTATTTGTGAAAGAGAGGTTTTACCTTGGACTTGCCACTGAGATGCACATTTACCCCATCCAGAGTCTCAAAACTGCATGGGGGGGGATGTCTATTTGTGAAAGAGAGGTTTTGCCTTGGACTTGCCACTGAGATGCACATTTACCCCATCCAGAGTCTCAAAACTGCATGGGGGGGTGTCTATTTGTGAAAGAGAGGTTTTGCCTTGGACTTGCCACTGAGATGCACATTTACCCCATCCAGAGTCTCAAAACTGCATGGGGGTGTGTGTCTATTTGTGAAAGAGAGGTTTTGCCTTGGACTTGCCACTCAGATGCATAACTCAACAATAAGCCCCCCTGCAGAGTTTTGAGAATGCAGATGGGGAAAATGGTGTTTGTCAGTCATTGCCATGATTTAATTTTATGGATGACAAAGGATAGTACAGTTAGTTCTGAAAATGAAATCCTTAAAGTGTGGAATTCTCTGCCAAATAATTTTAAATCAATTAAAGCACTTGGGATTGCTTTCCTTACTTTGTTTGAATCATTTTATGCTTGTGAGCATAAGATGTTAACGTATGAGTTTTTTTCCCTAAACTAAAACCTCAGTATTCAGGTTAAATTGCCGTGCTGGCACTTTACGATGAATAAGTGGGTTTTGGGTTGCAGTTTGGGCACTCGGTCTCTAAAAGGTTCGCCATCACTGTCATAGTTGTTAGCTTCTTTAGCTGATCCAGGATTGCACAAAGGCCTAATCCAAAATAATTTTCTAGACATCCAGTGACCACTCAGACAATGAATGCATTTTCTCTGTATTATTTCTAGATTCTGAAGTTTGCCTATCCTTATCTTGGGCTACATCCAAGCAGATGATTTCTATAGTCAATCAGAAGGGCAGGTGGGCCATGACCAGCAAAATATGATACAACACTGTTTAACCACAGAAGTTACTTTCTGACATAGCAACCAACAGTCAACACATTTGCAGTCTTCCTCCCTTCTGGGGTGTAACCGCATGTTATGGCTATGAACTTACTTGAAAGACACTGTTCCCGCCCAGATTGTAGCTGAGCTCGCAGGGAAGTTCACGGCGGAATTTGCTGGCAAATTCTGGGTAGAGTTCCAGGCTGGCAAGGAGGCCAGCCAGGCCCAGGCACTGCAGGTCACAGTAGGTGAGGCCCCGTACATCTGCATTGGCTTGAACCACCTGCTCCTTGGTTGAGATGTGGCAACCAATCAAATCCCCCTTACCTAGATTAAATGGAGAAAAAAAGTAATACATGGCAACGCAAATCCCTTTCCCTACTTTTTGGGGGCTGTGTGTATTTTTATTAACTCCTCAACCTCAGTTTGTGTGCAAACTGTATTCATTTGGTGCAGAATTCAACAGCCTGAAAACCTTTCTTGTGGAAGGAAAGCAAAAGCCAGGACCTGATCCAGCAAAAATTAAGTGCTCTGATGTCTCATCACGAGAGATTCAGGCAGCTGCTGAACTCTGTCATGGAACTCAAGGGGGCCTACATAAATACATATGTGCCATCATGTCCCAACCAACTTATGGTGACCCTAGCAAGGGGCTTTCAATACACGTGGTCTCCCATCCAAGTACCGACCCTGCTTAGCATCTGAGATCTGACAAAATCATGCTATACCATGCTGCCTTCCCTCTCCGATGGCACTTAAGTTAAAGTTGGCCATAAAAGTTGTGAAAATAACCCCGAAATAGCAGGGGCACAACAGATGCCAAGGTAGACTATGCAGGATTTCCAGTGGCCAGGATTGATTATGAAAAATAATTTAATAATAAAGAAAACGTGCACATTTTCAGAATCGTGCTTGCCTTGTAACAGAATTTTGTTTTTGTTTTTTTATTAGTTTTGTACATGCCTGATCAAAGCTTCTAAAGTAATAATCTGTGAATTCTGAATTTGCTGAGCCTCAGCTCAGACCCAGCTATACTTGGGGTATCGTTGAAGTGTATATGATACTATGACAATCAGAAATATTTGGCATGTAAGAGAATTTTTTGAAACACAACTTAAAAATAGTTTTGTCTGACTCTTTGTGTGGGTCAGCAAATCTTAAATAACAGGAAATGTAGATTGTAATAGAATAACAGAACTGAGAAGATTGAGATGTTTAAATTCAAGTGATACGTTGTACTTCGAAATGTATCAAGGTGTTTCACATACAAGTATTTGAATCTTTATTTTCTACTGAGAGGGCTTTCTCTTGGCAGTGTCTGGTTTGTTTCTTAAACTTAAGTTTCTTTTACACTTTATTAAACTTAAGCTTCTTTCTTTTACACAGTGGCTCTTTACTTGTAGGAGTTAGGAATATTAACTCACTTCTTCAGTTTCTCTCTTAAAATGACTTGGGATCATTCATTTCATAAGAGCTAGCTCCCATTAAACTCTTAGGAATCACTTTATAAACTTTAGAGCTATTTTCCTTATATAACTGGTTTTGGATCCTGCCTGATTCAAAAAACCCAAAATGTGTTTCTTTTGACTCCTGAGGAGAAGATCCTCCCCCAGAGAGCTTACAGCTTCCACAGCTGTTTCCAAGCCCTGTCTGTTCACTTCTCTCTCAGTCAACTGTCACTTCTTAACTGTCAGAGTTCTAACTGCCACTCTCAGAATTTTATTTGAACTCCCTGTCAATCTTGGGGGTTCTATGACCGGGACAACTCTTTAGAAAGCAGCTGATGCATCAACTTTGCTGAAGGTAGAGAGGTCTGAAGCTGGTCAGTGTCTGCAAGGGCGATTGCCTGGGAATTGTGTTGAGCTCCACCACACAAAACAAGTGGGATATAAATGAATTAAAACAGAAAAGAGTAACGAGCGGTGGCCCCAGATCCTTCGCAGCATCAAAAGACACATCCAACCCCGTCAGTGGGATCAGGTCACCCATCAAACTCCCACAGCAGAGTGAGAATTCAAACCTGGGTCTCCCAGATTTTGTGCTGACACGCTAACCACTGCATCACAAGCAAGATGAGACTCCGGACTTAAAAACAGTCCCACTAGGGCTGAAGCTTTTTTTATTTTGTTATTTTTTGCTGTCAAGTCACATCTGACTTATAGCGACCCCTGGTGGGACTTCAAGGCAAGAGACATTCAGAGGAGGTTTGCCATTGCCTGCCTCCGCCTCACGACTCTGGTATTCCTTAGAGGTCCCATCCAAATACTTGCCAGGGTTGACCCTGCTTAGTTTCTGAGATCTGATGAGATCAGGCTAGCCTGGGCTATCCAGGGCAGGGCTGGGCTTACGTTTAGGGCTTGGAAATTTCTGAAACTGAGATAAGGCTAGAATGCGTAAGCTGATCCTCACTTTAAAAACAATAACAGATGGTAGGGAACGGTGCCACCTCAGAGGGGTAGCCCAGTTAGCCTGTTGCAGCAAAAATAAACAGGAATCGAGTGGAGCTTTCAACAATCAGCAGCACAAAATGCCTTGGCATTAATCAGTCGATTATCAACTATGGAAAGAATCTTTCTTTTTTACAAGTCTCCTGTTGTTGTTTTTAAAAGGGCCATATTTCCAATTCTAATGGCTCCAATAAAGGAAAGTGGGGCTTTTCTATGCTTATGTAGTTCCCCCACTACTCCTGGGAATTAAGGGAGAGGGATGGGAGGGAGGCATAGAGAGGGCTGGCACAAAGGGGGGGCTGTACCTAGGATGGCGAGCACCGTGCCATCTTTGAGCACCTCCATGGAGCCTGAGCAGACCAGATAGAGGGCCTGGAGCGCATCCCCCTGCCGGATCAGGTATTCCCCAGGTGTGCAGAAGGAGGTTCGGACGCTGAGCGAAAGCGAGCGCCGGCAGCCCCGGCTCGCCCCCTCAAAGAGTGGCAGCTGCAGTAGTTCCTTGTGCAGGTGGAGAGCTATGTCAGCTCGCAGTTCATCCGGGAGGCTCTGCAGCAACTAAAGAATGGGGGTATGGGGGGGGGGGAGAAACAGCTGTTAAAGTAGGAGCATCGCTACCGCCACCCTCTGGAGACCCTAAAGCATAACAAAGGGTGGCTAAATTTAGAGAACAGATTCTAAATGGGCTTGCCATCACAACTTATGGTCACAGTAAACCCAAAGCCACATCTCAGTGGACAACAGTGAAAAAACATAGAGCAGATTCTATACTTCTGAGTCTCTGGCTCCTCTTTCCTGCCAAACTGAATAACTTCTTTTACTCCTGTGACCTGGCATTTTGGGAACAGGTTTGCATGTTCAGGAATGGGATGGATTGAGTCACACAGCTCCAGGTCAAAAAGAACCAGAGAATCTTCCTCTTGAATGTGGAAGAAGCAAGAGAATGCAGAACGGCAGACTTCAAACTTTTCCATAGCCAAGACCCATCTTTAACATCAGGCAGCAGCATGTGGACCCCCCTGACATGGCAAACATATGACATCAGGGTCATATGATAGGAAGAGGAGGAACCACAGGTATGACCCCATTAATAGCGAAGAGGAGCTCTGTGCTTCCTATTGGCAAATGAAGTGATAGGAATGGCTGAGCGAGTGGAAGAGACGGACAGCAACTGAGAGTTTTTGAAACAGCCTATGCTAAAAAGAATCCTGTCTACCACTGTGATCTTGCAAAGAGAGGCAGGAGGCATGGGGCCCTTGCTATCTAGACATGCAAGCTAATAGCCAGTCTTCCTAAAAGGCATTATAAGGGAGGGGGCAGCTCTAGAGGGGCTTGCAAAACAGCGGCGGGGGGGGGGGGCTCTACAAATCACCTAGTAGCATGCCTATTATATTGGTTGCTGTGGAACACAGGCAGGGTGCAAAGTTTTGACTCCAGCATTGTGTAGTGGTTAAGAACGGTGGTTTGGAGCGGTGGAGTCTGATCTGGAGAACCGGGTTTGATTCCCCACTCCTCCACATGAGTGGCGGAGGCTCATCTGGTGAACTGGATTTGTTTCCCCACCCCTATACACGAAGCCAGCTGGGTGACCTTGGGCAAGTCACAGCTCTGTTAGAGCTCTCTCAGCCCCACCTACCTCACAGGGTGTCTGTTGTGGGGAGGGGAAGGGAAGGTGATTGTAAGCCAGTTTGATTCTCCCTTAAGTGGCAGAGAAAGTCGGCATATAAAAACCAACTCTTCTTCTTCTTCTCCACCTCCCCTTCACATGAGAATTCAGGGCACATCTGTATTCCCCCCTCCCTTGGCGTGGGCAGGCAGATTCAACTCGAGTTGAACAGCACAGTGAA
This sequence comes from Euleptes europaea, assembly GCF_029931775.1. Taxonomy (NCBI): domain Eukaryota; kingdom Metazoa; phylum Chordata; class Lepidosauria; order Squamata; family Sphaerodactylidae; genus Euleptes; species Euleptes europaea. The sequence continues at coordinate 157,774,864 of NC_079312.1, forward strand.
GAGTTAACAAAAGGCAGGTGAAGGGTAGATTTCAAAAGGACTGAAATTTTAACATTAAAACCACATGCTACAGGGGAAGAGGATCAAATGCTCAATAAGGTGCATGGAAGCAGCAAACATTTGGATAAAGCATTCCATTTAATTATGTAGTTTCGCCTTACCTACCTTTTCACAGCCAATCAGCACTACTGTGTCTATCCCTTCTCACTGACAATCTCTGACCTTTCCCTCCACAATTGTGGATTTATCCCTCTGAGCTAGGACTACACCTCTCCTCTACATGCAAGACTAATAACAAGTAAACATTTTCAGTGCAATACTAAGGAGAGTTACTCCAGTCTAAGCCCATTCGTTTCAATGGGCTTAGCTGGGAGTAACTCTTCTTAGGCTTGCACTGTTTCTGGAACTTCCTCCCATTCATCCTTGAAGTGCCAGGGATTAGAGATCACCTTCAACGTCCTCACCAGCTACTCTCTTTCAATCCCCTTTGCGAAGAGCCTGGAAAGAAACCTGCTCATCAAGCGCACAGCCTCCGGCCTCTGTGGGATTCAGTCTCACCTCATGGGTATCAATGCCATTGCTGGCGCTCCACGTAGCTTGGAAGTACTCAAGCATGCGCTGCTTCAGTGGCGGAGGGATCCGGTGAATGCGGATGTAGTCACGCAGGTCACGTGTGCGGCTATGGTAGAGGAAGCGGCGGGCATACATGCGTTGGATGATGGCCGTCACGTTGCCGAAGACGACTGCATGCATCAAGGCTGGGGGTGGGGCAGAGAAAGAACACGACCAATGCTAGTCTTGAAAACGAGGCCATTGCAGAGAAGAATGTTGCCCAGGCCCTTGCCTGTATATCCATGCAGGCCACATACAATCTATATGGTTGTCTAAGTGACTCTAAACTGGAATAGCCCAGCTTAGCCCAAGCTCATCTAAGCAGGGTTGGTCATAGCTAGTACTTGGATGGGAGACCACCAAGGAAGACAAGGGTTGCTATGCGGAGGAAGGCAAGTGGAAACCACCTCTGCTTCTCTCTTGGCTTGAACACTCCATGGGTGGATTGCCATCACGAATTGGCTGAGACTCAATAGTGCATTCCTCTTCACAAAGTGATTCACGTAGGCAGAATGAGGCAAACTCCACAAGTCATGGCTGAGCAAAGCAAGTGGTATCGCCATCCACAAACACAAACTTAAGATGAAGTTGTCCATTCAGAATATCAACCCCGTGGAAGTACCCTGGCGTTTTTAAGCAACTCCTGCCCCACACCCTCTTTTCTCAGAGCGTGATCTCCTGGAAAGAGTGGCTTCCTGCTTACTTTCAGCCAATTATCTCTAGCCATATCTGTGGGTATGCCCATGATATTATGATCACCACCTCAAAGAACAGACATTGGCCCTGAGGACAGGGTTCAGCATCCAGATTTTTTTTTTTAGTTTTGTTAAGACCGAAGCGAGCAAAAGTACAGTCCTCAGTTTAGGCCTTAATTGGGCTCCTGGGCCTTCCTGCATCTGTCACAAATCCCTGTGCTTGGGCCATTGCTGGTATTCTTTCAGCCTGTTAATCACCCATAATGCTGGGAATACTAATGGCATATTGTAATGTAGACCTTTCTCCCTTCCCTTCTTTTACCTGTTCTCTCTTTCTATTAGAGCCGGTGCAAGTTTCAGCCATTGACTGGCAACCCCTGGCAGGAGCTTTAGGTGGCAGGGACAGGCAAAAATGCATCGCACTGATTCTGGAACGTCACTTCCAACATGAACTTGGAAGTGACATCATCGCATTGGTGTGACACTCTAGGATCCCCAAAACTTTATGGTTTTACATTAGAGTTTGGGAGGAGGGATCCTTCAGAGGAGACTGGAAGGAGCAGGAATTACCCCAATGTCATCCCATGACATCAAAACATCACTTCTGGCTATGTAAGTGGAAGTGATGCTATCTCATTGTGGGATACTTTAGGATTCACCCCAAACTCTATGTTAAAAACCATAGAGTTTAACATAGGGGGCTAAATAACTGAGCCCCTGGTCTTCCTGGCGCTTTAGGCAAGCCATTCTTCTCTCGGACCCCTCCATCAACAATATGTAGACAGTGACAGTGGGCTACTTTACAGGGTTGTTGTAAAGATTATGCCCAGATAATATACAGAAAGCATTTTGTAGAAAGTTCCATAGAAATGCTTTTATTTCTCTTGTCTAATGGTTAGGTTTACCCAGCTGAATGGGCAATTGCTATTCTCCGCCAGCTATTTTACACCACCATTTAAAGGCTGAGCATTGCACCAAAATGAAAACTGTAATAATAGAAGGTGTACTGCCCTGTTGTCATGCTAACAGCATTGCCCAGGAACAATGAAATGCTAGGACCGGGAAGGGGAAAGGGAGGGGAGAAGAGACGCTGGTGGGGAGGCTCCTTTCCCGCCCAGCTGACAGTCTCCTCGCCCCCCCCCCACTCAGGGTCCCACTCACCCCCCACCAGCATGGTGCAGATGGAGAAGATCTTCTCGGAGTCCGTGTTTGCCGACACATTGCCAAAGCCCACGCTGGTCAGGCTGCTGAGAGCAAAGTAGAGCGAGGTGATGTAGGCGCTTCGCAGCGAGGGCCCCCCCACCAGCTCCCATGTGCTGCCATTCATGGGAGGGGCTGTCCGGTTAGCAGAGTCCTCTTCGCTGCTGCTGTTTCTCTGCACTAGGTAGTAAGGAGTCTCTAAGCGTCGAGCCAGCTCCTGCAGCCAACCTGGGAGGAAGGGAAGAGGGGCAGCAGGTCAGAAACTCGGGGGCCAACATCCATCCCCTTCGTTCTAGCACTCTCATCCCCTCTCATGAATAGACGGTCATTGTCAAGATATTCCCAGTCAGATTGCTGAGACCTCCCAAAGCCACCTGGGTCCTGGTTTTTAATATTAAAAAGATGGACGAACTTAAGAGATGCATTGCAGGATCAGATCAAAGGTCTCTGTAGTTCAGCATTCTATCTGTCTAGTACATGTTTATCCCCTCCTTCCTGCAAAGAACTCAGGGCAGCATACACACCCATCCCTTCCTCTGATTTTCTTCACAACAACCTTTTGAGGTAGGTTACAGAGTGACTGGCAGAGTGGTGATCTGGGACTTCCCAGTCATAGTGTGACACTCTAACCTCCTTCTGTGCCAATCCTGGCCACCCAGATGGCTCAAGAAACCCAGAAGCACAGAGCTCATCCCCAGCATCTTCTGCCATTCCAAAATTTAAACTTCTTCTTTCTAGACCAGTGGTTCCCAAACCTTTTGGGCCACCGCCCCCTTGGTTCCACAAACTCAACCCCAGCGCCCCCTACCCTATTTTATAAAAAGCATTATTCAAAATAGGGGTTTGCATGACTCACTAAAGAAGTTAATGACAATAAAAATTCAAAACAGTAACAAATAATTGCACATCTATTCTAAATCAAATTAAAACTTTTTAGTTGAAATTTATTCAACAAAACTGATGAACTTGATCCAGTGGTACCAGCTGTTCAAAGTGTGTGGGGGGGATTCTGATAGTTTCCACCAAATTTGCCAGCATGGTGCCATAGCTTGATCTATTGTAAATTAGTGAACAACAAAGTTGAAGGGGCCCACCTCTAGCACCCCCCTGCTGCCCTCTTGCCTCTTAATGCCCCCCTAGGTAATCCCCCCCAAGGGGGTGGTACTGCCCACTTTGGGAACCACTGTTCTAGACAAAGATTGCAGGTAGCTGTATCAGTCCAAAGAGAAATGCAAACACAAAAGCTATGGAATACCTTTTATTAATGTCACAAAATAGTAATGCAAACTTTTGAGGCTTCCAGAATGCTTCATCAGGCTGGATATTAAAACGCAGAAAAGGAGGAGAAACACTTGATCAGCTGCTCATTTTTAAATATTGTTTTAATTTGAGGTTGTCATTTTTCCTTCTTCATCCCATAAAGCTAAAGGTGAGCCATGATGCCCACTCTACCCACTGCCAGCTGATCTAGTCTGCAGCACAGCCTTAACTTCATGGTCTGTAACGACTGTTTTCACCCTTCTGCCATTTTTATTTTTAAAATCCAGCCTAATGAAGAAATCTGAAGAACTCAAAGGCTTGCACTATGATGCTTAATCCTAAGAAAACTTATCCCATGACTTTGGGTTGATGATTTCCCTTCTTCTAGGGCATTCTTCAAGTTTCAGTATCCCCAAACACTCAGAATCAGATTTATTAGTACGGCATATGCCAGTAAAACATTTGTACCATCTATACATGAGATAAAAGATTACATAATACCCGGTTACAATTCTTGACTAATATTTAAGAAACTGAAATTCACTAAATATTACAAGAAAAATTAAAAAAATAATCTAGTTGCCATGACCCGACTTTATATGTGACTGCTAATCAGATTTATGAATACGGCGAAGCCATGAAAATATTCATATAAATTACAAAATAGAATTAAAAGATACAGTATCTAAAACTATGGGATATATAATTCTTAAATAGATAAATACATTAGCTAAAAACCTCAGATTAAAATAACATTCTCCATTTTAGGTTTGATTGCCAAGCCCCTGCTTTGTCTGGCGGATCTTGTATATTGCAGCACAGAATTTAGCTACTTGTTTCATTGTCTGGGCTGACCCTTCCCATAGGAGATTCCTCAGCCTCCCTTCCTCAGAGCTGTCCTTTGTTAGACTGAGAGGGAAAATTAGCTTAAGTCTTGCTTCCTCATAGAAAGAGCATCTGAAGAAAACGTGCGCAATAGACTCGACTTCACCATTCTAGATAGCCTCTTAAATCTGGCTTCTAGAATCGCTGAAAGTAGGGCAGAACTTCTGGCTAACGAAAAAGCCCTTCTTTGTTTATTTCCAGGAATGACAGCTATTCTGCAGGCGCCAATGTATATTTATTGCTTGTTGGGGCCAAAACGCCAGAGAGCTCACAAGCTCCAGTACCACCCTGGAGCCCCCAGACTCTGCCTCTTGAATCACACGATCGGAAAGCCTCTTGAGACCTGGCAACCCTACCGAGAGGTAAACGCAACAGTTGCTTGTTAACTTGTCTCCATGCAGTCCCCGGAGCCTGCTAGACAACAGTAATTATAGAAGAACTGATCGCCCCCAAGCAAAAGTGTGTGGGTGGGGATTATTTATTTATTTGAGCAGTGGTGGCATATTCATCTCCGCTTCCGTCTGCTTGTGTGCCCACAACCCCTCTGAGTGGCACAGATACAATCTTTGCGGATGAAGATGGACTCTGAACGCACCTATCCCCGGCAGTTGCGAGGGGCTGCTCTCAACCTCACGCTGTCCAATGAAGTACCAGATGCAGGCGACCCAGTGAGCCAGCAGAGCAAAGACAGTCATGAGCAGGGTGAGCACCACCGCGCTGTATTGCGAGTACCGGTCCAGGTTAGGCAGCAGCCGCAGTAGCCTCAAGAGCCTCACCGTCTTCAGGAGGTGGGCCCCAAAGTACTAGGTTGGGAGAGACAGACAGGAAAGAAGGGTTCCGTCAGGTTGCACTGCCCCCACTGGCACAGAGGGAACTGCAAAAAGGAAGGAGCAATGTGAGAAGGGAAGGAGAATGGCAGTGCAGACAGAAGCGGGATGTTGTTGCACTAAAAGACAGGAACTGCAAAGGCACAGTGCTAGGACTGCCAGGCCTCCCCAGAACGGGAGGCCTCCTGCTGGCAGCCGTAGTCAGTGGGAGAATTTTTTTTTTTAACAATGACAATGGCTATGCCACTGTGTCACTTCCAGGAAAAACCCAGGAGTGACACAGTGTAGCTCTAGGAATCACCAGAAACTCTATAGTTTTTACAATAGTTAAGAACATAAGAAAGGCCCTGCTGGATCAGACCAAGGCCCATCTAGTCCAGCAGTCTGTTCACACAGTGGCCAACCAGGTGCTTCCTAGAGCTACCCTACATCACTTTCAGGGTTTCCCCCAGGAAGTGACACAGCAGCATAGCTGTTGTTGCACCCTCCCATGTCCCTACCCCCAACCCCATTGCCAGTCACAGCCTGGCAACCCTAGAGCCTTAACGTTTTGCCCAGGTAGCAAGACCTCTAGGGGTGAGAAAGGGGAATAATCAGGACTTGTGGCTTAACTAGATGTGATGGGGGTATCCACACACAGATTTATTCACATATCACCAGTGTATAGCCCTGTTCACATCTTACAATGAATGTGCGTACAACTTGCATGCGTGAGCATACATCTATTTGTAAGAAAGAGCCAACACACATTAACTTTACCAATAAAATCGAGGACCAATACCTGGATAAATGCAGGGTTTAAGTCACACAGTCTGCGTTACATGTGTTGAATGTAACATGAGAATTATTCAACACATGTATATCAAGTATGCACTGCATAGATTATAACCGTGTTCACTGTAACTTTTGAACAGAGCTTGTTGTGTGTGTATATATGAAGCCTTTGGGTAAGGATGAGGGTTGGCAACTCTGCCTTTGCCTCCAGGGGAACTGATCTCTGTAGTCTGGAGGTCAGTCGTAATTCTAGAACTCCAGGCCCCATCAGTGGGGAGAGTGATACTACAAATGAGCCAGGCTGAAAGAAAAATGCTTCACAATGGTGTTTCATTCACTCACATGCTGCTTTTGGTTTAAAAGAAAGAAGTCTTCAAATGTGAATGGCAGACACAAGGTTGCCAGCACAAGGCTAGCCAGCAGTGGGAGACTGACCCAGTGGGGGAGGGCCTTGCAGGCAACATAGTGACATTGCCAGGGATGTGATGGCATCACTTCCGGTTGCAATGTCATTGCATCACTGGGAATGCTCTGGCATTCCCTGGCAACGCTAATCGCTGCATTCCACTCCCCCTGCCCATTTTTCTAATGCTGCCCAGCTGAGAAGGGACGGGAACGGGCAGTTGAGGGCAGGAAGTCTTCCGCTGAAGCCAGAGACCTGGCAATACTGGGCAGACATACAGATGAATACAGATAAATCCCCCCCACTCCCGGGGTCACATCTGTTTTAGCTGCATTATCTTTCTGCAATGTCAGGGGTCAGACCTAGAAAACGTACAGCCACTTATGCATTTGGTTCCATTTTTATGTTGACATGAGGCCCAAACAGGCCTTCACAATGACTTACAATCATGACATTAATGTTTCCTATGGAAAAGACACAAATTAATCAGCCTTAATTTAACGAGTCAGGCCCTTGGTCTGTCTAACCCAGAACTGTCGACTCGGCCAGGCAGTGGCTCTTTGAGTACACAAGTGGGTGTGGGGGTCTTCCAACCCTCTTGCAAGAGATACTTTAGCTAAAGATGCCAGAAATGAAACTATAGATCTCCGTGCAAAGCATGCATTTTAACACTGAAGTAAAGAGTGCAATCTACCAGCCCCATAGGGTAACTATGTGCCTGCTTATGGCGGGAGACCTCCAGGGGGTTGCTGCTGTTGCTTACCAATGCACACCTAGTTAGCAGGTGGAAACAGGCCAGCCAAATGGAGGGGGTACAATTACTGTACATGTGTGATGATGCAACCTGGAAGTGACAGCATAAGCGACACTCTAGCACTTGGCCCAAAAGTCTATGGAAAGCATAGAGTTTGGGGGAAGTGCTAGAGCATCACTGTCACTTCAGGGTTGTGCTGAAAGTTGCATCGTTGTGTGGGGATGACAATCTTGCCTCCCCCCTTGGTACGTTCCCACCTCCCCTCCCATCTCCTGCCAGTTGCCAGGCCAGGCACTGGCAACCCAACCACAGCTACCTTAGTCCCAGAGGAGGCATTATCCAGATCTCTGAGATTCAAGGGGAAAGATCCCAGATCAGAAGATACACATGTGAGCCAGCATCTTTTTACACACTGTCCAGGTATTGAGATATTCAGGACCTGATGCAGGAGAAACATTAGACCTACTGAGGATTCAGGTCAGCCTTTCCTACAAAGATTATTCACAAACTTCCTGTGCACTCCAGACCCCAGGGCAGCTTGGAAAGCATCTGCACATGACTTACCACATTGACCTTGAAGGCATACAGGAGGTCAAAGGGCAGAGCAGCCAAGAGGTCCAGGACAAACCAGCGGGTCAGATAGTGCAGAAAAATGGCACGAGGGTCAAACACCACCTGCCCTGACTTGCTGACAAAGGTGGTGCGGAAATTCAGTACAATGTCTGAAAAGAAGAAGAAGAGAGGTTTAACAGGGCAGGGTGGAAGAAGACTGAGCTGAGTTCCTGAAGCCGAAACACTGGGGGAGAAGAGAGAGCTGCAGGTTGAGACACCAAGGATAGTGAGGAAAGGGACTCAGCCTCCATTGCTCCCTCTGATAAATGGGAGCCGTGCAGGAGTGCCCACTAAAGGTTGACCTCCCCACCCTATGTGCACAGCCCCCATTCAGTGCCTCATCACTTGGTGACTAGGGTTGCCTCCAGGTACTAGCTGGAGATCTCCTGCTATTACAACTGATCTCCAGCCAATAGAGATCAGTTCACCTGGAGAAAAATGGCTGCTTTGGCAACTGGACTCTATGGCATTGAAGTCCCTTCCCTCCCCAAACCCCGCCCTCTTCAGGCTCCACCCCAAAAACCTCTCGCCGGTAGCAAAGAGGGACCTGGCAAACCCTATTGGTGACCCACAGCTGAAAGCCTACAGTTGCCAACAAAACAATCTGGAGGTAAACTATCCTGTCCCTTGAACAGAGGGCTAATGGGTGAAAATGAGCATTTACACCTTTTCATGGCATGGAGATGAATAGCATCACCTGAAACATAACATCCCACTAGAACTCTATTCAAGGGATATGATTTTTTTTTCTCTAGGCAGTTGGCAGCCATAGGGGGAGTGGAGTGATTTTGAACCATCTCTAATGCATGCCAGGGCAGAGGCTTGCCTGGAGCAGCAGGGCCTGCAGTTGGAGAAAACCCTGGGCTGGAATCGGTTCTCCTTTGGGCCTGTCACTGCCGTCTCTGGAATGCAGTTTCCCTGTACTTCCCTAGCAGGCTTTAGAATTCACAAGCTAGATTTTCACAAATCTGCAATACTGTTTTCACCAAAAAGAACTAATTTTTTTAAAAGGCTACACCATGGCTTCTTACTTGTCAGGGAAAGTGCAGGAAATCAAGGTCAAGTCCCAGCTCACAAACCTCACAGACAAATGAAACTGTATCGTGTACCATTTCCTGATGAGTGACCGTTCTGAAGCAAGTTGTTGTCTTGCCTTCGTCACCTTACCTAGGATGAAGAGGATCTCCACGGAAAGATCACAGACGCTGGGGGGTGCGCGAGCAGCTTCGGAAAGCCCTTCGTCCTTGGTGCCGCTGAAGCAGGCGCTGTAGGGGACCGTCACAGCCACGTATAGTGTAGCCAGAAGAATCAGCCCATCCCAGCCGGCCTTGAAGGTCCCGTAATGCAACAGGATGAATGGGGATTTGCGCGCTGCAGCCACCTTGTACTCGGGCAGGGCTGGCTTCTCCCCAAAGATGCCCTAAGGGAAGGCAAGGAACCCTTGAGACTCACAAGGTCCGGAAGCCCATCAGCTCCAGGCCTCCCACTGCAATGCAGCACGGTCCTCCCATCGACTGCCCATGGCTCAGACTACGGCATGTCCCAGGCAGACGAGAACAGAGTGGTTCACCACTAGGAGCCTTCAGACTGCAGACGGCTCAAGTGAACGGGCCAAGCCATATGCCAAAATGGAAGTAAAAAATAATGAATGTTTTAAAAGCTCGTCAGCCTGGCATCACTGTCATTTACACTTTACACAGTGTGACTAGGGTATATTATTAATAGCATATAACCACAATGTTTTGACAGACTATGTATTTATTTAGTGAATTTATACTGTCAGTCAAGTATCCTCTGGAAGCTTATATGCTGGCTCGCTCGCTTGTCCCTAGCACAAGAAATTCCTACTAAACCCAAATGGGAAGGAGTCGCTGTAGGAGAGGTTTTCCATCAGAGAGCCTCTACCTAGCAACAATCTCTCCCCCACTCTGATTCCCCCCAACTACCCTCTCCCCCCACCAAACACACATCCCATCCATTCTACTTTTTCAAGAACTCACTGTATGATTTTCAAGAAAGACTGAAAATACGTGAAATATGGAATTTGTGGATGAAGAATGTTGCCCCGAATCCAGAGGAGGACACCTGTAGGCAGATGCAGGTTTCATGTGCCTGGATTGGGAACCACAAGTCACTGATCACTTGAATGGGCACATCATCCAGTTCTCTTGCTTTGCTTTTAATGGGATGCGCAAACCCATCTCTGTTCTGGCACCACGAGTCATGGTTAACGATGTGTGACTACAGCTGGATCAGAGTGCCAGAGTTTTGACATTTTAAAGGGTTTTAATGAGATTTCCCCCCGGTGCCGCTGCTTTCTTGTTTTGTCATTTGTTTAAATGAACGGATATTTTTACTTTTTGTGTTTGCTTAATTTGTACAGAGAGTCAAGTGTGTTTTTTTTAATAGAGATGTGACTAAAATGTAAAAACATAATGAATTAAAAATAAAACCCTAGCAGTGCCAAAATGTAGACGGGTTTGTGCATTTCATTAAAAGCATCACAAGCAGATGATGCTCAGCTTCAAAAGTGCATCCTATTTAGACTTGCAACTCCCGGTCCAGAGTAGAGGCCACTTTTTGTATACAGGTCTCCTTCACTTGATGCAGGGAAAAACTCTCCTTCCAAGTATTTAATATTTGCAAAAAATTTCACAGAGCCTTCCAATTTAAGGATTGCAGCATCCAAAAAGAGCCCTGGCTGGATCACACCAAGGGATCATCTAGATCAGCAGCCTGTTGCTTGCCGTGGCCAGCCAGCAGAAGCTCTCCATCAAGACACAGAGGCCAAAGCCTCTGCTACAGTTGGCATTCAGAAGTAGACTGCTTCTGAACACGGAGGTTTCATTTAGCCATCACAACTAATCTCCTTTTTAAGTAATCTAGCAGCCACCAACACAAAGTTGGCCAGTTAATCAAGCATTGAGAGCAGAATTATGTTATTTTATCTGTCCTGAATCTATTGCCCATTAACTTCCTGTGTATGTACAAATGTGCTGTCAAGTCACTCCCAGCAAGGGGTTTTCAAGGCAAGTGAGAAGTGGAAATGGTTTGCCATTGCCTTCTTCTGCAGAGTCTTCCTTGACGGTCTCCCATCCAAATACTGACTCTGCTTAACTTCCAAGACCTGACAAGATTGGGCTATATCAGGTCACCTGCCATTAACTTCCTAAAGGTAAAAGTAAAGGTCCCCTGTGCAAGCACCAGGTCAATCCTGACCGATGAGGTGACGTCACATCCCAACGTTTACTAGGCAGACTGTGTTTATGGGGTGGTTTGCCAGTGCCTTCCCCAGTCATCTTCCCTTTACCCCCAGCAAGCTGGGTACTCATTTTACCGACCTCAGAAGGATAGAAGGCTGAGTCAACCTTGAGCCGGCTTCCTGAAACCAACTTTCCGTTGGGATCAAACTCAGGTTGTGAGCAGAGCTTGGACTGCAGTACTGCAGCTTACCACTGCGCCACGGGGAGCCTATTAACTTCCTACTGCCCATTAACTAAAGTGTACTTTTTAGCATTTGGGGGGGGGGTGGAGCAAAAGTCCTCTCTATCCACTGTCTCCACACCATGCAGGCAAAGGACATTTCAACCTAACACCAAAATTAGGAAAGAGGAAAAAGCCGGCGCCTCTCGTGTCCAGCCAGAGCAACCAGATGCCCACCAGAAGCATACAGCTCACCGACCCTTGGGAAACTTCACCTCCACCTTTGCACCTCTAGACCTGGCTCACCACATATACCTTGTGGAGTTTGCGCTTCCCTTTGCCTTGTTTCTGCAGATGTCCTGACAGGTGATAGAGCACAGCCCGGCTCCGTCGACGGTTGGCATTAAACCCTTTTGCCCCAGCTCGGCTGTAGCGTCGGCGCCCACCTGACAAGAACAGAAGAGTTTGGTGGCATCAGGTGAGCAAGAGGCGCTAATTGTTAGCCTTATGGAAGCTTCCATTCTCAGACTTGCATCAGGATAGCATCCCCAACCTAAGTTTTCAAACCAAAAATGTTTACGCTCTGAGTCCAAATTGCATTTTTGGAACGTAGTTCTACTTCTGGAGAAGTTGTGTATATCTGAAGGGTCGGATCCAGCCAGGTGTGGTGTAGTGGTCAGACTGACAGATTCGGATCCGGGAGACTCAGGTTAGAATCCCCCTTTTCTACCACGGAAACTTGCTGGGTGACTTTGAGCCAGTCACTCACTCCCAGCCTAACCTTCCTCACAGGGTTGTTGTGAGGATAAAATGGAGGCGAGGAGAACAATGTAAGCCACACTGAGTCCCCACTGGGGACAAATGCAGTGTATAGATAAAATCTATATTAAAGAAGTGTATAGATAAAATAAATAAGCCCAATCCGTCTCCCTTTATTACATCCTCATCCCACATGGATTTTGTCCATACCGATCCCATGATGCCTAGCTTAGCCTTTTTGGTGATCCTTTTTTGGCTGGATCCAACCCAGTGCTAAAATTTTGATGACAAGGCTTTGAGTTCCAGCCCTCCAAAAGGAGCACTTGAGACCCAGATACCCTGTTTCTTTCCTCCTAAATGTCATGTTCCCAGGAAACATATTACTCCGATATGCTGTGCCTTTATTCCAGATAAGGAATTTCTGTGTGTATTCCATTTGCGACATGTTCACATATTTTTTACAATAACCGAATCAACAATGGGGAGGAAAACTCTGACTTGCCACAACTTGGGTGCGTGTGCCTGTTTTTTTGTCACCCTCAACAACCCGTGCATCTGTGTCTCTTGCTCTCTTTCTCCCATGCTCGCCCACACATGCTTCTCTTTGCCCATTAGCCATGACAGTCAGAGGCTATAACATTAATCTTACGCACACACATACACACAAAAGGTTGTCAGCAATTTCAGTTACCCAAGTAGCACTGCTAGCTAGCAGAACTAATTGGCTGAAATTCCTTCTTCTATGCGGCATTACCACTCAGAAGAATCTGACTATGAAGCCGGTGTTCTATACATACATCTCCATATGGGGGGTGGGGGGGAGAGAGAGAGCACACTTTCTTCCACACCAAAAGACACCGGGATACAATGCAGAGAATAAAACTATCTTGGGTACTATTGAAGTTCGTGGCTGTATTCAGATATAAAGCAGGAGAGGATACTCATTATAAGCAGTGCTCTCCCTTGGGATCTTAAAGAACAGTTCCCCATATAATGCAAAGAATGTGTTAGGGTCTCTGAGGCTTCTGCAGAACCACTGGGAACTTCCCTGCTCTCTTGGAACTTTCCTGCTATGCCATTCACGTCTAAGAGGGCAAACATGGATCAGAATGAGGTGCTCATAGTGTTACCAACCTCAAGGTGGTGCTTGACGTTCTCCTGGGATTACAGCTGATCACTAGACTACAGTAGGGTTGCCAGGCCTGGGAGCCTGGAGGCGAGGCAAGGGGCAGAAATGATGCCAGTATGTCAGGCAATGATCGGAGCATCACCTGATGCACTGATGACACTTCCGGGTTTTCAAAATGAAGACTTGAACCCAGATCTCCCGTCTCTGTTCAACAACCTAATTACTCACCAGCGTGAGTAGTTCTCACCAGCGTGGTGTAGTGGTTAAGAGCGGTGGTTTGGAGCGGTGGACTCTGATCTGGAGAACCGAGTTTGATTCCCCACTCCTCCACATGAGCGACGGAGGCTAATCTGGTGAACCGGGTTGGTTTCCCCACTCCTCCACACGAAGCCAACTGGGTGACCTTGGGCTAGTCATGCTCTCTCAGCCCCACCCACCTCACAGGGTGTCTCTTGTGGGGAGGGGAAGGGAAGGTGATTGTAAGCGGTTTGTGTCTCCCTTAAGTGGTAGAGAAAGTTGGCATATAAAAACCAACTCTTCTTCTTATGCAAAATGTGCAGAGCTGTATGACTTGCGTAAGTCCTGCAGAACTTGGCTTCTCTTGGCAGAGGGCTTGGATCTGGAGGTGGCAGAGAACACTCAGCACCGCTGCACCACGATGAGTGCCAAGGCGGGGGATACCAGTGACACTGCATGCAAAGGGCAACATGACGTCTGCGCTGATGCACAGGGCCAGAGTGTTATAGTTTCATTTGACCAACTCCGCTGAAAGGGGGAGAAAGGTACACCACAAATTTCCAAATTGAATTCTCATTCCCAAAAAAGAGAAGAAGATGCATGGAAGAAAAAAAACACCCTATTGAATACAACACCACTTTTCACCATGCTTGATAGCAATACAGGTTACCCTGGAGTTCCAGGAATGGAAATCCTGACCTGCCTTTTGTTTGGGAGTGATCTGGATTTGAGTCACAACAATGAGGGAAGGAGGGCCAGCTATGGTTGCCAACTCTCGGAAAGCAGATCTGGGGCCTGCCCGCCAAGCGGCAGGAACAGTGGGGTCAAGGGGTTGAGCTCAGTCAGGTCAAAGACAGGGCTAGGGTTGCCATCTCCCTCTTTGCTATCGGCGGGAGGTTTTTGGGGTGGAGCCTAAGAATGGCGGGGTTTGGAGAGGGGAAGGACTTCAATGCCATAGAGTCCAACTGGCAAAGCAGCCATTTTCTCCAGGGGAACTGATCTCTATCGGCTGGAGATCAGTGGTAATAGCAGGAGATCTCCAGCTAGTACCTTGATGTTGGCAATCCTAGACAGGGCCCATGTGCCCATGAGGGGACCTGAGAGGTATAAGGGTGGGGTTTAGGAGCAGAGGCAACAGAAAACACTGATTCTGCTAAGCTCTCTCTCTCTCTTTCTAGTTGACGAGCTATCAGGAAGGAAAGGGAGGGGAAAAGGTAGCGGAAAAACAGCTGCAGACTTCAGGGGATGTGCTTTTGAGGCTCAGAAAAACCTGGTCTGAAAATAAAAGTTAAACCTGGCTGCAAATTCGCCTTTAGCAAGCCTCCAAGCAACAGGGTTGCCATTTTGGATTCTGACAGAATTCTTAAGTCTTTAGCAAGTCTTCCCAGCCATGTAGAGGTGTGAGGAAACACCTGCTGAATTTCTGCCTGTGGTGCCGCCATTAAAGGCAGATGAGCCCTGCTTGGGAAGGGAGGGAGAATACATTACCTCTCTACTGTGAGGAGGTTGTACTGTGAACGTTACCAATGTTATTCTCTCTTTTACCTGTCCTCATTCCCATCTCTGTTAGCATCTATTCATGGAGCGACTGCCTCTCATTTTCAGACTTGTGGGCTAAAAATGTCTACATACTTCTGGCAGCCAGCAGGAAACTAAAACACCAAGACTATTGTCGAAGGTTTTCACGGTCAGAGTTCATTGGTTCTTGTAGGTTATCCGGGCTGTGTGACCGTGGTCTTGGTATTTTCTTTCCTGACGTTTCGCCAGCAGCTGTGGCAGGCATCTTCAGAGGAGTAACTTCAGTGTTACTCCTCTGGAGATGCCTGCCACAGCTGCTGGCGAAACGTCAGGAAAGAAAATACCAAGACCACGGTCACACAGCCCAGATAACCTACAAGAACCAACCAAGACTATTATTACCTCACATGAGGGTCAGCAACTGAAGGAAGGCTTTTGCCTACCAAATCAAAGGCCTGTCCCTCTTACTGGGCCACCCCTTGGGGCAATTTCTTCTCTCCCTTCACCCCATCAGTTCTCACCTCTCTCGCTTCCTTCCTTCCAGCTTTCTGCTGCTCTGCTCTTAGTCTCTGTGATGTCCTTGTGGGAGACCAGGAAGAGAGCCACCTCCCCCTTTTCATTCTTGATAGGCACCACGTCCAGCAGACACCAGAAGGGGACACCTGGAAGGGAAGGAAGCATGTGAAGTACAGAGCTCAGTGGACAATACTTCCCTCCTACACAGATAAACACACACACACACACACCTTACTGCCCTTCCTCCTCCTCCAGTGTACCAAACACAATTCTCTTTTGGGAACACTACGGAATGGAATGGAAGTCCAGCACTCCTTTCCAAAGGGATTTGTTGAATAAGTTGATCCTAACCAAAATCAGTGATTTCCACTCTGACCTTGAATGGGAGAGTTCCTTCTGGGATTGGAAGAGACTCCTCATTCATCCCAGCCAGGTAGGGTTGCCAGCCTCCAAATACTAGCTGGAGATCTCCTGCTATTACAACTGATCTCCAGCCGATAGAGATCAGTTCCCCCCTGGAGAAAATGGCCACCTTGGCAATTGGACTCTATGGCATTGAAGTCACTCCCCAAACCCTGCTCTCCTCAGGCTCCACCCCCAAGACCTCCCATTGGTGACGAAGAGGGAGCTGGCAACCCTACAACCATGCCCATCACTGCCATTTTAACCCTTGGCCCCATTTTATTTTGTTTAACCAATTTGGGGGGGGGGAAGGGCCCTCAAGTAGCAACTGAGTTATGGTGAACCCATAGGGTTTTCAAGGCAAGAGACTAACAGAGGTGGTTTGCCATTGCCTGCCTCTGTGTAGTGGCCCTGGACTTCCTTGGTGGTCTCCCATCCAAATACTAACCAATGCCGACCCTGCTTAGCTTCTGAGATCTGATAAGATCAAACTAGCCTGTGCTATCCAGGTCAGGGCTAAACCAATTTAAGTCAGGTCAGGGCTAAACCAATTCCCCCTAGCTGAGCACCCAAGGTGGCTTACAATGGATTAAAAACATAAAATAAAACAAACATCAGTAAAAACCTCAGGTATGAACTATCCTTAAAGGTCATCTGGAAGAAAAAAATTCATCTTCAGGTGATGGTATTGGCAGCAGTCACACATCCTGAGGCAGGGAGTTCCATAGTTTAGGGGAAGCAGATGAGAAGGTGATTCTACTGGTCGCCACCAACCAAACCTTCTACAGTGCAGGCTCCCACAACAGGAGACCCTGGATGGTCTCAGAAACTGGGCATGTTCATCCAGGTGGAAGAAATCCCCCAGGCACTTTTGGCCTGTTTCCAGACAAATGCAGAGCAGTGAATTTCGTTCACTCTTTGTTCTCTCTGGCTCCCTTCAGTCTTGAGACACTGTGACTCGTCTTATCCGCACTGCGCATTCCACTCTGGATCCACTGGATTCCCCACAATGCTTGCTGGTATGACTGGGATCCCTGACAGTCATTATTTCTCCAGCTCCTTGTTGCTTCTAGGCAGCACACGGTGGTACCGTGCAGAGGAAAAGCCGATAACCTCCCACCCTCTGCAGCATTGTTTCCCATTCAAATATTTGGGGAACCATTCAATGGGCCACAGAATGTCATGTGAGCCAATCAGCCCTAGAACCAGCCATTTAACAAAGCAGATCTCAGAGTAGAAACTAATAACAAAGAAAAGAAAGTGTGTCCTGAAGCATATGCAGAGTGTCTACTTCCCCACCAAATACCTCCAGGTTATCCAGACTTGTCTGGTGTTTGGGGACGGGCCTTCCAAGTCCATGGGTGACATGATGATCAGAAAAGCCTGCTACCAATTTCTGGTGGGCCCTCTTTGGACAAAAAGCCCCCAGAGGATCCTCATCCTTATTTTTCCTGTGTCCTCCTCCATCCACCTGGCAAAAGGCACTTCCCAACTCAGAGGCACTCCTCACCCGCTGGGTCACTGGTGTGTATATGAGGATTGCCATCAGGCCTGGAGAAAAAATGTCCTGTCCCTTTAATAGCAGCTTAATGTGTGCAAATGAAACTTTTCATGGCATGGAGGAAAATAACGCCGCCTGGTAAATAAAACTCCATGAAGCCCCATGGAGCCTCTAGGCAGTTGGCAACCCTACTGTGCATTTAAAATAGTATGTGCAAGAAAGGGGGAGGGGGTAAAAGCCTTCTTCCAATAGCTTCCTCCCGTGCTACCATGTGTCCTCTATGAAGAGAGCTGCAGCCAGTCAGTTTTCCCTGAGGAATATACATCATGCACACATTTGCCACCTGCAGTTTGCCACATTTGCACTTGTACATATACAATGAAAAAGCCTCAGTAAACCTTCACTTTAAAGTGGAATGCAAGAAGTGAGGGATGCTCTCTAAAGCAGGCTTTACGGGGTAGGGGGTAGGTAGGGTTGCCAGATCCAGGATGGGAAATACCTGGAGATTTTGGGGGTGGAGCCTGAGAAGAGCAGGGTTTGGGGAGGGGAGGGACTTCAATGGGGTAGAAGGCCATACAGTCCATCTTCCAAAGTGGCCATTTTCATCTGCGTGGCTTCTGTGCAGGCCAATGTGTGCCTGCACAGAAGACCACTAGATGAACAACAGTTACATTTAAGTGCAACTCTGTTTTTCTCCAGGCGAACTGATCTCTGTCACCTGGAGATCAGTTGTAATCCCAATAGATCTCCAGCTACCTCCTGAAGGCTGGCAACCCTAGGGGTAGGCCAGTTGCCTCCTCCTTAGCAATGTAAACCTTGCAGCAGAGAGATACATGCTGGGATGTATTAGGGAGCCCGGAAAATAACGCTTGCTATTCCAACCAGGCCCCTGCCTCTATTGTGTACATAGAGATGTGGGCTGACTGACCGAGCCTCAGACTCCCACCACAGCTCCCAGCCAAGCTTCGGCCCAGCAAGCCCCCCCACTTCTCTTTAGAAATTATGCCTAGACTTCAGTCTTCGATCCCAGTCGCATGAAAGACCCCATCAAACCTCGAAGGCCTCGCACCACGCAGGGGGGAACTCACCGCTTTTCCTATAGAGAATGAGCTCAGCTTTAAATTCCTTGCGCTCATCGAGGGCCTTGTGGATCTGGGTGCGGACGAGTTCACTGGTGTCAAGCCCATAGAGGAAGCTGCAGGCACAGCACCGCTGCATGACCTCAGCCCGGGAAAAGCCAGTCAATTCGCAGAAGCCATCAGAACAGTAAACCACAGGGAAAGCACCGCGCACTTGGGCATTGCCAAGCACAAAGTTACTATCTGCAAGAGAGAAAGAGACACCAAATGGGTGGCTTGGGGGGGGGGGGGTCAGGGAAAACCTGGATTTGATCTACCTAAGCCATGAACGGACCCTTGAAGCTAAAATGACTAAACTGAGGCTGTCGTATTTTGGTCACGTCATGAGACGACAAGAGTCACTGGAAAAGACCGTCATGTTAGGAAAACTAGAGGGCAGCAGGCAAAGAGGAAGACCCAACAAGAGATGGATTGACTCAATAAAGGAAGCCACAGCCTTCAATTTGCAAGATCTGAGCAAGGCTGTCAAAGATAGGACATTTTGGAGGACTTTCATTCATAGGGTCGCCATGAGTCGGAAGCGACTTGACGGCACTTAACACACACAACACACAAGCCATGAGGGTCACTTTCCCCGTTGCAGGTCATTATTCCTTGAGGCTTGTTCATACCACCTGAACTCTTACCACTTGATCATGCACTTGACAACACACTGTGGGGTATATGAAACAAATTGTAGCTGATGAGAAGTATCGGAGGAATCATAGAATCATAGAGTTGGAAGGGACCACCAGGGACCACCAGGGTCATCTAGTCCAACCCCCTACACAATGCAGGAAATTTACAACTACCCCCCCCACACCCCCAGTGACCAGAAGATGGCCAAGATGCCCTCCCTCTCATCATCTGCCTAAGGTCACCGAATTAGCATTGCTGACAGATGGCCATCTAACCGCTTCTTAAAAACCTCCATGGAAGGAGAGCCTACCAAGTCATTTACCAAGTCCTATTGAAACAAATGGGACTTATTTACGACTAAGGTGGTGAGTCTAAGGGTACTTGGCTGGAAGTCCTATTAACTGGGCTTACACCTGGTTAAATCTTTTTAGGGTTAGAGTCTAAGGTCACTTCCATCTTTGGTGCTGAGGAGAAGCAGGCATGCCCAACCCACCATGCTTAGCACAGCACTGCGGTGCTCTTGTACACTTTCCAGCTTTTCTGCGATCTTTCTCCATCATCTTTCTCCATCTTTCCTGGTCCCGCTCACATTGGTGCCACCACATCCCCCTGCCGCAGTTCCCTCACAGCGGCCATTTGCCCTGCACCAATGGGGAGTGTTGTCTTTCTGGTTTATTTGTAAATCAGTAATTGGAGTGCCACTTTAGCATTGTACCAGTACAGCAATTTGTCAATTACCAATTACGAAAGGAAAAAAAAAACATGGCGGGGGGGGAGAGAAAGGCAGCTTCCGGAGACGGGGCAAGGAAACCTGCCCTGTGGAAGCCCTGTTGCCAGCACAATGCAGCTGCAGCAGCAACGAGAAGACCCCCCCAAAAAAACTGTCATTGGGTGGAAGTCACCTAGTAAAAATTGTATTTGTATGTGGCCATAGGCCTTCACAAAACATCATCCACAGAATAGCACATTATGGACAAAAGGAAGCATGTACAGAAAAATAAAATCTGACAGGGTTAACATTGCTATATACCCCCAATAACGACATCATTTATGGGATTCTGCTCTAGGGCTATCTGCCCTTGCCCTTATTTTCCTTGCTGCCAGAGCAAACAATGATGTTCTGTAACAGTGATGGTGAACCTTTTAGAGACCGAGTGCCCAAACTGCAACCCCAAACCCACTTATTTATAGCAAAGTGCCAACACGGCAATTTAACCTGAATACTGAGGTTTCCAGCTGGGAGGAAACCTCAGTATTCAGGTTAAATTGCCGTGTTGGCACTTTGCGATAAATAAGTGGGTTTTGGGTTGCAGTTTGGGGAGTCCTGGGGAGTTCAGGGAAGGGGGAGGGACGGGTTACTCCCAGCTGGGCGGCGGGGAGTCCAGGGAAGGCAGACGTGACCGCGTGCCCACAGAGAGGGCTCGGCGTGCCAAGTCCGGCACGCGTGCCATAGGTTCGCCAACACGGTTCTATAAGATATAAAATCATTGGAGTCAGACAACAGGAATATGATTTTCTCCTTTTCAGTGTGAAAGTTTGTACCCGCTAGTAGCCCATCAAGAAACTTAACCCTGGGCTGCACATATGTGTGTGTGTAAAGTGCCGTCAAGTCGCAGCTGACTTATGGCGACCCCTTTTTTGGGGTTTTCATGGCAAGAGACTAACAGAGGTGGTTTGCCAGTGCCTTCCTCTGCACAGCAACCCTGGTATTCCTTGGTGGTCTCCCATCCAAATCCTAACCAGGGCTGACCCTGCTTAGCTTCTGAGATCTGACGAGATCAGGCTAGCCTGGGCCATCCAGGTCAGGGCGGGCTGCACATATAGTGGATAGTAAAGTAGGTAATGAGGTAGATCACACGGGTACTGCAGATACACAAGCATTGATCCTTAGGGATTTGTTTGTACCATTCGACTAAAACAGCTGTTGGCATTGTTTCAAAGCGTGGAGCACGCTGCTCTTAGGTTGGAAGTCACCTAAGCAGGCACATCTATACACACGACCCCTCCTTTTTAACCATCACAACAAACCTGTAAGGTAGGTTACACTCAGAGACAGAAAAAGGTCCAAGGGGCTTCATGCTTGTCTGGGGATTTGATTTTCCCATTTCTACTCTGATAGCCAGCATGGTGTAGTGGTTAAGGTGTCAGACTAGGATTTGGGAAAACCAAGTTGGAATCCCTATCCTGCCATTGACTTGCTGGATGACCTTGAGCGAGTCACACACTCTCAGCCTCAGCCCCGGTATTATTTGGATGGGAGACCTCCAAGGAATAATGGGGTGTGACCAGGAGACAGGCAATTGCAAACCACCTCTCAATGTCTCCTGAAAACCCTATGGGGTCACCAGAAGTCAGCTGTGACTTGATGGCAAAAAAAAGTTACCACTATGCCATTCTGGTTCTCTATCGGAGCTGCAATGGGGTGCTCTGGAGTCCTAATGGGCCAGCAACAGCAGGAATCCAGGGTAACATGGAGCATGAAGCGGAAGTATGCTTGAAGAATAAATGTTTCACGACTCATAAGCTGGATGCAATGAAAGAACCGCAGCACAGAGCGACTCCCGGGATTCACTCGGGAAGGATGGGATGGAGGCAGTGAGCCCTGGTACTGGTATAAGGTGGGAAATACAAAGGTACAAGGCCTGGCATTACGACATGGTGTGGAAGGAAGGAGAGGTACACAGGGGGAAAGTGCTCCCCATGGGGCAGATTTCCTCTTTAAGAGACCACAGGTACAAAAGAAAGTTGGAGGGCAAAGGATGTTGTACCACGTCCCATTCCCCAGATGCCCAGAGGGATGGGAGGGGGGCAGCATTCCGAGTCCCTTCCCCACCGTCTCCCCAGGAGTTGGCACCATCTGGTACATCTCCAGTTTCAGACTATTTTTACCCTGTTTTGTTCCGTGCAGAGTTTAGTCATCGCCTGCGGCATCTGGACTCAAACCCCCAACTTCTCACCAGCGGAGAGAGCCAGAGCCCGCCCCCAGCCCTGATTTATTTGCATAGATTTGAATAGGAGCAGCAGCAAACGGGGGGGGGGGGTCCTGGTGTCGGGGTAGATATTTTAACCTCCTAATTCCACCCATCTCCAGAGGATAATGAAGAAAGAAATGCTTGAAACTTATTCCAAAGGAGTACAAAGTGTAATGAGGAGTTTAGAGGAAGAAGAGAGAGAGTGTGTGTGAATGTCTGGGGTGGGGTGGAGGATGGAAGATGGACTCACTGGGATGCAGTTAACAAATACCTAGAAAACATGACAAGGTAATTTTAAATTCCAGATTGAATACAGAACCATGCATCTTTATGATCATGCAAAGTCTCCAGCTTATAGAGGGTCAGAGTGGTGGTAAATTCACAGAATATACTCCAGGTTTAACCATACAAGACACTAGAAAATCCATAAATGAATATCCAGCACTTTTATCTCGGTAAATAACAGACACAAGGGTTCCCAGTCATGGTGTGTGTGTGGAGGGGTCACTCTCTTCCCTCCTTCCTCTGCACTGTTGTTCCAATCCATTGACCCCACTGCAAGTAACATAGGCCTTTTGTGCATGGCTGTTTCCTTTGTAGCCACTCCCCACTACTTTGGGGCTTTGTTTTGATTATGCATGCATTTTCCAACCTTCAGAGGTCGCCTCGCTCTCCCTGCGCGTTTCCCCCATGTTTTCTGGATGCTTATAGCCAGCATCCAGAAAACGAAGGGAAAATGCACGGAAACGCGAGGAGAGAGTGAGGCGACCCTTGAAGGTTAGAAAATGCACGTGTAATCAAAACAAAGCCCCAAAGTAGTTGGGTGGGTGACCACGAGGGAAACAGCTATGCATAAAAGGCCATACAGGAAACATAAGACAGTGAGCCCTGCCAGAAACCCGGGGCCCTGGGAGCCACTCCACCTCAGCGAATGCTGACCCTGGCCCTGGTCAAGTTTTAAAGATAGAATGGCAGAGCCAGTTTAAGCTGAAGCTGAAGCAGAAGAAGCAGAAGCAGAAGAAGAAGCAGAAGAAGAAGAAGAAGAAGAAGAAGAAGACACTAGCACAGAGGAACAAGGCAACCCAGGTATACATACTGAGCAGCACTAAGCTGGGACATTTTGCTCGGCATTCAGGGCCAATTCTCCGCCTAAGGACCAAGGCTCAGTTTGCTCCCAGTACATTTGGTCAAGCACAGCCCTCCTCTCTCCCCCACCCCATCCTGCTTGTTTGCTGCCACAACAACAGTGTCACAGCCTCTGCTGTCAGGGACCTAAACTGTCCCTCTAACTGCATCAATAGCCAACATCCCTGTCACGTACACAGCATCCCATGCTGATGTGCACCTCCTGTTTCAACCCCAACACTTCCTGTCCAGATGTCTTAATTAACTTAAGCATCTGACGCTTCCTCCTTAGATAAGGCCTATAGTCTACTTTCCCACTTTTGTCTGTTAATTACTCATCTGGTGTGGATGACAGACAAACTTTGTCCTATCCCTCTAGACTCTTATTGATCTGTCAGGAATCTGGCACCAGTTAATAGTCAGGATCACAGCTATACATCCAGACAGTATGGTATAGTGGGCAGAATGACGGGCTAGGCCCAAGGATGTTGGACTAGGCCCCAGGTTAAAAGCCTTGCTTGCTATTGAAAGTCACTGGTGAACTTGGGTCAGTCATTCTCTCTCATCCTAACCTACCTCACAAGGTTGGTTGTGAGGATAAAATGGCAGGAGAACCACAGATGTTGCCCTGAAGGAGGAAGGACAGGATAAAACTATAATAAATAAAATTTCCTGCCTGATCTTCTTCCTCTGGATCAACTCAGACCAGGGACATTCTTTCTGTCTATCAATTGATTGGTCCAGTGGTCATCTACTGGCCCAGGCCCCACCACCAATCCCAGAGGTGTGTCAATTTTTCAGGTCTTGTGATATTCCCAGCGTGGTATAGTGGTTAGGAGAGGTGGTTAAGAGTGGTGGGCTCTAATTTGGAGAACCAGGTTTGATTCCCCACTTCTCCACATGAGCGGTGGACACTAATCTGGTGAACCGGGTTGGTTTCCCCACTCCTCCACTTGAAGCCAGCTGGGCTAATCATTGTTCTCTATGAACTCTCTCAGCCCCACCTACCTCACTAGGTGTCTGTTGTGGGGAGGGGAAGGGAAGGTGATTGTAAGCCGGTTTGATTCTTCCTTAAGTGGTTGAGAAAGTCAGAATATAAAAACCAATTCTCCTCCTCCTCTTTCTTCTTCTTCTTCCAGATTTCAGTGAAAATGAATATGGCCTGTGTTTGTCAAACAGGTATTTTGAAAAAGGACTGTCATTAGGGATGCCAACCAGGTGGTGGCTAGAGATTGCCTGCCATTACAACTGCTCTCCAGGCAACAGAGATCAGTTCACCTGGAGAAAATGGCCACTTTGACAATTGGACTCTATGGCATTGAAGTCCCTCCCCTCTCCAAACCCTGCCCTCCTGGGGCTCCACCCCCAAAATCTCCAGGTATTTCCCAACCTGGAGCTAGCAACTCTAACTGGTGTCATTGGATGACTGCTGAGTCCCGTGCCTTGGAAAGGCCCACTTCCAATGACTGATCTGCACAGAGCCACCATCACCACCTGGCCTCTTGTGCTACATGGCAGAGGAAGGATAGCACACCTACATGCAAGCCCAACCAGGTGAGAAATGGAGAGAACAGCAAGGAACAGAATGCTAGCCGGTGGCACCCTAAAGGCTAACCAAGTTTGTTAGAGCACATGACAACATAAGATGCCAGATACAGGCCTGTTCTTCCAAAGGTGTAGAGCAGGGGTGTCAAACATAAGGCCCGTGGGCCAGATCCGGCCCCTTGAGAGATCTTATCCGGCCTGTGAGCCAGCTGAAGCAGCCACCCACCCCCCTCTCAATCTGGGCTGGCAAGGCATGGCCCAACCAAGTGACATTTGTCATATCCAGCCCTCATAACAATTGAGTTCGACACCCCTGGTGTAGATTTTAAAGAAGTGGAGCACATTTTACAAAAGGGATTGGGAAGATCAGGAAGGTCACTCAGGCAGCTGGAGGACATATTTCAGGCCAAACTTACAAGTATTGACTGATAATGTGAGTTCCACATTGGAGAGGAATATGCAGCAGTCAGAAGTACAGGTTCAACAGGAGAAGCAGACCAGATCCCCACAGACCTGGCTCTGCTTGGCTCACAGTGGAATTCGCCCAAGCCAGAGAAATGTGTGATGTGTTACGCTGCCTCCCCAGAGGTCTCCCTTCTGAGCAAAGGTGTGTCATTTTGCAAAAGCGGCACTTCTCCAACAGGCCATGCCCCAAACAGCTTCCTCTTGCCTTTTCGTCCTCCTTTCTGCTATTATAAGAGAACTGTTCTGTTTTTTTAAAAAATGAATGGTATTTTACAGGCTGGGATTCCTCCTGCGGTGTGAAATCATGAAGGAGCAGGGAGGGCTTGTTGCTCCTGAGCTTGTGAGGAAGGCAAGAGATGCCATGTGAATGCCGAGGCAATGAGCTACGAGGGAGAAGACAGATAAAGTAATGTAACTAGAAGTGACAAAGTGCAACTAAGCAATTTCCAGGAATACACTTGTGGAGTGTGGAATCTTTGGAGGGAATAGATTTTTTTTTTATATATAAATTTTATTGGGTTTTATGATAGAAATTTTCCATTGCATTAAACAACATTTATAACAATATCGAATTTCAATTCTGACCTAAAGTTGTTATAATTCCATATCATATAATAAAAAAGAGAAAAGAAAAAAGAAAAAAAAGAAATGGAAAATTTTTTGACTTCCCCATCACCTCTATCTGCCTCTTAATAAAAAGTTCATCCCGTCATAGGTAATCTAATCTTGATAAAATATCAATACCATATATAAAAAACCATAATCTGTTAGTAAATATAATTATGCTTATTCAATATAAAAAAAAATCAAAAATAATCCTCTGGATCAGATTAGAAAATATTCTTCCATTCTTCCCAATTTTAACTCATATTCACAATAATGCATCCACGCCCCCCATTCCCCCAAAAACCGAACGTCATTTTCTTCATTTAGAATAGCTGTGAGTTTTGCCATTTCTGCCACTTCAAACATTTTAACAATCCAGTCTTTTTTCTCGGGAGTTTCTAGCCCTTTCCATTTCGCTGCATAAAGCAGTCTCGCAGCTGTTGTGGCATAAATCAAAAAGGTTCTTTGTGTTGCTAAGTCGTCTGGAATCATACTCAATAACATCATTTCTGGTGTTTTGGGTATATTCTTTTGTAGTATTAATCTCAATTCATTATAGATCATGTCCCAGAAGTCTTTGGCTTTGTCACAGGTCCACCACATGTGATGAAAGGAACCAATTTCTTTGTTACATTTCCAACAAGTAGGGGACATCGTTTTATAAATCTTTGCAATTTTCTTGGGTGTTAGATACCATCTATACATCATTTTATAGATGTTTTCTCGCACTGACTGTGCTTTTATTCCTTTTAAATCTTTAGACCATAATCTTTCCCATTTATTTAAAACAATATCATGTCCCACATTTTGAGCCCAATCGATCATAGTTGGTTTAATCGTGTCCTGCTCACAGTATATTGTTAAAAGGAGATTATACATTTTAGAAATCAGCTTTGTATTATTGTCTAGTAGAATCCTTTGAAAAGGAGATTTTTCTTTAGAGAAACCTTTTTTTGCATCTTGTACAAAAACTGATTTGATTTGGTAATATTGAAGCCATTGTAAATCATCCTTAAGAAGTTGAAAGTCTTTTAGTGAGCATTTCTTTCCTTCCCAATTAATTAGATCTTGATAAGTAATAAATTTGTCTGGTCTAAGTGGGCGCAAAGTTAGCATTTCTTGGGGCGATATCCACATCGGTGTTTCTGGTTCCAAAATGTGTTTATATCTCATCCAGATACGAAGTAGAGAGGACCTGATTATATGATTACGGAATGTTGCTTGTAATTTAATTTTATCATACCACAAATAACCATGCCATCCACTTAAGTTATTATAACCTTCCAAGTCTAACAAACGTACATTTGACAAATTCATCCAGTCTTTTAGCCATACTAAAGCTACCGCTTCAGCATAGAGTTGAAAATTAGGCAGTGCTAAACCTCCTCTAGTTTTTAGATCCACCAAGTATTTATAAGCAGTCCTTGGTTTTTTTCCTTGCCAGATGAAGTTTGAAATGTCTTTCCTCCAAGTTTCAAAATATTTTGTTTGTGATATTATTGGTAAATTTTGGAATAAGAAGAGCATCCTCGGTAAGACATTCATTTGGATCGTTGAGATACGTCCCATTAATGACAATTTTTTGTTTGACCATATAATCATATCAGTTTTAATCTTACCCCAGAGGGAATAGATTTTAATAGGATTTCAGTAACAGTTCTAGTATAAAAGAGAATACCTACACTGCAAATTTCAACTTAGTTTCTCTTAACCATTAGCTGTCTCTAAGGAATTCTGGAAATTGTAATTCTGGAAGATGACTTAGGTATGTCATTGTCCTCACTGAACTACATTCCCCAGAATTCCTTGGTGACAACCACAGTTTTTTTTAAATAAACATTTTATTGAAAACAGTAGTTTACAAAAGACAAGAAAAAGACAAAGCCTAACATATCCAAATCTTCCTCAGACAGTGATTCCATACACACTAAATATAAGTACCATGATTAAACAATATCAATTTATATGAATAGTACAATACATACATATAACCTTTTTCATTTAAAACCTGTGTCCATTTCTAACCTTCTAAGTATATTACCATTGTTTACTTCGAACCATCACGAACTTGGTCTGCTCTTCAGGTTTAATTTTATTCCAGTATTTTATGAACAGCGACTATCTTTGTACAAATAATGGCTACACTCTTATATTTCCTTCCCTTAAACTAGGCTTACATACTGCAATTTTCTCCATCACCACTGTTAACCAGCATTTCCTCAACCAGATTTCAATAGATGGTGTTGTCTTTTGTTTCCAATGGCCTGCAATCAACAACTTGGCAGACACTACCAAATTTCATAAGACAAGGTCTTGTTTCTTCTCCATTTGATCAAATAAGATTAACCAAGACAAGCATCCCACTCTGTGGGCTATGATTTCACTTAATACTTGACATATTATCTCCCAGAATTGTTTTATAACAGAGCAAGTGACAGCCATGACAGTTGAAGTGGTATATCTCCAAAAAGGAATATACTTTAAAGGGATTCAGGTTAAGTTTTAGGTGGTGTTTCTATTCTTGACAACTATTTGAGGTGAAGAATCTCAATTCAAGTGCAATCAACTCCTACAAAATATCACCACCTAGATTAATCAACTTCTCTTTCCCAGTAGAACAGGCACAGCCATAGGTATCCAATATGCAAAACCAGTTCTTAGAATCTTGATATTTTGATGACCAGGAAGCACAAAACACAAAGTA
Source organism: Euleptes europaea (assembly GCF_029931775.1). Taxonomy (NCBI): domain Eukaryota; kingdom Metazoa; phylum Chordata; class Lepidosauria; order Squamata; family Sphaerodactylidae; genus Euleptes; species Euleptes europaea. The sequence goes on from NC_079312.1 coordinate 157,803,545, forward strand.
GTAGGAAGTCACATCCCTTTCCCAGATTAATCACGGCAGCAAATAATTCTCTTCTCTGCAATACAAATGGAGGCACTTGCCTGTCAATGACAGAAACTCTGGATTGACAAAATAAAGATGTGAATGAAACATAAAACCACATCTGAATTCAGAGGCAGCCAATGAAACAAAATGAAACAAAAAGAGACTCAGCTATTTAAAAAAAACACAGATCCCGGCTGCACAGGGTATTCAACATCCTGTCAGTAACAATGGACAATGCTTCAAAATGCACAAAACAGAAAATTCAGGGTTAATATGATATGAATTCATCTTCAGAAAAGGGGGCATTTCTAGGGTTGTCTAGGTGCCCGCTGATGGCGGGCAAACCCCCGGCAATTTACCCCTTTGCCCGCCGACCACCTGAGGGTCGGCTGGCAAACGTGCATGCGGGTATATACCGGAAGTGCCGCCTTGCGAGGGGCCTTACATCACTCAAACTCTAAGTTTGAGTGGTAAAGGGCTGCTTTACCACTCAAACTAAGAGGTATAAGGCCCCTTGTGAGGTGGAACTTCTGGCACATTCCTGACAGCAGCCGAATAGCCTCCAGCGGGAGGAGAAGGGGGGACCTGGCAACCCTAGGGCATTTCAGAACAGGGTCCATGTTTTGATTTAGTTAGGGAGTCATCCATAGTCTTTGAACTGATCTTATTTAAAAATTCTAGCAATGCACATTCTGCCCTCAGAACCTCTCAGGAACATGGCCCAGTTGTTCTAGAATCCTACTACGCTTGTTGCTCACAGTCCACACACCAAGGAACTTGCCCTAACAGCACATTATTCCATCCTCCCAGACACTGTCCATTGTTTTCCATCTCTCCTCCTACACATCCTCTGATGGGGGGAGGAGGATGGATGATGAAGTGCTCGGGTATGTGATTTGGCTTCTGAAACTTGCTACCAGTGACATCATATATAACACGGCACCTGCTCTGTTATCACAAAGTAGGGAAGAAGAAGGCATGCTTCCAACTTGGAAGGAGCTATTATTAGCTTGGCTGGCAGGCAGGAAATGCATCCCTTAATGCCAAAGATCTTTTTGAGGAGGGCAGGAATAGTACAGATGGAGGCAAAGGAGGCTATGGTTTGTGCAGGATTACACAGATCTGTGACCACTCTGGTCCAACTTGACACAGCCATCATGTTTGCTGAAACAATGTAGGTGAGAATGTACACTGGGGAAAGAAGATAAATGCGGCAGACCCATGCCATGGAGCTACAACCAAATTTGGTTCCACAGCACATGTTCGCTGCATATCACCCAAGTGTTTAAAGGTATAACACTTTCTGCTATTTAATGCATTTGCTGCAAACTTGCATAACTCCTGAGTGGCTCTGGCAAGCTCAACAGCTGCATTGAAGCGAGCCTATCTAAGGAAGCATAATTACGGATTGGCCTTGGTCCTTTTAGTCTAGCCCTTCCCCTCCCCTCATCAAGCTCCTATTCCCTGTCGTCCTACATCCTCTCTTGAATTTAGGAATATTCTTCCAAGACAGTCTTGGTTCATATCTATTTATATTACTATTCTTTTCTCCATAGTTCTATTTTTTTTATTAGTCCCTTCTCAGTGATGGTCACTATGATGTCCACTAGCAGTGAATTCCACAAGTCAAGTGATGCATTGTGTAAAATAATACTCTAAAAGCACATTCAGAGCTTTCTAGAGAAGCAAACTAATCAAACAAGGAAAATACCAGATCCAGAAAACCCCTGAAAATAGAGGCTGAAACAATACGCAAACAGAGCTCAATGAATTCCAAAAGAATTGTATGTGTTATTTTGAATATGCAAATTTGAAGCTATAAAGTTAGATACTAGTGTGTTTTGATAGAGACAAGATGTAATTATCTTGGAAAGAAAGATAGTAAAAGCTAAAACCATTAAGAAATTAAATAATATGTTAAGAAACTAAAACATATTGAAGAAATCATAGCTTATAGCAGAAAGGATAGATAGATATTAAAATTCTCAATATGAATCTAGAAACACTAAATAATAATTTAATATAATCGAAATATAATAATTAAGATGGTTACTTATTATGATTTTTTAAAAAATGTTAAATACCAACCCTGGAAATAGCCCAATCTGTATATGAATGGGAACGTATGCCGTGTATGTTGTGTTAAAAACTAATAAAATGTTTATAAAAAACCAAAAACAGAGCTCAATAATCAAACTGCAAACACAGGGCTTAAGCCCAGGCTTTAATCTGAAGAGGGGCTAACTGAGCCCCAAAGCCAGCAGAACAGACAGCCTTCAGCTTCACGCTCCCCTCCGACTAGGTTTGTACAGCTGTAAACTGGCTGCTGTGTTACCAGTTTGGTATCTTCCCCTTTGTCCAAGGATCACAGCGTAGCCTGTATTGAACTAATCCAATTTCATCCTGACAGCAGCCCTAGCAGAGGGAAAGAGACTTGGCCAAGGCTTCACAGCAAGCTTATGGCCAGACTAGGAATCCTACACATGGCACCACGCTGGCACTAACTACTATAATCAAGTCTTCATTGCTGAGTGTCAACCCTGCTGCATTGATGCTGGCCCCTGGAATTCATCTGCCAAAGATGTCTGGAAGGCAAATGCTGTGTAAGTATTACAACAGTGATTCTTAAACTTTAGCTACTCACAGACTTATGTTTTGATTCAAACTTTTTTTTGTGGACCTCCAAGCTCTCCCCTTCTCTTGCACCGATGCCTGTCATGCTCTGGGCAGCTTCCTAGCAAGCCACACAAGCCCCATGGAGGTTTCTAGCATCCTCAGAACTATACCAAAAGAACCAGATCAGCTACCCTTGAAAGGCAAATTTAGATTATTTATTTATTTCACTTTTACCCCCACCCTCCCCAGCCTGAAGGCCAGGCTCAGTATGTTTTGCATTATCTGCACATGGTCTACAAGGTCAAGCCTCAAAGCATACCTGAATTTTTAAGGCCACAACTCAAAAGGCCCTACAAATGATATAATTAAGTGCCATCAAGTCGCAGCCAATTTATGGCAACCCTGTAGGGTTTTCAAGGCAACAGATGTTCAGAGGTGGTTTGCCGTTGTCTTCTCCTGCATAGCAACCCTGGTCTTCCTTGGTGGTCTCCCATGCAAACACTAACCATGGCTGATCCTGTTTAGCTTCCAAGATCTGACAAGCTTGAGCTAATCTGGGCTCTTCGGGCTACTCAAAAGCCCTAGCCCCAATTCTAATCTCATTACTTAATGTAAAGGGCCTTTGTACCGAAGACCCCAAGAAAATTCCTTGATGTTTGATAACTTCTAGCACAGGTGGCCTGGTAGGAAGGGTCCTGCTCACAGAAATAGAAAAAGACGAGTGTTACCAACCCCCTTTCCCAAACTGGTTTCCCATTCAACTGAAAGCCTCCACTGGCTATTATGAACACAAAGTGTCCATCTTTATGGTTCAATCCTGTGCATTGGAAAACAGAGAAAACCAGTTCAGTTTTATACCTGAAGTAACTATGCCAAACATACCAGCACTGTACCTCCTTCGTGCCCCTCATCTTCTAGTTCTGAGTGACTGGATCCTGACAACCAATCAGCATGCTTTGGGACTTGTGCTCTCAGGTGATCTGGAAGCCAAACGATTGTGGGTAGTAGCAGCTCTACAAACTCCTGCCTTTTGCATGAGGGGGAACCTAATTCCATCTGCGTTCCCCAAGGGAGACAGTCCCTGCCTCATTTTCTAGAACACTGAGAAGGCTCCAGTTCCTGTGTTAGCCAGATGGGTGAGGGCTACAACCTCTGCCCTTGCAAATGACTCCCAGGTCTCCTTGTGTACCCGTGAGGTTCCCCGGGGTCCCCAGTGAGAAATGCTCTCAGAATCAGAATTTATTAATACGGTCAATTGACCAATCAAATGTTAATACATCGAGTTGCCTAGACTTAATAATGCTGTGCATGGAATTACAAATTGCTTATATAAGTGAAAATATAAGGTCAATAAAAACAACACATAATTAAAGTTATCACCTTAAAATTTACAAAATTGTGGGTATGTTAACAGTCTTTCTCTAGTAAAGTTTTGCATATTTTAATAGCAGCAGCACCAGTCAGATAGTTGAACTTGGACTGGGAAGACTTTGCTCAAATCTCCACTCCACTCGCCTTCAGCTCTATTTTCAGCCTAACCTACCTCACAGGGTTGTTATGAGGATAAAGGGGAGAGTTATGTATGTGCTGCCCTGAGTTAATTGGAGAACAGGGCAGGACAAAAAATACATAAGAACAATACTGTGTGTAATATATTACCTAAAAACACCAATCATTGACTGGAAGAGAGATCAGGGGTTCCAAGTCAGAGAACATGGGTTTCTGGGCATTTGTCTTCGCAGTTAAATTCACAACTGGCTGCCAGCCTCCAGGGTCAGCTGCACCTACTCTAAATAAATACCCAAGGGACCTTCTCTTTCCTTCAGTTTTGACAGATGAATACGCAGCAGACATTTGGAATAACTAAAAAGCCTGTGGTCAGCATTTCACAGGCAAGTCAATTCAACACAAGGCATCTTCTCACCTGCACTGTATTCCTGCTGCTGCTAAAGAGCTTCATCACCGCACTCAAGTTATAAGGATGCTCTGAAGACTTGATTATTTCAACAATGTTCAGTGGTATTGAATGGCAGCTGCCCCAGGGGTAATTTTAAGAGGAGGCTGCCCATTAGTTGATCAGGTACGTATTTCATCCAGCGCACTCAAAATAAAGCACACGCTTTCAGGAATGGGGAGAGCAAAAGAGCACAGCAGACCCAAAATAGCCTTTTCAGCCATTCATTTGAGGCTGGACTCTGCAAGTTCTACATTTTTGCAAATCACAGAAGTGTTCTGAGCATTTGCAGACTGTCACAGAAATAGGACAGTGGCAGGAAGATTGGACATCTTGCACAGATTTCAAGCGCGCTCTAGAATGGCAAACTGGTTCTTCCATGTCCAAGGAACCTGGCACACCTGATACCCTGATGCCTTGGGGGGGGGGGATCCACACTAAGACAGAATGTGCAGTCACGATTTATGAAAATTAGTATTTTACATTGACTTATATTTTTCAGTCATTCAATGCACAGCTTCTGTCTTCTTTTTCTCCTCCGTCGCTATACAGTTTGGTATTTGGGGCATCACAATGATGCCAGAAGGAATTTTTAAATAGGTTGTGCTAATGCAAAATGTATTCTACATATTATTCTTGGAGTAAGCTCTCTAGGGTCTTGGTGTAAGGGTGACTCTATGTGGGCTACACAAGAGCCGGAATGGTGTAGAGGTTAGAGTGTCAAAGTAGGATCTGGCAGATCCAGATTGGAGTCCCCACTCTTCCATGGAAGCTTGCTGGGTGACCTTGGGCACACACTCTCAGCCTGTCCCACCTCACAGGGTCATTGTGAGGATACAATGGAGGAGAGAATGATGTAAGCCACTTTGTGTCCTCATTGGAGCAAAAAGCTGGGCATAAATAGGGTTGCCAACTCTGGGTTGGGAAATTCCTGGAGATTTGGGGGTGGAGCCTGGGGAGGGGAGGGACTTCAGTGGGGTATAATGCCACAGGGTCCGCCCTCCAAAGCAGCCATTTTCTCCAGGGGAACTGATCTCTGCAGTCTAGAGATCAGTGGTAATTCCAGGAGATCTCTAGTCCCCACCTTGAGGTTGGCAACCCTAGGTATAAATTACTTAATCAAGCGAATAAATAAATAAAGCAACCATGATGTGAGAGAGTAGACAGTCTCAGTTTCTGATTGCCGGAGAGGGATGCCATTTTACTCAATGTTACACCATGTAAAAACTTCTCTGCAAGTAAAAATTTAGCACATTGGGATCTAACTCACATTATTCCTTGCTGTTAATTTTCCACTTGTGGGGTGGTTGTGCAAATACGGAATCCTCCCTGTAAACTTAAATGGAACAATCCATTCTACCTCCTCAGGAGTCTCCCATGTCATTCCCATCTCATTTGGCTACATCTGTAGACCTTGCCTCCTCCCCCCCCCCACTCAGCCTACTGAAAATGTAAGCCCTGACCTGGATGGCCCAGGCTAGCCTGATCTCTTCAGATCTCAGAAGCTAAGCAGGGTTGACCCCAGCAAGTATTTGGAAGGTAGACCTCCAAGGAATACCAGGGTGTGATGCAGAGGAAGGCAATGGCAAACCGCCTCTGAATGTCTCTTGCCTTGAAAACCCCACCAGGGGTCACCATAAGTCAAATGTGACTTGATGAAGAAAGAAAGAAAGAAAGAAAGAAAGAAAGAAAGAAAGAAAGAAAGAAAGAAAGAAAGAAAGAAAGAAAGAAAGAAAGAAAGAAAGAAAGAAAGAAAGAAAGAAAACTCCTGGGGACATCTGTCTTTTCCCCTAGGCCTTCCTGGCTAAACATTAGGAAGAATTTTCTAACAGTTGGAGAGGTTTCCTCAGTGGAACAGTCTTCCTCGGGAAGTGGTGGGCTCTCCTTCACTGGAGGTTTTTAAAGCAGAGGCTAGATGGCCATATGTCAGCAATACTGATTTTATGACCTTAGGCAGATCATGAGAGGGAGGGCAGGAAGGTTTGCATCACTGTTTGGCTCTCGTGGCCTTTTCTTGCATGCCCAGGGTAGTGCCGATTGCCACTTCATGGTCAGAAAGCAATTTTCCTCCAGGCCAGATTGGCCAGTGATCCTTGAGGGTTTTTGAGGGGTTTTCTGTTTTGCCATCTTCTGGGTGTGGGGTAGGGGGTCACTGGGGGTGTGGGAGGAGGTAGTTGTTTATTTCCTGCAGTGTGCAGGGGGCTGGACTAGATAACCCTGGTGGTCCCTTCCAACTCTATGATTTTATGATTCTTCTATGATTCCTCCTTTCTTCTTTATGGCAATCCTCCCCCAAATAACAAATAACCTGGATAAAGTATGCTCATTTGACAGAACTGCACATATTTGTTGGTTTAATTATTGAGTTTCTTCTGGTTGGTAGGAAGGGGAAGAGCAAATTCCTACTCTGCCATGTAAGCTCACCTTCTGAGGTAGCCCAGCCTCCCTCAGAAAGCTGTTGTTGTGAGGATAAAATGGAGGCGGGGAGAACAATGCCATAAGCTGCATTGGGTCCTCATTGGTAAGGAAAATGAGGTATAAATAGCTAAATAAATAAATGAAACCTCACCCAATGGAAATCCAGCTCACAATTTAACAATGCGTTGTGTAAAGAAATACTTCCTTTTATCTGTTTTGAATCTCTCACCCTCCACCTTCAACAGATGACCCTGAGTTCTAGTATTATGACAGAAGGAGAAAAGCTTCTCCCTGTCCATCTCTTCCAGTCTCAATATCCTTTTTTAGACCCCCACCAAATATCAAGCTGGTAATAGATAAGTGTTTGTTATTTCTTTATACAATCAGAGTTTTGCCCTGCATCTTACAGAGAGTTTTTTAAACAGTTTGTAGCTAAATACAACCCTAACCTGGATAGCCCAGGCTAGCTTGATCTCATCAGATCGCAGAAGCTAAGCAGGGTGGACCCTGGCAAATATTTGGATGGGAGGCCACCAAGGAATACCAGGGGCTCTATTCAGAGGCAGGCAATGGCAAACCACCTCTGAACATCCCTTGCTTTGAAAACCCAACAGGAGTCGCAATAAGTCAGATATGACTTGATGGCAAAAAACAAAACAAAACCCAAACACATAAATATCTGCCGTGCTGTGCTCACAGTATAAGAGATCCCATGTTGTGGCACATTTTCAGGTTTGTATGGGATTGCCCAGCACAACCCATCCTCAAAACGAAATCTCATCTTGCCATATTGGAACACTATAATTCCAAGACATATTGAAACCTGAACTACTGTTGGATCTGGCAGTGCCGGAAAAGATAGCTTTTAATAAATAGGATGCAGACACTGAATATAATGGTACTTGGGCTAAGCACCAGAGGACTAGGACAGTATTTCCCCTCGTTTTCCCCGGATCGAGGCCTGCCCCGGGATGTGGCGCACAGACAACGGCTCGCCTTCACTTCCGACATGCCGGAATACTCGGATGAGGAGGATTTTTATACTGAGGGGGACGAGTGGAATACCAACGTCCGTGCCAGCCAAGCCCGCCGCACCGGGGCATCTGAAGAGGAGGTCCATCTCCTACGGTTCCAAAACCGGGACTTAACGGACCACTTGACCCACGTGCAAGACCAAATGGACTTACTGATGCGTGATTACGACCCGTTACAGAGGACTCAGACGCCTCTGACGCAACCACAAGCGCCTCCGGCGCAACCACCCCAGGCACCAGTGCTGCCGGCACAGCCAGTTCCTGAACAACAAGTGCTCCCGACACAGCCGCTGCCTGGACAGCCGGTGCTTCCGGGCCAGCCGCTCCCCGGACAACCGGTGCTACCGGTCCAGACGCTCCCCGGACAACCACCGGCACCACCTCCGCCAGCCCCAATTGTGCAGTGGAATCAACCCCGTTTACGGGTAACTTATGATGGTGCTGTGGATATATTGCCCTGTTTTCTACACCAAGTGGATAGTTATATGAGAGAACAGGGGCACAATTTTCCCATGGAAAATAGCAGAGTACGGTTCGTTTACTCACTTTTGGTAGGAAAGGCCGCGGAATGGATGGTCCTCCAGTTCGACACCCAGGCCCGATCCATCCGCTCTCTCAACGAATTTATGCGAGCGCTAAGGCGGCGGTTTGAAGACCCGTTCCAAGGGGAGAAGGCCAAAGCCGCCCTCCTCCAGCTCCGTCAAGGATCCTCTTCAGTCAGGGATTTTGCTGATGAGTTTCAGAGACTTGCGAGTAAGATTGTAGATTGGACTGAGGCTACCCGGATGCATTATTTCCGGGAAGCCTTACACTCCGAAATATTGAACTGGGCTTATATGCAACGCGATCCTGGAGGAGTGGCTCTTACTGGCGGAAGAAGTAGAAAGCCGCCTCCAGTTCATCACTCTGGCCCGATGTCGGACCAAGGAGGGAGGAAGCCAGAAAACCCCTCCAAGGGCCGCAGCTCCTGCCCCGCGGAGACCGGCTCCACCTGCGCAAGACCGAGTGTCGCGCTTTCAAAGGGGAGCCTGCCTCGTTTGCAGGTGCCCTGGGCCATTTTGCTGCGGCCTGCCCGTTTCGTTCGGAACAACCAACTCCTGCTCCCCGCCCGGAGGGGACACCTCGGGGAAGAGGACATGCTCAGAGAAGCGCTGCGACGGATCGCAATGTCGCACCTGGATGGAAAGTGCCTCCAGCCCTCTACATCGAGGAGCCAGCACATGAGCCTTCACCAGCAGACCCGTCGGGGTCCCGGATTACAATTAACCCATCGGGGTCCCGGATTACAATTGCCCCACCAGGGGAGGATTCTGCATCTTCAGATGAGGACCGCCACTGGGATACTGCCTTGAACCTAGAGTCTCCCCTGGATCTTTCAAAAAACGGACTGGGTCTGCGGTGAGTGGAGCGGCCCCGCAGACCTCTGCAGACGTTTCTGCCAAATCCAAGGCTCCTGTAGTGGTGAGTGAAGTGGGGGAAACTGTATATGTGGACATAGTCTTGCAGCATTATAGAAAGGGACCCCAATTACGAGTCAAAGCCCTCATAGACTCGGGATGTGCCCGCTCTTTGATCAATGAAGCCACTTTCAAGGCACTCAAGGTGAAAGCGGTACCTCTACCGAACCCTGTTCAATTCAACCATATGGACGGCAGTGACTTTAAAGGTGGGCCAGTTGACCATCGCACATGGGGTGTAGCGATGGGCATAGGCCATCACTGGGAGCAAATCAACTTCACTATAGCCCCCAATATTCGATACGCTGTGGTGTTGGGCATAAATTGGCTGAAGGGACACAGCCCCTCCATTGACTGGGGGGCCGAGACTTTGTCATTTCCCAGCCCTGGTTGCGAGCAACATCGGTATGAAGTAGCCGTTAAAACCGTACTCCCATTGACCCCTGCCTTGGATTCGGACGCCCCCGGGCCATCCCAACTACCTGCCGAATATCAGGATTTTGCGGATGTCTTTAACGTACAAGAGTGTGATGTGCTACCCCTCCACCGCAGGTCTGACTGTGCTATTGAGGTGGTGGGGGAGGGTAAACTGCTGAAAAGCAAGATTTATCCCATGAGCGCTTCTGAGAGAGCAGTGCTCCATGAGTTCTTGGACAAGAATCTGGCTCGAGGTTTTATCCAAACCTCTACCGCTCCGTATTCAGCCCCCGCTTTCTTCGTACGCAAAAAAACTGGCGACTTGCGCTTGTGCATTGACTTTTGGAAACTCAATGCGGTCACCCAAACCAATGCCTACCCCATTTCTCTAATATCCGATCTCTTGGGATAGTTAAAAGAAGGGCACATTTTTACTAAATTGGACCTGGTCGAAACCTATTATAGAATCAGAGTCAGAGAAGGGGACGAACCACTCACAGCCTTTTCCAGTTGTTTCGGGATGTTTGAATTTTTGGTGATGCCTTTCGGATTAAAGGGGGCTCCGGGGGTCTTCATGCAACTCATTAATGAGATTCTACATGACTTGTTGTATAAAGGAGTGGTGGTTTACTTAGATGACATCCTTATTTACTCTAAGACCATGGAAGAGCACATTGCCCTGGTTAGGGAAGTATTGCAACATCTTAGAGACAATCAACTCTATGCTAAGGTGTCCAAATGTGAATTCCACCAAAAACAGTTGACTTTTCTGGGCTATATAATTTCGCATCAAGGACTGACAATGGACCCAGAAAAGATACAAGCGGTAACCAGTTGGGAACCACCCTCAACCCGTAAACAGGTTCAACGATTTCTCGGGTTCGCGAATTTCTACAGGGGGTTCCTCCCCAACTTTGCTTAAGTCACTCTGCCCATCACAGACCTCCTTAAGACTAAAGGAAAGGGGAGCGCTGCCGCCCAACCGTCGGCTAAGGTGAATTGGACCCCCCAATGCCAAACTGCTTTCGACAGTCCCAAGCGACTGTTTACCTCGGAACCAGTATTGAAACACCCAGATCCTGAACAAATGTTTGTAGTCCAGGTGGACGCTTCTGACGTGGCGATGGGGGGTGCATTGCTACGGCGAGGGGGGATGGCCACCTTCATCCGTGCGCGTACTTCTCGAAGAAGTTCACGCAATATCAGCTCAATTGGCCGATCTGGGAAAAAGAGGCAGCCGCGGTCAAGCATGCCCTTACGGTGTGGAGACAATTCTTAGAAGGTTCTAAGGCCCCTTTTGAAGTGTGGAGCGATCACAGGAATCTGGAAGCGTTAACGGGGGCTCGCAAACTGTCCTCTAAACAGATACGATGGGTGGACTTCTTTGCTCAATTCCGCTTTGTATTAAAATGTGTGCCAGGAAAGCAAAACTTGTTGTCCGATGCTTTATCCCGACTGCCCCAATACCCGACCAAAATTGATCGCCCCACAGAGTCCCTCTTCACTCCAGCTCAGAGGAGTTCACTGCCCACCTTGGTGGTGCAAACCCAGTCGCAGACCCGACTCCCATCACAGTCTCCACGGGGGGAGGAGTCCTAAGCCCAACCCCATTGGTCAGGCCATCTACACCTCCTTCGCCGGCTCTGGTTCCACCTCCCACACAGTCCCAAGATGCCAGTCCCGGAGTACAGCTGTCCGCCCAAATCCCCCCTCAACGGCGACTTCTCGTCCTGCAATGAAGCCTGCTTACACAGTACCCTCTGCGCCAGATATGGAGGGACTGACTGATTCCTTTAAGGAATCCCTCCGTTGCAGTTGCCAAGCTGAACTTTCTGCAAACACCCTGCCAACGTCTCTGATTGAACACGGGGGTTACTGGTTTAAAGACTCTAAGTTGTACGTGCCTAAGGGACTGCGGAGGGAGGTTCTGTGTTTGGTCCATGGAGCCAAAAATGTGGGACACTTTGGATTTCTAAAAACCTTACATCTGTTGAGGAGGCAATTTTGGTGGGCGGGCATGTGGACTGATGTGGATTCATTCGTCCATAGTTGCCCAGTGTGTGCTGCTGCCAAAAGACCCCAAGGCAAGCCGCCTGGACTGTTGCAGCCTTTAAAAACCCCCACTAGACCCTGGGAGGTAATCGCTATGGACTTTATGACCGATCTACCCCTCAGAGAGGGAAAAACTGTACTCTGGGTAATCACGGACCTGTTCTCGAAACAGGTGCATCTGGTACCTTGCGCAGGTATTCCTTCCGCCCCAAAACTAGCCCGTCTTTTTGTGACGCATGTCTTCCGCCTACATGGATTTCCGCGCAAGGTGGTCAGCGACCGCGAAAGTAGTTTTGTGGCTAAGTTCTGGAAAGCTTTCTTAAAGTTAGTTGGGGTAGAACAAGGCTGTCAACTGCCTTCCATCCCCAAACTGACGGCCAAACAGAACGGGTAAATGCTGTGTTAGAATGCTACTTGCACTGTTATGTCAATTACCACCAAGATGATTGGGTAGAACTGTTGCCTTTTGCGGAGTATGCCTACAATAATGCTGTGCACCAGTCCACTGGATTTAGCCCTTTTCAGGCTGTGTATGGCCAGGACTTTGGCCCCATTAGCTCTGTTGACTTATCTGGGGAGGAGGGAGGTGGAGATGTGGCTACCTGGGTGCAAACGATTCAAACAACCTGGCCATGGTTAATGAAAAATCTGGAACATCCCAAACACAAGTATAAAGCTCAGGCTGACAAACACCGGTTGCCAGGTAAAGATTACGTCGTGGCGGATGCGGTTTATCTGTCCACCAAAAATCTACGATCAACACACCCATGTGGCAAACTCAGTGCCAAGTTTGTGGGTCCATTCCCCATTTCCCGCGTTATCAACCCAGTCACTGTGGAATTCTCTCTCCCAAAGTCATTAAAGAGAATCCATCCCGTGTTCCATGTCAGTCTGTTGAAACCACATGTTCCCTCCTCAGAATGGCATCCCAAACCGCCGCCCGAAGTGCCTGTGATGGTGGGGGGGGTGAGGAGCATTTTGAGGTCGCTAAAATCTTGGACTCGTGTATCCATCGTGGATTCCTCCAATATCTAGTTCGTTGGAAGCACTTCAGTTCTGCTCAAGATGAGTGGGTGTGTTCACGCGATGTTTCCGCCCCCCGTCTGGTCCGTGAATTCCATGCTGCCTACCTGCACAAGCCAGCGCCCAAGTAGTGGTGGTGGTGGGCCTTTGGGGGGGCAGAATGTCAGGCCTAGCCTGTACAGGAAATGCTAGGCGAGGTCCGACCGAAGATGTTTATGCTTACTGCAGGTGCTGGCCAAGGTCAACTGTAGCAACTGCCAACTTATGTTTTGACTCTGGACTCTGTGTGAATCTTACCTCAAGGGGAGGGGGGTTCTCATGGCATCCACTGCTTTTGATTTCATATATACCCTGTACCATGCTCTTAGTTCTCATTAGTGCCATCTTGAATATCAGCTGCTGTTAACCTGTAGATTTTCCAATAAATCAACTCTCTTTTGGACTATTCGTCTGTGGATGTTGTTTATGGGATTTTCATGGGGCTAGTGCTCACAAGAGCTTTATGAAAAATGATTTAGAACTCATTTTATCTGCTTGAATAAGGTTCACCTCCCCCCTTCTTTTCTCCAGGTTTTCTTTCATTCGTTTTTACCCCTCCCTCCCCCTCCCGTAAGTTTAGGGCTAGGGAAGAGGGTGGGTATATAGGAAGGAAAGAATTGTTTGATAGTGAGGCTGCTTTCACACAGGTTGGAAAATGCACTTCACCAATCATTTGCCACTGGATTTACCTGTACGAAACAAGAAAATCCACCTGCAAATGATTACTAAAGTGCACAGAAAGTACATTATCCCACGTGTGTAAAAGCTTCCAAAGTGGTGTGTGTTATATATTGAAAAACAATAAACTTTAAATATTTTTTAAAGAAAAAAAAGCATCACCCTGAAGGATAATTCTCCCATTAAGGGGAAAGAAAGTCTCTCTGTCACCAAGCTGCAGAAGAGGATGGCTGGCAACTCTAACTTGCAAAAGAAGCCCGCAAGTCCCATAGTTGTTCTTTTCAAGCCCTTTCTTTCTTCCTCCCCCTTGCCAGGCTGGTGTGCCTGCTGATTGCAAGACCAGCCTCTCTGAGAAGCCACCTCAGAGGCCTGCGGCTTTGCTGGATCTGAGCATTCCTCGAGCACCGGCTCGAGTGCCCTTCTCCCCACTGTTCTGTTGTACATCACTGGAAGCCACAACGCAAGTCTTGGAAATTAAAAGGCAATTAAGACGATGGTGGGGGGGAGGCTGGCAGGCAGGAGCCCCCGCATTCTCCCGGCTGTTTTAACTGCGCTCCCCAGCTCCTCACTACCCTCTAATTACACCCGGGGTGACAGCAGCTTTCAGGCACTGCGTGCACCCGTTAGATCTGCTTGAGTTGGTGCTGAGAGCGCAGAGGCCTGCTCTGTAATTTGCCTGCTGTTGTTACTCACTATTAGTAATGTGGGGTGGGCTAGGTATTTATAGAGCAGCAGATTCTCTGCGATCCTCATGGAGGAATTTGGCTGAGTTCAGAGAGGGAGGCCAAAGGTTGAGCGTGTCTGCAATAGGCCTGGCATAACTCCTGACTCACCCAGATGAACACCCCAGATTGTGGCCTGGCTGGATGCTCGGCAATCCTCTTGCCCAGGCGGGCCGCAAAAGTGTAGATGAGCAAACCCCCGTGGGTTGCTTGCATGGCCACATTCAGTTTGAGGAGTTGCATGTCGGTAGGGTTGCCAGGTCCCTTTTTGCCACCAGAGGGAGGTTTTTGGGGTGAAGCCTGAGGAGGGCGAGGTTTGGGGAGGGGAGGGACTTCAATGCCATAGAGTCCAATTGCCAAAGTGGCCATTTTCTCCAGGTGAACTGATTTATGTCGGCTGGAGATCAGTTGTAAAAGTGGGAGATCTCCAGTCCAGCCACCACCTGGAGGTTAGCAACCCTACATGTTGGGCTTTCCTGATGCAGATTAGAAAATGGATGCACAGAAGTCCTGCCCAGAGATTGTGAGCAGGGGCTTGCCACCAGCCCCTCGCCTGCTGCCCTCCTCCTTTTCCATTGGACTCCACCGATTCCGTTTTTATCACGTTTCCTCAGTTACTTTTTAAAAACTCCTATCCTGTTTTCCTCTTTCACAAAGGACCTGAAGTGGCTTACAGCACACGTTGAAATCACAGGTCTGAACTGTAAATATTAAAACCGTAAACACGAAAAGCTTGAACTACAGACACAGTAATTTTAAGCACCTCGAAAGGACCTCTTAAACAATTTAAAACAATTTTGTCTAACCACACATTTTGAAAAATGGAGGCTTCTTTTTCCCATTGCGGACCCCCATTTTGCCTCCTAGTCTGTTCTTGAGGGTCTCCTGAACTCCAGGGACATAATTACATGAAGCAAAGTGGGCAGCAGAGAGAGAAGGTAATATGTGTAAAGTAGCCTCCCTCTTCTGAACATTTAAGTGCATTTAATTGTTCAGAACAGCATGGTAGGATATTGAAAAACACTGTTTCCAACAACCCTTAAGGAAGAGTTAAGGAACCCTTAAGAAAGGACCTCTTGACAACCTTCAGAAATCTGTTCCAAAGCATCCAATCTAAAAGTCCAAGATAAAGCCATGGACTTCCTTTTGATGACCGATAAACAAGGCCCACACATTGCATGAGGGAGATACACTTTAGCAGGGCCCAGAGAGTTGGAATGCCCAGCCAACCCAGGCTTTAATCCTATTATAATAAGGAAAAAATTGAGGATGAATTCAGAATATTTATTACAACTTATTTTCCTGTATCTATGAGATGTACCTCTATGGACTTTCTGAAGCCAATGCAAAGCCATGCTAGAGCAGAACAAGCAACATTCTGGAGTCTGGACAGTGAGTTGCTGGCCAAGACCCTTCTCTAGAGCAGACAGTTATACTAGAACCTGTCATCCAACAGAGAGGTTTGTGCTTCCATGAGACATACTCTTTCTAGCAGTGCCAGAGTTCCAAGCGCATAGGCAGGAGGAGAGGGGTGAGTGGGGTTTAGGGAAGGGAGGGGCCTTAGATTATAATGCCATGCAGTCCACCTTCCAAAGCAGCCATTTCCTCCAGGAGACGTGAACTCCACATAATTTATGTGGCCTGGAGATCAGTTGTAATTCTGGGAGCTCTCCAGGCCCAACCTGGAGGCTGGCCACCTTACTCCCTATGAAGGAGGCAGTGCTCTAAGAGAGACCTTACAAGGCCTGCACAGAGAAGGTGGGTGCTTTCTCCCAGAACCTGAGTAGCCATGAGGTTGCTCTTGGAGATGATCCCTTGCCTCATTGTGGGGTGAGTCTGGCCTACTTGGATCAGGTACTGAAATAGAGTAAACTGACTTTTGAGTTTTATCATTGTTATTTTTATTGTGTTTTTGTAATGTTCTATTTATATTGTAAGCTGCCTTGAGTTCCGCAAGGGGAGAAAGGTGGCTAATAAGCACTTTAAATAAATAAATGGACTAGGGACGGGTAAGTAAGGTAGTCATGTCAGAGAGCTTTATTTCTGGCTGACTTCTTCCTTTGTAAGTTTTGCCCTGTATTAATTCTGCCTCATTTTTATAATTTTTCTCCTTTTTTACATACTCGCTCTACTGTTTGTGTAGTGAATAGTTTCTTGTCTATTCTGCCTGGGACCCAGCCTTTGCTTTTATCTTACAGACAAGCTGCAGAGCAAGCTGTCTTTTTTTTTAAAAGGACAGTTTTTTCCTTCTATGGAGCAGCAACATACAAACACACACAATGTATATCACACATACATTTCCAGGGATGTTCTTGTACCAAAGAGGTAGGGAAGGGCTGACTCTGATCCCCTCTCACAAATACAGGCAACTTATTCCCAGCCCAGGTGGCACCGCGATTGTTACACACGCTCTGCTGGAGCTATTTATACCACAGGACGCCGTGTGCTCCTGCCGATTGCCATGTCCCTTCGCCTACTCAGGAAAAGTAGTCTGTCTGAAAGTGCAGCTCAGGCAAACAGTTGCTCTTGGTGGGTTGGGGCGTAGGTGTACAAGAGGTGAATATACCCGCCAGAGAGTGGAGTTCAGCAGAGAGAGGGAAGGAGAAACTGCCTTTGCTGGGAACGAGGGGAGGGACTTAAGAGTTTTGAGGTAGGAGTGGCACATCACTTTTGCATGCATGAGAAAGAGAGTGCTTGTACACATACACTTGCATATGCTGACATGCATCAGGGGATGCGCAAGCAAGGGCTCCATTGGAGCAGCTCTGGAGCTCCTTTTCAGTGCTGAGGCTTAGGAAAGGTCATAGAACTTTCTGGAAGGTGCCGGTCCAAATACATTGCTTCTGTTGCTCCAAGATCATTACTTCCTAGAGGAGTCCTGTATGTTCTCACTTGAAACTTATCAGCAGGACTGTGCATGGCCTGCACACAATGCTGGTCAATTATGGGGGCTGGCCATTAAGAGCCAATACAGATGTGTTTACCAAAGTAGGACTCCTCCTCATATCTGAGTATTGTATAAACTGGTAAGATAGCTGGGAGGTCGAGAATAGGCCTGAGGGTTTTTTGTATGCATTGCGAGTTAAAAATTATATAAAATGAAAATATATCTCATAGATCTATTGGCAAGTTGCACCAACATGTTATTAATTCATACAACCCGTGTATCTCTGTAGGTAGATTCAGGACTGTTTCAAGCATCTGCAGCATTAAATGTCTGAATCAGTGTTTCTTTAATTAACATCAGTGGTATTCTGGGTGCTCTGCAGAAAAAGTGATACATCCACAAACCAGTCAGACTAAATAACCCAAAGCAATGATATTTAGAGGATATCAAACCCATGTTGCACTGAAACATAAGCAAACAATGCATTGCTGGGAAAATAATTTCTTAAGGAAGATATTGACTGCAACATATCACTAGAACTGTAATTGTTTCCTAGGGAAGCCTATTTTTAAAAGTCAGTGTGTGTTGTGAGCTCAATCCCCGTTTTTCAAATGTTCCAAACCACTTGAGGCAGGTGGGAACACAGCCTATCTAAACCTTGGGTCAACCACACACTTTCAGCCTAACCTACCTCACAGAGTTGTTGGGAGGATAAAATGGAGAAGGGAATTATCTTTCCTTTCTCCCTTAGAAACGCCTTGATTCATAAATCTTGAGCAGCATAATTCTAAATCAATTGTTTAAGGGATATAAGGGCTGAGATAAATTTTGCCACTGCCAATGTAATCTTAGGATCACTGTCACTTAATAAATAGGGGATTAGCTCAGACACAGAGTTACTAGTCCTATCTGTTAGAAGAGGAATAATATATCTTGATCTTAGATCCTCATAAAAACGACATTCCAGGAACACACGTGCTAGAGAATCCATAGAACCAGAACATGGGCAGGTCCTTTAAAGGAATAATCGAAGAGGCTTTGGGTCCCCATAAGGGGGGAGGGGAAGTGGCATTTAAATGAATTAAACAACAGCTATACATTCCTTTATCTCTGTGTCCTCCCTGGATCCACCTTGATGCCTTCCAGGTTTCATGTTCAGAACTCAGTTTCCAGGCACACAAGGACCCAATTTTGATCAGGACCGCAGTGTGCAGGAAGCAGGGTCTTCAGCCTCCCTCTCTCTTCCTATACTATTTTCTCAAACCTGAAACATCCCCAGAAAATTGCCATTTGCCTAGTGAGGAAACCTACAGCTAGTCATCAATACATTTGAGTTTCCTCAACAGGGCAAAGAGTGGCTCCCTGTGGCATTTCATGTTGGGGAAATGCTGCAGCATGAGGAAGGCTGAAGCCCCTTCTCTGGTCCTGATCCAAACTGGACCCCTCTATGCATGGGGGAATTGTCCAAGCATGGGACTCACACAGCATGGCTGATTAACAGGAAGACCCAGGGCGGATGGATGAGAAATGTTAGCCCTCAGCCTCACCTATTTCACAGGGTTGCTGTAAGGACAGAAAGGGGAAACCATGTAGATGAAGGAAGGGTAGGATTTAAAAAATCCTCAAAGACAGGTAGGGGAAGATAGGGAAGAACATTTTGGCCAGCTGCAGTGTCTTTGTGAGCACTGGTTTTCCCCCTCCTGTTTCAGGAAGGCCTTTGGCCCTTTGGCTCTTAGAGTGTAGTTCACACACATGCATGAGCACATGAAGCTGCCTGAGATTGGTCCAGACCACTGGTCCATCAAAGCCAGTATTGTCTATTCAGGATGGCAGCAGCTCTTCAGTCTCAGGTACAGATCTTTTGCATCAACTACTACCTGATCCTTTTAAACTAGAGATGCTGGGGATTGAACCTGAGACCTTCTGCATGACAAGCAGATGCTCTACCACCGAGTCCCACTCCAGAACAAGACAGTTTGCTTTTTGTTTTTGGTGGGTTGGCTTATTTTATGTTGTATTTATTTATTTATGCTGTTGTGTGCTGCTTTGAGTCCCTTGGGCGAGAAGATCTGGATACCAATTAAAAAATACATTTTACAGCAGAGTTGAAAGTGTATTTTGTGCAAAAGTTCATCCTTACATAGAGCCAGCGTGGCGTAGTGGTTAAGAGTGGTGGACTCTCATCTGGAGAACCGGGTTCAATTCCCCCACTCCTCCACATGAAGCCTGCTGGGTGCCCTTGGACTAGTCACAGTTCTCTCTGAACTCTCTCAGTCTCACCTACCTCACAAGGTGCCTGTTGTGGGGCGGGGGAGGTGATTGCAAGCCGCTTTGAGACTCCTTGTGGTAAAGAAAAGCGGGGTATAAAAACCAACTCTTCTTCTTCTTCAAAATGCCCCCACCCCATCTTTGTGGATCTTGGGAGTGCAGCTATGAAAGACAATGATAATGTTTGGCCATTCCAAGGCTGGAAACATTATCCTTTAGCATTGTGATGTTATCACACAGTCAAATATGATTGTCTGTGTGGTGTGTTGTGACATCGTTATACTACCTTTCACCTCAGAAAGAATCCTCTGCTTATTTTTTTTTAATGGCACCAAAACATCTGAGTGAAGAAATCACTACAAACAGGCAGTTAACACATGAAGGAGAACCCCCCTTTTTTGTCCCCAGAATGCAGCCCTATTACACTGAGCTTCTATCAGTATATGTGTTTAAATTGTAAATGCGTTTAAAGCCAGATGAGAAATCACTTTTTTTTGGAAATCTAATTGTTTGGCACCTTTAGAAAATTGTAGTTGAGACTGACATATTTTGACTAAAGATACCCATGTGCAAATTAAATATTTGAAATCAGAGTGAGATTTAAACCCTTCCCATGCACTTTATCCCAGTCTACTACAGCCTAAATTTTTGATTGTTGTAAAAGTGCATAGGAGGGGGACAGGTGATCCCGAAAGAGCTTCTTTGAACAATGTCTTCCCACAGTCACTCCTGGCTCAATCATGTATTGCACAAGTAAAGAAAGTGATCAAAGTAAGCCAGAAGGAATGACAGGAAACCAACATGTGGTATCACATCTGGATAGTGCAGACTGACAATGCTAATGAGCGGCAGACTCTAATCTGGTGAACCAGGTTGGTTTCCCCACTCCTACACATGAAGTCAGCTGGGTGACTTTGGGCTAGTCACGGTTCTCTTAGAACTCTCTCAGCCCCACCTACCTCACAGGGTGTCTGTTGTGAGGAGGGGAAGGGAAGGTGATTGTAAGCCAGTGAGAGCCAGCAGGTGTAGTGGTTAACAGCTGTGGTTAGGAGCGGTAGACTCTAATCTGAAGAACAGTGTTTGATTCCCCACTCCTCCACATGAAGCCAGCTGGGTGACCTTGGGCTAGTCACAGCTCTCTTAGAGCTCTCCCAGCCCCCACCTACCTCACAGGGTGTCTGTGTTGGGGAGGAGAAGGGAAGGTGATCGTAAGCTGGTCTGATTCTTCCTTAAGTAGTAAGGAAAGTCAACATATAAAAAACCAACTTTTCTTCTCCTAATGCCCTTAGCCCCTATGATAAGAGCCATCTGGATTATTGTGAAGTATCAACCAATTAGAATTTTTTTGTATTAGCAAACCCTCAGTACCAGTGCCTTTATATATTTTATAGGAAGTGTGACATAACTTTGAGCCAGTGTGATGAGAGGGATGGACTGGGCACTGGGAGATCTGGGTTCGGATCCCTACCATGCTATGAAGCGCACTGGATGACCGTGAGCCAGTCACTCTTTGTTAGCCTGCCTACCTCACAGGGTTGTGGTGAAGATAAAAAGAAAGGGAGAAGTATGTAAGCTCCTGGGAGGAAGGGTGGGGATAAAAACGTACTAGAGAGAGAACTTGCATTTCATAAATGAACTCTCATTGTTAGAAGAAAAAGTTAGATTAAAACACATCAAAACAATTATGCACACCAAAATAGTCTTTGAAAACATCAGTGGGTATGACCTTGGATGCCTCCTTATCTATGGAGGCCCAGGTCACAGCCACAGCCCGGTCAGCTTTTTTCCATCTCTGCCGGGCCCGGCAGTTGGTGCCTTACCTCTCCCATCCCGACTTAGCTACAGTGATCCATGTGACGGTCACCTCCAAGCTAGACTACTGTAACTTGCTCTATGTAGGGCTGCCCTTGAGGCTGACTCAAAAACTCCAGCTGGTACAAAATGTCACAGAGAGGCTTCTTATGGGGTCCTCGTCACGGGCTCATATCATGCCAGTGCTTAAGCAGCTGTACTGGTGCCAGCTGGAATATCGGGTCAGATTCAAAGTGCTGGTTATTACCTTTAAAGCCTTACATGGTCTGGGACCTTCATATCTGAGGGACCGCCTCTCCTAGTATGTTCCCCGGAGGACTCTTCGTTCAGCTAGTACCAATCTTTTGGTGGTCCTCAGCCCGAGGAGTGTCTGTCTGGCCTCGACCAGGGCCAGGGCTTTTTCTGCCCTGGCCCCTGCCTGGTGGAATAGCCTCTCTAGCGAGACCAGGGCCCTGCGGGACCTCAAAAAGTTCAGCAGGGCCTGTAAAACAGAGGTATTCCACCAGGCTTATGGCTGAGGTCAGCTACGGTTCCTATATATAAATGCTGGCCTCCCTAACCTCCCAACTGCGGTAATACCTTGTTTTATTCAATCTGGTATTTTCCACCTGCTTGCCTAGCTGAAGTTTATGTGTATTGTGATTTGTACTTTAAGAAGTGCCTAGGTAATCTAGTATAATGTTTATAAAATTTTATAGGACTACTTTAATATGTTTTAATGCTTTTATTGATTTAATAGGACTTTTATATTTTGTATGCCACTCTGAGCCCGGCTTTGGCCAGGGAGAGTGGGGTAATACATGGAAATAATAAACAAACAAACAAACAAACAAATAATTCTTAGCTATGCTAGTTAAAACTTAATATTGGTTAAGACTGACCCCTACCAGTCAATCAACTAAAGCATTCATTGGTTCATCTACCCATTAATGCACTCCTAATAACCCCACTTCAAACCTTACAAAGCTTTATTGTATGAAACAAAACATCTTGAACAACGCTCTGAAATGATGAAAACCATCAGAAATGTAATGTAAAGCTTGCTTTAAGTTAACAAAAGATTGGCAGGGAAAATGCTTTATGCTGCTCTTTGCATAAGAATTCTAACATTGCTATTTGACAAATTCATACTCCAAGAATACCTATTTTGTGCAAGTTCAGGCACTCAGCAATGCTGGAATTGAGCTGTCCAATGTGCTGAATGCATTTGTTCTGTTGAGCAAGGCCATATCTTTCTTGACGATGGGGGTTGATGCAGATAAAGAGGTCTTTGCCAAGGCTTCTTGAGGCACAGTGCCAGGCACTAGTTCTTTTACAGAGATTCTATTTCTTTAAAACAACATTTAAAAGAAAATTTCAGTGCGCTGTTAGCAGCGGTGAAGGTGACCTTAGTTGCATTAACTGTGAGTTCTTTCAATTTCTAATATTCTCAGCAGTGACAGGCCTAAAACTGTAGCTAATCCATCTGTATCTTCATCCTCACACATTCAGTGCTACAGGCAAGTGACGGACGATACAAAACATCTCAAAGTATATAGTGTGAACAGACATATTGCAGAGGGATACCTGCATTAGTCTTTTACAGCAAAAACTAAAGATTAAGGACAAAGAGATTTATTGTGGCAAGAAATTTGATAGTCTAGAGCCCACTTCATCCAGTAGATGAACTGTGTCCTCAGATAGCCGGTAGAGAAGATCATCTGGCCATAGAGGAGAAAAAATGTAAACAGTGGGCTCAAAATCAAGGATATGCAAAAAGTGCCAAGTGGGACAATTCTTTGCAAAACTCACAAGTATACAAGGTAAGCACACTGATTATTCCTAACAGCAAAATTTAGCAATACCTGCAGTGAATGAGAAAAACCTAGTCTTGATTCAGACCCAGGCTAATTCACAAGTTTGTTGATATATTCTAATTCGGAAATTTCTCCCTTCTATGCTCATTTGTTGAAGGAGGCAATTTTCAGGTCAGCAGCAACCAAAACGCAGACACAAAGAACGATGTGGCTTCCAACACTGGGATGTTATCTAATGTTATGTAACTGACAGTGCATTCCTGAGAGGAATGCCAGCGCTGGTCTTTGGAGGCAACGCGGCTGTGCTGCCTCCCAAGATTTTGGCCATGCCGAAACCTCCTCCCGGCGTTAAAAATCCGTGCAACCCTCATAGGGTTGCACAGGAGATACGCCACGTATCTCAGCAAAAATAAAAAGGGGCGTTCCCGGCCCGAAAGGGCTTTGGAGGCTGCTTAAAGGCAGCTCCTCCCCCAGCCCAGCACTGGAACGCCCCAGGAACACCTCCTGGGACGCCATAATGCCTCGGGAACGCCTCCAGAGATGCCGGCACGGCCTTTGATGGCGTTTGGACGCTGCTGGAAGGCCCCATCGGTGTCCCAGGGTGGCGCTGCCATGGCAGTGGCCTGCAACCGGTGTTCTGGCCACTAACGCCAGCGTTAGTTGCCTGGATGCCGGCGTGGGGGACCCGAACTTTGTCACAGCGCCTTCCTGGCCTCCTAAGGGCTTTTGCCCTTAGATCTCAGGAATGCGCTGTGATAGTACCAACACGGTATAGTGGTTAGTGCTGGAGTAGGATCTGGGAGACCCAGGGTTGAATCCCCATTCCACCATGAAAGCTCACTGGGTGACCTTAGGCCAGTTACACATTCACAGCCTAATTTACCTCACAAGGCTGTTGTGAGGCTACAATGGAGGAGAGGAGGAAGGTGTAAACCCATTGGGGGAAAAGCAAACAAATAAATAAATGTGATTCATTTAGTTCTCACAGAACTAAAAATGAAAAATATAAAATGCTCTTATGTGCGTTCAGCATAATACCGAATACGCTCCTTTATCAGTCTCATTAATTTTAATACGGCTTTCCCAAGAGTAAAGGTTTAGTATTAGGCCTGTTGTGTAGTACTATTTTTCTACATATAAGCTGCCTTCTGATTAGATGGTCTTCAAAATGGCTAATGGTAGCTGAAATAAAAACATCAATAACAATTAAAAACAACAATATCAGCAGTAATAACATACAAACAAAACAGAACTATCCAACCCTGCTGCAAACATAAATCAATTGTGCATTTGGAACTTCAGTTCAATACATAAATAACACAAAGTGCATGCATACACCCATACTATGACTTTCTTAGGAACAGTTATACTGATTGCAGATGTACACTTTTCTCTAAATCAACCACTATAAGTGTGTCCACTGGGCTGTTATCGGCCAGCAAGTAGCTGAACTACTCTGATATCCATGGGTCTTGGAAGAACCTCATTGGTTGCCTTTGGCTTAGCTGCTCTGATATCACAGAAAGGCACAGTATCGAGGCAATGCAGTTATAGAGAGCCTAGAATGAGAACGAGCAACTACACCACAGTTTCAGACACACAATGGACTCGTGGATTTGTTCACATGCAATCAGCAGCCTGATAATTGCTTGAAAGGTCTCTGGAGAAGCGGCATATACATTGGTCGCGTCCACATGGTAACAATTCTCTATGGAGCTCTCACTGCCACGGCAAATGCAGAGGCATTTGCCGTGCCAATGGAGCACCACATGGTGGTTTCCCCCACACTTTGCTTGACTCAGTCTCCTGTGGCTGCCCCCCACATCACCATGAGAAGGCTTTTTAAAAAACAAACATCAGCATTTGCTGTATCACTATGACAATACACTGACAAAGCAGTTACTGGTGTGTGTTTTTAAGCCGGGGGGGGGGGGACTCTTTTGTACTGGGAGGAGGGAATGGTGGCTGTGAGGGGCTGAGGAAAGAAAAATGGCACCAATCTGGGCAGGACCTGAAAAAATGTGTACCTTTCCATCCACACTACCTTTCCATCTACACTCTCCCCCAAAAGAATGTATCAAACCATGTCTGGGAAGACTGCAGCAAAGCAATGGAAACAGAGAACGGAAATAGTTAAGGAAGGGTGTTGTGTGGATGCTCCAAAAATGCTTGCTCTGGTCTGAATGCCAAATTGGAGCAAAACCTTTGTAGAAGTAATGATTTCCCAAACAAATCAAATTGCAAGACATTTGGGAAAGTGACTCTCCACGTTCTTCCACAAATAGTCCCTGCACTATCTTGTATGGATGGGTTTTGCATCAATAACACTCAGCAGCATCCTTGCACTGCCAAGTTTAGAGCATCACCAGTCTTGGATAGTCCCTCCCATTTTCTAATGCCGCACTTTCCCCCCTTCTTTGCTGCTTAAAGCAAAGCAGGCCCTGCCCAATAGGCAGACCAGGTGGGGATCAACAGATTTCTCAAATCACACTGCAGACCAAAGGGCATTCATTACTCAAGAGTCTCTCTCTCTCTCTTTCATTCTTCTTTCTTTCGTTGCTTGTTTCCACACACTGCCCTAAAACTCAGAGCTGCTTCTCACTGGTGGCAGCCAAATCAGTAGGCGTAGGCACTGACATTTCCTCTAAAGAACTACACAACCCATTTTTATTTCAGCCGCAATCCAGAAGAAAGCTTCCTGATGCACAGCTGACGTCAGCGGTCACCCTACACTCACACTATCATAAATTGTAAAAGAAAAGAAAAGTTTGGGTTTGCAACACTGTAGTGACCCCCCACCCCAATCACTTGAACAGACGCAGACACATTTTTGACACACCTAGCATGACATTTAAACCGAGCTAACAAAGCAGATACTACCATGCAGATTGGGGCAGGCAGGATGACGCCTGCTGAACAAATGGCTCCCAATTTCTCAAGAAACCAAGTTAAGCCAAAGGCTGCAACACAATCCAGGGGGCATGTTAATATGACCTAGTGAAACATTATTCCTAGACACAAACATGGTGATGTGCCTGAGCACAAGAAGGGGACAAATGTATCCACTCTGGTCACTGCTGACCTACAGAAGAGGTACTGGGTAAGCACATTATCACCGGCATTTAAAATTGCCACTCACACTCCAGGACAAACAAAAGCCATTTTTTAAAGGGTAATGGCCAGTCATGGAAGAGCCCAAACTGGGACTGTAGTGCTGGTGCAGAATGGTTTAACCCTCAAATCCACCATGACACTTGCCCAATCTCCCCCCCCCTCTCCCAACTATTCACCCCTACAACACACAGAGCCATTTGTTCTATTACAATCCTTGGAAGATCCATTCACAGATTTAAGAACATAAGAAGGGCCCTGCTGGATCAGACCAGTGGTCCATCTAGTCCAGAATCCTGTCTCATATTAGCCAACCAGTTACTATGGAAAGCCAGCAACAGGGCATAGAGGCTGAGGCCTTCCCCTGAGGTTGCCTCCTGGCTTACTGCCTCTGAATGTGGTAGTTCCCTTTAGTCACCATGGCTAATATACACTGATAGACCTATCTGCCATGAATCTGTCTAATCCCCTTTTAAAGCTGTCTATGCCTGTGGTCATCAGCACAACCTCTAGCAGTGAATTCCACATTTTAATTACTCTGTTTAAACAAGTATTGGATGCTGGCAAGTCCTAGTATTTTGGGAGAGAAAAAAATTCTCTGTCCATTCTCTCTACCCTGTGCATAATTTTATAAACCTTTATCATGCCCCCCCCCAAGTTTTCTCTTTTCTAAACTGAAAAGTCCCAGACAATTCAGCCTTTCCTCATAGTAAAGGTGCTCCAACCCCTTCATCATCTTGGTTGCCCTCTTCTGTAATGTAATTTCCCAATATCATGTCTAGTTTGTCCCTTAAGAATGTACACAAACATTCATCCTCATCTGGTAAGAGAGACACACCCATGGAAACAAACTCCTATGTGAAGAGGTGCAGATGCATATCTGAAAGTATGCCTTTTGCATCCATATTGCAATACTTCTCGAAAATCCATTGAACTGGCTGGACCTGTCAGTCATGTGATGTCTTTCTCCTATGCTCATCTAGGGTTGTGAGTGGATTGGTGCCATCAGTGATACAAGTGGGTATACTTTGAAGCACAGGAGCTCTTCACGACACCCCAGAAACACATAACAAAAACTGCCTTTAAAAGGAGGTAGATTGATGAAGGGGAGGTCCATCAATGGCTACTAGCCATGTTGAGTAAAGGGAACCTCCATATACATATACAGAGGCAACAACCTCTGAACACCAGTGCTGGGAAGCAAAATCAGAGGAAGGTCTTGGTTTGTTGGCCCTGCAGGGCAACTGGTTAGCTGTTGTGAGAGACAGGATGCTGGGCTATATAGACCACTGATCCGATCCAGCGGGCGTTTCCTATGTTCATAACTTTAGATGTCTTCTTTTACTCAGATTTCCTTGGAATGAACATTGAACCCAGGATTTGGGTATGTCCCAGATGAAGCCCCAGCTAGAATCCGCAGAGAAACCCATAATCTCTCGCTTCATCAGCTCAGCACTGATGTGAAACCTAAACAGCATGCAGATTTGTCTGCTTGTGTAAGCTGTGCTGATTCACCATAGCTGCTAATGGACTGATCAGAAAGTAATCAGTCTGAACCTGTCCAAAACTCACTAGATGGCCTTGGGCGAGCCAGTCACTCTTGCCAAGGAGGGATACTGACCTACTTTAGAGGGTTGTCGTAAGAACTGCAACAAGAAAATGTACAGGGAAAGCCCTGCTGGATCAGAGCAAGGGTCGTTCTGCTCTAGCAACCTGTTTCACATAATGGTTTTCCCAGGAGGTGTACAAACTGGACACGGGGGCAGCAGCCCCTCTCTGTGCTCTCCAACTACCACCTCTAGACATAACGGTTCCATTTAGCCTACATGGTAGATAATAACTGATTTAGCCGCTTACATTGGCCTTTTTTAAAAAAGTCACCTGAGATATAAATGCCATGATGAATAGTACACATTTATACAGTGCTTTTGGAAGTGTCCACAGCACTCCTTGGGTGTTTTCCCCCAACAAAATTGCCCTCTGCAGTTCCAGCACCATTAAGTCCATTAAAAAAAAAAAGACCAAAAAAAGAAAGTAATTGCTCTTTGTGTTTAAAAGGGGAAAAAATCTTTGCAACATTTTAAACAAAAACTTCAGCCTTTACTGGGAGGGAGGGAGGGAGGGAAGATGATAGATAGATAGATAGATAGATAGATAGATAGATAGATAGATAGATAGATAGATAGATAGATAGATAGATAGATAGATAGATAGACAGACAGACAGACAGACAGACAGACAGACAGACCTTGGGCGGGGGCAGCTTCAAGAGAGAGAAATAAATGGGCCATGTTGTGCTAATGAAGGAAGATTTGAAGGGTTTTAATCCTAAAATACTACTACCCTTTCAAAACAACTGAGAGGGAGAGAGGGGCACACATTGCTTTCGAGCAGTAGTCTCCAGTAGGAGCCTCCAATTAAGTATGCTATCGCTCCAGGTCTGGAAAAGGTCATGGGGCTACTAGTGTTGCCAACCTCCAGGTGGGTCTTGGAGATCTCCTGGAATTACAATTCCTCCCCCTCCCCAACCCTGCCGTCTCCAGGCTTCTCTCCCAAATCTCCAGGAATTTCCCAACCCGAAGCTGGCACTCCTATGCTACACTGCCATGCACCCCTGCTTCACTACACTACTCATGTTTTACACCTTGGCTGTTGCAGTTACGGGTGGCTGCTTATTTCTGGTTAGCACCCCCTTTGTTCCCAGTGAGTTTTAGTTTTGCTCAGGGGATGTTGTTTTGCACGTCACACTTTGAATTTGGCTGGTACACCAAGAGACAACCAACTATGAATTGAGATATGCAGGACAGGGGATGAAAGGCATGCCGGGTCAGGCCAGTGCCTGGACAAGAGACCCCCAGGGCACACTAAGCATAGTGCCTGGGCTGTGAGTGCCATAGAAGAAAAGTGGGGTGTAATTTGAGTGGGGATGGAGGTGGAGCCATTCATTTACTCATTTCAGATGTATATACCATGCTCTCTGCCATCAGGATGATACCCAGAGCAGATTGAAAACAATGATAAATTCTCAAATCACAACAGGAAAACAACCCCTGCCTATTTAAAAAAATTAAAAGCTATATCAAAACCCAGCAAGGCACGATCAAGCACACAGTACAAGAAACGTTGAGATTTCCAGCAGAAGACAAACCAGCTTGTTAAAAACTATCCAAAATGGCTGCCTTTTAACCAAACGCCAGAACTCCAGCGGAGAAGTGGCCAGACATGCCACTGTTGGCAACACATTGCAGAATGTGGGAGTCACTACAGAGAAGCTGTGGCACCGTGCCCTCATAGCTGTTACTTCTGTGAAAGGCAGGGCATGGAACACTGCCTCTCTCACAGATCAGAGGGAACTGGGAGGGACTCCCAAAGGTAGACCAAAACCAAGACCTCATTGGTCAAGTGTCCTGGGTAAAAGCTGCCACAGACACAATAATGCATACAAGCTCTCAGGGGATATTTCTTTTGGTAGCATTTAGCACCACAGTAGGTGGTTTCTATAACAGGATTGTGGTTGTTCCCTTCGTTCGTACATTACATGATGTCTGCAAATGTCCTCTGGTGCACTTCTGATTATTCATTGGGAATTCCCTCCTGTGAAGGCTCAGAGAATCTTTGCAATCATCTAGAGATGAGCGTAACTGTTAAATCTCTTGGTATACCAACCAAATTCAAAGTGTGACGTGCAAAACAACATCCCCTGAGCAAAACCAAAACTCACTGGAAGCAAAGTAGAAACACTCCTGAGAGATGATCTGTACTTAGTTCTATAATAATGTAGATGAAGAAGTGGCAATTGTCTCCTGGTGGATGTTACTTATTTGTACTCAGTCATGTGCAATAGTTCTATATGTGCTTGTCAGGGAAGGCCTATGGTTGAGTGGCAGAAAGTTACAGGTTCAATCCCAGGCACCGTCAAAAAGATCAGGTAGTAACTGCTGCAAAAGACCTCTGCCTGATACTCTGGAGAGTCACTGTCAAGCAGGCAACCCCAACCTTGACAGACCAAGGGTCTAACTCGGTATAAAGCAACTTCAGTGTGTTCATACATGAAAACACATTCCCTATTTATACTGCAGCACCAGTTTAATCCTTGAGGGAGTTGTGCTAACAATCAGCATTGCAAAAGTCTGACTAATTTATCCAGTGATCAGGAAGAAAAAGTGGATTTCAGTTCCTCTGGAAACTGAAACAGATTTGCAACACCAGCTAAGGGGGGGGGGGTCATTCCTTAGCATCTTGCAGACAATTTAACCTTTTGAATAATGACTGGGGGGATCAAAGCCTGTCCTTCTAGGTTCTTGTTCTTTTCCCACCTCTGATCTTCCTAGGGTTTAAAAATATATCAACAGGTACAGGGTTGGCTAGAGCCCTTCTCATTCAAGTCAATTTCCTTAAAAAAAAAAAAAAAAAAAGCAAGAAAAAAGCAAAAGACCATTAAATCCAGACCACCCTGTTCGAAGTGTGCAGAGAATGCCAGAGTTCAGATGAGTGTGCACGCGTCACCATGCTGCAGTTCTAATTGCACCCAAAATAACAGGAAGGGGTGCAGGAGAGAGATGGGCCCGGATTGGCTCCGTTAATGCTCAAATTACACAGCAGCCCAACGGCAACGATATTACTAAGTACTACACTGAGGGATCATTTATTTTTAGATTGATGCAGGCGTTGTTCCCCCGCCGCCCCCTCCCAAGCCTAGAGACATCTTGTAAATGTATTCCCCTCCAGGCCTGTCTGTTAAAATGCCCAAAGTGATTTAAATATTGTACATGTTACAGAGGTGTGTTCTGATATTTCGACGCAATAAGAGTTAGAATGTTGTTTTTATTATTTTAGGAACTGCTTCTGCTAACATTATTTTGGGGGGGAGAGACAGAAGAGTGGGCTATTTTTAGTGCTTGGATGTTTAACTCAGCAGAAGGATGCAAGTTCTGTTGCCTCCTCCTCCTTTTTCCCTGAAAAGGGTTTGGTGTCATTATCAGCAACCCAGCAGGGTAGGAATTCAACAGGTCCAACTTAGTTTTCTTCTGCTCTGCATCTTCATTTTGGGTAATGTCTCACCTGTGTAACAATCCGCTATTGAAGGCACAATGGTGGTCCTAGAAGCAGGACACACACACCAGGAAAAAGATGGTGGTCCTAGAAGCAGGACACACACACCCCTCCAATCTATGGTGGCAAATCTGGAGTCTAGGCAGTTTCACACAAACCCTAAAAGGTTCTACATCTGCTCTTGGGAAACAATCAGGAAAATAGAAGCTTGGAAGAAAGAGAGACATAAACACAGTGTCGCAAAGTTGGCAGAATAGAAGAAAATGATGCCTGTTGTATCAGAGAGCCAGTGTAGCATGGTGGTTAGGGTGTTAGACTAGGATCTGAGAGACCCAGGTTTGAACCCCCGTTCTTCCCTGGAAGCCTGCTGGGTGACCTTGGGCCAGTCATACACTCTCAGCTTAAAGTAACTCACAGGGTGGTTGTTGTGAGGATAGAGGAGGGGACAGTGATGGGGGAGAAACTTACAAAATACATTTTTTTAAAACAGTCCATGGGGTCACTTCATTCAACACCATGTTCCAGCAGCAGCCCACAATATGCCTCTGGAAGCTCATATGCAGGGCATGAAGGCAAGAAGACTCCCAGGTTTTTTGTCTCCCAGCAACTGCTGGTCCTTCCAGGTACACCACCACTGAACATGGAAGTTCCATTTAGTCTCATGACTAATCACCACTGACACATCCCTCGGTCTAAAGCGGTCTAGGCCAGTGGCTAATCTGAGTTCACTGTAAATCCATAGCAAAAGCCCTGCTGAGATCAGACCAAGAGTCTATCCCAATGCAACTTTCAATGGATTTAGGTCTTGGACAACCTAGGTTCAATTCCCAGTTCGGCTATCCAAGTTAAATCACAATCTGCTACCCTACTAAAATGTTTATTAGCTGACCTGGCCTCACTTACCCCTGCCAGTAAACTGTGGTTTAAAAGGAAAACAACGGAAACTACTTTTGAAAATCTTTACTTTTCAGCTCAGTGACTTGGAGGTTATTTTCACTTACCACAGGCAACCAAACAAGGGACTGTTACTAACCAACATCTTAGCAGCAGTTTTAGACTATTGTTAATTTATTTATTTGCTTTCTTCACATGTACCCGGCCTGTCTCCCCATGAGGGGAGATTTACGTCCCACCCCCAGTTATATCATTTTTTAACCGAGCGCCAGGAGGCCAAACCCTATTCTGCATCATCACCATCTAGGAAAAAGTATACTATATCCCCCATTATTTATGGGTATGTACAGTTCTGACGGCCTTGGGTACATCTGCATGATGACCGGCTCCTGTATGAACCTCCTAAGTTGAACTTATTTAGAAGGTGAAGATTCACCTCCAAACCATGAAAAGCTTCAGCCACCCGTTTGCAGACATTAAGCCTTTGTTAAAGAGACAGGACATTTCCCTTCAGGTCTGTTGGCAACCCTCTATGGCAGTGGTGGCGAACCTATGGCACGCATGCCAGAGGTGGCACTCGGAGCCCTCTCTGTGGGCACACGCGCCATCGCCCCAGCACAGAGTTTGCCTGAGTTCGTTGCCCCGGCTGAGGAGGCTGGGGACCAGCGGTGCCTTCCTGGCTCCTCTGGAAAGCACTGGGCTCCTTCCCAGTGCCTTCTCCGCAGTCACCGGCTGCGCGCTCCGGAAGTGAAGACAACGACGAGCCTTTTGCCGAGGACTGGAAGAGGTGGAGCTGGGACAGGGCTGGACTGGGAGTGGGACGCCTGGGCGGCCATCTGCGGCAGGCTGGTTGGTGACTGCAGCGAGGGGGATTGGCGGTGAGGGCCAAATGGGGGCCCACCTGGCGTTTGTGCTGGAGCCGAGCCCTTCGCTTAGCTCGGGTTTCCACTCTGCTCGTTCATGCAACCGAAGGTGCCTCTGAGTGCATGCAGAGGGCTGTCCCCAACATCAGCCCCCCCCGCATAACAGTCTTTTAAAATTTGTATGAAGATAACAGTTGGGGAAAGAACCAAACTGAAGGGTGGGGGCTATGCTCCAGCTGCTTTCCTTCCCCCACTCGGCTGCCCATGCAGGGTTGCCAACCTCCAGGTAGTAGCAGGAGATCTGCTATTTCAGTTCACCTGGAGAAAATGGCCACTTTGGCAATTGGACTCTCTGGCATTGAAGTCCCTCCCCAAATCCCACCCTCCTCAGGCTCCGCCCAAAAACCTCCCGCAGGTGGCAATGAGGGACCTGGCAACCCCTAGCCCCATGTGGACTTCTAGCTGTGTTGGCACTTTGCGATAAATAAGTGGGTTTTGGGTTGCAGTTTGGGCACTTGGTCTCTAAAAGGTTCGCCATCACTGCTCTGTGGTTTGGCCACGTAATGGGCATTACACACTGTAAGAATATGGCATAAAGCAAGGTCTTCTACACAGTGGTGCCCTCCATAGGTAAGCCTCTCAGGTCGTCTGAAGCATTTAGGAGTGTGAATGAAACCTGTCTATTCCAGAGGACCTTGGAAGAACTGGGATGAAGTAGGGGGTGAAGTCTGCCACTATTATTCATGGCAAGGGAACAGGAGTTCTGAACAGATCCTCCAGGGAGATTTATGTGGCCAGGTTGCTTTTGCAGTGGGGTGGGGGGAGGAACCCACAGGCAAACCTGCTCAGCAATTTGGTGTCAAAGCCAGTGACTTTTCTCTCCTTTCTCTCTGTATAACCAGAGTGCCAAAGAGCCTCTGCTCAGGGGCACCGTCTCTCCTACACTCATCCTGCTTTTGCTTTTATTGGTTCAGGTAGAGAGTTACACTCCACTTTTCCCTTTTTCATACTCGTTTGTTGAATAATGGCCACTTTCAGGTCAGCAACAGACAAAACTCAGACAACTACGTGGCTTCCAACACTGGGATATTGCCTAATTATATGTACCTAATAATTCCACCATGGTATAGTGGTTAGAGTGTCAGATTAGGATCTAGGAGATGCAGGTTCAAATCCCCACTCCGCCATGAAAGCTCACTGGGTGTCCTTGGGCCAGTCATACACTCTCAGCCTTACTCACCTACCTCACAGGGTTGTTGTGAGGATAACATAGAGGAGGGGAGAACAATGTAAACTGCTTTGAGTCCCCACCAGACAAACAGAGGGGCATAAATAAATACATTGTATATAATATTAATTTGTTAGCTACCATGGGATATAAATAAATAAATGCCCCTAGTTGAACTGAAGGTATTTTGTATGCAAAACATTCTCCCCCCTGACTTCTAACTCCTTTTCCAAATCCTTCCGCTGTTTGCTCCCTCTTTCTGGAGTTTTCTCTCTACCTTCCCACTTAGTTGGGGGGGAGGTCAGAAAGCAGCTACTGGGCAATATGGACAAGTGCTATACAATATCCAAGGAGAAATCAGGGTAAGATGCCCGAGACCTCTATAGTGTAGGAAGGAGATCAAAGAGCCTCCCAGGGGAAGGAAGTCTGTCGAGGATACCACTGTGCCATGGAAACTCCTCTGAGGGAATAAGACATATGAGCTTCTTCAGAGCTAGAAGACCAAAGTTGACTGAAGGGGAAAGAAGCTTCCTGGAGGTATGAATTTTAGACAGTTTGGTGCGGAGCAGATTTCCCTTTACTTTAACACTCCCAAATACTTTATCAGGAACTTCTAGTTAGCCAAGACTTTTCTCCTCTAACATCAGTATAAGCCGGCGCAAAGATCATGCCTGCAGGTCATCTCAAGAAATGTGGGTCCCAAGAACGAAAGACCCAAATAGCACCCTCCCCCTTACTAATTAACACTTCCTGAAAAAAAACAAAGAAAACTCAATTTCTTGAAATTTCACCTGCCTCTATGCAAAACTTTAACAATAATAAAAGCACACGTTTGTGCGTAAAGGTTTGTTTTTTGTTCCCTTCCATTGCTTATATTTTCTGGGTTCACAAACATACATGCATTTAAATGCAAGCTTCTATAGGCAAATATTAATATTGTAAGATGTTCCAGTAGCCATGGTAGAAAGAAGAGTGTCGTGTACATTGGGGTATTATCTGATATTATTAATGTCTGTAGATTTTTTTCTGAGTGATATGCTGCATGCAATCTTTTAAACTCATGTGTCGGACTAGGACCTGGGAAACCCACGTTCAGATCCCTGCTTGTGCCATGGAAGCTTGCTGGGTGACCTTGGGCCAGTCACACACTCTCAGCCCTGACCCTAGTAGCTAGTATTTGGATGGGAGACCTCCAAGGAATACCAGGGTCGTGACGTGGAGGCCGGCAATGGCAAACCACCTCCAAACGTCTCTTGCCTTGAAAACTCTACAGGGTTGTCATAAGTCAGCTGTGACTTGGCTGTAAAAAAAAAAAGCCACAAAGGAGGGAAGGCGGCATGGTATAGCCTGATCTCATCAGACCTTGGAAGCTAAGCAGGACTGGTACTTAGATGGGAGACCACCAAGGAAGGCTCTGCAGAGGAAGACAAAGGCAAACCACCTCTGCTTCTCACTTGCCTTGAAAGGCCCTTGCTGAGGTTGTCCTAAATTGGTTGTGACTTGACGGAACTTATGTATGTAAACATAGGTCATAAATCTGGAGGTGGGGGCAGGTGTTCACTGTATTTTAGAAAATTTCTCAGTAAAGAGTAATATTAAAATGGAGCAGGAGGCCCACTGAAAGCTCTCCCATCATTCCTCTTCATTTCAGTGGGGTCTGAGCAGGAGAACTCTCCAACGGATTGTCCTCCGCAGGTTGGATACCCCTCCTCTTCTGCCCTAGATGACGTCCAATCTGGCTCCTGAAGGTAGAGCTTTGCCAGGCATCATAGCAAGGCTGGCCCTGAATCTTGATTAACCAGCATGCTAATTATCCGCCTGTTTTGTTTGGATGTGGTGTGGGAGGCAGGTAAGACAATGGATCCCCTAGGGAACAGGCTGTATGGCAGGAACCACCCGAGGGGCTTCCGCAGAGCTGTGGCAGCTCCCTTGACAGAAAGAGAGACTCTCGGGGCCTGGAAGCATAATATGGTGGGGGTGGTTGAAAAGTGGGAGGAAAGGAGAAAACACAGAAGCCTTCTGGAGGTGTATTGTGACTCTTTCAGGACAGTAAAAATAATGCCTTCATTTGAATCAACACAAATTCATAACACGGCATGGCAGCCTTCAGGTTACACAGAACTCTTACCGCAAACGCAGTATTTTCAAAGTGAGTTAGAACATAAGAAAAGCCCTGCTGGAGCAGACTAAGGCCCATCAAGTCCAGCAGTCTGTTCACACACTGGCCAACCAGGTGCCTCTAGGGAGCCCACAAACAAGACAACTAAAGCAGCACCGTCCTGCCTGTGTCCCCCAGCACCTAATATATTCGGCATTCTCCTCTGATCCTGGAGAGAATAGGTATGCATCATGACTAGTATTCATTTTTGACTAGTAGCCATGGATAGCCCTGTCCTCCATGAGCATGTCCATTCCTCTTTTAAACCCTTCCAAGTTGGCAGCCATCACCACATCGTGGGGCAGAGAGTTCCACAATTTAACTATGCGTTGTGTTAAGAAATACTTCCTTTTATCTGTTTTGAATCTCTCACCCTCCAGCCTCAGCAGATGACCCTGCATCTTGGTATTATGAGTGAGGGAGAAAAGCTTCTCCCTGTCCACTCTCTCCATACCACGCATCATTCTTTAGACCTTTATCATGTCTCCCCTTAACCGCCTTCTTTCCAAGCTAAACAGCCCTAAACATTTCAACCGCTCCTCATAGGGCAGTTGCTCTAGCCCCCTGATCATTTTAGTTGCTCTTTTCTGCACCTTCTCTAGACAGCCTTATAAAATGACAAAACTACATTGTGAAGTTTGGTTGGTCCTAACAGAGGAATTATTTTATTGTCACTGTGAATGTTGTTCTAAGGGACTAAAGCGGCTTTTGGTCCCTTCTGGAATCCATTCGTTCAATCGAGTTCTTACCACACAAACTTTTCTCATCGTCAGAATCACCATGGGGTAGACAGGTCTGCTCCATCTTGTCTCAGAACACCTAACTCTATGCAGCACTCCTGTTTCGCCAACAACGCAGACTGATGGTTTCGTCTGGTTGTTCCCTAAACTTTAAGGAAGCTTTAAGGAAGATTGATCTTGCACTCAGCTCCTTGGCAGAGAGAGAGAGAGACTTAAACCGTCCTTTAGGAGATGAGAAGCACTGGAGCCTGTGTGTTATCTATCAAGAGTTAAGTCAAGTACGGCCCATCTTATTCCAGAGAAACTCTGCAGCGCAGGACCCAACAAGACAAACACACAAACCCCACATCAGGGGCTTTTCTGAAGGGGCATGACAGGAAATGTGGGTGTGGCTTATTGCCATCCTTTCGTGCCAGGCCCCACCAGCTGACTGTCCACTGCATGAATCCTACTTCCAGGCTTCAAGGTTCTACCCCTTGAGTGCAAAGCACTCTGGCGGCAGCACCTGTTCCCTATATTGTTGCTAATTCTGGTAACTTACAAATGACATTACCAGGCCACCCACTATGTGTAGACTTGACAACAGGCCTGGAGAGAAGTCTCCCATCTCTTGTTGGTAAAGGTAAAAGGTAATCCCCTGGGCAATCACCGGGTCATTCATGACCCATGGGGTGATGTCACATCCCATCGTTTACTAGGCAGACTATGTTTATGGGGTGGTTTGCCACTGCCTTCCCCATCTCTTATACAGAGGCTTAATAGGAGCTGTTATTTGCCAGGTACTGTTATTTACCTCTGTGCCGTTAAATGTTTCAGCTGCCTATTTTCACACATTAGGCCTATATTAATGAGATAGGACATTTTTCTCCTGGCAGTTGGCAACCCAGTTGGGGCAAGAAAGTGAAACTAGTTATCTGGGCATCACCTTTTATCCTGCCTTTCCTCCACATGTACATGCAGGGTTGCCAACTTCCAAACCACTCTCTACTGAGCCTTTAATATGTGTTTGATGTGCAGCAAATACCAGGCAGGAGATGTGATTTACCTTCGTGCCAAGAAAAGGCTTTAACTGCCCATTCTCACACATCAAGCCTCTTCAAGAGCCAGGACATTTGTTCCCTGACTGCTGGCAACATGATGTACATGGTTCTCTCTTTCCCATTGTAACCTCACAACAACCCTGTAGGGTAGGTGAGGCTGAGAGACACAGACAGAGAGAGAAACTGGCACAATGTCACCCAGTGAGCTTCATGGCTGATTGGGGATCTACTTTCTCCCCCAGAGAATATGTCAAATTTTGACTCAACAAGGAAGAATAAGATGACCTGTGGTTTTGGCGGGGGGCATGGGATGACTTTGCACCAATCCAAGACCCTTGCCCCACCTTTCTTCTGCCAACCCAACTGGAACCAGAGCCTGGTGGCGATATCGTGACAAACCCCAAACAAATCAATACGGTGTTCGCTGCCTACTGAGACAGCTGGGTCCCTTTTGGAAAGGGGAGGTGCACTTCACACATTCCAAAATTCCTATGCAGCAACAGAAGGCCCTTCCATGTGGGAAACAATACGTAACCTGGGTGCAGATGGCCACATATAGTGATCACATACATTTGACTGCACTGGAGACATTCTGGGGAGCCTCGTGCATCAGAAGACCATCCCAAAGCACAACTTCGTAGTACGCACCTTTGCAGAAAAAACTACATGTGGGCCATCACAACCTGTGGCTGCCAGCTACATACAAGCTGCGTGTAACACTACGAACAAATTTTGTAATGTGAAGTGTTATGTTTACACACTGTCCCACCAACAAACATTGTGGCCCTTGTATAAGAGGGCGAATATAGTCAGATGACTTGTCCCCATAGGCTGATTCAAACTGGGGTGACAGAAATAAAACTAAACCAACCCTGCTTTGGGGTAGGGAATGTTTTTGGCCCAAGGTTGCATGGATCAGCCTCTCATCCTGGGTCCTTGCTTCCTTACAGAACATCCAGCCTTCTTCTACTGCTATCCAAAAGATCTCACACCATCTACACCTTCAGATAATTTAAGACAGTGGCACGCTTTTATACCGTTCACAATTTTATGAACTGTCTGTCCCCCTAAACAATGGAAGGGGCATCATTTCACCCTCTGTTCCTTCCAAAGCCCAGTCACAGACCTCCCCAAAAAACCCTCTTCAGCCCGAGCTCCATAAAAGCACAGCTTCATTCCATTACTTACAGAAAAAGCTCTACCTCTCGTTTTAGAACATCAAGCCAAGTGCAGCCTGATCTATGCATATTTACTCAGAAGAAACTCCAGAGATATTCAGCAAGCCTTATGCCCAGGCAAGTGTGTATAGGATTGCATGCAATGACAGATTTAGCTTGATTTCACACCCAGGTTTGCCAGCAGCGTCAACTCAAGAGGGAACCACAGCTTGTGCGGTTCATGTGTTCGTAGACCTTTAATTGACACATGTAAACATTTCAAGAGCACCTGCAAAGTATTTCAGATCCATTTTGCGCAGCCCAGGTGGCACACACTGAGTATGTGCGTACACTCGCCAAGGAGCCACAGTCAGTCTCTGAGGTGTGGACATGTGCAACACACATGTACAAACACATGTCACAGTCACACTTGAAAGGTAAAGAAAAAGATGTAAAATAAGAATATGATTCGCTACTCCCAAGGTTCACCCTTAAGACTAGCAAGTCCAGATTCTGGGCTGCTTCATTGGGTGAAAACGCACGGTTGCTTCAGCCTCCTTTATTCCCTGTTTCAGCCAGGATTCAGCCAGGATCGAACGCATGTTCGGCAAAACGCACGCGTTCGATCCTGGCTGAAACAGGGAATAAAGGAGGCTAAAGCGACCCTGCGTTTTCACCCATTTGTGGCTTTGGAAAGGTTATTTCCTGATACTTTTACCACTGGAGGTTTCTCTCCCCCCCTTCAGAAGGAGACTCCACTGTAGATTTTAGGGTCACAGAGAAGGCACAATTCCAGCAGGGGCCCCCTTTCTCCATCACAATTCTCCAGTGAGGGGAAAAGCTGCACTCTGTGAAATCTCCCTTCTGTCCAACTCTTAATAGGAATGCTCTTCCCGGGTCTGCACCTGGCCAAACCCTAGTGGTAAGATGCCAGAAAGAATGTTCCTCCACTCTTATAGCATGGGGGGGGGGGAGGGAGAGCGCACACACCCCAGTTAAAAGCCGCTGCTATTCCCACCATGCGCCCTCTGCATGCTCCCAAGTGCCCTCCTGGCTATACACAACCTCCCTGTCGGTGCCCCGAGGTTACGCCCTGTCCCAAATCCCTCTCCCTGGCACCTCTGAAGCAGCCCTTCAGCCCGAGTGGGTTGTATGGCACCTGGAGGGGGTCCACTGGGGCTGAGGGCCCCTGGGACGAAGCGGGGGGGGGCAGGAAAGAGGCTGGGGGGGGCAAGGAGGGAGCCTGGCCCTGGCCCAAGGAAATGTGGGAGGTGGGTCTCGGCGAGGGGGGGGGAGTCTGCAAAGAAACGCCTGGAGGTGTCCTCCAGAGGCCGGGGCCCGGCGCCCGAGGGAGGGCCGGAAAGCAGGGGGAGGCCGACTCACGCGTGCCGTCGAAGCGGGTCGCGATGGTATCCAGGAAGGTGTTTTGGGGAGCCAGGAGGCCCCTCATCACCGGCATTTTAGGACTGGCTCCAGGATTCCTCCATCGTCCAACGGGGGGCGGGGGGGAAACAGAGTTCCAGAAGTCTTGGAAGAGAAGAGGCTGGCTGGGGGGGGGGGAGACGCCCCGAGCCTCCTCGGGTCAGAGCAGCGGGGGGCCGCCCGCCCCCTCCTCAGGCTCGAAGGCGGGAGCGCCGAGGCGACGGGCGGGCGCCAGGCGTCTGCTGCGGGGCTGCCCAGCGGCGTCCGCCCGAAGAGAGGCGGCGACACGAGGGAGGCAGCCCGTCGAGGGCATCCGCCGCCGCCCGTCCCTCCGCTGACGGCCCGGACGGCGGAGCCCCGCAAGCCCCCGGACGGGAGCGGTGGGGAGCCGGATCCCCGCTCGGAAGCCCCTCGCTCCACCCGCCGAGCCGCGGGGGCTCACGGCCGGCCCCCGCCCCGCCTCCCCCCGCCGCATCTCCGACGGCCAGCCCCGGCCGGCGGCAGCAGCCGTCGCGGGGGCCGGCGGGCGCGGCACGCCCGGCGCATCGTCCCCGCCGCCGCCCGCCTCGCCGCCTGCCCGCCCGCCCCGGAGACGCTCGGCCGGGCCGTCGGAGCGGGGCGAAGGGGAGCCGCCACCGGGAGCGCCCGCCCGCCCGCCGTCCTCAGCCGCCGCCAGCCCCGGCGCGGCGCCTCCAACTTGGGAGTTGCCATAGTGACTCCAGACACACCTTCCAGGAGCAGCCGGCGGGGGGGAGCCGGGACCAGCCCCTCCCTCCCTCCCTCCCTCCCTCCCGGCCTGAGGGGTTTGGGCGAAACCGCACGGGCGCTTGAGCCTCCTTTCTTCCCTGTTCCAGCCAGGATCCAGCCAGGATCGAACGCACGGACGTTCGAAGAACGTTCGTGCGTTCGATCCTGGCTGAATCCTGGCTGGAACAGGGAAGAACGTCCGCTGCGTTCGATCCTGGCTGAACGTTCTTCGAACGTCCGTGCGTTCGATCCTGGCTGGAACAGGGAAGAAAGGAGGCTCAAGCGACCGCGCGGTTTCGCCCTGAAACAGTAGCTGGCCGGGTC
Source organism: Euleptes europaea (assembly GCF_029931775.1). Classification (NCBI taxonomy): domain Eukaryota; kingdom Metazoa; phylum Chordata; class Lepidosauria; order Squamata; family Sphaerodactylidae; genus Euleptes; species Euleptes europaea. Next base: position 157,845,478 of record NC_079312.1, read on the forward strand.
GCCACGAGTCGGAAGCGACTGAACGGCGCTTAACACGCACACGCGCATCTGGGCGGGAAAATGGGATCGCGCCGCTGCCTTGCGAGGGGAGGGGCCGGACGGTCGACGCCCCAGCAGTCCCAGCTACAAGCAGGAAAGGGGTGTGTGTGTGCCACGGGGGACCTGAGGACCCCCCGGAATTACCCCTCCTCTCCAAACGACAGGGATCAGTTCCCCTGGAGAAAAGGGATGCCTTGGAGGGAGGACGCGATGGCGCTTAACACGCGCAACCGGGAGGGCAGACATCAGTTCCCCTGGAGAAAAATGGCTGCTTTGGCCATTGGGCTCTATGGCATTGAAGCCCCTCCCCTCCTCAGGCTCTGCCCCCGAAACCTCCCGCCGGTGGCGAAGAGGGACCTGGCAACCCTTCCTGCCTGGGGGAAGGGTTGCAATAGAGCAAGAGCCGACGACCTGCGGCTCCACTGCAGCCTGCATGAAGCCCGTGGAGGGAGACTCTCCATATGATTGGCTACCTCACCCAAGTCCCTGGGAAAGGCCTAATTGTGTGACCCTCTAGGGCCACCATATATTCGCTTACCCTGGTCCTTTCAGGGCAGCCTGAGTCCAGGGCCTATGGGGGGAGTAGGGGGTGGGATGGGATGGGAGGGCCATTGGGCTCTGCTCTCACATTCAAAGGCCTCAGATGGAGACTCCAGAATAATTGGTGTGTTTGCACAGGGGGGGAAAAACTAGGAAAACACTTGTTAAATAAAAAGGAACGTTTATTACAAGTGATTGCATTGTGTTTTGTGTATCTTAAAAGTGTTAATTTGTTAAATGTAAACATTTAAAATACACCACAATTTTGGTCACCCTGTCTGGCATTTCTTCATTTTTAATATACTGGGAGAATGAAAGTGGCTGGCGTGTGTGTTTCTCTCTCTCTCTGCCTCCAGGCCAGGAAAAGCTTCACCTATGTACATTTCTCCATCCAAGGCTGCTTGCAAAAGGCAACTTTTTATTTTGGAGAGAAGCTTCCTGCACTTCTAAGCTTGCAGAAGCTTCTTCCAGTCTACTCAGCTGGTCACAATGGTGCCTGGATAGAAGCATTCTTTGTTCAGCGGTGCTCTATTTGGTTTTGCACAATGCATATTAGGCCTGCCACCCTGCCTGGATTGAACATGGCAAACATGGTCACTATTGTAAGCTGTGCTGTTGTACAGGCCACGAATAAATGGTTCTCTCCCCAGACTGTGCTCAGCCTCAGACATGGTGGAAGGTGGCTTGAGCCACATCTGTCGGCATTGGAGGAGAGTGGTGAAATTGGTTTGCCCAGACAGAGTCTGGTTTAAGGTTGCCGGTTCTGGGTTGGGAAATTCCTGAAGATTTGGGGGTGGAGCTTGGGGAGGGTGGGGATTGGAGAGAGGAGGAACTCAGCAGGGTGTACTGTCATAGAGTCCACCCGCCAAAGCAGCCATTTTCTCCAGAAAAACATCTATGGTATCTGAAGATCAATTGCAGTTCCTGGAGATCTCCAAGACCCCACCTGGAGATTGGCAACCCTAGTTGGTAGAGTGAACACATGTGTACATATGTGTGTGTGTGTGTGAGAGAAAAGACCTGAACAGAAGCTGTTTAGAATATGGAGGCAGCAAACGAATGAGGATTTGGAGGGTTTAGATAGGGATGCTCCTTTTGAGCAAGCACCGATGGCCTGTGTTCTTGTTTCTGCACGAAGAATGGAATTCGTGCAGTAATCATTAGAATCCAGCACCTGGCTTGTGTGCCTTTAATTTAAGATTAAAATCCCTTTCCCCAGTACCAGACAGCCAAAGATGTCTTTTGCATTGGCTGAGGGTAGATACCTACAAAAGTACTTGGATGATTACTGACTGTAGAAACGGCACCTGAACAAGTGAAGATCTGTATGATAAAATGGATGCAAAATTTCAGTGAGATGATACCCATGCAAACATGGGGGAAAATGTGGAGAGAAGAAATCAAGTTTTCCAGCTCACAAGCAATTAGAGAGAACTGGTACAAAATGTTCTATAGATGGCATTTTGCTCCAAAGGATTTACAAAAAATGTACAAATCAAACTACACAAATTGTTGGAAGTGCTCTGAGATTGAAGGAACTTATTTTCACCAGTGGTGGACTTGCAAGAAAGCACAGAAGTTTTGGAAGAAGATTATTTCAGATGATGTTTCAGGTGAACTTTGATTTACAAGCCAAATATTTTCTATTAGGAATAGTCCCACCTCAAATTAAATCTACAAACAAAGAACTGTACCAATATGGGATGACGGCTGCTAGAACACTGTTTGCAAAATACTGGAAAGAAAGGAAGACACCAACGCTAAAAGAGTAGATTACAAAAATGTTTGATTATGCATCCATGGCAAAATTAACTAACTTGCTTCAAAGAAAGATGATGGAAGAACACGAACAAAGATGACTACCTTTCTATGACAGATATGTTTTAGATTAGCAGTAATATAAAAATACATATGCGAACAGAGAAGTAACATTAGAGTTAGATATAAGAAAATAAATTAGAGTTTTTTATTGTAAGTTTTATAGTAAAATTTGGTTTGTCAGTAAGAGTAAGGTTTTATATTTTATAGAATTGCTATTAAATTTGATAAACTGAAATTCTCTTTTCACATTTCATGTTGATATAGAAATGTAAGCAAAATTAAGGCTAATTGTCAATGATGAGGGCTCGGACTGGACTTGACAATGATGTCAAGTTGATGAGGGCTGGACTGGATACCGACCCAACAATGTTTAATGTTCTTTGGTTCTTGTAGGTTATCCGGGCTGTGTAACCGTGGTCTTGGAATTTTCTTTCCTGACGTTTCGCCAGCAACCGTGGCAGGCATCTTCAGAGGATTAACACTGAAGGACAGTGTCTCTCAGTGTCAAGTGTGTAGGAAGAGTAATATATAGTCAGAAAGGGGTTGGGTTTGAGCTGAGTACTGTCCTGCAAAAGTAATGTGCTAATCATTGTCCTGTAAGTATCAAGATAATGTGCTAATGAGGGTATGGTATGTTAATATGGAACCATTGTATCCTGAAGTGATCTGTTAATGTGTGTAATCCAAGGCTAATCTGCATGGCTATTGTTGACTGTTGCCTTTGTTAGTCTGGAGGTTTTCAGAACAGGAAGCCAAGCCTTATTCATTCTTAAACTCTCCTCTTTTTTGTTAAAGTTGTGCTGATGTTTATGAATTTCCTTTTCCATGGTAAACTGAATGTTTGGATGGATATTATTAAGATGGTTTAGAAAGTCCATTAATTTTTCTTCACCATGGCTCCAAATAGTAAATGTATCATCTACGAACCTGAACCAGACTGTAGGTTTGTAAGGTGCTGATTCTAATGCTGTCTTTTCAAAATATTCCAAACAAAAATCTGAAAACTCAGGAAAAACAGTCTCCCATAGGAAAGGTATTCTTGCCATTTATTAAAGGAGTCACTGATAGGATGGAGAAACTTTTGAAAAAACATAACCTACAAACAGTGTTTAAACCCACCAAGAAAATACAACAAATGCTACGATCAGCAAAAGACAAAAGAGACCCCCTCACCTCTGCAGGAGTATATAGTATACCTTGCAGCTGTGGACAAGTTTACATCGGGACCACAAAACGCAGCATACAAACAAGGATAAAAGAACATGAAAGATACTGCAGACTTGGCCAACCTGAGAAATCAGCAGTGGCTGAACATGGACTGACAAAAACAGGACACAGGGTCTTATTCCAAGACACTGAAAGACTGGACAATTCTACCAACTATTTTGTCAGATTGCACAGAGAAGCCATTGAAATTCATAAACATCAGCACAACTTTAACAGAAAAGAGGAGAGTTTAAGAATGAATAAGGCTTGGCTTCCTGTTCTGAAAACCTCCAGACTAACAAAGGCAACAGTCAACAATAGCCATGCAGATTAGCCTTGGATTACACACATTAACAGATCACTTCAGGATACAATGGTTCCATATTAACATACCATACCCTCATTAGCACATTATCTTGATACTTACAGGACAATGATTAGCACATTACTTTTGCAGACAGTACTCAGCTCAAACCCAACCCCTTTCTGACTATATATTACTCTTCCTACACACTTGACATTGAGAGACACTGTCCTTCAGTGTTAATCCTCTGAAGATGCCTGCCACAGTTGCTGGCGAAACGTCAGGAAAGAAAATTCCGAGACCACGGTTACACAGCCCGGATAACCTACAAGAACCAATGAACTCTGACTGTGAAAGCCTTCGACAATATTGTTAATATTCTTATTTTATCTTTCACAGAGGGTAGCTGTGTTAGTCTGTCTGCAGTAGTAGAAAAAGGCAAGAGTCCAGTAGCACCTTAAAGACTAACAAAAAAAAGATATTTTCTGGTAGGGTATGAGCTTTTGTGAGCCACAGCTCACTTCTTCAGAAGTATCTGAAGAAGTGAGCTGTGGCTCACGAAAGCTCATACCCTACCAGAAAATATCTTTGTTAGTCTTTAAGGTGCTACTGGACTCTTGCCCTTTTCTACTTATTTTATCTTGTTTCCCCCTCTTTTTACCTCTCTGTATCCCTAAAAACTAAATAAAAAATATTTTTTTTTAAAAAGTACTTGGATGAAACTGGTGGGCAGTAAATTGGAATACTTGGGTCTCTCTCTTACCGTAATTCAAGATAATAATAAGTGCAGAGAGAGGTGGAGGCTATTTCAGTTTGATAAAATTAGTACCAAACTTTGTGCCCTTATCATCCCAAGCAGCCAGCATGCATTCATGTTGGGCAGAGTGAATGCTCTACCTACAGCAGAACTGAATGGACGCTATAGGGGAACTCCATTCTCTGATCACTCATGTAGCTGTTCTACTGGTAAGAATGAGACTATTGACCATGTGCTATTATTTTGTATGCATTGGGCCTCACTTAGAAAACTGTGGATTACCCCTATTCTGCAAAAGTATCAACTTGCTCCTGAACCAAAGGCAGTCTCCTTTCTGTTAGCTGATATTTGCCAGGAACGACGAGATCATTACCTAAATTTTTATCTGCAGTAATATCTTTAAAGTGTTCCTATGCTCAGAATTAAGAAACAATGCTAGCTTTTACTATTATGTTTTATGTTCATGTTTTATATGTTTTATGTTCATGTTTTATATGTTTTTAGTATGATTTATTAACACTGTAATTAGTTTTAATGCTATTGTATGGCTCAAGATCTCAGGTCCATCTACTGTTAAGATGCTAGAATAATGTATAATAAGGGGAATTATCAAAATTCTGTGCATTCAACCAGAAATTGCTTGGTTTTTCCTGCTTTTCAGTTTTATGTTTGTATTGTATGGTGTTTTTTTTGTGTTTTTATGTATTTTATTTTTGATTGTATTCTTAATGAAACAAAATAAAAATCTTTTTTTTTTAAAAGATCTCAGGTCAAAGGAGCTATGTTAATAAAAGTAAAGCTTCTGCACCCCAGTAACATCTGCCCAAGCTGTCCGCTTTTCAACAGAACAGTCCATAGAAGAGGTACCTGGAGTTTCCAAGGCCCCCTTCTCCACCCTGCAAAGGCAGCTTTGAAGTTCCCCACTGCTTGAGGAAGGGGAAACTTGTAATAGTAGCAACACCTGCGATTTTGCACTATTAGAGAGGTTGATTTCACTTAGCATTAAAACCCTTTTTCTTAGATGAGGCTCCAGTTGTACCTCCATTTGATACCGAAAAAAACACCACAAACCATTTCAAAAGGCAACACCTGTATGTAAATGAGCCGGAATAAAGCATCTTGGCACTAGCATTTAGAGCTGCAGTGCCAACCAAGGCCTAGGTAGGCATGCCAGCAAAGATCTTTGTCTCATTGTGCTCCTGTTGATACTGCGCAGATGAGAAGGCCCTTGATCCTGATGCCGCCACCCCTACTTCGAACAAGCCCAGGGCCTGGCTGAGCAGATGCGCTTTTATATACCTTCTGCTTACGCGGGCACTTTGCACAGTAGTATTTCCTAAGGAGTGTAATTGCCAGTTTTATTTTTTAAGATTCAGCTTGGTGCTCTTAACAAACATATGTAGTGACATTTATTTACATAACTTTTTACCTAACTACTTAAAGCACTTTGCATACAGGAACAGTCATTCTTGCCAACAATTGTATAGGTCAGATCAGTATTGTTTTCCTATACCTCAGATATAGACAGGAATCTTGGGATGCTTTAAAAGCCTAACAAGGTTTTATTTCAGATTCTTCTGGTGATGAAACATCCTTTTTCCTTATCAAAAGTTTGTGAATCTTGCCAGACACTCTTGTCTGGATGGAGCAACTATTTTAATTTTCTTAATGAATATAAGTGAGCCAGTGTGGTGTAGTGGTTAAGAGTGGTGGACTTTAATCTGGAGAACTGGGTTCGATTCCCCACTCCTCCGCATGAAGCCTGCTGGTTTCTCTCTCTGCACTCTCAGCCCATGTGGATTCAGGCAATGGCAAACCATCTCTCAACAACTCTTGCCTTGAAAACGCTACGGGGTCTCCATTAGTCATCTGTGACTTGATGGCACACACACACAACGAATATAATGTGTATCTCCCCAAATGCAACCCTGACCTGGATAGCCCAGGCTATCACATCTCAGAAGCTAAGCAGAGTCAGCCCTGGTTAGTACTTGGATGGGAGACCACCACAAAATACCAGGGTTGCTATGCAGAGGAAGGCAATGGCAAACCACCACTGAAAGTCTCTTGCCTTGAAAACCCTACTGGGTTGCCATAAAGCAGCTGCAACCTGATGGCAAATTACACACACAGGCACACCCAAATATAGGATTAGAATGTCTGAGGGTACAGGGTTTACATCAGTGGCTAGCCAGGGCATGCAGATTCCCTGAGCAAGATGGGAAGTACCCAAAAGATGCAGACTCCAGAACTATAAAAGATCTGGTTCCTGACTTAGGGCTGGTACCCATGAAATCTCTTTGTTTCTCACTGTGCTTTCCTTGTACTGAGCCTACTTAGCTGTGACACCCAAACAATCTGTCTCACTTGCAAGCAGCCTGTTTTGCAGGTTTGCATACCGTAGCTCAGCCCATGTTAAAGAAGTTTCAACAACCATGAGAGCTAGAAAGTTGACTTTAAAAAAGGGAAGTGAGTGAAAAATTAACTGTTCAAGCCTCCACATTTTATCACCGTTGTCAGATTCTGCATGTAGTACAGGCAAATTCACGAAACATGAACTAGCTCTAGTGATACAAACAACCTCGTTGTCAAAACATCGCAGCATTGATATTTTCCCTGTCGGTGACTACAGCTGTGTCGCTCTACTGCCTCACCTGCTGCCGTTCCTGCATGACAAAGACACCGGCCTAGCCTTCGTGGTGGTATCTCAGCAACAGGTCCCACAAGAGAAGCACAACCTGCTCCCTCCAGGATGGTTCAGGACTGACGCCAAGAGTTCTTTCTCAGAAAAGCTACTTAGCAGCTCTTGAACCTGGTGAGGGATTAGAAATGAATGATGGGGGGGGGAGGGGCAACTTTTCCCAGCTCAGTTTACTTATGACAATTTTGAATTTATAATTGTTTTCCATGCTGCCCAATACTGGTACTGCTGGATATAGAAATTTTAAGGGGGGGGGGGACAAAATCACTGAAGCTTATACTTGTAGCTTTTATCTTGAAATTCACTTCCAAGGGTTAGGGTTTAGGATGTTTTTTTAAAGTATTTTTCAAAAGTGAATTGTGCAAAGGTTTATTATTTGAGATGTGTGTGAAATTTAATTTTGGCATTAAAAGGGAAGCTTCCCCAAGTGGTCATGGTACATAACACTTTTTACTCCAGATCAAATGATCTGGTAAGGATATGACTTGGGCGGTCATGGACTTCTGCACTTTTAAAAAGCCCACATTTAATTGCATGGACTGGAAACCTCACTTCCTCTTGCATGATTTTTAGAGAGGTGAAAATTGCTGGATTAAAATTTTGGAACTATACTGTTAGGGTTTGTTTCCCTCCTGAGAGTCCAAGAAGGCAGAAGTAAAAAGGCTGAGGAATAAACTTAAGGACAACCTGTACTTTGACTTCTGAAGTGAAACTGAAGTCCTTCAACTTCCACCTTCCAAGAGCCACTTCACATTTTAACACCTTCACATAGATGCCACTGGAAATTGCCACAGCACTGTGGTGTTCCTCTTAATTTGAGTGTCTGTTATACACATGCACCAGTGGGATTGTGTGGGGAGTCCAGGGCATGGATCACTCTGGCCAGATCATTGCTTTCCAGGAAAGGGCACAGCAAGCAAGACGAGGAGTTGGTTTTTATATTCTGACTATCTCTACCACTTAAGGAAGAATCAAACTATTGTACAATCTCCTTCCCTTCCCCTCCCCACAACAGACTCCCTGCGAGGTAGGTGAGGCTGAGAGAACTGTGACTAGCCCAAGGTCACCCAGCTGGCTTCACGGGTAGGAGTGGGGAAACAAATCCAGTTTACCAGATTAGAGTCCGCCACTCATGTGGAGGAGTGGTGAATCAAACCCGGTTCTCCAGATTAGAGTCCACCGCTCCTAACCACTATACCACGCTGGCTCTCAGCCCAACTAGCCCAAAGGCACCTGAGCCACACCTGCCACTTCAGCATCTGTCACAGCCAAAGCTAGGCCTGGTTACACCCAGGAGCAGCAGACGTGTAAAGTGCCGTCAAGTTGCAGCCAACTTATGGTGACCCCTTTTGAGGTTTTCATGGCAAGAGACTAACAGAGGTGGTTTGCCAGTGCCTTCCTCTGCACAGCAACCCTGGTATTCCTTGGTGGTCTCCCATCCAAATACTAACCAGGGCTGTCCCTGCTTAGCTTCTGAGATCTGACGCAAAAAAGAAACATGTGTATTTTCCTTTCTCTTGGGGTTAACAGATCAAAGTTTGAAAGATCAAAGGGACAATGACTAGGCAGCTTCAGGTCTGGGGCTTCTGTAGAGTCGTAGTAAAGCCCAGAGTTTCTACTCATTTTGTAGAATTAAAATTCATGTTGGTGTTAAAGTTGTTTTTTTGGGGGGGGGGTTGCCTGGAATTTTAAATGGGTTGCTTTTGCTGTGATTTGGTTGACATTTTTTTACTATCATTTTATTTTTTCATTCTGTTGGAGTTTTTTCCCCCCTTAAATAAAAAGCAGGTAGATTTTTAAAAATAAAAATAAAAGGCTGTTTCTTAGAACTGGTGACAGGCCGAGTAGCAGGTACTGATATGCTTCCCCCTGCAAGGTGAAGGATAGCTCCTGAGAGACCAACTGAAGTTGGGAAAAGGGGATGGAGGAACAACGTTAACTTCACCCCCGATCCAAATTAAAGGTTGCAAAGGGGTGGCCATGCTAGTCTGCTGTAGCCAAATAAAACAAAAGTCCACACTTCTAGGTACCACTGGACTTCCATTTTTCCCAATCAAGGGCCCTTTGACAGCTACTTTGCATAACCTATGCAAGACATCCAATCACAGGTCTCCAGGCATCCAGTCCTCAAGAGTAATTGGCTTTCTTAGCTGCCTCTCAACCCTAGAGGCAGAATAAGCCCCAGCTTGAGACCACACAGATCAACGAGAACAGATCAAGCTGGAGGCAGCCTACAGCTCTGTGCTTTCACACTACGTTTGATAGGGCCAGTTCTCTCCAATATGGAAAGCGTGTTCCAGGAGCCCCCAAGACACTGCAGGAGGCTTTAGAGTGCACTCCATTTGCTACCAGAGGGCCAAAAAAGAAAAACAAAGTCCACCCTTCCTGCTTTTGCTTTGGAATAGTGATTGCATGAGATCTAAGGAGATCAATCCCCCATCCCATCTGAACAAATCATCCCTTGCAAGTTGCAACAGAACAACTTGTACACTTCGATTGTTGCTCCAGATTCAAAGGGTATGCCTTTGTAAAGGAGTAGCTTATCGCGGAATGTGCAATAGTAATTGGGGCTGTTTATGCTTGAAGAGGGGGAACCAAAATTCTTCACCCAGGTAACCCACATTTTGTACCAATGAAAGCCGGGTTCTGTGACCCGTGTGAAATATGCAAATTAAACAGAACTGCATATCACAGTCTCATTTGTATTACTTATTCTGCTGTTCAAGGGGGAAGGGCAAGCAAGAAAATCAAGGCCATTTATGCATGGGAGGTTTTGCCTTGGATTTGCCGCTGTCTGGTTACACATTTTCCCCATACGAATGCTCAAAACTAAAAAATAAGCCCCCTCTAGAGTTTTGACAGTTCGGATGAGAAAAAGGTGCCTCTAGAGAGCAGCTTCTGAGAGCTCATCAGGCATTTACTATTCACAGTGAAGTCTTTTTTTTCCAGCCCCGAGGACTAGAAACTTTGCCTTTTTAAAACCATTGAAAGCTGAGATTGTATGGATAATGAATTCTCCAACTGATACCAACTTCAGTGTTGTGCAAAACTGAGAAATAATACCTCCGTGGCGATAATCAACAGTTCAGCTTGGCCAATATAAAAAGTCACATCAGAACAAGACTTGAATCCATTGTCCCCAGCAGCATGCTTCAGATTACGAGATGCTAGCTGATCAGAGTGGTCCCACACTCAGCATTAAAATAACCCAAGGATACATTTAAAGTTAATTTTGTGTCTACCTTTTAGCAAAAGATGACAGACTGACAGGATCAGGGGTGTTATCTCACTCTGTACCTTCTTTTCCAGTACCATCTCCCATCCCTGTGTAGGTGGAGCACCTGAACTATTAAGCAAAGCCTTTGTCTTGAACATGTGTGGGATGGGCTGTGAACATATACTCCAGGAAGGTAGAAATGGCATCAAAGAAAGGATAAATTCATGAGAGTCTAGGGCAGAAGTGGGCAACAGGCTGTGCCCCTAAAATATTTGTGTGCATCCTGCAAGTTCTGTTTAGAAGCTGGAGATTCCTGATTTTCCTTGTTTAAATACCTACGTTTCTAGCTCTCAAGATATGTGATATACTTCTGACAAAGTTTCAGGTGAGTAACCATGTTCGTCTGCAGCAGAACAAAATTTGAGTCCAGTAGCAAAATTTCCCAAGGGATACGTTTTTGTGAGTGAGATCTCACAACAAGAGCTGTGACTCGCAAAAGTTCACACCCTGGAAAATTTTCTTGCTAAGCAATCGATTCCAGGATCTCCCCATAGATATTGATTCTGGACCACTGGAACAAAGGCTTCTCCCCCAGCTTCGCCAAAGCTTGAAGGATATTTCTCAGGCCCCCGTGGATTAGAGGACTCAAGCTTCCACTCCCCAAAATAGGAGGAGGCATGTGCTGGAAAACTGGGGATTCCTTACTGAGCCCCATTGGCTAGTATCTCTGATATCACTTGATGATGAATGTCACAAGTCTCCCCTTCAACCAAGGCATGCCGTTTGCCCACTTTGGGCAGGTGATCTTGCCCAAACAAGACCATTTGTAAGAAATGGACACAAATCCGACATTATAAATCATACTGTCTAGAAACCGGCGGGGCGCAACATTTTAATCTTCCAGGACTGTCATTGATCTAAAGGTAACTGTCCTCTTACAAAGAACTTTAAAGGGTGACACCAAAGCAAAAGTGCTGAATTAGGATTCCTAAAGATATTCAACTCTGATTCTACTCCCCACACCGCTTGAATAAGGATTTGGGTTTCCTTACTCACTATGGGTGCTAACAGCTCAGCATGATCCACCCTTTAAAGAAGTTAACTAGTCCCACTTATCATGCCTCCTGCTGCAGCTTCCTTGATTAGATCTGATTTAATCTTTTTCTACTCTGCCCATCTATTGACAGTTGGGATTGTTCCTCTCCTGCTCTGAATGGATGGATTTCTCTTTGACTGGTTGTTGTTTCAAACTGACATCTCCCCATCCCCGCCTTTCTGTTGCTTGTAACTTTAAGTATGTCTTCCATGGATGTACACTCCATGGATCTGATGGTGTGACTTACCAAAGACTAATGCTGGTGGAACTGATGCTGTTAGTCCTTAAGGGAGGGCTCCCCAACCTTTTTGAGCCTGCAGGCACATATGGAATTCTGACACAGCAACAAAATGGCGGCCCCAAAATGGCTGCCTCAGGAGGCAGAGCCAGACACAAAATGTTTGCCACAGCTTAACTTCAAGAACACAGTGTAGATCCTTGTGCTGCGGTGGCAGCTCCTACCAAAGCAACATTAAAAAAAACAACCCAGAACATCCAATCAACTCTCCAATAGTCAATTAGAAGCCTTTCCAGGCAAAAACCATACCTGGCCTCACCCTAGGGCTGCCAGGTCCTTCTTCACAACCGGCGGGAGGTGTTGGGGGTGGAGCCTGAGGAGGGCGGGGTTTGGGGAGGGGTGGGACTTCAATGCCATAGAGTCCAATTGCCAAAGCAGCCATTTTCTCCAGGTGAACTGATCACTATCGGCTGGAGATTAGTCGTAATAGCAGGAGATCTCCTGCTACTATCTGGCGGTTGGCAACCCTACCTCACCCACAACACTTGGTGGGCACCAGAAAAGGTGTCAGTGGATGTCATGGGCACTCACAGGCATAATGTTGGGGACCCCTGCCTTAAGGGGTCACTGGTTTTAAGAATAGGAACATCGCTGTTTGTTTTTTATGTGGCAGTGTGCTAAACTCCACCTACCTGCCTTACCCAGTTCAGCCCACACAAGATTTCCTCTTGCACAAGGTGGATTTTTAAAGATAATTATCGCCTCCATGCTTAAATAAGCCTGGGGGAGGGGGGGGAAAGCCCCATTTAGCTATTATAAGTGTGAACATGGCAAGATGAAGGGAAGTTATTGTTTAGGCAGTCATTATTAGCCTATAAAAGTTTCTGAAAAGCTACAGCTCACAGAATAAGGCCACAGGGAACATTCTCAGCCCTGCTGCTGCTACTGCAAGCACAGCTGGAAGGCATTTGTCCCTCCCCTCCCCTTGAGAGGCAAAACTCTTCCCCTAGGAGAAGGGATTTTCGAGCCAATTCTTTGCCTTTGTTCTGAGGCTGCTTCTGCACATGTGCAGAAATCGACACTTGGGACAGCACAGGGACTGTGAGGAAGAATCACATATTTCTCCATCCATTCCTTTGAAGTCGCACCTAGAAATATGTCAACCCCACTTAACAAGGAGGACTGACAAAGACCCTGGGATCGCAGTTTTTAAAAAGCCAAATCTACGTTGGTGCTGATCAGAACCCTGTTTTCAGATTGCATCCTTCCATGGTTTAGCAGGCCAGAGATTATTACAGTGGCAGATTTTGTTTATAAGAAAGAAGATATATTTTATAAAGAATCTTGTCAAATCATAAGAAACCCATTTGTCGAGCTTAAGACTGTACATCATGGATAAGAGATAATTTTGTGTTTGTGAATTATAGCACAAAAATTTCAGGGGTGGATTTATTCTGTTTGATATTTTGTGATTCTTTCCCATTTGTGTAACTTTTTAAAACAATCCAAATCTAGATGAATACAGCATTCCCTGAAGACTATCCCCTTGATTAGTAGGGCAATGTGACTTTATTTATGCAAAATGAATAAATATACCTGAAATCTGTGAATATTCTACCTTGTAAATACTCAGGCATAATTAGCATAGAGTTTGGGTGTGTTCTTTTGTTAATATGGGTTGTTTTCAATAATTCCACCTCTTCCACCCAGAACAACTATGATCTGGGGGAGAAAGAGAGAGGGGAAAATCCCAGAAGTATTTCAGGACACTTTAAGAGCTTTGAGAGTTTTTCATTATTCATATAAGCAAGGCCAGATTTAGGTTTGATGAGGCCCTAAGCTATTGAAGGTAATGGGGCCTTTTATATGGCCAGCTGTCCTTTGTCAACAACAAATTGTTGCTGTTTTTTGTGTTGAATATATGCTATATGGTAATTTATGGACCTAATAGGTATCTAAAGCCATTTGCTATATGTAGGTTTTATTTTATTTGTTTTTTATCTTATGTTTTGGAAATGTACATCCAGATTTTTTTTTCTTTAAATTTTTTTTGGGGGGCCCAAGAGAGTGGGGCCCTAAGCTATAGCTTGTTTAGCTTATACGTAAATCTGGCACTGCATATAAGCAATACATGACTTAAAAGTCTGATGCCACAACAATTATTGTTGTGCTTCCAGAAGGGTTATAGAAGAAAATAACTCCAACGGGGGGGAGCGGGGGCTCTGTACCTAAAAGCAACATAGTTAACAATTGGAGGCAGTGGAAGAAAAGATCTATCTATATTCAAGAATGTTTTAAAACGTGCCTTCTATGAACTTTTGAGCCTGCAGGTTTCATAAAGGATCCTTTACTTCAAGTTCCTCGGGGAATTTCTGCATGGCTGTTTGGTGCGTGTGTGTCAATATTCTCCTGGCAGCAAAATATAACTGAACACAATGCGTACAAACTGGAAATCACAGCCCGAAGCATGTCTACTATTCTTATGGCTACAGCACTGTGAACGAACACAGCAATGTTTACAAACCAAAAGGGGAGAGGAACAGGTCCCTGCTCCAAGGAGTTTACAGTCTACAATTTTGACAGCAAGGGAGACAATCAAAGAGGGAAGGAACAGGGTAATGGAAGAAGGATATGTACAAATGCACTTACAACTGCTCATGGCTTAATTTGGGAATGAGCCAAAGACTTCATGAAAAAGGTGGGCTTTGAGGAGCTATTGGAAAGGAACAAGAAAAGTGCATCAATTCCTAATACATTTTTTTTGCCGAACAAACTTTACTGATTTACCAATACAGGTTAAAAAATAACATATTTGCAAGTGCCATGTCCTTCTCTCAATATGCAACGGATTTACTGTTATGGAAACACAGTGAACTCAAATTATCCTCAGCCCCCCCTCCCTTATGTTCTTGTGCCGGTTATGCTAACATGACTTGAGCAGCTATTAAATCACTTAGTGACTCACCCAAGACACAGCAACCTCTTAGGGAGAGCTTAACATGAAGTTTAGACTATGAGTGTTAACAGGATTTTGTATGCCCAATTAGGGTTGTATGTAGAATCTCGATTATATTGTATTTTGGGTGGCTACATCCATCCAGTGGACAACCTTCTGTGTAGCTTTCATTGTGGTAGCGGCAACTGAGAATCCACACATTTTCCTTGCCCTCAACTCCCTGTGGCTGTTGTCGTGCCCGATGCCAGTAGAGGACTTTTTATAAAATCTGAAATTAACATATCACTGCAACATTATAACTATCTGTTGCCATGCTCTATTAGTTTAACAGTGCATTCCCAAGGAGAGTTACTCCAGTCTAAGCCCATTTCATTCATTGAAATGAATGGGCTTAGACTGGAGTAACTCTCCTTAGGAATGCACTGTTAAGTCTCTAGCCCTTTTATTACAGAGATAGCACCTGTCCTCTAGTATTCAGCAACAAAAAGGCTAGAGACTTACTTTTGTTTTGAAATGAAAGCTGACAGCTCTGAGGAACTAGTTGTTTGTGGCCAGATAACATAACTCAATAGTGATGAAACAATTGCTATTTTTTGTTCTTAACGGTTTGAAAAAGTGGTATGGTGATGGCCACAGGTGGTAATGTGAATGGGACCTTTGAAAATGTGCACCTTCCTGTCCACATGGAGTGCAAGTGCATTTTGGTTGTGATATTTCCAAATAGCTTGTATCAAACCAGGTCTGGGAAAAATCATAACAAAGCTGGAACAGGAAAGCGGGACAAAAAGAAAACATCATGCAAATATTCCAATTAACTGGCTCCAGTTTGGACACCAAACCGCTGCAAAATCTTTGTGTGGAAGCAGCCAGGTTCCTAAGCATGTTTTATTCACCCCCCCTCCCATTCATTACATTTTTGTTCTGCCCTTTCATTTGGACTAACCCAATGATACAAAATAGTGTGGATGGACAAGAGGACAGGGTTTCTCTGTTTTTATTTTTCTCTGTTCAAATTTCATTTTTTTACTGCGACCTTTGATCGTAGGAATCAAAGCACGCTGTCTGACTGACTGGTTCTTAATGAGTATGTGACAAAGGATTTTGACAGACAGGGGTGAGAAAAAGGGAAGCAGCAGAATAGCCCTCTTCTGTTCGGTTCTGCGTTTAAGGTTCTGGTCCCTGGAGCAGCTGAAGATATCAAAGACTCCTTAAACAACCACACACCAGTCAACCCCAGCTCTGACCCTGAGCACCTGGCATTGCTGTTAAGGTGTGGGGGGAGGAGGGGAGAAATGGGCCTGCTTGTTTGCTCAGTGTGGTGGTGGAAAGTGCCGTCAAGTCACAGCGGACTTCTGGCGACCCCGTAGGTTTTTCAAGGTAAGAGATGTTGGGAGGTGGTTTGCCACTGCTTGCCTCTGCGTCATGACCCCGGTATTCCTTGGAGGTAGGGCTGCCAGGTCCCTCTTCGCCACCAGTGGGAGGTTTTGGGGCAGAGCCTGAGGAGGGCGGGGTTTGGGGATGGGAGAGATTTCAATGCCAGGTGAACTGATCTCTAGTGGCTGGAGATCCATTGTAATAGCAGGAGATCTCCTGCTACTACCTGGAGGTTGGCAACCCTACTTGGAGGTTTCCCGTGCAAGTACTAACCAGGGCTGACCCTGCTTAGCTACTGAAACCACCAAGCTAGGTTGGCCCATCCAGGTCAGGGCACACAGTGTAAGTCTATGGATTCAATTAGTTGTTAAATCCATTAAGCAACGTAACTAGACAAGGATGGAAAAAAATGCAAAAAAAGTGTTACACATGATATATAAAACAATGCAGAAAAATGGTATCACATTAGGAGAAGACAATGTGGTCATAGAAGGATAATACATATAGTAAACAGATAGTAAACAGGAGCGCCGTGGTGCAGAGTGGTAAGCTGCAGTACTGCAGCCAAAGCTCTGCTCACAACCTGAGTTCGATCCTGATGGAAGTCGGTTTCAGGTAGCCGGCTCAAGGTTGACTCAGCCTTCCATCCTTCCGAGGTTGGTAAAATGAGGACCCAGCTTGCTGGGGGTAAAGTGTAGATGACTGGGGAAGGCAACAGCCAACATAATCTGCCTAGTAAACATTGTGATGTGACGTCACCCCATGGGTCTGACCCAGTGCTCACACAGCGGACTGCCTTTACATTTTAAACAGATAATGCATACTTATAGTGGATGCTAGAAGGCTCTCTCTCTCTCTCTCCCCTCCCTCTAATTGTTAAGTCCGCGTGGGAAGGATTGACGGTGAGACCCATGGATCTGAAACGGCCGAGCACCTGGCGGACGCGGTCCAGGAGTTCCCCCTCGGAGGCAGTGACGATCAGGACGTCGTCGAAGTATGGAACGACGCCAGGCAGGCCCTTCAGGAGGTCCTCCATGATGTTTTGGAAGATACCTGGGGCTGTGCTGACCCCGAACTGCAGGCCGGTCACCCTGAACGTGCCCCGGTGCGTGACGATGGTTTGCGCCTCTGCCGACTCCACGTCCACCGGCAGCTGTTGATACGCCTGGGCCAGATCCAGTTTGGCAAAGACCCGGCCCCCGGCTAGGGATGCCAGAAGGTGGCTGACGACTGGCATGGGGTATGCATGACTCTGAAGGGCCCGGTTCAGAGTGCACTTGTAGTCCATGCAGATGCAGACATCCCCATTCGGCTTAAAGGGCGTCACAATCGGAGTCTCCCACTTCGCGTTGGGCACTGGAACCAGGACACCCTGTGCAATGAGCCGATCGAGCTCCGTGTCGATCCAGTCCTTGAGTGCGAAGGGGACGTGGCGGGGGTTCAGGCGGATGGGGGTAGCGGCGGGGTCGATGAGGTGGCGGACAGGCGGCCCCTTGTAGCAACCCAATGGTCCTCGCCAAACATCCTCGAACTTGGACCAGACAGAGTCGAGGGAGGCGAGGCTGATGCAGTGGAGGCCTGTGATTTTAAGTCCGAGGGCTTGGAACTACTGAAACCCCAGAAGGCTGGCGTGGGGCCCCTCGACGATGACGAGGCGCAGGCGGCTGGTGAGGGACCCGTAGCGCACGTTCATGCGAGTGACACCCTTGACCAGAACACGGCGGCGTTGGAAGTCCGTGATGATCAGGGTGGAGGGCTCCAGCTTGGGCATCGGGGTGCGCTTGGCCAGGTCCCGTAAGGTGTCCGCAGAAATGATGGAGAGGGTGGACCCAGAATCCACTTCCATTTCGCAGAGTGTCCCTTCAATGAAAACGGTGGTGGAGAGCTTGTCGACGCTGTGTACCTTGTGCAGACCGAGGGTGTAAATGCGGCGGCGGTCACGGCACGGGGACTCGGAGTCGTTGTCGTCGGAGAGAGTGTGGACCGTTCAGGTGGCGCCATCTTCCTTCTCCGGGCGAGATGGCTTCCTCGACGAGCAGCAGGCCTTGGCGATGTGGCCGGATCGACCGCACGCCTTGCAACGGGCATCGCGGAATCGGCATGTGCGGCGGTCATGGGGGTCGCCGCAGCTGGCGCAGGCCCTTGACGCCTGGCCCCGTGGCTTGGGTGCCCTGGCGGACATTTTGTGGGCCTTGTCGCCGGAGTCGCCGTCGCTGGCGTGCCCAAAATGGACTGGGGCAGTCTCTCTCGGACCCCTGGCGGAGGCGGCAGAGGCGCGGTCCCCAATATGCTCGTCACAGTCCTCAGACTCGGCCGCAGTCCCCTCCTCGACAGTCATCACCAGTGTTACCTCCTTTTTCCCTTTCATGCAGCGGCGCACCTTCGCGTCTCGGAGGCCAAACATGAACCGGTCCCGGAGCATCTCGTCGAGGGCAGAGAATGTGCAAGACCTTGCGATCTGGTGGAGAGCAGCGAGGTACTCGGCGGCGGTCTCCCCAGGCTGTTGGTCGCGGAGGTGGAAATCGTGGTGGCGGGCCAATACCGTGGGCTGCGGGGTGAAATGGCCGCTCAGCGCCATCATGATGGCGTCGAAACCGGTATCCTCAAGCTTCACGGGGGCCATGAGGGTCTGGGCCAGCTGGAACGTCCAGGGCCCGCAGACTCTGAGGAAAACTGCCCGCTTCTGCACAGCGTCCGTGAACTTGTTCGCCACCATGAAGAAAGCGATGCGGGAAGCGTAGCTCTCCCAGTCGCCGGGGTTGGAGATGTCGAATGCCTCCAAAGAACCAGTGGTGGCCATGAGTGTGGTGTGTTTGTCTCTCCCGAGAATCCAAGTGAATCAGCAATTGGGCCGGGCTGCCTACCGGACATAGCGAGGTCGCAGAGCGAGGCGGTAGCTGTGGGACAGCCGGCGTGTGATTCAGCAATGCCTGCCAGTCACTGTGAAACGGCGGAGCGGGAGTGATTCAGCAGGTCAGCCAGGTTGCTCTCCAGTCTTCGTCGCCACTGTTAAGTCCGCTTGGGAAGGATTCACGAGGTCGGAGACGGAGTTCAAACAACAACCGCGTTTATTGATAACAGGAACAGAACTGGTTAACACAATGAGCAACCCCTGTTTATATGCCCCCTTGGTCTCCTGCGGCCACTCCTCCCTTGATCCGTGATAGGGGGACATAACCTCCTGGTGGCCATTGGTACATATTGGCTTAGAGCCAATGGGGTCTGTTTGCTTGATCAATAGGGTGAGCAGGGTTTAGGATCCTTCGTGCAAAACTCAAGCTCCTAAGTCTCCCTTGCTTACTCCCCAACTATATACATACACAACACTAATGATGCCCAGCCCTCTGAATGTTGTCCCCAAATACATGCTATGAAGAAGCTTAAAAAGGGAACTTCTATTCCAGCCATTTTGCACACTGGAAGGGGTTTTGCCTGAAGGCCTTTCATGTCACACAGAGATACAGAAGACAGCAATACCAAGACTGCAAGAAGTTGCCGGCTCACCAGGAAAAGGGCCAGCCAAGCAGTTTGATGTGTTCACTCCAGTCAGCCAGGGAAGGTTTTTGAAGCATGAAGATAAAACGTCACCACATCTGCAGGAGAGGATGCTTGTTATAAGCACAGCCATAGTGATCAGCTCAAATAACTGCCAGCTCTATTAGCTGCTGATTAGTTTGAGGCTTTGGGGGTTTAGGCAAAGTGCTGAGATGAACCGGGCAGGTTGGCAGAAAGGCCTTCTGAACAAACCCAGGACCTTTCTGCAGACCAGCACGATGTGTTACCACCTGGACCCTCCCGTGGCGGTCGCTGTTCAAGAGCAATCCGATCTTTCCTTCTCGGAGGGGTTTCATGTTGCCATGTTTTAAACGTCTACTACTCCTTTGCCTTTAAGAGCAGGCAGAAATTAAGGGGGGTGAAGCTTTTCCCAACATCTCCGTGTTAAGACAAGTGTTACCTGCTTAATTAAATAAAAGGGCTATTCAAAAAGGGTTTTTTTGGTTAGGCATGGTGCTTTTGGAGCAGAATGCTTAAGACCTGGATTGTCTCAAGGCAAATTAAGTAACATTCTCCAAGGGAGAAGGGATAGTTACAGAAAGATGGTGTGTGTGGACTCGCGCACTTTACATGCCAGTTGCAAGCCAAGATGTAGCAAAGGGATTCCCATGATATGTCCACTTAGGCCAAGTTCTTGAGAGATTTTACCATCTTTAAGAAAAAACGACCCAGTTTCTCTGCTTCTAGCGGCAAACAGACATGCAGAAATCCAGCAAGACGTACTTCTTGGCATAGGAAGAGGAGTGGTGGTGGCTCAGTGGTAGCCCTTGGCATGCAGAAAGCCCCAGGTTCAATCCCCAGCATCTCCGGTTAAAAGGATCAAGTAGTAGGTGCAGTGAAAAACTTTAGCTGCCCATTCCCAGATGTTAAGGGCCAAGACATTTATCTCTAGAACTGCCAGCACCCCTAGGTGGTGTAGGGTGTAGTGATTGAGTCTGGATGCTCTTTCTCATGTTTAAATCCCCACTTAGCTATGAAGCTCGCTGTGCAAGCAACTCTTTCTGACAGGTTGATCCTACCCAACAGGGTTGTTGTGAGGTTTAGCCACTCCTCTGAGGTAGTGGGGAAAGATGGGCGAGGGTAAGATACAAGTATTAATACATCTATTTAGAAATTATCAACAAAGCCTCCTGTGTAAGCAGAGCTGCTGGCTTTCAGAACTGCCTCTCCAAACAAATACTCCGTTAGAAGGGCCATTACCAATTGCCATTTTAAAACCAAGTACAAAATAGGGTTGTGTGTTCATCTTTTTAAAAAAGAACAAGTTCACCTTTCCCACCTGTTCCAGCAGTTGTGATCCACATCAAATAAAAGAGTTCTAAGTGGGTTTTCTTTTACTTTGATCTTTTTAACAGGCTTCAGTGATTCAACTGTGATTATTAGATGCTTGGATTTAGTCTAATTTTCATATGAATGTTTGTGTTCTTTTCACCTATTGAAGATGCTATTGAGGGTGAAATTAAACACCTATTCAAGTTCAGAGTTTCTCATTCAAAAGGTATAATAATCTGTTGGGGGGCCCTTTCTCCCACCCTTCCCCCCACCCACCGCGGGGTAAAATGAGAAAGTTCTGTTTGCTGCAGTTGGTGGGAGGAGAAGGCGGGAGCAAAAAGACCCAGAGCAAAAGGTGGAAAGAGATGCCGCAGCTGCAGAACTGTGAAAGAGCAAATTATGATCTTTGGCACCTGCCCTCCCACCTCTGATATTAATTAAGTGCACCAGTGAACTAGATGCTCTCCAGATAATGACAATACTTTGATTCTGGGGTTATCATAGATAATGATTTAAAAACTGGCACTTAAATATAGTGTTTGCTCGTTCATTCATTCTAGGCACAGCTAAGAGGTTCAGGAATCATAGGATACATACAGTCTTTGCCTTTACAGGAGCTGGTGTGAGTTTTAGGCTCCCTTCTTGCTTTCCTCCTGTAAGACAAACGTACTTGTTTCCAAACTCAGCAATGAAACAGTAAGCTTTTCCATTTTAAAAAATCATGGGCATTACATGTTTATTGTATCGAAAGGAAAGGAAATGGAGGGGGGGAAAGAAAAAGAAAGAAAAGAAGAAAAAGCCAAGCCCAGGTTTTTTCTTACTTGAAACACTGCTCTGGGCAGGGGAGGAGGGAAATGCCGTAATGATGGTCACAACAGCCTGCCAATCAGGACTTTGCATAGCCAGTTTCCTGCTGCCAACAGGGAAAACCAATGCTGAAAACCAGTTGCTGAAAACCAAAAGGACCAGCACACAGTTCACTGTGAGAACGAAGCACATGCTGTTTTGCGTCTGGTCCTCCTAGGTGTAGTTAAGGATAGCATACCTGGAGGGGTGTTATTTTGTTCTCGCCCAACCTCTTATGAAGTGCATGAGGCTGACATGTTAAAGGCCATCCAATGAGGATGTGTACTGACACAAGTTTTTGGAACAGTTGAGGTTGAAGATATACCGTTCCCTGCGTCCAGTGGGCTAAGGGGTAACTAGTTCTGCTAGCTTGCAACAGGCTGTGCAGAATGCCAATTGGCTAGTGTTATGGCAGAAGGGGAAACTGTAAAGACTTTGTGGACCCCCTAACCTTCCTTCCCTGGCCCCCCTTCCCTGGCCCCCCTTTCCTATCCCTCTTTCCCTGTCCACCCTAACCCAAACCTTAACCCTAACCCTTCCCTGGCCCCCCTTCCCTATCTCTCTTTCCCTGTCAACCCTAACCCTTCCCTGCCCCCCTTCCCTGGCCCCTTCCCCTTCCTTAGGGTGAGTGGGCCCAGTCCAAATGCCGGGCCCCCTAACCTTCCTTCCCTGACCCCCCTTCTCTGGCCCCCCTTCCCTGGCCCCCCTTCCCTGGCCCCTCTTTCCTATCCTTCTTTCCCTGTCCACCCTAACCCTAACCTTAACCCTAACCCTTCCCTGGCCCCCCCTTCCCTGGCCCCCTTCCCCTTCCTTAGGGTGGGTGGGCCCAGTCCAAATGCCGGGCCCCCTAACCTTCCTTGCCTGACCCCCCTTCCCTGGCCCCCCTTTCCTATCCCTCTTTCCGTGTCCACCCTAACCCTAATCCTTCCCTGGCCCCCCTTCCCTATCCCTCCTTCCCTGTCCACCCTAACCCTAACCTTAACCCTAACCCTTCCCTGGCCCCCCTATCCCTCTTTCCCTGTCCTCCCTAACCCTAACCCTAACCCTTCCCTGGCCCCCCCTTCCCTGGCCCCCTTCCACTTCCTTAGGGTGGGTGGGCCAGTCCAAATGCCGGGGGCCCCTAACCTTCCTTCCCCGGCCCCCCTTCCCTGGCCCCCCTTCCCTGGCCCCCCTTTCCTATCCCTCTTTCCATGTCCACCCTAACCCTAACCCTAACCCCTTCCCTGGCCCCCCTTCCCTGGTCCCCCTTCCCTGGCCCCCCTTTCCTGGCCCCCCTTTCCTATCCCTCTTTCTGTGTCCACCCTAACCCTAACCCTTCCCTGGGGCCCCCTTCCCTGGCCCCCCTTCCCTGGCCCCCCTTTCCTATCCCTCTTTCCGTGTCCACCCTAACCCTAACCCTAACCCTTCCCTGGTCCCCCTTCCCTGGCCCCCCTTCCCTATCCCTCTTTCCGTGTCCACCCTAACCCTAACCCTAACCCTTCCCTGGCCCCCCTTCCCTGGCTCCCCTTCCCTGGCCCCCCTTTCCTATCCCTCCTTCCCTGTCCACCCTAACCCTAACCTTAACCCTAACCCTTCCCTGGCCCCCCTATCCCTCTTTCCCTGTCCTCCCTAACCCTAACCCTAACCCTTCCCTGCCCCCCCCTTCCCTGGCCCCCTTCCCCTTCCTTAGGGTGGGTGGGCCCAGTCCAAATGCCGGGGCCCCCTAACCTTCCTTCCCCAGCCCCCCTTCCCTGGCCCCCCTTCCCTGGCCCCTCTTTCCTATCCCTCTTTCCATGTCCACCCTAACCCTAACCCTAACCCCTTCCCTGGCCCCCCTTCCCTGGTCCCCCTTCCCTGGCCCCCCTTTCCTATCCCTCTTTCCGTGTCCACCCTAACCCTAACCCTAACCCTTCCCTGGGGCCCCCTTCCCTGGCCCCCTTTCCCTTCCTTAGGGTGGGTGGGCCCAGTCCAAATGCCGGCCCCCCTAACCTTCCTTCCTTGACCCCCCTTCCCTGGCCCCCCTTCCCTGGCCCCCCTTTCCTATCCCTCTTTCCATGTCTACCCTAACCCTAACCTTAACCCTAACCCTTCCCTGGCCCCCCTTCCCTATCCCTCTTTCCCTGTCCTCCCTAACCCTAACCCTTCCCTGGGGCCCCCTTCCCTGGCCCCCTTCCCCTTCCTTAGTGTGGGTGGGTCCAGTCCAAATGCTGGGCCCCCCTAACATTCCTTCCCTGGCCCCCCTTCCCTGGCCCTGCTTTCCTGTCCCTCTTTCCCTGTCCACCCTAACCCTAACCTTAACCCTAACCCTTCCCTGGCCCCCCTTCCCTATCCCTCTTTCCCTCTTTCCCTGTCTCCCTAACCCTAACCCTTCCCTGCCCCCCTTCCCTGGCCCCCTTCCCCTTCCTTAGGGTGGGTGGGCCCAGTCCAAATGCCGGGCCCCCCTAACCTTCCTTCCCTGGCCCCCTTTTCCTATCCCTCTTTCCATGTCCACCCTAACCCTAACCCACTCCCTGGCCCCCCTTCCCTGGTCCCCCTTCCCTGGCCCCCCTTCCCTGGCTTCCTTCCCTTGCCCCCCTTCCCTGGCACCCCTTCCCTGGCCCCCCTTTCCTATCCCTCTTTCCCTGTCCACCCTAACCCAAACCCTAACCCCTTCCCTGGCCCCCCTTCTTTGGCCCCCCTTCCCTGGCCCCCCTTTCCTATCCCTCTTTCCATGTCCACCCTAACCCTAACCCTTCCCTGGCCCCCCTTCCCTGGTCCCCTTCCCCGGCCCCCTTCCCCTTCCTTAGGGTGGGTGGGCCCAGTCCAAATGCCAGGCCCCCCTAACCTTCCTTCCCTGACCCCCCTTCCCTGGCCCCTCTTCCCTGGCCCCCCTTCCCTGGGCCCCCTTTCCTATCCCTCTTTCAATGTCCACCCTAACTATTAAAAAGGAAACTGAACTTGGATTTTACGTTAGGCATTCATGTATTAATGAATACATTAAGAATACTGAACAATATCTCAAATGATAACAATATATTGCTAACACTTTAGATGCTTTTTAATATAAACAATTGTTCTAAAAACAGAATTTGAATGTCAAGGAAATAGTTTTGGAACTGAGTGGAATTAAGACAGTGCCTGCTCACTTGTTTTGGCTCTTATAGAAATAGAATATTCTAAACATTATTTTGTACTTTATAAAAATATTTTAACAAATACATTTAACAGTCAGATGTGTGGGAATTGGGAAGGATTGAGGCGAGGCTTCAGTGTCAGTGTAAAACAGAACTCCCTTGCAGAGAGCTGAGTTTATTTTATAGCAATTGTAATCAGCAGCCAAGCTGAGCAAGGCAGAAAGCAGCTAGATTCAGTGACTAGAACAGCTTGTACATTGCTAAGGTATATTGTTGCAATATAGGTTTCTGCAAGGAGCAGTTGCTAACCTAAGAACAAAGGCAGCTTGTTAGATGGCGTGATCTGCTAGCCTGCCCCCCCCCCCAAGGCCTGGTGACGTTGGTTTGCCAATGTCACTGATGGGTGGTGTGCCAGCAACCATCGGTAGGCCAAAACCCTATACCCTATAGGAACCTAGTCTAGGGTTTAAACCCCTACTGCCACTGGACCGTCCCCCCAAGGCCTTGCGCTATGGCGGTGGTTTGCCAGCTCGCCAGGGCAAGGCCTTGTGCTTCTGGCGGTGGTCTGCCAGCTCGCCAGGGGTCCAGGGGTTTGGGGTTCAAACCCTACATCTTCCCCCTTTTTTGTTTTTTAAGCTGAAATACATAGTGCGGTATTGCAGATGGTCGTTAGACAAGGAACACATATGATACAGATTAGGTAGGCATCGTACAATGCTAAAAAGGATGCTCACAGCCATTTAAAGTTAGGTAGCCAGCTGGTCAACCAATCAAAAAGACCAAGAGTTTCAGAAGTAATAACATTGTTAGTGAGCATATGACGCAATTTCTCCAGCTCATCTTCTATGGTTTTGTTGAGGTCATGAAATGTGACTTTGCAACCTGCCTGACCAACAATTTTACAAAACCCACCTTGCCGAGCTAGGAGAAAATGTAAAGCAAAGCGATGCTGTAAGGTGATTTGATTCAATTCAGAAATCTCTTGCTGTAAATCTTGAATTAAGCTGCTTGTAGCATTAACAGTCTTTTCTAACCTGCAAGTGAGGCCTAAGATGGAATGACGGTTTTCCTGGGCAATTATCCCCGGGTAGCTTCCCAGAGTCAAAAGTCCAGTAAGACCAGCCCCTAAAACGCGACCCCAGTCGCTTTCCTCACTGAGTTGAGTGTCCACAATTACCTGATCTGAACACCCGGGGCCAAGAGGGGCTGCTGCGGCTCGCCTCATTTTGTGAGTGGCCACATGTGTCCTAGAGGCATCCAGGACTTGGACTGGTAACGTAAGTTACCCGAGAGCTGCACACTGATATTTTCCTGGATGGTAGTTGGTGGCCCACCCTGAGCCCCAAAAGAACCAAAGGTTGGGATCTCTGATGAGCCAGTTGCCACAAATGCTTCCAGAGGGTAGCTGGGAAGCATCGGGGGTAAACATCGGGAAAGTGTGATACAGCTGTTGTGTGGTAGTGTTCATGAGAGTGAGATTGGGTTGAAAGGAGGAGTTAAAGTTACCCCAAAGGTAAAAACGATCAGAACAAGCAGTATAATTGACAGCATGATCCCCCATATCAGATCAGCAGTAGTCTTATAAGTCCAGTGAGAAAACTGAGGATTGTGAGCATAGCAACAAAAACATAACCCAGGTAGATAACGATGAAACCGAAACTTGTGAAAAGGAGTAGTGTTCCAGTTAGAGTCAGTGATGGGCACAAACAGAGTTGAGTGGTTCAGGTGTTGTAACTCAGAAAGAACCAGTTCAGGTGAATTAAAAGGAGTAGGCAAAAAGGACATGGTAGAAGCAGAAAGAGGAGGTTCATAAATCAGAGAGACGTTTTTTCCATGGAAGGCAAACATGTAAGCAGCATGACGAACCCATAAGTTTGGAGCAGAGAAGTCATGCTTGACCCCCTGCACCCTAGATCCTAAGAAGCAAAAGCACAAGATGATCATGATGGAGGTCACAGTTAGCTGGGCGAAAACAGCAGCTAGGAAGTTTTCTGGTGTGAAAGGCACATTTTGCTTAGCCAACTCCTATTGAGCTTGAGCAGACAAGTGTTTGAGGGCCCCCCAAGTTACTGGAGGGTTTGGTCTGCGACAACCACGACGTCTCTCGGCCATGGACTCAGAGTCCATCAACTGAAGGTTGAATTGAGGAATCGGGTTGGATTGAGGAATCAGGTTGGAGAGACCTTGGCGCCATGCCATGAAGATCAGGTCGCACACACCGTGCAGGCACCCACAGAGGTCCGGTAGGCGTTTGGACAGCGGCGTAGCCACGACCCCACGTGATGAGAGGCACCGGCCCGTGCCAGTTGGGGTCAGGTAGACAACGGTACCGCACCAGGGGCTGTTGCAGCGGCTTGCCGGCCTGGAAAGCCGCTGAGTCCTAGGAATTAATGTAGAATTAAGAGAGAGAAGGTTAAGATGGTTGAGCGTAAAGAGAGCCTGAGCTAATAGGCTCTCCTTGTCCAAGAGGGAGAGGCCAATTCCCCCTTGTTTTTTACTTTTTCAAGCATGCGCTTGAGGGTGCCATTGGCACGTTCCACGATGGCTTGGCCCGTGGAATTAGATGAGATGCCAAAGGTATGGCGCACTTGCCACCGGTCACAAAAGGCAGCGAATGTGGAAGAACAATAGGCAGGGCCATTGTCCTGTTTTTAGAGCAGTGGGAATACCCATGACCGAAAAGGCACAAAGTAAATGGGTGCAGACGTGCTTAACTTTCTCACCTTTTTAAGGTGAGGCAAACAGGTAACCAGAGTAGGTATCTATGACCACATGGAGATATTTCCAAGGAGCAAATGGAGAAAACTGAGTAACGTCCATTTGCCACAATTGATTGGCTCCAAAACCTCGAGGGTTTACACCAGTGGAAGGAAAGGAAGCATGCCCTGAACATTAAGGACATTGTTGAATGATGGCAGAGGCTTTTGCAAGGGGCAAATGAAATTGTTTCGCCAAGGCTTTGGCGTTCTGGTGATGCATGGCATGACTTTCAATGGGAGAGAGAGCAGCATAGGAAACAAATCTTTTGGCTTGTTACCACCACTGAACATGTGCAGAGTGCACCTTGAAAGCAGGGGTGAGTTTCAGGTTGGGAAAGAAATGAGGCTTCCAATGCTTACAATTGATGGTAGTGTACACAAAGCAAGTTTTATTTTATTTTTTCAAAAAATTAAGCAAAAATATAAGTAAAATAAAAATAGAGCTCCTGTGTTTCCAAATTATGAAGGTCCTTGCTGTGAATCTGCTAAATTTTAAGCAAACCATAAGGTTTTTGCAAAAAGGGGCCCAAAGAAGACAGAAAGTGATGGCACCTCTGTGCTTACACAGAGTGTCAGGGCTTGTTGTGCAAGCCAGAGAGCAAGACCTAAAAAAATTCCTTTAGAAGTGGACCTTGCGAGGGGGTGTAGCGGTGCAAAGGAATGTGTTTCTTTACCAATCAAGGCCGTTTGGGAGGGTGATTCGCCTCCAGTCGATTTTCAAGAGTACATCTTATCTCTGTCAGGCAAGGAGTAGACGGGCACCCTTCCTCTTTGGAGTGGGGGTAGGGTGAATGCATTTCTATAGCAAAAAGTGTGAGCTGTAGGGAGAGTGTCACTGGGCCTGAGGATTGCATTCCTCCCCCTATTTCTCGGAATGAAGGCAGATGGGCTGTTATGGCAAGACATGATTCTGGGTGAGAACAGCCTTTTCTTTTTACAATCATTAGTGGAGGAAATTTGCACTCGGATTGCCGGATCTAGAGTCCAGAGTGCTAACCATTATACTGGGTGTAAGGGAGAGGCCAATGGGCCTGAGGGGATGGAGAATGCTGAGCCTTTAGAATGGGCTTCATTTTTCTGTTCAACTGTTAGAGTCAAGCTTTCAAAGAAGGGTCTCTGCTTGACATTTGGTAGGCATTTTCAAACCCTTTTTTGGTGTTAATTCACAAGCTTTTTGTACCATTTTAACAGCTGCAAAGCTGGATTTAAGAGTCTGGACAAATTTGTTATTGGTCCTGGCGTGTGCCAGTTCAGATATACCTTGGAAGTTTAGCAGGCACATATCAATGCAAAATCAGATTCCCCAGTCCTTGTAATTTGTTTTCTTTTACACTTGACTTTCAAGACAATAGCCAATACTTAAACTAAAATGCAAAGGTAAACAGGAGAAATTCCCTAAAGGAGGAGAGATTGGCTTTTGCAGGACTGAGGTATACAAATGCTTTATCAGTACTAAAGGGAAGACTTTCATTGTACAATGAACGTAACCTTACTTAATATGAGGAAACAGAAATAGTTTTCTTGCCTTTCTCAGACATGGTGAGAGGGCATACATTTGCAGTTGGAATTTAAAACCTGCAGGGTGGGGGGAGAGCCTGCTCCCCACATTGTGTTTGAGAGGAACCGGCCGGCTTCCTCACAAACAAGCACCCTAAAAGTACCAGTCAAAACACACACACACAATCTTATTTTTTATGAGAGCACAATACACCACATAGCTATGCCCTTCTTGTAATTGCAAAGCAGACTAAAAGCTACACATTTTCAATTTCAGGGCTAAAAGAAAAGAAAAAAACCAGGCCTCCATACTAAGGAGGCTTCTGTCACTATACGAAGCATTAATTTCTTCTTTTTCTTTTGTACACACTCTCACATTCATACACACATTAAAGAAGCGGATTTTACACACACAAGGGGACTTTTAGGCGTTGCAAAGCTTTCAATTTTTCACCAGGCAGCGGCCATTGGTCAATCCACACATAGTCTGTGGAAAGCCATGACAAAGCAAGGGCGCGAGGCTTAGTCATTAGTGACTAAAGTAGCCCCCAATTGAGACAAAAGGTCTCGTCCCCAAAGGTTGATTTTAAGTGGGACGACAATGGAGTACATACCCCCATCTAATGCAGTGGAACCCCCCACCCCCCAGACAGCAGATGAACGTTCTAGAGGCCAGGAGGGGTCCCAATCATGAAAGGTGATTACAAAAACATCAGCACTAGCATCAAGGAGACCTTTTAACTTTTTACCTTGAACCTCATACTCACGAATTGGCTTCTGATGCCAGATGTTTTCAGCCACCAGGGCAATCTGTAAGGAATCTGTAAGGAATCAGAAGAAAAATCCCCCTTGCCCACCCCCGAGTGCGGAAGCGGGACAAGGTACGCACAGGAAGCACCCTCCTGTCAGCAGTGGCACCGAGCTGGGCTGCAGCACCATCCCAGACCACATACTGCGAGGGACTAAGAATCATTCGCATCAAATCTTTCCAAGTTCTAGGCAACATACCATAACCAGTACAAAGCCCTTCCATCATAAATGCAGATTCCCCCTCCCACTCTTTGGAAAGATCCAGGTCCCCATTACAGCGGGCCGCCTGGACTGCCAACGCCACTTTTGATCGAGGCGGTGGACAAGCGGGAGAAGGAGGGATGGGTGAAGAAGGTATGGGAGTTAAAGACGAGGCTGCAGGGAGGAGAGCCAAAGACGAGGCTGCAGGGAGGAGAGCCGGATAGGGGGGCGGTAGCACCTCCATAGCAGGTTGCAAGAGCATGTTGTCCACTGGCGTCCCAGCGCAGACAGCTCTATCAACCTTTTGCCAGGCAAGAATAATTTGCACTGATGCACGAGGCTCACCCTTCAATTCCCTTCCTATTCGTTCCCAGTCTCCTGGATTGAAAGTGCCTTCCTGGGGGTACCAGGGACACTGACAATCAATCTCCCGTAGGAGATCTTTGAGATCTGCCACTGACACTGAATCCCCGCCACACTGCCTAACCAACTGATGAAGTTCTTCAGCATGCTTTACCTGTTCCGTAGACAATGTTTCACCCATACTTACCAAAGGGAGCCGTAGCTGAGGGGGCCGATGAGCCGTGGGGGCCTGAAGCCGAGGGGGCCGATGAGCCGAGCTGAGGAGGGCTGAAAAGCCGAGGGGGCCGATGAGCCGAGTGCGCACATAAACCTTTTCCAGTCGTGGTAAGCGGGTGGGGTCCGGTGGATCACGTCGAATCACGTCGGCGGCACCAGATGTGGGAATTGGGAAGGATTGAGCCGAGGCTTCAGTGTCAGTGTAAAACAGAACTCCCTTGCAGAGAGCTGAGTTTATTTTATAGCAATTGTAATCAGCAGCCAAGCTGAGCAAGGCAGAAAGCAGCTAGATTCAGTGACTAGAACAGCTTGTACATTGCTAAGGTATATTGTTGCAATATAGGTTTCTGCAAGGAGCAGTTGCTAACCTAAGAACAAAGGCAGCTTGTTAGATGGCGTGATCTGCTAGCCTGCCCCCCCCCAAGGCCTGGTGACGTTGGTTTGCCAACGTCACTGATGGGTGGTGTGCCAGCAACCATCGGTAGGCCAAAACCCTATACCCTATAGGAACCTAGTCTAGGGTTTAAACCCCTACTGCCACTGGACCGTCCCCCCAAGGCCTTGCGCTATGGCGGTGGTTTGCCAGCTCGCCAGGGCAAGGCCTTGTGCTTCTGGCGGTGGTCTGCCAGCTCGCCAGGGGTCCAGGGGTTTGGGGTTCAAACCCTACACAGATGGTTGTAGCGTAAGAGATAGGGAAGAAATATATAATTTATCTGACAGTTTTTTAAAAAACAAAATTTAATTTTGGAGTAGACAGATTTCTTATCTAGCAGTTCCTATCTGAATTCCATGCATGCATTAATGAAAGATCCAAGAATATTATATTTGAAAGAAGTAAAGATTACCAGAGCTTGAACTATTGGGACACTATGATAAAGAAAGATGAAGGATAGTGTAGCATAGTATATAAGAAATTACTGTAAGACACTCCTCAGATAATGAGAGCTTCCATCTGAAGTGTATTATGGGGACTATGTCATACAGTCAATTTGTAAGAATCAAATACAAATGTTCTAAGTGTAGAGATAAATCTAAAGAAGTATTTTAAGAGATATGCATTGCAGACAGCCAAGAATAAGACAGGTAAGATGAATAGGGAAACTTTATTACATACACAAAATCTTGCCGTCGAAGTTAGCTGGGTAACCTTGGGCCAGTTATACACTCTCAGTGTAAACTACCTCACAATGCTGTTCTGAGGATAAAATGGAGAAGAGAATTAGGGCTGCTAGGTCTCGTGGAATAGTAAATCCCTAAGGAGATAATCTCAGTACACAGCCACTAATCGTTTCAACATATGCAACTTTACTTATATAGTATTACAATAGGAACATTATAGATGCGTAACACTCTTTTTTCAATAAAGTTCCTAGCTGCAAATAGCCTGAACGTGATGGCAATAATAGGCTTTAACACTCTATACAACTTCACAATTCTCTTCTTAATATTACAAACATTACAAACATTACAAATATTACAAATATTACAAACATACAAACATAAACCCCCCAGGGAATAATTCTTACGACCAGCAGTAAGGTCCACAAAGTCTTTACAGATTTTTTATGCACAGATTTTGTCAACTAGATTTTCTAAAAAATAGTTTTTTTGCCCAACTGGTTCTGAGCCCCCCCCCCCACTGCTCCCTTTCCCCTCACAACACCCCTGGATCTTTCCAGCATCCCTAGGGAGTGGTACCACTTACGTTGGGAACCACTGATTTAGCACCAGTGATAAAACTGCTCCCTGTCAGGCTGCTATCTCGGTTTCAGTATTGTTTCTGTGGTGGTACTGTACTGTCTAGCCTCAAGGCCGACCACACATACCAAGGCCTGGGAACACTGCTCCTGAGAAAGTTGACTCTGTCTGTGTATGCTAATGTTGTATAATCTCCCGCCATTTACTGCCTTATATTATCGTTCGGCTAGTGAGACTCTCATAGCTGCCATAGTTCCCTGTATGCACTGTATTGCCTTTTTGACCAGTAAAAGCCATCTGATTGGATTCTATACGACTCTGTGGTGATTTCTGGTTCGAAGGGTCAGGAGCTTACATTATGGCAGCTATCCATCTCCTTCTTTATTGTACTACTAGTCAGGCTGGAGCCCAGGAGGGTTCGCCTGCCGCTTGGATGGGAGCTGAGAAGCTCTCCGAGTGACCTATTATCCTGGATTCCTCTCGGACGGATCCCACCCTGTTACAGGACATAGTCGCTGAACTCTTCAGGACTACCCTAGAGGTTTGCCGCTTGAGGGGACTGGTACAGGAACAGTGGCAATCTCTTAAAGGGACTCTCTGGATGTTGACGTCGGAGGATACTGATACTCGTTTAGATCTTCAAGACTTGGATCAATTACTGGACGATGCCCGGTTGGCAACTGAGGATTTACAAGTACTAACTGGACTTTTGGATAATCTTATTTCTCGAGAAACTCTTTCCTCTAGTTCTACCATGGCGGGAGCCCCGCCGGAGGGTTTTTCCCTGATCCCGGATGCAGCCAGTTGTCAGGCTGAGGCCAAGCGAGTCGCTATTAGCACCGCTCTTCTCCTTGTGGAATGTACAAAGGACACCCCGGTAGCCACCTTGGCTCAAGTTTTGACCTCGACTTTTGGAGCCGAGGCACCCGCACTGGCGGTTCGAGTACAACCTCTGCTGGGCGGGGAACCCGACCCCATACTCTCACTCCTGGAGACGGAACTTTTGCCGCGCATTACGGCGGAGGCTGCCCTAAGACTTGAGAATGCCAAAGTTCTTGCGGATCAGAAAGCCGCCGAAGCGGCTAAGGTCGCAAGAGAGAGAGAAGCTGCTGAAGCAGCCAGGGCGGCTGCAGCAAGAGCTAGGGATCGGGCGAACATGGACACGCGCCCCAAGGACAATGTACAAGGGCTATCAGGTCTGTCTTTTTCCCCGGCGTTTGTCCCGTCGCGCGCGACCCAACGCGCACGCCGTTTGGCTGACCGACGTCGAGACTCAGGAGAGTCTGAAGACGAGGATCTATATGGGGATAGCTCTCAATGGGCCACAAGCTTCCGGACCAGTAAACCTCATCTTACTGGTGGCCCAAGTGAGGAGGTTCACCTCTTACGAGCCCAGAATCGGGAGCTCTCCGACCGTGTTGATCAACTCCAGGAACTAATGGAACGTATGCTTCAGGAGAACAGGCAATTACAACAAACCCTGATAGCCCAGAGACAGCCCGTTCCGATACCGGGTCAGGGGGTACCCATACAGCCACCCCAACCACCCGCTAATGTGCCTGCTCCACCCTTGCCTCCTGGAGCTCCTGTTGTTCCTCCGCCCGGACCACCCGGGCAACCGGGCCAACCTGCGCCCGGCCCTTGGAAGCAACTCAAATTGAGGACTACGTACGACGGATCTCTCGAGACTTTGCCTTGTTTCTTGCATCAAGTGGACAGTTATATGCGAGAACAAGGACAACTTTTCCCCACGGAAGATAGCCGGGTGCGTTATGTAGCTTCCCTTCTGACAGGCTGACTGGATGGTCCTCCAGTTTGACACCCGCTCTCGTGCTATTCGTTCCCTCAACAACTTCATGACTGCCCTGAGGAGGAGGTTTGAGGACCCCTTCCTGGGGGAAAGAGCCAAAACGGAACTCTTACAATTAAAACAAGGCTCCGCTACAGTTCGAGAATTTGCCGATGAATTTCAACGACTGGCAAGTAAAATTGTAGGTTGGCCCGAGACCACCCTGATCCATCATTTCAGGGAAGCCTTGCATCCTGACGTTCTGAACTGGTCTTACATGCGGGGCGATCCCGATACCCTCGAAGACTGGATCCTATTGGCCGAGGAAGTGGAAAGCCGCCGACGCTTTATTTCTCTCGTCCGTCAAAAGCACAAGGAAAAAGGCACCCAAAAGCCTCAACCCAAGGCACCACTGCTCGTCCCACGAAATCCTCCACGTCCGCCCCAGGAACGTGAAGCCCGATTTCAGAGGGGTGCCTGTCTTACTTGCGGAGAAATGGGCCACTTTGCAGCCGTTTGCCCGCACCGCCATGAATTATTTCGTCCCAGCACGACAACCCGCGCCAGAGGTCGTCCACCACGCAGAGGCACCGCGGCTACCCGCAGCGCAGCTCCGGGAAGACCCACACCCTCTGCACTCCATGCCGGGGACCCAGCCTCCCTGCCTTCTACCAACGACCCCGCCGGGTCTCGGATTACAAGTGCCCCATTGGGGGACAACTTTCCCTCTTCGGATGAGGAAAATCCTTGGAATTCTCCAGCCTTAAACCTGGAATCTCCCCTCGACTTGTCAAAAAACGGCTCCGGTCTGTGGTGAATGGAGCGTCTCCACAGACCTCTCAGGATCCTCCTATCAAACCGAATGCTCCTACCAAAATCAAAGAAGTGGACTCCACCGTCTACGTGGATGCAGTATTACAACACCTTAACGGTGGCCCACAACTACCTGTCAAAGCACTAATTGACTCCGGTTGCTGTCGCACTCTCATAAGCGAAGCCACTTTTGCTGCACTCAGAGCCGACTCTGAGGCTTTACCCGCCCCTGTCCAATTTGCCCAAATGGACGGAAGCCATTTCCAGGGGGGTCCAGTTGATCACCGCACCATAGGGGTGGCAATGGGAATTGGCTCCCACTGGGAGCAAATAGACTTCACTATAGCCCCTATCCGTTTTGAAGTGGTCTTGGGTATTAACTGGATTAAGGGACACAGTCCCAGCATTAACTGGGAAACAAACACTATCTCCTTCGCCAGTCCTATGTGCGATCAGCACCGGCAGAACTTTGCGCTGTTATACCCCCCCGTCCCAGCATTGGCCTCCGATGTCCCAACGCTTCCAGTCCTACCTAACGTCTATCGAGACTTCGTGGATGTCTTCGACCTTAAAGAATGTGACACCTTACCCCCCCACCGAGCCTCGGACTGTACAATTGAGGTAGTCAAGGACTGCACATTAACCAAAAGCAAAATTTACCCTATGAGCGCTTCCGAGCGCACTGTTCTCCGGGACTTCCTTGACAAAAACCTCGCCAGAGGGTTCATTCGCCCATCGAATGTCCCGAACTCGGCCCCCGCGTTTTTTGTCCGAAAAAAGGAGGGCGACCTTCGTTTATGCATTGACTTCCGAAAACTCAATGCGGTTACCCAAACCAACGCCTATCCTATCCCATTAATTTCTGATATTTTGGGACAGTTACAGGAGGGCCGGATATTCTCCAAACTAGACTTGGTGGAAGCCTACTACCGAGTCCGCATCCGCGAAGGAGATGAGCACCTCACTGCCTTCTCTAGCTGTTTCGGTATGTATGAATTCCTCGTGATGCCGTTCGGATTAAAAGGGGCCCCGGGGGTCTTCATGCAACTCATCAACGAAATCCTTCATGACTTGCTATATCGCGGGGTGGTGGTTTATTTAGACGACATTCTTATTTATTCAAAAACCATGGAAGAGCATGTCACTTTAGTCCGAGAAGTTCTGCAACGCCTGCGCAACCACCAACTCTTTGCCAAACTGGCTAAATGCGAGTTTCATCAAAGCCAGCTCACATTCTTAGGATACATAATCTCCCACCAAGGTCTTCGCATGGACCCTGTCAAAGTCCAAGCCGTTCTCGATTGGACTCCCCCCACCAACCGCAAGCAAGTGCAACAGTTTTTGGGGTTTGCAAACTTTTATCGAGGGTTCATTCCTAACTTCGCCCAAGTGGCCCTACCCATTACTGATTTACTAAAAACCAAAGGGAAAGCAAACACGGCTACCTTACCTTCCGCAAAAATCCTGTGGACTGATCAATGCCAAGCTGCGTTTGTAGCTCTCAAACGCCTCTTCACATCCGAACCCGTATTACAGCACCCAGACCCAAACCAAATGTTTGTTGTGCAAGTCGATGCCTCCGATGTAGCTATGGGAGGGGCCCTTCTCCAGAAAGGTCCGGATGGCCTTCTTCACCCCTGCGCTTACTTTTCGAGGAAATTTGCGCACGCACAATTGAACTGGCCCATTTGGGAAAAAGAGGCAGCGGCCGTTCACCATGCCCTAACTCTCTGGAGGCAATTCTTAGAGGGGTCCAATATCCCCTTCGAGGTTTGGACCGATCACAAGAATCTAGCTGCCCTCACAGGGTCCCATAAACTATCAGCGAAACAACAACGTTGGGCTGAATTCTTCGCTCAGTTTCGTTTCGTCCTAAAGCATGTTCCTGGGAAGCAAAACGTTCTCGCAGATGCCCTCTCCCGGTTGCCACAATACCCGGTAAAACTCGAGAGACCGACTGACTCTCTGTTCACCCCTACGCAAAGGGGAGCCCTTCCTGTACTGGCCGTGCAAACTCGATCTCAGCGACAGCATCCCAGATCCAGTTCTCCAGCACCTCCAACCCGAGCGGCTACCCAACCGCCCTCGCAACAGCAACGAACCGACGATCCCGATCCTCCAACCCCACCGGCTGCCCTACCGCCTACGACCTGCGCACCACCGCACGTAAGCTCTACCCGCATAACTACTCCTAAAACTACTATAGCCGGGGGGGGGGGGGGGTCCCGCCAAGATTCCCATCTCCGAATCCTTTTTAAATACCCTTCGGGACCACTGCCTTTCTGAACGCTCCACTCACACCCTACCCCCTGGGGTAATGGAACAGGGGGGCTCATGGTACAAAGACTTTAAATTGTACGTACCCAAGGCACTTCGAAAAGACGTTTTACACTTAGCTCATGGAGTAAAAACAGCTGGACACTTTGGATTCCTAAAAACTCTCCACTTATTGCGCCGACAATTTTGGTGGGGGGGAATGCGTTCCGATGTTGACTCTTTTATTCGCAGCTGCCCTGTTTGCGCCACAATGAAACGCTCACAAGGCAAACCCCCGGGGCTACTGCAACCTCTAGAAACACCCAACAAACCATGGGAAGTAATCGCTATGGACTTTATGACTGATCTCCCTCTCAGCGGGGGAAAAACTGTATTATGGGTTATTACCGACTTGTTTTCTAAGCAAATCCATTTGGTTCCATGCGCAGGAATTCCCTCTGCTCAAAAAATGGCCCGCCTCTTCGTGACACATATCTTCAAATTACATTCGTTTCCGCGCAAAATAATCTGTGACCGCAGCAGTGGCTTTGTTTCCAAGTTTTGGAAAGCATTTCTCAAGTTGGTGGGGGTGGAACAGGGATTGTCTACTGCATACCATCCCCAAACCGATGGTCAAACTGAACGTGTAAATGCTGTCCTTGAATGTTATTTACGCTGTTATGTTAACTACCACCAAGATAACTGGGTAGAAATGTTGCCTTTTGCAGAATATGCCTACAATAATGCTGTACATCAATCTACAGGTTTTAGCCCATTCTATGCAGTGTATGGGCAAGAGTTTGGTCCTGTTACTCCCACAAGCACTGTGGAGGGGGAGGGAGATCCTGACATTGCTTCCTGGGCACACACCCTCCGTACCACTTGGCCTTGGCTCATTAACAATCTCGACCGAGCCAAGCGCAAATACAAAGCACAAGCTGATAAACATCGTTCCCCCGGGGGCGAACTGCGAGTGGGTAAATTGGTCTATCTTTCCACCAAAAACCTACGTTCCACCCGTCCGTGCCTTAAACTCAATGCTAAATTCATTGGCCCATTCCCGATCACACGGGTCATAAATCCTGTCACGGTGGAATTAGCTCTCCCGAAAACCCTGAGGCGTGTGCATCCCGTTTTCCTCATTAGCCTCCTGAAGCCCCATACGGCCTCTCCACGATGGCATCCCGATCCGCCCCCCGTACAGCCCATTATGGTGGGGGGGGAAGAGCACTTCGAAGTCTCCAAAATCCTTGACTCCCGTGTTCACCATGGAAACCTACAGTATTTGGTCCGGTGGAAGCACTTCCCCCCTGCCTATGACGAATGGGTTCGTGCACGAGATGTCTCCGCCCCCAAACTAATCGATGCCTTTCACACTGCCTACCCGGACAGACCTTCCCCCTTACCGACTGGGAGGGGGCCTTAAGGGGAGCAGGATGTCAGGCTGCTATCTCGGTTTCAGTATTGTTTCTGTGGTGGTACTGTACTGTCTAGCCTCAAGGCCGACCACACATACCAAGGCCTGGGAACACTGCTCCTGAGAAAGTTGACTCTGTCTGTGTATGCTAATGTTGTATAATCTCCCGCCATTTACTGCCTTATATTATCGTTCGGCTAGTGAGACTCTCATAGCTGCCATAGTTCCCTGTATGCACTGTATTGCCTTTTTGACCAGTAAAAGCCATCTGATTGGATTCTATACGACTCTGTGGTGATTTCTGGTTCGAAGGGTCAGGAGCTTACACTCCCCATGTTTCATGGTATTACTCCGGCTTATGGAGCTGCAGCTTCCTACTTGTCTTATTTGGAGTCACCGGACATCTCTGAGAAAAATGGCTTAGGACAAGAGATGAAGATGGCAAACCTTCATGATGGAATGCATTGAGCTGGAACTTGCACCAAAATAACTAGGTGGTATCCCACTCCCACAGAGACCTTACCGATAATGTCACCATCCACCAGTCACAAGGTTCTTCCTGATGCCTCCATGTTAGTCAACCCTGGTGTAAGGAAATGGGTTGCCAATCTCCTGGACTGGTCATGGCAACCCAAACAGATGCGTGCCACCACTGTTCCAGATGCGCGCCAAGCCCCAAACGCAATGGGGAAGGCTCCCGCGCCTGCCAGTGAAAACTGACAAGGAGGAACCACGGGCAGAGAAGCCTCTCAGAGAGAACCAGAGGGAATCCATCTTCTCTGACCCAGTCTCAATCAGGCTGTCATTTTGCGAGACATGTCCAGGCACACAGGCAGTCCTTCCCCACCTCCTCCTTCATATTCATGATTGATGGCCCATCAACAGGCATCGAGATAGCAGTAACGAAGGCTCGCTCCTCCGACTATGCAGAGCGACGCGCCCTGGATCCAGCCATACACGTCTTTGTTCCAGCTTTTTGACCTCATCTGCAGACGACTCCTGAACCTCCCGGAATTGCGCAAATCAATAGGAAATAGAATAGTTTACTCAATTGTCCATTGCCTCACCCTGGCAGCTGCCCATTAGGGTCTTTGTCACCTTTTGTCACACAGGAACCACGAAGGGGTAATCCAATCACCCCGCCCCCAGAGAACAGTATATCTGGGATCCACACTATCCATACCTTACCTTAGGTCTTCCCCTTTCATACTGACTGTCATTCTGTCAGAGTGGGCAGCCATGCTCGAACACGCAGGTGACCCCCCCGCCCCCTCTTTATTCCTCTTAGCCCATGGAACTCAGGACAACTCCACTCCAGGACAGGTGCAGTATATCCCATCATCGTGGGCCTGCCACATTGGCAAACGTCTCTCTACTCCTCCATTTGCTTCCTAGTCTCTGTATCTTGGTGTGTGTATGATATTTTGAGTGCTTGTGCACACATTTTATTAAGTAAACCTTTTGAAACTAAAATCCATTGTCTCCGCCTTATTCTTTGAATCACGGTTTGGACTCCCGTAGACATGGGTTATGCCCAGTGCCGGTTATTGATCTTCTAATTCCCCAATATAAAATCATAACCGGGCAATTTGGCTAACACCGGAAAGCACCAATCAGCAAGTGGCAATGGTGAGAATGCCATGACATCACACAATCCATTCCATAGCCCCACACAAGGAACTAGCACACTACCAGGTGGAACTAATGCCATAGCTCAGTGAACTGGTCAGCTGGAACGGATACTTGCACCCAAACATACCTCAGCTCCCTGCAAAAGAGGTTAAAAAAATCAATTACCAGCACAGGTACATTTTGCAAGGGCCACAGAATGGGAGAACTGTCATTCCAACCATAGCAGGTAGGCATCTCCATAACCCAGTGGAATTGAGTGGAATTGCCTGTTTTTCCATGAAGTTCTGAAAAATGTTAGCAAAATGCTCTACTGAGTATTCATGCAAGTGGTTCTTACACACTTTTGTACTCGTTTTCTAGGCACAGAGGCAATGGTACAACCCCATCCCATTTGGTGCATAAAGTGTATTCCATTGCCAGGAGTTATATACTGCTTATCTGTTTTGTAATTGGCTGCCCTAGCTTTTATTTCATTGTGGTGGGGAGGAGGCAGAGGAATAGTGGCATTGGGCTCCATTCAGTTCAGTATCCATTTTGTTATGATAGCTATTGTGATGCAACGGTACATTGCCATTCGTTCCTAATGGCAATGCCACGGCCGTGCTGTAGAACAGAGGGCCTCAAACTTTTGGAACCTGCAGACGTCTTTGGAATTCTGATACAGGGTGTTGAGCACAACTTAGCTACATCACATAAATTAATATATCTAATTCTCAACATGGCCACATCTGTGGATATTTAAATCCAGAGGTTGGGGTCCTGGATAGACAAGTCAGATCTTTCTACAAACCTGAGAAAAGCCTCGGGTTTGCACAGAAGTCTGAAATAAAAAAAATAAAAATATAGTTGAGGGTTAAAACTCTCCAAAATGATAGCACCACCACCTATGGCTTTAAGAAAGGAATGCCCTCAGTAGCTGTTGCTAAGGAACCACAACAATATTGCCATACTTCTATCCTTGGTTTCTGGCAGTAAAAGGCAGGGCTCTTTTTCCAGGGGTGTTTTGGCCTTTGATGGAAGACTCATTTGGGGCTAGGCATAGCAGAAGCCAATGGGTGACTTGATACCATATGACTTGCATGACTCATCCAGGACTGGCTGCTCACTACTGTTCAACAGCAGCCTCCCCAAGAAAGCCAGTGTGGTATAATGGTTAGAGTTTCAGACAAGGATCTGGGAGACCTAGGCTCAAATCCCCACTTCACTGTGGAAACTCACTGGATGACTCTGGGCCAGTCACACATTCTCAGTTTAACATACATCAGAGGCTTGTTGTGATGGTGGAGAACGATGTAACCTGCATTGGGTCCCCTTTGTGGAGAAAAGTATGGTATAAATGAAGCAAACAAATAATGAAGATAGCTGAAGATACAAAGCAAATAAAAGGCAGGTTCGTCAGTGGATGGGAAGAAGGAAGTAGGGAAAGGTGAGGATATGGGGGTTGATAGGCGGGAAAGAGGAAATAGTGTGGGGAGGGTACACAGAAATGAGGAGTCCTCCAAAGTCCTTCCATGTACCCCACCGAACAACTGAGTTCAAGAGCCAGCAATGTACAACTGGATCTGCCCCAATGGATGCAGTGGACATTGTTTTCCTGGGTAGAGGCTGCCAGGGGCAGGGAAAGAGAGATGGCTGAAGACCAGGGGGTGGGGGTGGGGAGGCAGATAAAAGATAGGTTGGCTGGTGGGTGGGAAGCAGGAAAAGGGTAAAGGCTATGGGGACTTGCAGGGAAGGAAAAGAGGAAATTGTGGGGGTAGAGGAAAATGAGATGCCCCCGCAAATCCTTGCAGGCCTCCTGCTTGTTAAGACCTGTTCCCCTTTTTCCAAATGGCCATGTCCTAGCTTTTCTCATCTGACATTAAAACATGACAAGATGTTAGTGGAAGAGCTGATGCAGACATTGCAATTTAAAATATTTTCTATTTGAGGCTGGGTGTGTGTCTTGATTGATGCTGGGGAGTGGGGCTGAGTTTTATCATTTGGCATATGTAGTCTATTGAAAGTAAAAAGTATTGCTAGGATTGCATAGACACGTACGTGCAGTGGTTGTTAAATTTTCAATTGAGGGTCACTATTTGGATCATTCAATCTTTGCAAATCATCACACTCACATGGGCCAGTACATGAGAGAACGATTGAAAGTCTTCCACACTTAATATTGCACTATAACACATGAAGCTTTTTTTTTTTGCCGTCAAGTCGCAACTGACTTATGGCAACCCCACAGGGTTTTCAAGGCAAGAGATATTCAGAGGTGGTTTGCCATTGCCTGCCTCCATGTAACAACCCTGATATTCCTTTGTGGTCTCCCACCGAAATACTAACCAGGGCCAACCCAGCTTAGCTTCTAAAATCTGATGAGATCAGGCTACCCTGAGCTATCCAGGTCAAGGTTAGCCTTAGAGTCCAAACTGGTCTATCAAGACCTATATTGTCTCCTCTGACTAGCAGCAGCTCTCCAGGGTCTCAGGCACACCTTTTTCGCTATCTGGAGATGCTGGGGACAGAACTTAGGATCTTCTGCATACAGAACAGATGCTCACTGCCTTGTCCTCCAATTGCAGCCACTCTACCTCTGTGGCTACATTGCAACAAACCTATGCGCACACCTAGAGAAGTAGCATGCGCATAGGGTGGCATCTTTTAAATACCCCCAGCACTGAGACTGACAAACACATCTTCCATATTCTGATTACTGTTTGCACGGTAGGGTACCCAAGCTTGCTTCACAAAGCTACTGGCTTTGTTTATTGCTACACTCTTTTCAAGTAGCTAATTTTCATTTCAGCTTAAGCATGTCCCTAATTGCACCAAATTAAACCAAAACAAGCCATTCCGGGGGGATTATATTCACCAAGGAAAATGCTTCATCACCTTCCTAGTAAAAGTCCCTCAACACCTTCCTAATAAAAGATGGTGTTTTTTGCTTCCAGTGAGGTGGCTCATGTCCCACACGGGACTAGTTACTAACGGGACTCTCGACCCACCATAGCCCCATAGCAGGAGCTCCCCAGTGTTGAACGTGACTGTCATTTGCTCGCAGCTCTTTTTCTAAAAAGCCAGACCCACCCCAACAACAGGAAGGGCCCCTAGAAAGCTGCATCATTGGCAGCTGTACTTTTGGAAATTGGCTGAAGCTGCAGGCAGGATTTGCTTTCAAGAGAGAACTGCTTGCTGCTTACTGTGCTGAAGGCCCCCAAGAATGCACTCAAGTGCCAGTAACAAGGAATCCAAGGGGAATGTCACATACGGAAGCATTTGGATCAACAGAATTACATCCAGTGATCTCAAAAAGTATGTGGGGGAATGACCCTGAACAGGTGCCGTTCTTTACATGAAATCTAAGATAGTATCAGAGATGGGTTCTACCTGAAAACAGTCAAAATGTCCCACTTCCTATCCAATCAATTCAACATGGAAAGAGACAATGTCCTCTGTATTTCCTATGTCTTTGCAATGTATCTGGGCTTACTCTGTTGTGACGAACACCCATAATTCTGAAGATTACTTTGGGTGATGGAATCTTTACTTTCCCTCTCATAAGAGTCCATTGATGGGCTTGAGAAATCTTTTTGAAGCATCTTTCAAACACACGCTCAAGTAGTAGTGTAGCAGTTGCAATGGTATCAC
Source organism: Euleptes europaea (assembly GCF_029931775.1). NCBI lineage: Eukaryota > Metazoa > Chordata > Lepidosauria > Squamata > Sphaerodactylidae > Euleptes > Euleptes europaea. Next base: position 157,889,573 of record NC_079312.1, read on the forward strand.
TCTTCTCTTGCTGAGTTTGCAAGCTGACAGAGATTACACACCTGTTGCTTAGATCTACCTTTATCTTGGACAGTTAGTTGGAACAGTTACAGAAAAAGGCTAGATTAATTGCTTTTTAAGAGTTGTGACTGATCTTATTATTTTGCTATATCAGAGGTAATCTGATCTGCACCTGCTGATTGGCTCTTTGTACGTCTGTTGCTTACTTCTTGTTTAGTTGAAACCAATCAGATATCTAGAAATAACCAAATGATAGCAATAAATCAAACAGAAAGATAAGACTTGTTTTTCTATAAATAAGCACTCTTGTGACAAGCAAATTAGATTTCTCTGGCTGGAAGGCTCAGAAAAAGAATAGGTGAGATCTCTGGGTGAGATTTTGGGTAATTTGGGCTTTTTGATCATCCCTAAAAGCAGTGAGACAAAAGCTGAAACCTGATTTGCTTTTAAAACTACCGTTAGCTATGATTAAGCAACCACCTCCAAATGTCTCTTGCCTTGAAAACCCTATGCAATCGCCATAAGTCAGCTGTGACTTGATGGCAACAACAACAAAAGGAACACTGATAATTTTAGCATTCATTCCCACAGTAATTGTGGGGTTCTTTTATCCCCCCCCCCAATCTTACTCAATAAAAATATTTTTTTCAATAAAAAAAGTTTATGCAGGTGTCCTGCCTTGTTAATAGGTCAAAAGAACGGACCCTTACTCCCTAATATTATGTGTGATCAGTTAGAGATGGAAATGTTTCTCTAACGCAGGGGTGGGGAACCTCAGGCCTGGGGGCCGGATGCGGCCCCAGAGGATATTTGTGGCCCTCGGGAGCTCCGGGGCCCTGCTGCAGAGGCGGGGCACAGGGCAGCCCTCCCAGAGGGTGTTCCTGGTGCCACGGCTTACAGCAGCGCTGCAGCGCCCTTTGGACCTCCTCTCGCTGACTGTCGACTGTTGAGCAGCGATAGGGAGGGGGAAAGAGGCTGGCGGCTCCCGGCGGCAGAGCATGCATGCAGGAGCCGATCGGGCTTCGGGGGGGGGGGGGCTTTTGTGGACTCTGGGGAGGAAAGGGCATGGAGACTGGGGCCCGGTCGCGCGGGGCTCTGTGCACCTCTGGGTGTGTGTGTGTGGGCAGGGGAGGCTGGGGCCCGGTCGCGCGGGGCCAGCAGGGGTGTGTGTGTGTGGGGAAGGCTTTTCTCTTTTCCTCCTCTTTTTCTGTCATTCTTTCTCCTTTCTCTACCTCTTTCTCCCTCTTTTTCTGTCTCTTTCTTTGTGTCCCTCCGTCCTTTTCTTTGTCTCCCTTCGTCCTTTTCTTTCTTTCTCCCTCTCTCTCCATTTCTTTCTCCCATTCTCCCTCCCTTTTCCTCTTTCTCTGTTTTCCTTCCTCCCTTGCCGATCGACTGTGGACTGTGCCCCCCTGGCACCTCGTTTGCTCGGGCCCACAGCTGGCTGCCCTTCCACCTGGGAGGGGGGAGGGGGGGCACCCTGCAGGCCTTCTCTGTGTGGCCTCCCATGGGGTTGCCAACCTCCAGGTGTTGGCTGGAGACCTGGCAACCCTAGCCTCTTCCCCCCCACTGGGAGATCTACACCTGGTATGGCCCCTGAATGATGTCATAAATGTGCAAATGGCCCTTGGCAGGAAAAAGGTTCCCCACCCCTGCTCTAACGTGATAAACCCTGGTGATCTCTGTGGCTAATCAGTTTTGTGCAGGCGACAGCCTTGAAAGTTGTTTAGTGCAGAGTCTCTAATAGGGTGCAGGAGAGAATCTCTGGCTACAGTAGGAGGGACGGTTTCAGCCATGTCCTCCCTTTGCCTACACTGTGTGGCTTTGTCCGTGCGTATCTGCAAACTCTAGCATCATCATTGTAGTGCTCACAGGTATTGGTGCAGAAAGGCAGGTGCTTCAACTAGCACCTTGCATGGCTAGTGCATAGGATCTAACTCTTTAGAAGGGTTATGAGTACACAATGGCTTAGATCCAACAAAGCATTTCTGTACATGAAATGACTTCCACTCACGGAGTGTGATTTTCTCATTTCCAGCTGCTGCCCCAAATGAGCTTTAATGTTCCTCCCCAAAGTGATGCCCTGCAAACAGAGATCGTTCCATCTGGTGAAATGCTCCCTTGGATCCAAGCCAGTGACAGAATACCATCCCAGGTACTGCCTTTTCAGGGTTCACAAGGGGCTGAGGGGGGAAGGTAGGAAAAAGCCATATTTAGAACCACTTTCTGCTTGCAGTGCTTGGGATCTAACTAATTTTGCCAGCCTTTGTTGCCTAAGCTCCCAAGCAAGGTCTTTTTCCAATCCTACCTTATGATTGACTCACTGTGGTACTATGAAAAACACCAGTGTTTAAAAATGCTTGTCCTATGAGCACTGGTGGAGTGCAATGGCTAAGAGCTGGAAACCAGGAAACCCTAAGTTCAAATCAATCCCCCCGCCCCCCAATGACTTCACTTATACAAGCCATGGGCCTCCATCACCAATTTGTAATACAAGGCTGTAGATGTCTGCTATAAGGATTACTTAAGTGAAGAGTTTTCAACATGGTAATGGCCTTTTTCAATGCCAAGTATCATTTAGTCTGCTGCCTCCTACAAATCTCTCTCCCTCTGGCCTGCAATCTCCTAAGTGAAGACTAGACTATATAAGGCCTTTTAAGGTTATCTGCATTTGTTCTACTTGAGGATTCTCAAATTTCCCCTCTTGACCTATGACCCACAGTTGTGCCAAGCCTGAAAACCTACAGCCAATTGAGGTAACCAAATTATACCAATCCTACCAGCTAAACGTTCCAGATATTTGATTTGGGTGAAGCAGTACAACTGTGGAGAATCAAAGTCTGGTTAATTTGGCATAAATAGTCATGCAGTCAGTCCACAGCTCCAGGTGTCCTTTTCCCCAAGCCCTCTAAAATAAGAAATAATGGCAGAGTGGAGGTCACCATCTTTTAACATGTACGTCATTTTTTATTTATACAAGGATAGAGAAAGACTGTAGCAGTATTTGTTTTTACTTGAGATCACCTAGGATTAGCACTGCTAATTAAATCGCTAGAAATGTAGTTTAGGATCAGATGTTGGGATCGTGGCTAGGAAACCTCCCATCTGTCGCCAAACATTAAAAGAAGGGAACATCTAAATTTATACATGACGTACAGACACAAACTCTGCTTCTCTCGGGAGAATGGAGTCTCTCCTGTTTTCTGGTGGAAGAAGCATACAAAGCCCAGTCTTCCCAAGTGTAGTATTTACGTAAGATGTAGAAAGAAAAAAACCCATCCCAGCAGTCTCTCTTACGGCTCCTCCCATTTCTTATTCTGGGCTCACAGTTCACAGCAATTTGTTTCATTGCCAGCATGAATAACTTTGCTGTTAGGAGTAAGGCCTGGCTAGCTGCATTGGGGTGTATGTGTAGCAGGGGGTGTTCCAGAGGCTTTAAGACTAAGGGCTCTTGGAAGACATCCCTCTCTCAGTCTTTGGCTTCTAGACTGAGACTCTGCCAATGTTTAAAGATGGCATGAGAATAAAGAAGAGCCACAGAGTGCCAAGGAGGCAGCAGCGGTGAGGCTTGCCCAGGCCAGGCCTGACAGCGTGAGTGTGCACTTTCCCACTACAGCCCGGCCCCGTGTCACAGGGGCAGGAGGCAGGAACAGGAGAAGCAAAAGGAAGCAGCTTTCCCAGAAAAAAGGAATGATCAGGGAAGAAAAGTGGCACAGGGACAGCAAGTGTAAACTTTCCTTTGTTATTATCTCTAGCTAGGTGTGTCCTACAATCCTGCCCATCCAGCTTTGGAAGGTGGAGAGCGTTAATGGTCCTCAAGAATTGGCCACCTCGTTTTGGCTTGACCGAGGTTTCCGCTGTGGGAGAGCCTTGGCTTCTTTGCTGTGTGCGCCCAAATGCGCGTGTGCAGTTGGGGCCGGTGGACCTGCCTCAGGACCAGGGCCAGCGCCAGTTCCATTGGTTCCTGTGGAGTAGGTCTGGCTGCTTGTGTTCCCAGAAGGAGGCCGGGACCTGGAGCTCAGCTGGTACCAAGGCCCGTTTCTGTACCGATTTGAATTGGGGTGCAGGGCCCCATTTGGGCGGTGTCCTTGAGGCCTGTAGCCTTGGCCGGGTCTTCTGTTACCCTGGAACCCCTGAAATGGAAAGACTGATCAACACGAGCAATGCTTATGCTAATGTGGAAACAGGAATGACATTTGACAAGTAAGAGAAATTTGTCAGCTGACCAGCTAACTACTGACCAAATAATGGACAGGTGTTTTTAAAGCATTAACTTCATTAGAAGAGAGAAGATATTTTGTTCATAAATAGCCTTTTGCTTTTAATAAAATTTGCAAATGGTTTTGCTAAAAACTGTAATTGCTGTTTAAAAATTAATGAATTTGTACAACTTTAGACAAGGTTTCTATAAATGCAAACAATTAACTGAACAGTTGTCTAGCTTTTTTAACCTGGAATGTCAAGGTCAGCCCACAAAAACATTAAAACAGAGCAAATTTAAAGAAGTTTTTAGGCAAGAGCTACTAGAAAACACAATAATGCTAGGCAAAGTAGAAGGCAACAGGAAAAGATGAAGACCAAACATGAGATGGATTGAATGACACCACAGTGAATTAATAAAGGCAAGCTGCTAACTGCACTATGGAATTCTTAGTTGCATGGAACATTTTGACATCTGAGTAGTCAACTCACTGGGCCCTCACAGACAATCTCCATCGCCAGTCGGACTGAGGCGGGACAGGGCTGCTGATACTTTTAGATCTGTCAGCAGCCTTTGACATGTTGACCATGATCTAGACCACTGCCTCGCTGACGTGGGGATACAGGGCACAGCCCTTCAATGACTGCGCTCCTTTCTCCAAGGGACAGAGGGTGGCGCTTAGGGAGATGGTATCGCAGTGGCACCCTTTGCGATCCTCTCCCGTGTTGTTCAACATCTTTATGTGCCCCCTCAAATATCTGGTTAGGAGTTTCAGGCTCGGCTGTCATCAGTATGCAATTGGTGCCTTACCTCTCCCAATCTAGCCACAGGGATCCATACAACAGTCACCTGTAGGCTGGATTACTGTAACTCGCTCTATGTTGGGCTGCCCTCAAGACTGATGTGGAAGCTCCGGCTGGTACAGAATACCACAGCGAGACTCCTTGTGGGGGTCTCGCTGCAGGAACATACCCACCCAGGGCTTCATCAACTGCACTGGCTCCAGCTAGTGTACTGGATCAGGTTCAAGGTGCTGGTTTTACCTTTAAAGCCTTACACGGTCTGGGGTCCTCATATCTTCAGGACCACCTCTTCTGGTACACCCCCCAAAGAACAGTACGTTCTGCAGATTATAACTTACTGGTGGTCCCTGGCCCTAAGAGTCTGTGGCTGTCCTTGACAAGAGCCAGGGCCTGTTTGGTCCTGGCTCTGGCCTGGTGGAACTCCCTCCCTAGCAATAGCAGATCCCTGCAGGACCTTAAAGAGTTCCACAGGGCTTGTAAGACGGAGTTCTTCCACCAGGCCTACAACTGAGGGCAGCCGCAGATGTCATCTATGCTGGCCTCCCCACCTCCCCCCCCCATTCTTATGTAAGTTATGATCTATGGGGGAACGTCTGGCTGCAAAATTTCTCAGCGGAAACTACTTTTATTGAGCCATCTGTTGTTTTAGCATGATTTATTATTGTTTTAATTGTTTTAATGGAATGAATTATTTTTATGCCTGTAGGCTGGTTTTAAATGTTGTTATCCGCCTGAGTCTGGCTTCGGCTGGGGATGTTGGGATATATCAATCTAAGATAATAAATAAATAAAATAAATAAATGCAAATATGGATTGACGCATCACTTCAGAAAATAGATTTGGACTGAGGTGCTGTGAGATAAAAACAGTGAAATCAAGTTTCTTTCAATCAGTCTAAAGTTTGCCTTCTCTGTAGTCAAATGAGATCTATGTCACAGGAATTGTCCCTTTGCATAAAAGGAACTTGGCAGTCACACATACCCCTGGCATTCCTATTGCACGGTACCCCCTGGCCCAATTATTCTGCCACTCCAGAACCAACAAGCATGGCTCTCCCTACTTCTGGCCTGACAAAATGGCTCTTGGAGTTGCATGCATGTGGGAGACAGCGTAGTAGGAGGTTGGCGCACATAGCTCTGGCCAGGAGAAGCTCAAAATCAGCTTGTCTCAGCTTTTGTGACAGCCAAGCTATTGCTACAGTGCTCCTATTGTAAGGTGGACATACACTGCAAAAGTGCATGGCACACACTGCACACTCACAGGGCCAATTCAAAGGCCAATCCCCACAGCACCATCAACAGCCACACGCAGAACAAGGTTATTACCTCACGGTAGGGCTGGTACGGGCGGTTTGCCACACTGGCGGCCGTTTCTGTTGGGGATGATTGCTTCTTACTGGCTGTTGTAAGGCTTGGCGCAGAAGCAGAGGCACTCTCAGATGTGGTGGATTCGTCTGGGCTGCTCACGGATACAGACAAGATGGAGCCGCACCGCGACCTGGTTGAGTAGCTGTTTTTTGGATGGGAAACTGAAACAGGAACACAAAGTTAGAAGAAGAAGAGTTGGTTTTTATATGCTGCCTTTCGCAACCACTTAAGGGAGACTCAAACTGGCTTACAATCTTCCCTTCCCCTCCCCACAACAGACACCCTGTGAGGCAGGTGAGGCTGAGAGAGCTCTAACAGAGCTGTAACTTGCCCAAGGTCACCCAGCTGGCTTCCTCCACAGGAGTGGGGAAACAAATCTAGTTCACCAGATTAGCCTCCACCTGAGTGGTGGAGGCTAATCTGGTGAACTGGATTTGTTTCCCCACTCCTGTGGAGGAGTGGGGAATCAAACCTGGTTCTCTAGATCAGACTCCACTGCTCCAAACCACCGCTCTCAACCACTACACCACGCTGGCTCTCTTAGATTTTTTAGATAGCTCCTGGTAGCCTAAGGCCACTTGATGGCTACAATCCAGTGACGTGCAAGCAGAAACATGAATGACATAGCACAATTCTGACTGTGCAAGACCTCGTGTGGCACTTAGTGCTTTCCTCCCTATACATTATAATGCCCAGAAATTAGTTGCAAAAAAACATCTTGCACAACTGGAAATGCAAGAGGGGATACAAAAAGTTGGAATTAGCACAAGTGGCTGCCATGGCCTTTTTCTTGTGTTTCCACAAGAGCTCGAACACATGCAGGAATTTTACGTTGAATCCAACCCAACACCTCTTCCATAAAGCAGTTATTCAAGGAATATTTCTCTTTTGAAACTGACTACTACATTTCCAACGATTAATGATGTAACTGGAGGCCTGTGGCAGAACAACTTTCAAACATCTGTTATTGCCTTACTTTAGGAATTTTTGCATTTAGGAGAACAGTGCTAAATATTCTTTCATAGACAACTGTTTCACAACAGTACATCTCCATATAATTGATAATTCTTTATTCTGAACACTACCCATGAAACAAATGGCACATGTTAAAAACCTAATGTATTAATTATATTACAAGAACACACATGCTGCAGTGAAAGATCTCTCAAAATCTAATAATTACTGTAAGTAAACAGGTATTCTCTCTTTTCCTAAAACTCTGCAACATAGATTTCAGCAGGAAACCTATTTTAGAGCAGTGGTGCCACCACAGAAAAGGCTTTGTTTCACATCTATATCAACTCCAGTTCACAGTCAGGCAGGATGCTAAGAAGGACCACTTCAGCTGAAGCTTCCAAAAAACCCAACCCATTTCCCTGTAGAAATCTCTTGTGATGGATGTTCTATCAATAGCAGCTTTTCCACCCACTTATCATCATGTGAATGTGATACCTGTCAAGGGATCACTTGCTAAGAACAACTATAATGAGCTGCATAAGCTGGTCCTAAGGCATTCTGATAGCCAGTTAGAAGACAGTGCCTTTTCACACTTAATCCATTGTATAGGTTGGCTCACCTTGTCCAAAGGACTCGATACTCCTCTTTAGTTCATCTAGGTCACAAGTGAAGCGAGCCACCCTCCCCAGATCTTCATCATACTTGCGCTCACTGACAAAGTGCTGAATGGGAGACAAAATGCTGGCATTTTAACGTGGTTTCTTGCGACATAAATTCATGGGATTGAGAAGCCAAAGCAAAGCATAGCTCAGAGGCCAACACAATTGTCTACTCCTTTCTCTGTCCCACCTATACAACTGCAGATCAAAGGAAATCTGCACAAGCCCATCACGGCAGTAATTCCATCTGCAGCAAGCCACGAGGTATGAAAACTATGCAAGTTCTACAAGAGGACTTCCTGATGGAATGGCTGTTACAATAGGCTGCATTTCTAAAGCAAGGACTTTAGATAACTTTGCTCTGCCCTCTAGTGGTGGAAAGAGGTAGCACGCATTGGAGCTGCCCGGTCAGCTAATGGAAGGAAGCATATTTGGTGCTTTGCAAATCAGATTAAAATTAAGCCTTAAAAAATTATGCAGCATCTTAGATGCATTTTCATGCTTCATATATTACCTTGTTGTAACCCATACAACCACCCTGTAAAGTCAGCATTTCTCTACGATCACAGGTTGAAGGAAGAAGGATAAAATTAATGCATCTGAGACACTCTGCTACTTGGTTAGGATCCTCCAAAAACATTTTTATGAGCATTTCTCTCTGAATCAGAGTGCAACAGCCTTGAGCCAAGAGAAAAGGCAAAGTGTAAATATTTTAAGCAAACAAAAATTCAGATAAAAAAACCTGTCTGAAAAAAATATCAAATTCTATGCAACTACACTATGGAAACCAAGCTATTTTATTTTATCTTCATACTTCTTGGCTGTAGTTTTACAAAATTTAGAATTTGTGTTAGAAGAAGTCACTTGCTCAGTGACAACATATCACTATCTGATTTCTAGACCTTTACCAGAAAAGTACCAAGCAGAAACTTCTCAAATGGTCCCAAGTTTATCTTTGCAAACATATGCCCCATCACCTCCTTCAACATTCAAGATTCTGGCCTAGATCTACATGAATATTTTTTAATCAGCAGCATGGAATTTTCCTGCCTCCATGAAGGTTCCTTATACTGAATCAGACCATTGGTCCATCAGGACCAGTATTCTTTACTCAGACTGGCAGTGGCTCTCCAGGTTCTGAGGCAAAGATCTTTCACACATGAACCTTTTGACTGGAGATGCCGGGATTGAAGCCGGGACCTTCTGCATGTTAGACACATGCTCTACCCGAGCCATAGCCTTGCGCAACTGCATCGCACTGATTTCCACAAAACGCTACTCATGGGTGATAGGGACCCTGAAGAACAACATGAGGGCGAATGGCAGCAGAAAGTGGGAAATTGGCAGAAATTGCCCCTCTCCATCTGTCAGTGGAAAATTTAATCTGGATCCCATCCTATGTCAGAAAACAGGGTTGCATTTACCTGTAACGGTTGTTCATTGAGTGGTTTTCTGTGCAGGCACACATGGGACTCCACATGTGCTGGCCAGCCAGAGAGAGGAATTCTTCAGCTTTCTTGAGCTTTCCAAGCTGCTGGGAAATGCCAGCTCTGGATGGGAGAGTGAGGAGTGCTCCAGCAGCTTGGAAAGCTCTAGAAAGCTGGAAAACTCCTCTCCATAGCTGGCCTGCATGTGTACTTTCTCACGTGGGACTGCACAGAAAACATGACAATGAACTGCCCCTTTCTTTGTATTTTCGCAGCAGAGATGAGCACCAGCAAATTTCTTAAACAGCATACAGGCAACTACCTATGATAAAGGATTAATCAATCCTGTTCATATCAATCCTGATGGGAGTGTCACATCCTGCCCTCCAGGGCAGAGGTTCTTCCCAGTTCTGCTACCTAAGACTCATCTTAACATAAGATGCTGAGAACTGAGCCTGGGGCCAACTTGAAATAAAAAAAAAACACACTCTGCAACCCAAGTATGGCTCTTTGGTAAGGGAGGAATACAAAAGGGCTGAACTGAGCCTATATGGGGCAAATGGATTTTAATAAAAACTAGGGATTCCAGCTTCTACTTCTGGCATCACATCTGCCTCAGCTGTCTATCTATACAGCAAGCTTAACAGTCACACGAGGGCTCACACAGTTGACCCACCTTGATGTCAGCTCTAAGCTCCACCAACTGCTCCTCTGACATTCGGACTGCCACGTCAGTCAGCTTCTTCAATGCCTCTGCCTTTTTTTGTCGGCTGCTTAAGATTTCCACTGAAATACAAAGTGGAGTGCAAAATGTTATCATACCCGAAGCAGCTACGTTTGTAACTCAAGCTCATTGTAGGGGGGGGGGATGTAAAAACCCCATTAAAGCAACCGCTAAAACCTCAAGCCTCTATCTAGTCTCTGAAGGCCAACCCAAGTCCTGCAGTCCTGAACCGCGCAAAGTCCATACACAGAAGTTCAATAATCACGAGAGAGCCGCCCCTCAGGCTTCTTAACATGACTTCACTGTTCTGACGATAAGACTGATGGCATTTGTTAAGGTCTCAAGTTGATTTAAATAGTGTAAAAGGGCCCATATGGAAGATGCAGTCTGTTCGGTATGTTTTGCCTAAGTCATTTTGTGCTTTATTTAGACAGCAACCTGTTTGGAAGATAAGCAGCCAGTGCTATCGCTGCAGTACTGGTGTAATGTGACATAAGAGGCCCATCCCAAATGAAGAAAGATGATCCATTCTACACCAGATAAAGTTTCTGAACAATTTAGTCTGCTCCACTCAAAGCATATTATAAGTCTTTCCTTGATATGACATGAATGCTTCCTGTTACAAGGCCTGCAACCGTGGCCTTTTATGCACCGGTTGTTTCCGTCGTTGTCAAGCCCCAAGTACTTCAGGGCTTTGTTTTCATTATGTGTGTATTTTCTGACCTTTAGAAGTCGTGTTGCTCTCCCCTCGTGTTTCCCCCACGTTTTGTGGATGTTTTACCCCAAGTTTAATGTCTGCCTCAATCCCAAATTGAAAGCTGGTCCTGTGCATACTTGTCAATTTGGGGTTTTCTCTCCAAGCCCATTCTCGCTTCTTCTTCCCGCTTGTCTTTCCCTTCATCCAACCCTTTCCCTCTAAGCTAGAATACTATGAGCTGCCTTATTTGGCCAGTTTCAGACCTCAGCCTGATCGAACAGGTTTTTGGTTTTTTTTGTTTGCGTCTAGGGAGAACGCTAGCAAGAGGTTCTGAAGCTCAACATTTTCCCTGGTGATGCATAAATTTAACCCCAAGTACTCTGGGAATTTCTTCGGGGGGAAAAAGCCCCTGTGCATAGTGATTTGAAAATTCGAGATCAAGTACTGTGCATCGAGAGAGCAGCATATCCAGTGGGACCTACCCACACATAAAAGGCCCTTGTCTGCTGATGAATATGGTAGGAGGTGTTCTGTAGGGTTCAGAGCCATTGTATTCAGTATTTCTTACCTGCAAGTTTCCCACCAATAGTGACATTCCAATGCTGTATTTTAGCTCCAGGTCTTCTCTGCTTCTGTGGAGGTTCTTTCATATTTGAAGAGGCTTCTACAGCCACAAATGCTGATGTAGGTAGAGTGTACTATCCTGATATATGGTCTGACATTTCTGCTTACAGTTATGAACAAATGACATTTGGGTGGCCTTTTCCCTATTTCCTTCCATTTCCAAGGCTCTTTGTTTAGACTAGGCCATTTCTGACTTTGACAGCAGCCAAAGTAAAAACAGTTCTTTATGTTCTTCCTAACATTTGAGAACATTTGTTGCTCAATTGTCCCTTCAGGATTTTTTTTTTTTGTCATTTAAGGTTGTTTTGTTGCAGTTTTTCTACAAGCCCTAATTGTCAGGAAAGGTAGCTAGGTAAGAAGAGCTAGATCCTTTTCCATCCAAGTTTTGCATTGTCTAAAGTTCAAGTTTTAATCAAGTTCTGGAGGTTTTATTAAAAACCTCCAGCCAACCAGACAGCTACATTGCAATGCAGTGGTTAGAGTACTGGACTATGACCAGGGTGACCTAGGATCACATCCCTGCTTCCCATGAAACTTACTTGGCCTGTCATGCCTCTCAGGCTAATTTGCCTAAAAGGGATTTTGTGAAGATAAAATGGAGGATAGGAGAACTATGTATGCTACCCTAAGCTCCCTGAAGGAAGGACGGGATTTAAAAAAAAATGCACTGAAGGTATTTCCTTGTTGCATTCATTGTTACCTTTTACAGAGTAATTATGTTATTTTCCTCCTGTATTCACTTCCCTGTTAACATTAATTCACTTCTGCAGTATCTGCATGGGCCTTTGTCTATTACCAACTTGCCCTTCATATGCTCCCACAGTTGAAAGAGCTGTGGCTACACCACAGAGCTACTCCCAGACTGCAAAGAGGGTTCTGCTCCCTCCCAGTGTCTCCCAGCATTGCCTACGTCATTTCTCTTTTGTTAACTTGGAACAGTCTCCACAGCACTGGCACCCTAAAGTAACTAAGTTTCTCTAGGGAACTGCTGCCTAGCCTAGACCCTTCTTCCCTGGTCAGCAGAGAAGATTAAAATATGGTGTTCCTGACCACACTTCTGCCTACTTTCCTGTTCAAGTGGCAAACTTTTCCCAACAGCCCTTGGAGTCTGATGACCATACCAGGCAGATAGGAGATTGCCTGTCCTTAAGAAACATTTTATACAATCTCTTTTTAGGTGCTTTTAATGCTGAAACAGGTAGTGTTATTCCTGCTGGTGCGAAGCTAATTGGAATGCTGCTGCCATAGCTGGCACATTGAGAACAAGGCTGACTAGAACATCCTGCTGCCCGGGACACACAGAATAGCCTTAAAGCATATACATTCTATTTTGGACTTCCGCATATCAACTCTGGCTGATACGCCAGCTACGGCCATTCCTCAAAAAGGCGTGATCTAGCCAGAGGGATCCATGTTCTGATAACATCCAAGTTAGATTACTGTAATGTGCTTTACGTGTAATGTGCCTTTGAAAACAGTCTGGAAACTTCAGCTCATCTAAAATGCAGCAGCAAGGCTATTGCCAGGTCTACAGGAACTGTATTACCCCAGAGCTGAAAGATCTATACTGGCTGTCCATTGGTTTCTGGGCAGAATTCAAAGTGTAAGTTCTTACCTTTAAGGACTAAATGGCTTGGGGACAGAGTATTTCAAGAACCACCTCCGCCTGTATTGTCCAGGCCACCAGTTAAGGTCTGCCTCACAAGCCCTGTTCTCTGTATGCCTGCCTTGAGAGGTGAGGTGGCAACCAGAGAGATGGCTTTTTCAGTAGTGGCTCTTCACCAATGGAATGCCAGCCCTCTTGAGGCTAGCCTGATGCCTACATTGCTTTCTTTCAGGTACCAGGCCAAAATGTTTCTGTTCACTCAGCCTTAGTTAAGGGGTTGATCTTTTAATGCTATTTTAGTCTGGATACTGTTATTTTAAGCTGCCAGTGGTCTGGTTTTGTGATCTCTGAGCTGGGTTTTGAATGCTGGATTTTAATTGATGTTTTTAATGCTTTGTTTTAATTATTTTTTTATCTTCTAAGCTACCTTGAGCACGTTCTCAGAGAGGCAGAATAATTCTTTCTAAATAAATCAATACCATAGTGCTGCTTTTATTCCTCCCCATCTTGTGCTGCAGAAATGGGGGATCAGAATAGTTACAGCAGGGCAGCAAACTAGAGGTAGCAGAACATAAAATATCATCTAAATATATTTACATGACTTTTCGCAGTTTGCATTAATAAATAACATAATTTAGCATGTGGTTACAAAGTGGACATGGCGTTTTAAAAACAAAACATGGAAAGCATATAAATGCATTTGTGTAAGTTTTATATCTGGAAGAAACCAGAGACTGGAAAATGGAAGGCCTGGCTCAGATTCCTGCTACTACTGTTGGATTAGATTCTACTGCAACCTTTTTAGAAGACGAAATAATGTAAAAGCCTTACTTGCTTCTGCTTTCACTTTGTCCATTTCACCTAAAAGGGCTACTTCACGATCCATGAGGCTAGGGAAAAGGGAAAGACATGAGGCATGAGGAAACCCTTCCCATGAATAGCTTCAACACAGAAAACAAGTTGGCTAACAATCTAATGGTGAGAAGTGCATGCAGTCAAGAAGAATCACTGCCTTCTAGACATGAATAGCTCCCGGGTGGTTCAGTGCCAGCGGAAGCAAAGCCAACAGATGGCAGCAGAAAGCTGCAAACTTTTCCAAAGTTTCTGGGGCAGCTGCTCTCTTTAATCAGTTCCAAAACCACAAGTTATGAACTAAAGCAAATCCAGCACACACTTTCCATTCATTGCTTTTCCTTTTCCATGGAAACGCGTCTTCCTTGTTTTCCTTGGAAACTTATCTTTAAGCTCTGAATCTTCAAAATTATCTAGAGCTCTTTTAAGTCACTTAAAATGAGCACTTCACACAGTGCAGCAAAATATTTCTCCAAATGATCTCAGACAGCACCTCCCCCCACACCAAAGGTCACACATACCTAAGCAGTTTCCTACAGCTTAAGGCAACGGCATCTAATAGATGGCACTTCACTGAGGAGGCTTTTATTTGTAAATTTAGTTTTTTGTCTACTTCTTCAGATGGCTGATAAAGCTTGGCTTACAGAGCCAAAAATAGAAACCATCTTCCTTAACAGAGCCGGTTATGATTGCCACTACACTAAGGAAGTGTACTACTACAACCTTCACCTACCCCAAAAAACTACAGCAGCTTAAAGGCAGCCTTTGAGATTCTTAGTGGGTGTGGAACACTTTACAGCCCCGTAAAACCCTATTCTGCTTGGTAGACAGATTATACTTTGAAAAACACAGTTCTCTGCCATTCCAAAGTCCCTTCCAGCTGACTGAACTAAAGTACTTTAGAACTTTATTATTTATAGGCCTACTACTTCCTTTGCCTCTCGAGGTCAGGCCACCCTCTCGGCCTTCCCTCACACTCATGAACCTCAAAATCACTGGCTGATTTTTCCAGTGATTCATCCCTTCAAACTGTGGCTTTCTGCTGTATTAAACTGTTCAAAGACAGGAGAACAACATATTTTAAAATGCCAGGCAAAAAGAGGGGAATATTGTGAAGGATCTTCTTCAGAAGAATGACAGACTCTTCAGTTTACCATACAATGGGCATTTTTAAAAGCCACGCTTGGATCAAAAATTTTTATCCCAGTTTTGAAGTTGCAGATTTGGGGATGAGTGTACACATACAAGATTTTAGAAAGTTTATTCTCTTAATTCCCCATGTTTCCTTCCGTTACCAATTCTGATTCGTCAACACTAAGTGATTCCAACTTCTTTGGTAATGAAATACAGAAGTGTCATCTTTTAACTACTGACAGAGACCAGCTTGCTCTTTTACAGACCACAGCACCTGCAACTCAAGCACTGCCATGATCCATCTGACCTCCTGCCCTAGGAGAAGAAATTATTTTTCACTAAAGAGGTGCCATGAACTGGTTTTTCAAAAGCAAACAGAAAAGGGTTTGATATAACTTGAACGCACCCAACTGTTCCTGGAAATGGGAATGTGCAAGACTTTTTCCTAGCAGAGTGGAAGCTTCTTCTTTCAGAAAAGGGCAGATAATCTCAGCCAGAAAGTTAAACTGACCTGACCGCAGGTTCACTGCTTTATCAGTCCTGTGTACAAAGCTTCGCTGCAAGAACCTTCTTCACCTGGCATTTATTTAAGGAGGTTCCACTGGCTTTGCTCCAAACAGGCACTTCACATCCCTGTATCACGGAACTGCACTTCCTGGTTTCTGCTGGTTTGGCTCTTACCCTTACCATAGCAACTGGGAGATTTACCTGAGCAAAACTACTGAACGACACTTGGGGCTTTAACCTTTCTCAGTGTGACGCAAGTGTGTTGCGGATAATAATCTGAGCGAAAGAGCAAGCAATTAAACGGTTACAAGAAGGGGTATTTTTAAGGTAGCCAACTAGCAGTTTCACTCCTTCTTGCAGAGATTAAAACCTCAAGAGTGGATGTATGAATACTGAACTATTATATTATGGGCAGATTCTAGTAACTAAACCCAACTCTAAATATTAAGAAGCAGAGCTTGTTAGAATCTCTTTGAGAGTCCCCTCCCAAAAAAAGTCTTGCTCCTCTCACCTAATTTCATATTTGAGACATTTGTTCTTGGGGGGGGGGGGGTTGCATCTGACACACAAGTAGCCCTAAACCAGAATTGTACTTCCATTAACTTTGTTTTACAGCTACAAAAGTGATCCAAGGCAACACTGAGGATTAAAACCCCAATTTTAATATGGTTAATGTGAGTTTTAATTGTAACACCAGAGCACAAACTCTGCAGCAACACAAACACCTACTTAATTAACAATACTCAAACATTTTTCGTGGCTCCATATCAGGCACACACCTACAGCTGCCCAATTTGCTTGAGTTGAGCTTTGAAAACATGCACTGGGTTGGATCCTATGCAAAATCTATGCTGATTAAAAGAATTTCTGTCAGCAGAGGGGGATTCCCCCCCCCCGGCAGTTCCAAATGCTCCCGCACGGCTCCTAGGGGACAGGGGATCCCCATGAACAGATGGGAGGACAGTCAGAGGTCTTCTGCAGGAGGGAATTTGTAAAAATCGACACCCCCCCCCCCAGTCAACTGGATCCAACCCATTTTGGGGTGAAGGTTAGGGATTAAGGTGGCCTTATCCATTTGAGCATTTGAAACATGGATGCCAAATTATTCAACTGTGGTGAGCAGTCATTGGTTCTAAACAATCTGCTTTGACCAAATTCAGAGAGACCTTTTGCACACACACACACACCAAGGCTCACAATGAATGTTCAGAAATTACATGTAGAAGTTAAAGAGCAGCCTGCAATGATGTTGACGAGGGAATATTATTCCGCAGAAAGAAAAAGCTGATACAGTGCATTCCTAAGGAGAGTTACTCCAGTCTAAGCCCATTCATTTCAGTGGGCTTAGGCTGGAGTAACTCTCCTTAGGAATGCACTGTCAATGACTTGGAATGTCAAGCATCAGGCTGGCAGAAGCACATCAGCAACTGAAGCTCTGTAACATCTAACAGGACTATACTGGCATAGGCAGCCAGTTAATTCTCCACCCCCACTCTAGCTTAGGCAGCCTGAGACAGGAACACTTTGTAATTATAGGACCAACAGTACCTAATGAACAAATTGTTTGCAACGGGTCTTTGCCTGAAAAACTTTTGCATCTGTACAATAGATATATGTCCTTGACATTATATACTGGTTGCATTAAAAAATACTATTTTATTAAAAATGTGGTGTTAGTGGCGCTTCTTATACACTTCTTGTTCCGATTTTTCGATTTCGCACTCTTGTTGCCACTGCTGCTCAAGAGGGAGGACCATGTACCACCGGCACATGATGTTTCAAGGTTCAAATACCAACCAATTAAGAAGGGACAATGTCTTGGTAACTAAAGCATGCAGGGTTTAGTGGCTTCAAAGGATGAGTGAAGAAAGCTTTTATTACTTTAAGAATACAGTCACAGAAATGCTGCAGATGCCAATTGCCAGAATTTGCAGTTCTGTCTTTCACACACCAATAAAGCTATCATGAAAATAGGGTCATCTGAAACTTCCAATATTTCCAAGTAACATTCATCCAAGATGTATGGCCTTTGACTGCTCATATGGTCCCAACCTTATAATAAACAGATGCCTGAGGTAATAATTGGAAAGGAAAATAAAAAGGACCCCCTTTTACCACAGAATACACTCCTTTCTACCATAACCTTATTCATTTCTGAACACTTCAACCTCTTCATGTGTTATCATACCAACTCTGCAGCTCAGCAAAAGCCTGTTTCATCTTCTTAATGGAGGCATCCATTTCTTCTTTAACTACAACTCGATACCGAGCCAGCGAGACCGTGCATCGTTGGAGATCTTTCACGGACTTTTCAATATTGGAACCTACCCAAAACACCCACACAAACACCCCACAACATTAGACTATACAAGTATTCCAAACCGCAGTAAATCAAGAGAGAAAACCTTAATTTCAAAACACTCTTTGACAGAAAGCATTCTTTCAAAAAACAATGGGTTGAGGAAAGCACCAGCAGCTTCGACTGCCATTTGTTTCAAGCTGAAGCTCAAATATTCAGCTGAAAGAAACGCCTTCCCAAATAAATAAACCAGCAGCATTGAATAACAACAGGAAAAACTATCCAACTGTGAATGAGACTAACTTTGGGAAGGTATTGCTCCAATAAACTACAACCTGTTTGAGGGAATATTTCCTCTAAAGGACAGATGGAAGGCTTTGGTGCCAGCTACAAAGGTGAGTCTCTTTGCCTCAGATCTCTGACAGAAACATCTCCATGCTTATTTCTTTCACCAAGGGTTTCTGAAGCGCTCACCCCCTACTAAGCTGAACAACCAGCTGCTTGTTTCAGCCCTTGTTATAGTGAAAAGGTGAACCACCTCTGCCAGGAGCCGGATATTCACACCTTCCTGAAGATGTGGATAATGACCATGTTTAGAACTGAGGTCTTAGAGGTCCTTCTTTCTGACAGATGGAGAGAAGAACAGCAGGGATGGAAAAAGAAATCACAAGGGACAGTTGTTTCTCATTATCTACTAGGTCTCTCTGAAATTCTGCTTCAGGAACAAACTCTGATCAAAGGGGGAAAAAGTATAGAAACTATGGGTTTGTGTTGGGGAATAAGGTAGAGCATTCCAAATCCATGCAGAAGACTATATATATATATAAAACAGCAAAAGACTACTTAGTTGTGATGTCAAGTAATTAAAGGATTTTTGGCATCCAGCTCTCTGGTTTTCAATTAATAGCAAGAGAAGAAAAACAGTTAGAAGACAGGGTGCCAAATGCCTGCCCAAAGGAAATGTAACATTTCCTATTACAGTGGTTCATAGTCCTTCTTCTACTAGGCAATCTAATTAAATTCAATTTCAACTAACTTTTGCCCACTTCATATGCTCTGCAAATTAACTCCCCGTGTCTGCAAAACATTCTATGCCTTCCAAGAGTTTGGCGCAGCCCAAATTGAGTTGGAACTCAAACAGAATTTAGAAAGAGATTCAGTTCAGTGACTTTTGTTTGTTCTCAGAGCAGCCAGATAAAAAGACAACCAGCCTGAGAGGTGTGTGCGTGTGTGCACGCACACATTTGCTCAGCAACTTCACACATGACTTGTTTCCTTCCTTGGTGTCCAGATCTGGATCGCCTTACACCAGCAGGTAGTAGATACAGCAGGCGTGCGAGTTTTACCAGCAAGGGGAAGAAAGAAGAAGAAGAGCAGGTTTTTATACCCCGCTTTTCTCTACCTTAAGGAGTCTAAAAGCGGCTTACAAGCACAATCCCTTCCTCTTGGAACAGGCACCTGGTGGGGCTGAGAGAGTTCTGAGAGAATTGTGACTGGCTCAAGGTCACCCAGCAGGCTACATGTAGAGGAGTGGGGAATCAAGCCTGGTTCTTCAGATTAGAGTCCACTGCTCTTCACCAATAAACCAGCTGTGATATTCTCTAAACAGATCATAATCCCAGAAATGATGGAATCTAATGTAATAAATTAGCATTCTTCTGGCATTATACCAAAGTTGAAGAACAGAAAAGGGCAATGAAAGGCATTTACTGTTTAGCAAATGATGTGTATACATTTTCTAGAGTTTAGAAATGTGGCTAAAGCATTCACCAAAAAGGAAGATAAGAATATTAACAGATGATGGTCCTCCAGCTTTATGGATTCCAATGAACAAAAATAGATACATTTATCTGTTTTGTCATTCCTCTAAGCAGTCCAGGGCAACACAAGGCAGCTATTTTTGTTTTATCAAAGAAGAGGCTTATAAAATTATGCAAGGGGTGGACAGAGTCAGAGAGAACTTTTTCTCCCTCTCCCAAAATACTAGAACTTGAGAGTATCCCATGAAGCTGATGGGTAGTAGATTCTGGATGGACAAAGGGAAATATTTCTTTACACAGAGTACAATGTGGAATTTGTTGCCAGAGGATGTAGTGGTGGCCACGGGCATAGACAGTTTTGAAAGGGGATTAGATAGATTAATTGAGGAGAGCTTTATCAGCGGCTACTAGCCATGGTGACTAAAGGGAATCTCCACGTTCAGAGGCAATCTCTGAACCCCTGTGTCAGGAGGCAACATCAGGGGAAGGCCTCGGCCTCTATGCCCTGTTGTTGGCCCTCCAGAGGAACCGGTTGGCCACTGTGTGGAACAGCATTCTGGACTAGATTGACCACTGGTCTGATCCAGCAGGGCTCTTCTTATTGTATGTTAGCCTGAAAGAGTAGCTGGCCCAATCCCCACTTACCCACCACCAGCTTTATGGTAAGTAGGGATCTGAACCCAGGTCCTACACTCTGTCCATCATACAGGCTCAAGAAATAAAGTACACTAAAAGGATTTACTAGCCTGGTAAAGCATCTGATAATTTGCATCATAGTTTTAAATCCCAAACACACCTCCCGCTTGGCAACCATTCAAAACCTGCTCAGCAAAGCCAGATGAGCAACAGAACCCACGCGGCAACCACAGATGCTCTCAGGCCTACCTAGCTTTTTGTTTCCAGAGGACACAGGGACCTCGTCTAACATTGCTAGAGATGAAGGAACAGTTGACTGGTTGCTTGATCTGTAGAATGGCTTGCTGGGGCTCCTCAGTTCAGGATGCACTCTAAGGGACTGGGCATTCTGGGCAGACTTCAGAGTGAAGTCTGTTAGGCGGTTTTCCAACTCAAGAGTTGCTGAGGAGGAGAAAAAAGTTCACAGTTCACAAAACACATAGGGTGAAACCACCAGATACCACCAAAGAAATCTGTATTAACCACGCGTAACCAAATTATTTTCCCCAAGCACATTTTGAGTGGTTTGACCCAGTCTCCATCTATAGCATGGCCCCAAAAACAACAATAGGCTTTGAATATGCCCACCTAGCTAGAATCTTTTGGGTGCCCTAGCTTCCTTCTCCATGTAGCTGAGCCCCTATACCAGTGATGGCGAACCTTTTAGAGACCGAGTGCCCAAACTGCAACCCAAAGCCTACTTATTTATCGCAAAGTGCCAACACGGCAATTTAACCTGAATACTGAGGTTTTAGTTTAGAAAAAACAACTCATACTTTAACACCTGGTCTCCCAGAGCAGGGATCACTTGCTTCTCTCTCTCCTGGAGGCCAGGTCTACCAGCCTGGATGACCTGGCCTCAAGTGGATGGCTTTTCCCAGGGGCCAGGTCTACCAGCTGGGATAACCTGGCCTCCAGCGGATGGCTTTCCCCAGGGGCCAGGTCTACCAGCTTGGATAACCTGGCCTCCAGCGGATGGCTTTTCCCAGGGGCCAGGTCTACCAGCTTGGATGACCTGGCCTCTAGGAGCAGGATGGGGGGGGGGGGCAGTTGCATGCCGGCAGAGATGGCTCGGCGTGCCGGAAGTGGCACGCATGCCATGCGTTCGCCAACACAGCCCTATACCTTCAAGGAAGGCTTCACAGGGCTAAACATCTATAAGTAGCCTTCAACTTGCTCCTACTCCTACTCCCATTCCCATTTCCCTCTCGAAACCAAAATAATTTCAAAGACATTCCAAAAAGACCAGTTAACCTTGCATTTGTAAAAACTGCCAAGCAGCAGAAAGGGGGTATGTACACCACAATTTAGAACAACTCTCACTGTTAATGGATATTTAACCACAATACCTAACAAGATAGATGTAGAAGAGGGGAAAAGCAACCCCCCCCCCACATACACCGTAATGAAACTAACCTGCTCTGTCGGGCACCTCAGAAGCAGCAGGTTCACTCTCCTCCAACTCTCTGGCATCTATGGAAAGAGTATCCAAACCTTCGCTGAGAGAGTCCACAGATTCTGTGTCATTGGCTGAGCCGTTGACATGGTAACCATTGATCCCGCCCTTCTCTGATGATGCTGCAGACTGTTCCTCTTCAGTGGACACAGGCTTGCTGGGGTCAAGGAGGCTGGCACTTGACTCTGCAGGAGGCTTTGGTTTGGTTTTCTTCTTTTTGTTCTAGGGTTTCATATATCCACCCCCCACCAAAGAAAAAGACAGTTAATTCCTGAAGTGAAGCCTAAGGTCATTCTTAGGATGGATGAGACTCAACTGTTAGACACATGGTAAACATGCATAGGTAGATACTATGGAACAGCAATATGAATACTGCTATCAGTTACCAGTCTGGCTAGACTCCATGATGTGTGCATTCTGTAATACTAAGCATGTAGCAGAAAGCAAAATAACTGCGCTTAATTTACAGCATTTGTGCAGCATGTCATGCTTTTCTTTGTGCAGGATTTGAGTTATGTTGGGAAAGATGCTTGAACTTATTAAAGAGCTGTCCTGAGCCTAACTTTGGTCAGGAAAGGAGGAGGTAAAAAAAAACCCAAATAAATGAAGTGGAGGGTACACATAGCCTTGGCTATACACACACTCTAGGTCACTTACATGTTCCCCCTCTTAATTCCAGATTGCATGAAGGATATTACAGGATGTAACTAAGAGGACACTCCAATTTTATCCTCAATTCTAGAGCCTCTGACTTATCAGTCATAGCCATCATCTTTGTCTCCAGCATCCACTGGCTGGCAAGCCTTCCATAGGATTTATTATGTCCCTTTCGTAGGTTCACTTAAGACTTACTAGGACTGTGACCTGCCCCTGGAACAGATTGTTTATATTGTAACCAAATTTACAATAAGGTTGTTTATCACCAAGCACCTGGCAAATTGTCCCAAGATAAGCAGAGAATCTTCCCAGTAGTCAGGCTCAAGGGCTGGAGAAATGTCAGCTTACACCTGAGAAAGGAAACAGGTGCCTTAGCTGGCCAAGATAATCAGCTGGGTCATCAGGGCAAGAGACTAGATGAGGCCATTGGAGACTGGGCACTCCAGGAAGGAAGCCGTAGTCAGTGAAAAACAGGGTATGAGGGACAAGGGGGAAAAGCATCATACATGAGAAAAAATGAGGGAAGACTGCAGGGGGTATAAAAGGAGAGGCTGGATTAAGCACATATATTATATAGATACTGATCAATCGATCAATCGATATAGAGATATAGATATAGCATCCCTCTGTGGAAAGAGGATTTAGAAACTGAAAGACTACTCTAATAAAAAGCAGGTAAAAATCATGTATATCTGGAGGGAGTTTTCTGGACTAACTAAAAATAACTCCAGTAAAAAAGGGAAACAAACACATTAAACTAATCCCAGCTGAAGTTTCCCCAATAATACAATCATGCATAGTCAAGACAGTAATGTGAATTATATGTTTTAAGCTTCATTTCAAAAACTACCTGGCCACACAGGAAACCAATATCGGCAGATCAATGACTTTTTGGTAATCGATATAAAAGTCATCCTTCAGACACATTCCCTCATTGGCTCTTTTACTGCATCCCTACTATTTAGAGGGATGGGCTTAGCAGGGATTGATGGGCTTAGCAGGGATTGATGTCTTTCACCCCAGCAAGCCGAGACAATATATAGCCTTACAAACAGTGGTTTCGTGTACAAACCCAGCTTTACCTTTTTCTTGCCTGTAACTGTCCATTCTTTCAGTACTGCACTGGCACTGCCTGCAAATTAATATAAATTACAAAATCATAAGCAGTAATAGTTAATGTGCTCCTCATACACCCAATGAAGAAACAAGCCTGACAGACAAAACAGCTGGAATGTCTCCTTTAATCTGCATTCAGTGTTTTCTCTGCACCAGCATCTAATTCACACTCGGGGAACAACATCCTACACAGAGAACTGACTACATTTCACCAACATTTACACTGGTGGGGGAGGATGGCATGCAAGTGGGAAGAGAAGAAATACGTTTGCCTCTGCCCAGGCATAAACAGTATTGTGAAGGACCTTATTATAAGAACATCAAGGATTATTGCAAGACAACAAAGAAGTTTCTGGGTTTGCAGAAACTGCTGCAGGTCAGAAGCAGGGGCAGCAGAAAGAATACGTGTTTTTAATAGGGCGTTTCACAGTACCAGGAAGACTAGATTTTGAACAAGTAAAATTAATATTTCTAGGATACAGCATAGTTGGTTTAGAAGTAACAGATATTGTTCAATGGTTGTGCAATGGTCTTAAGTTCTACAGGTCTAGTCTCACTCATATGCTACAATTGTTTTTTCAAGATAAATCCTAAATAGATTCTGAAAGAGACTGGTGAAGAAAACTATATTTACAAAGAGAAATGAAACTGGGGTTATTCATGGAAATAAAGACAAAGGCCTCTCCATGTAATTGAAACCATGCGACGAAAGATGCACCTGGGGTTGCCACTGAAACTCATTCATACTCAGTTTCATTTTATGCCATCAAAATATCAGTGTCTGTGAATCTACATACGCTTATACCAATGAATCATGCTGAAAAACAGAATTTGTATTGCTACTATCATGCCACCTTGCACAGTCAATAGCTAGAAGAATTTGTCCACACACTTCCAAAAAGAATTTATAGTCCTCGCAGCTAAAAGTAACATGGAAAAATGTATTGGCAATCCATGTACAAAATTTAGAAATGACAGACCATTTGACTCTCCATATATAGCTTGTTTCATACACAACCTAAATTTTGTGCAGAACACTCACCATCTTATATGAAAATTACGTGAATGCCTATTTCCTACAATTATGCATATTTGGATACCCACAGAATACATGTCTAAAATATGCGTCTTGCTCTGATCACAGTTAAAAACGATATGTGAGATATTCATAACAGCTGGGCATGTTTTCCACCTTCTCTATGGGGACACTCTCTGTTACAGGGTCACATGTGAAGTAACTCTGGGGAAGAAATAAGCTGGTCACTGGGTGGACCTCTTCACTCAGCAGTCACATTCTTGAAGGTAGAAAAAGAAGCTGGGACTAGAGCCCTACAGGATAATGCCCAGAATCTATTGAGCCCAACATTCTTTTTACAGTGGCCAGACAGATGCTTCCAGCAAGCCCATAAGCTACCACTCACCATGCCCTCTAATCTCAAATGTTATTTCTTATTCCTTGACCAAATACAGTACAAGTCTTGTGAGCAAAAATATAAACCTTCGCAAATACAAAAATGCAAACGTAACAGCATGTAACTGAACAATTACGCCAAGAGGGCAAAGTGAAGTAAGATGCCAGTAAATTTGCCCATTTCACACTACTTATTCCCATCACAGACTTGGGGTTTTGCAGCCTCCCAACCAGAACTGTGTTATCGAAAAACTCACCTTCCATGAAAGCCTGCACTGTTCGGTCTACACAGTTATCAAAGTGCTGCAGCACCAGGATAATTTCATTGTTGCTCCGGTTGGGGACTATGGCTCGCACGGCCCCAATCTAGAAAAAATGAGATACCCAAGTCACACATTAACCAGTTGCTTCCAATTGTCAAATATTCTCCCTTACTTTCTTACAGAGGAAAAGAATTAAGTTTCTGTTCTCCCAGCCAATGCTAGTTTCATTTCTGTTCTGGGAACAGTCCACTAATACTGTTTTCTTTGGCAGCGTTATTCTGAAGCCTATCCCAGAGCAGATAGCAAGTCAGTAATTGATGCTATAAGCAGGAAGCAATGTGAAAAGCCACAGACAATCAAGTCATGTGTTTAAGTTGCCTCTGTAAAATTTGGATCACAAATCAGTAAGGCTGGATTTTGAACGGCTGAGTAGATAAAATAGGAGTTACTCCTACTGCAAAAGCGGTCCAAAATACTTGCTGGGGCGGGGGAGAGATTGGTATTCAGCAACATACCATTTCACCAGCCAATGACAGAGGCGAAGGAATCAAATGAAACTACAGAAGGGCTAAGAAACTTGCCTATACAGACAGAAGAGCCTCCACAAATCGAAGTTCCTATTCACAAGCACTTATAAGCTGTTTCAAACCCTTGACTAAAGAACTGCTCAGGAATTGCTCACCTTCTCTTTCATATTTTCAAAGGTACCTCCTTGGGCCATCACAGTATTGGACTGCACATCAAAAATAAACCCTGATGAATCTGAAGGAGCAAAGAGAAGTTAATGTTCAGAACAGAAGACACCCACAAGATACAAATAAAGTTCACAGGCAAAGTCTAGGTATGGCCTGCACTGCGTTGCATGATTGTACAAACAAGGTGGAAGGTCGTGCTAAAAGAATTGCTCTGATCCCTGAAAGCAATCTTTGCCTCATAATGGATATAGAGGATATAGTTCCATGCTTTGAACCTGGAAGCAATTGTACATACTACCTTCATTCAGAACTCTGATGAAGACCTTTTTGGCAGGGCTATTTGTATTCAAAGTCTGCCACAGGAATGCTTATCATTGACCAGATTTGAGAGTCAGAAGGTTCAGCCTGGTGTCAGACACAGACAGATCAAAACTTTTGAGCATCTTAAATTCATCATCTGGTCCTATGTGCCTTCAGTGTGCCAAACAAGGCCATCCTAAGCAGAGTTGCAACCACTTATTTCAAAAGCATAACTGCTTAGGATGGCTCTGTAAGTGAAATCCCTTAACTCCATTTCTAGAGTAAGCATCACAGTCTGGACTGGTGCTACAACAAGAATTTTTAAAAAGGAACCACATTAATAGCTCAGAGTCTTTTCATACCACAACTCTTGGAAAAAGACAGCTGCTTCTTTCACTTAGCCCATTTCAGTTGAATTAGCACATGGTGAGGCTGTTACATGGACTGTATTCCCTGAACTCAAAACGGGTCAGCTTTAAGCACACTACCATCAGTCAGGGATGAGCTCAGGGCATGGCAGTGGTGCTCACTCAAACCAGCTTGCGCACAGCCTGACTGAAAACTACAGCAGTCCTAGAGATGCTAATGTGAATAACATAACATTTATGAAGTGACATGCTAGATCTACTCAAATTTTGATCGGTTCGGGTTTATAAGGCTGTCAAGGTGTTAAAATTCTGCTATATTAGCCAATCTTGGGTAGTGGTGAGAACAGACCACACAAAAATCACATCAAGAAAATGTAACAAGTTCATCTAGTGCAATACCAACAGAGAACCAGAGCAATCCTAATGCTTTTGTACTACTATGCTAATCAAAGAACAACATGTGGTTACCAAACCTATGTAAAGGAATCCATCTCAGCACCTAACCTTTACTCAATATTTAATGTCATCTCACCCTCCTGGATGTGCAAACTGCACTGGAACCCATTAATCAAGATCTGCCAGCTGCTAATTCTGATAACTGCCAGCTTAACCTCCAACAAAACCTTTATTTGTTTTGCATTAGGACTTGCTGGCCACAAATGGGTGGCTACTCTTCCTATACCTAAAGAACTGAAGTAACAAGAAAGAAGTGGCTTGGTTATCTAGGGGTCTGATTCTTGCTTTGAGAACTCCATTAGACCCATGTGGTTGAGAGTATCAGCATGAAGTCTCTGGATGTGTTTTCTCCCTCTACCTACCACTCAGCAAAAGGGGCATGGAAGAAACAAGCTGGCCATCATGGCTCTCAGAATTTTCTATTATGGTTCCAATAAGGCCTCTGTTCTTTTAGATACAAGTTTGTTGTCCTGTCTTCAAGTTGTGAAAGTATTTCTCAATCCTTTGTGCTCAACTCCAGAAACAATGTTATTCTCAACAGGTCACTTGTTTCCAGTCTTATCCCTTTCACGGAGGAACAAATATGTAACATCAACAAGTAATGCTATTTCATGTTTTTAGTCTAACCACTATTTTCTATACTACTGAAAATGGTTATTTCTTAGTTACAGTAATTGAAATATCCCAACCACCATAGCAACCTGTCAACATATTCATTGTTTGTCATTTCATTTATTGGAAAAATCTGGGTAGTTTAATTTTAGTGCCCAGGCCTCCTAAGTAGATTTGGATACAACTGAATATCAACAGGAGTGGGTACATGTCTGTTTCCACACACTGTTCAAAAGCAACTTTTTAAACACTGTAAAGTCACAGACACCAAACAATGCAGAGTTGTAACAAGGGCTCCTAAATCTATCAAGTACCCTGTGAAGGTTCAGCTCACCCCTGGACTTTAACTCTTATTAATACTGTCAGAAACTAAATGTTCAGTTCTGTAGTAACCTAGTTCCAGTTTACTAATAGAAAAAGATGGGCTATTTCAAGATCGGCAAGACCCAGCAGATGAAAGGGAAACCATTTAGGGCTATGCATTCTAATCTGTGCCCTGTCCTGGCTGGTCCAGGCTAGCCTGATCTCGTGAGATCTCAGAAGTTAAGCAGGGCTGGTCCTGGCTAGTACCTGGATGGGAAACCACCAAGGAATACCAGGGTTGCTATGCAGAGGAAGGCAATGGCAAACCACCTCTGTTAGTCTCTTGCCTTCAAAACCCTACTGGGTTGCCATGTCGGCTGCAACTTGATGGCACTTTACACACACACACACACACACACACTTTAATCTGCAGCCTTCAAGCACATCACGGATTCTGGTTAAGGTCCCTATCCTGCTCGACCCTCATGTAAATCCCACAGCATTCATAACAAAAGAAACCCTAAGCCTTGTCAGCTAATACAGTCTTTCAATGCTACTGTCTTGGCACAGACCTCAAGAACAAAACTACACCTCATTGTAAGAGGCAAATGTTTCATTTGACATATCCACTCTTTACATGTTTGTAGTGGGAGTGACTGATATATTTTTCTGTTAAATAAACCCTGACCTCCCATGAACCCCTACTTCCCATGCTGCACCATGCTGAACCCATTGTTCTCCATTTCTGTCACAGAATCTGAGCCCAAAATGGGGGAAATGGCTTGAGCAACAGAACATAGACATAGGAGCCAATGCTGATCTCCTGCACACACTTTTGACTGTTAATGACTGAGCCCACCCACTCCCAGCTTCATGTGTACTTCACCCCCTTGGTTGTCTTTTTTTTCCAGAGCTAAACTGCCCAAATCATCTAACCCTATCGTTTAGACCAGTGATTCCCAAAGTGGGCACTACCACCCCCTGGGGGGCAGTGGGATTACCTAGGAGGGCACTAAGAGGCAAGAGGCAGTAGGGGGCACTAGAGGTGGGCCCCTTCAACTGTGTTGTTCACTAATTTACAATAGATCAAGCTGTGGCACCATGCTGGCAAATTTGATGGAAACTATTAGAATTTTTTTCCAGACTTTGAAGTGCTGGTACTACTGGATCAAGTTCATCAATTTTGTTGAATTTCAACTAAAAAGTTTTATTTTTATTTTGAATAGACATGCAATTAATTGTTACTGTTTTGAGATTTTATTGCTATCATATTCTTTAGTGGGTCATGCAAACCCCTATTTTGGATGGGGGCGGGGCGTCGAGCTATGTAGAAGACGTCCGATCGCTACTCTCTGCACCAATCTTCTTAAAAATCACCGCAGTCAAATCCTAGCTAAGGCAAAAATATCCAAAAGCTATGGGAAAATCAGGGGGAGGCAGAAACAGGAAAAGCAACCTGAAATCGCCGGATTTGAAGCCTTTTCTGCGTAGAGGACCTTCAGAGCCTCTGGAGTTCCTAGGCAGCCAGGCAGGCAAAATGGCCGCCAAACAAGTTAAGCTGGAAGAGAAGTGCGAAGAACAAGCTCCAGAAGCCTTGGAAAATCAAATAACGACTGCCCTTCGCCAACTCGAGCACAAAATCGTAAGTAGGATGGAAGAATTACTCCAACCTATTTCTTCTTCTCTTCCAGAGCTCCAAAATAACTTACCGTA
Organism: Euleptes europaea; assembly: GCF_029931775.1. Classification (NCBI taxonomy): domain Eukaryota; kingdom Metazoa; phylum Chordata; class Lepidosauria; order Squamata; family Sphaerodactylidae; genus Euleptes; species Euleptes europaea. Next base: position 157,919,212 of record NC_079312.1, read on the forward strand.
TATACTCGCGTATAAGCCGAGTTTTTCAGCCCAAAAAAAGGGCTGAAAAAGCCGGCCTCGGCTTATACGCGGGTCAATACGGTAGAGGGGGAGGGGGGAACTTACTGCCGTCACGGCTGCCATCTCCGCCGGGCCCGCACACCTTTCCCCGGCCGGCAGCAGCCTTCCTGGGCCGGCAAGAGGCCCCTCCAGGCCGCGCCTCTGCCGCGCCTGGGCCACTCCCTGCAGCCGGCAGCAGCCTTCCTGGGCCGGCAAGAGGCCCCTCCAGGCCCCTCCAGTCCGCGCCGCTGCCGTGCCCGGGCCACCCCCTGCAGCCGGCAGCAGCCTTCCTGGGCTGGCAAGAGGCCCCTCCAGGCCGCGCCTCTGCCTCTGCCCCGCCCGGGCCGCCCCCTGCAGCCGGCAGCAGCCTTCCTGGGCCAGCAAGAGGCCCCTCCAGTGTAGGGTTGTGGCCCTCTGGCGACGCTGGCAGACCACCGCTATGACCACTAGGCCGTGTTTAGCGAGTTGGCAAACTGCCGCTATACCATGCACGGCCTTGGTGGGGCAGTCAGGTGATGGCTGGCAGGCCACGTCACTGAGGCTGCCCCTCCTCCGTAGAGGGGGGGGTAGAACAATAGACAAAGGCTTCTAGTTCCTGCACCATATATGCTCGGCTGACCTAGTTTGCTATCTCTGCCGCTACCATGGTTACTCACAACAGTTGCAAGTTACAAGCAACTGTTATTTACTACTTTACTACTTGCTATAAATAAAACGCAGCTCTGAGACCAGAGGTCTGTTTTCCTTGACACCGAGTCTTTGTCTTCACTCTCTCAATTCCCACATCTGGTGCCGCCGACGTGATTCGACGTGATTCACTGGGTCTCGCCTGCTTACCACGACTGGAAAAGGTTTACGCGTACTCTCAGCTCTTTGGCTCCCACGGCTCATCGGCCCCCTCGGCTTCGGCCCCCATTGGTAAGTATGGGTGAAACATTATCTTCAGAGCAGGTAAAGCATGCTGAAGAACTTTATCAATTGGTGAGACATAACGGGGACTCAGTGTCGACAGCAGACCTTAAGGATCTCCTACGGGAGATTGATTGTCAGTGTCCCTGGTATCCCCAGGAAGGCACTCTCAAACCAGGGGACTGGGAGCAGATAGGAAGGGACTTGAAGGGTGAGCCCCATGCACCAGTGCAATATATTCTTGCCTGGCAAAAGGTTTATAGAGCTGTCTGCGCTGGGACGCCAGCGGACAACATGCTCTTGAAACCTGCTATGGAGGTGACACCGCCCCCCTATCCGGCTCTCCTCCCTGCAGCCTCGTCTTTGGCTCCCTTATCTCCTTCTCCCGCTTGTCCACCGCCTCGATCAAAAGTGGCGTTGGCAGTCCAAGCAGCCCGCTGTAATGGGGACCTGGATCTTTCCGAAGAGTGGGAGGGAGATCCACCTGCGTAAATCTTTCTCTGCCTTGAAACAAAGTCCCAATGAGTCATATGCAAGTTTTGTAAATCTGCTTAAAAATGCCATCTCACTGTTTTCACTGCCAAAAGCCCAATCACTTTAGGAATAAGTGCCGAGCCCCCGGTGGGGGAGCCTACCGAGGGAGTGGTGCTAACACTCCTAACTCTATGTTGCACAAGCACTTCAACAAACACTCCCTGGAGAGGTTGCCCTTGTTTCCATGCGTGCTGAGGCTCCTCCTGGCACATACCTGGCCTTACTTACCTGTGCAGCCCAGCAACAGGGGATCAATGTGCAACCGGACAAGGTTGTGGTCCAGGACAATTGTATTTGTTGTTTTGCAGTGTAGGAGCGCTCTTCCTTTGAATTTAAAGGAAGGTGCTTCCTGTGCACACCTTGTGCCGCTCCCGCCCTCGGGAGTGGACAAGGGGGATTTTTCTTCTGATTCCTTACAGATTGCCTTGGTCACCGAGAACATCTGGCACCAGAAGCCAATTCGTGAGTATAAGGTACAAGGTAAAAAATTAAGAGGTCTTCTCGATACTGGTGCTAATGTTTCTGTGATCACCCCTCAGGATTGGGACCCCTCCTGGCCTCTAGAACAGTCAGCTGCTGTCTGGGGGGTGGGGGGTTCCACGCCGGCACAACAAAGTGCTCGGCCTCTCCTTGTCACTACCACAACTGACCAGCAGGTGGGGTACGTGACTCCCATTGTCGTCCCACTTAAAGTCAATCTTTGGGGACGAGACCTTTTCTCTCAATAGGAGGCTACTTTAGTCACTAATGACTAAGCCTCGTGCCCTTGCCTTGTCATGGCTTTCTACAGACTATGTGTGGATCGACCAATGGCTACTGCCTGGTGAAAAATTGGAAGCTTTGCAACGCCTAGTTGCAGGGTCATTTGGTTCCTTCCACTAGTCCCTATAATACTCCAGTGTTTGTCATCGAAAAGAAATCTGGCACATGGCGTTCAAAGCATGATTTGCGCGCCATCAATAAAATTATCAAACCAATGGGTGCCTTACAGTGTGGCTTACCCAACCCGAACATGATCCCTCGTAATATGGCTATCATTGACCTTACAGCCTCAGGATCAAAAATATTTTGCCTTTAAAACTCAACAGTCACATTGTCTATAAGTCCATTTTTGTGGACTTATTAGGTCACCTCACACTCCCAAAATATCCATAAGTGTCTGCAACGGCAATAGCATGCACCAGATGCTCAAAAATCACATCTCCAGGCCATTCCGGGAGAATCTCCAGGCCATTCCGGGAGATTCTCCAGGCCATTCCGGGAGACACCCCCATGTCCATATTCTGGTGGAAGTTATGAAGGTTATAATATGTCCAAATAGTGTAGAGAAACTAATGAATTTACAATGTAGTTCTTCAAAGGAAGGTGGGAACATGAGACTGCAGCTCATGGTACACGTGGTAAGATGGAATCTTAATAACAAAGTCAGTGAAAGAAATGGATTGTATAAAGAATGATTCTACAGTGGTAACTATGTTTAATTAGACTACATCTGCATCGATGCAAATAACAGCAGAAGTTTCCCACCAGCCATTAAAATGTATATATTTGAATGTTTATGCTGTCTTTGTGGGTGTGACACCCAGGGCACTTTGGCCTCTGGATCTGCATGCCATAAACCTTTCCCCCTCTTTTTCTCTCCAGCTCTCTGTTTCTCTGCTACACACTTCACTCAGTGTGCCTAAACAGCACACAAACACGTTCACATTCTTAAAGTTGCAACAATTCTATGCCAGCCAGCTCGCTGTACTCCCCTCCCGTTGCTACGGCAAAGACCTTCAGTAGCATCTCCTGACCAAAGAATTAGTTGTTTAAAAGGTTCTATTGTTCCTTGGAAATAACTTTCTGTGCTTAAGTCAACTGCAGTTCTAACACTTTTTGTCCTTTTAGGGTCCCTTTGTATGGGCCCATTTTATTTTTGCGTTTTGCAATTCTATACTAAAATTAATGGAAATTATAAAAAATCTCCACATTTTTTTCTTTTGCTTAGTCCTTTTTTTTTACTTTTTCAAATACTTCTGGAAATTTGTTTCATGTTTGTCACATTGGTCTTTTTCCTCATGATGCAGTCAATCTCATCTCTGATAGTTTGTATGTGTGTAATGTCATTTCTCAGGTGGAAGGAAGCTACGTGTCTCCTTCCTGTGATGACAATCTCCTGAGTCTATTCATTGCTTTGCGCAATCAATTGGCAAAGCGCACTGGATTGCTGTTTGTTGCTCATATTCGCAGTCGTCAGCCCTTTCCTGGCATCATCTCTGAAGGAAATGCCCGGGCTGACTCCCTTGTTTCCTATGCAGCTCTCTCCCCCATTGAGAGCCATGCCATGCATCACAAAAACGCCAAAGCCTTGGCGAAACAATTTCACTTGCCCCTTGCAGAAGCCTCTGCCATCATTCGGCAATGTCCTCAGTGTTCTGGACAGGCTTCCTTTCCTTCCACTGGTGTCAACCCTCGAGGTTTTGGAGCCAATCAATTGTGGCAAATGGATGTTACTCAGTTTTCTTCATTTGCTCCCTGGAAATGTCTCCATGTGGTTGTGGACACCTACTCTGGTTACCTGTTTGCTACTCCCCAAAACGGGTGAGACGGCTAAGCACGTTTGCGCCCATTTAATTCATGCCTTTTCGGTCATGGGTGTTCCACTGCTCTAACAACAGGACAATGGCCCTGCCTATTGTTCCTCCGCCTTTGCTGCCTTTTGTGATCGGTGGCAAGTGCGCCATACCTTTGGCATCCCATATAATTCCACGGGCCAAGCCATCGTGGAACGTGCCAATGGCACTCTCAAAAGAAAGCTTGACAAATTGAAACAACAAGGGGGAGTTGGCCTCTCCCTCTTGGACAGAGAGGGCCTACTAGCTCAGGCTCTCTTTACCCTCAACCATCTTAACCTTCTCTCTTTTAATTCAAAATTTGTTACTAGGACTCAGCGGCATTTCCAGGCCGACAAGCCACTGCCACAGCCCCTGGTGCGCTACCGCCGCCTCCCCGACCCCCGCTGGCATGGGCCGGTGCCTCTCATCACGTGGGGCCGGGGCTACGCTGCAGTCCAAACATCTACCGGACCATTGTGGGTGCCTGCACGGTGTGTTCGCCCTGATCTCCATGGCGTGGCAGCAGGATCTCCCCAACCTGAGTCCTCCAGCCAACCTGATTCCCCCCGACCCGAGTCCTCCGGCCAACCTGATTCCTCACTTCCGCCTTCAGTTGGTGGACCCTGAGCCCATGGCCGAGAGGCGTCGTGGTCGTCGCAGATCGAGCCCTCCAGTAACTTGGGGGGCCCTCAAAGGCTTGTCTGAGCAAGCCCAACAGGAGTTGGCTAAGCAGCACCTGCCCATGACCCCAGAGAACTTTCTGGCTGCTGTGTTTGCCCAGCTGACTGTGAACTCAGTTATGATCGTCTTATGTTTATGCCTCCTGAGCTCTGGGGTGCAGGGGGTCAAGCATGAGTCCTCTACTCCGAACTTATGGGTTCGTCATGCTTCTTACATGTTTGCTTTTCATGGCAAGAATGTTTCTCTGATTTATGAGCCTCCTCTCTCTGCCTCTGCTATGTCCTTTTTGCCTACTCCCTTTAACTCTCCTGAACTGGTTCTGTCTGAACTACAACATTTGAACCACTCCATGCTGTTTGCCTCCACCACTGACCCTCACTGGAACAGTACTCCTTTCCAAAGGTTTCGCTTTCATCGCTACCTACCTGGGTTGTGCTTCTGATGTTATGCTAGCAATCCTCTGTTTTCCCACTGGACTTATACGACTGCTGCTGATCAGATGTGGGGAATTAATGCAGCCAATTATACTGCTTGTTCTGACCGTTTTTACCTTTGGGGTACCTTTAACTCTTCTTTCCAACCCAATCTCCATCTCATGAACACTACCACACAACAGTTGTATCACCGTTTACCGATGTTTTCCCCAAATGCTTCCCTGCTCACATCCGGTAGCATTTGTGGCAATTGGCTCATCCGCGATCCCAACCTTTGGTTCTTTTGGGGGTCAGGGTGGGCTACCAACTATCATCCTGGAAAATATCAGTGTGCAGCTCTTGGGTATCTTACCTTGCCAGTCCAAGTCCTGGATGCTTCTGGGACACCTTTAGCCAATCACAAAGTGAGGCGTGCCGCAGCGGCCCCCTTGGCCCCGGGTGTTCCGATGAGGTTATTGTGGACACCCAACTCAGTGGGGGGAGCGACTGGGGTCGCGCCATAGGGGCTGGTCTTACTGGGATTTTGACTCTGGGGAGCTACCCAGGGATCATTGCCCAGGAGAACCGCCGTTCCATCTTAGGCCTCACTTGTAGGTTAGAAATGACTGTTAATGCTACAAGCCGCTTAATTCATGATTTACAGCAAGAGATTTCTGAATTGCATCAAATCACCTTACAGCATCGCTTTGCCTTAGATTTTCTCCTGGCTCGTCAAAGTGGGTTTTGTAAAATTGTTGGTCAGGCAGGTTGCAAAGTCACATTCCATGACCTCAACAAAACCATTGAGGACGAGCTGGAGACATTGCGTCATATGCTCACTAACAATGTTATTACTTCCGAAGCTCCTGGTCTTTTTGATTAGTTGACCAGCTGGCTACCTGACTTTGGGTGGCTGCGAGCAACTTTTTTAGCGTTACTTGGAATCATTGCTGGTTTTACTGCCTTGGGATGCTTTATTCAGTGTCTGCCGAGCCTTTACAATATGTGTGCTTTCTCTAAGGAGCATGTGCAACGTCACTTTCTGTATTATGCATATCATCAGCTTAAAACGAAAAAGGGGGAAGTGTAGGGTTGTGGCCCTCTGGCGACGCTGGCAGACCACCGCTATGACCACTAGGCCGTGTTTAGCGAGTTGGCAAACTGCCGCTATACCATGCACGGCCTTGGTGGGGCAGTCAGGTGATGGCTGGCAGGCCACGTCACTGAGGCTGCCCCTCCTCCGTAGAGGGGGGGGTAGAACAATAGACAAAGGCTTCTAGTTCCTGCACCATATATGCTCGGCTGACCTAGTTTGCTATCTCTGCCGCTACCATGGTTACTCACAACAGTTGCAAGTTACAAGCAACTGTTATTTACTACTTTACTACTTGCTATAAATAAAACGCAGCTCTGAGACCAGAGGTCTGTTTTCCTTGACACCGAGTCTTTGTCTTCACTCTCTCAATTCCCACACTCCAGTCCGCACCTCTGTCGCTGCCGCGCCCGGGCCGCTCCCTGCAGCCGGCAGCAGCCTTCCTGGGCCGGCAAGAGGCCCCTCCAGGCCGTGCCTCTGCCGCTGCCACGCCCGGGCCGCCCCCTGCAGCCGGCAGCAGCCTTCCTGGGCCAGCAAGGGGCCCCTCCAGGCCGCGCCGCCGCCGCGCCGCTCCCTGCGGCCGGCAGCGGCCTGGGGGGACCTCCTGCAGGCGCAGGAAGGCCGCGCCGCCGCATCTCCCGGTGAGTAGGGGGTTCAGGGGAACTTCCCCCTCCCCCCCTTGGATGGCACTGGGGTCGGGGTGGGTTGGGGTGGGTCGGGAGGGCCCAGGAGGCTGGCGGGAGGGCGACCTGGGGCAGGGGCGAGACCATCCCTGCGCTCTAAAATGGCGGCCGCCATTTTAGAGCGCAGCATTGCTGGTAAAGGGAATTTCTTATTGACCCTCGGCTTATACGCGGGTCAATAAGAAATTCCCTTTTCTGGCCTCAAATTTGGGGGGGTCGGCTTATACTCGAGTATATACGGTAAAGCAAACAGATAAAACTGCAGAAACAGCATTAGAGCTGGGGAAAACTGCTCAAGAAGAGATGAGAGCTCTGCAGTCAAATGATTATGGAGAATAAACTGTGTCAAGATAATTTGAAACTTAGAGGCTTCCCTGAGAAGGTGGAACAATCCAAACCTCTGGAAATATTCATAGCTACTTGGTTAGCTAATATATTCAACTCGGAAGATGGGGTTGCTCCCTATATTGCTCAAGCATATAGATCAGGCCCCATTCCTAAACCAGACCCAACATTAAGGAGAGAGATTATAGTGAAAATATCAGACAACAGAACTAAAAACAAGATTTACAACGAGGCCAGAGCTAAAGGTTTTCTTCTTTTTAAACAGATGAAAATCAAAGTTTTCCCAGATCTTGCACCGGAATCCCTCACTAAAAGAAGAATCCTGAAACCCATCACATCCTCTCTTTCAGCAGCATCTTCAAGATACAAATGACTGCCTAATTCAAATATTTTGGTACGAAAAAATGGCCATACTTTCACAGCTGAAGACCTGGACTCAGGATACAAACTCCTTCAAGACTTACAGATAGACATAAAGGCAACCTCGAATGAAGATCTGGCGAAAACTCAATCAACTAAAGGCTCCACAGAACTGAAAAAGCATTTCACACACACAAAAAATGATAACAAAACTCCAGACTGTTGAGAATACTTAAAAACTTAATTTGTGGCTTTTGCATATATTAACAAGCTTATGTGGTGCAGTTTAGGGTAGTTTGATCGTCTCCCTCCTTACTATAACTCCTCCGGCTACAGGTGTCATTATTGACCCTGTATTTTAATAGGCTAGATATAGAATTACCGTATATACTCGCGTATAAGCCGAGTTTTTCAGCCCCAAAAAAGGGCTGAAAAAGCCAAACTCGGCTTATACGCGGGTCAATACGGTAGGGTAGGGTAGGGGGGAGGAGGGAGGGGGGAACTTACTGCCGCCGCCGCCGGGCCCACGCCGCTTCCTGCTTCCAAGAGCGGCCTGGGGCGGCCTCCTGCAGCTGCAGGGAGGCTGCCCCGGCCCTTGCCCGGCTGCGCCGCCGCTTCTGGCGGCCGGGAGCGGCCTGGGGCGGCGGCCCCGGCCCTCACCCGGCCGCGCCGCCGCTTCTGGCGGCTGGGAGCGGCCGGGAGCGGACTGGGGCGGCGGCCCCGGCCCTCGCCCAGCCGCGCCGCCGCTTTTGGTGGCCGAGAGCGGCCTGGGGCGGCGGCCCCGGCCCTCGCCCAGCCGCGCCGCCGCTTCTGGCGGCCGGGAGAGGCCTGGGGCGGCGGCCCCGGCCCTCGCCCGGCCGCGCCGCCGCTTTTGGCGGCCGAGAGCGGCCTGGGGCCGCGGCCCCGGCCCTCGCCCGGCCGCGCCGCCGCTTCTGGCGGCCGGGAGCGGCCTGGGGCGGCGGCCCCGGCCCTCGCCCGGCCGCGCCGCCGCTTCTGGCGGCCGGGAGCGGCCTGGGGCGGCCTTCTGCAGCTCCAGGGAGGCTGCCCCGGCCCTCGCCCGGTCGTGCCGCCGCCAGGACCGCGCCGCTTGCTCCTGCGCCGGGAGCCCAGGTAAGCCTGCGGGGGGGGGGAGGGGTTATAAGCCGACCCTCGGCTTATACGCGGGTGCCTAATTTTTCCCCATTTTTGGGGAGAAATTAGGCACCTCGGCTTATACGCGGGTCGGCTTATACACGGGTATATACGGTAAGTGCTTTCTACTGTATTTGTGTGTTTGTATGTTTGGGTATAGCCTTTTCCGGAGGGGGTTTAGTTTAGTTTAATAAGTAAATTGAAATTTAAATAAGTTTATAAAGTTATAGAGTTATAATTTTGTAAGTTATTATTAATGTTGCACAAAATAATCTCCCTCAACTGTAGAGGTTTAAATAATCGGATCAAGGCCAAGCGTATCCAGTCTGTGATTCTAAAAGAACACCCGGATATAGTTTTCCTTCAGGAAACTCACTTAAAAAATTCTAAAACACATCCATTCCAATCAAAGAGATGGGCTGAGACATTATATGCTTATGGTTCATCCAAATCAAGAGGAGTTGCCATCTTAATTTCTAGTAATATTAATTTTATTCCACAAAAAACTAGTAAAGACTATAATGGTAGGTATATTTTTGTTTCAGGCTTATTAAATGACGTTAAAATTACTTTGGCATCAGTATATGTCCCAAACACCAATCAAACACAATTCACTGAGAATGTTCTTACAAAATTAGAAAACTTTAAAGAGGGAGAAGTTATTATGGGAGCAGATCTCAATATTATTAACAATCCTCATTTAGATAGGTCTAAAATCACAAATAAAAAACGTAGTTCCCCCATCTGAGCTGGGAAACAATATATCAAAATTAGCCATAACACTTCAAAAATTTAATATGATTGATTTGTGGAGAGTCCACAATCCTAATCGCAGAGATTACATTTATTATTCCTCACAATTTGAGACATACACTAGAATCGATTATAGCTTGATTTTAAAAAAATATTACCTCTATTCAACTCAACAAAGACAGGACTTAAGTTATGGACTGATCGCCACTGGGTTGAAACCACAATAAAAAATCCCAAAACCAATATAAAAAGTTACAATTGGTCTCTCAACAGAAATTTACTGACAGACAGCTCTATTGCAAAAGAAATCGAACTTGAAATAAAAAATTATCTAGAACTCAATTGGAACAGAGGAGTAGCTCTGCCAATAACTTGGGACGCCCTTAAAGTTGTATTGAGAGGAAAATTCATTGCCATGGCCTCAGCAGTTAAAAAGAAAAAAAATCAGATTAGACAAAACATCACAACTACTATTACTAATCTAGAACATCTTCATAAGCAAACGGGAAGTAAATCTATTTATAAAAAATTATTAACAGAAAGGAAAAAAACTCGAACTCTTGGAATCCTCCCAAATTCAAAAAAACATATTATTTATGAAGCAGCGCTATTGGCATTCTGGCCCTAAATCATTAAAAATTTTGGCCTGGAGAACTCAACAGAAATTAAACAAAAGATTGGTGAGTTCCATCAAGGATGAAAAGGGCCATACCCATATAGATTCTAACTCTATTATAAAATTATTACACACATTCTATTCAAAATTATACTCTTCCCAAAGGCCAAACACTCAACAAATTGAGAATTATCTAAATACAATAGATTATACTAATCGCTTATCAGCTTACCACCAAAAACTCTTAGATCAACCCATAGCCCCCCAAGAAGTTTTAGATACTATTAAAAAAAATAAAAATTACCAAGGCGCTGGAATTGATGGCTTCTCATCAGAATTTTACAAAAAAAATTCTCATTTACTCGCTTCTCCTTTTACAGAAATTTGCAATATGGTAATGGAAAGGGCAATAACTCCCCCCTCCTGGTCGGAATCTGCCACAATTTGAATACCAAAGCCAGGAAAAGACCTCTCAAATCCTTCCTCATACAGGCCCATTTCTCTTTTAAAAAATTCAAAAAATTTTGCATCAATTTTAACGGCCAGACTGTACAAGTTCATAGGCAAATACATCAATACAGACCAATCAGGCTTCATTCCCCAGAGGCAGTTAATAAACGATATTAGGAAAACCTTGAATATCATTAAATATAGCAAAAGCTTGAAAACTGATTCGGTCATTATTTCTTTAGATATTGAAAAAGAGTTTGACTCGGTAGAAACTAATTACTTAATTCTTTTATTAAAGAACATGCAATTTGGGCCAAAATTTATGCAAGCAATCAAAGCAAGTTATACTCATCCCACTACTAAAATAAAAGTTAATGGCTTGACTTCAGAATCAATCAGACTACACAGAGGAACCAGACAAGGGTGCCCCTTGTCTCCACTATTGATCGCATTAGCAATTGAGCCCCTCGCCCACCACATTAGAACTAATTCAAAAATTGAAGGTATTAGCGTAGGAAACAAGATATACAAATTGTCACTGTTCGCAGACGATATGGTTCTTTGTATCACAGAACCCTGCTCATCACTCCCCTCTGTGGATGAAACTATTGGGCATTTTGCCAGTATTTCAGGTTTAAAAATTAACAAAAATAAAAGTGAACTTTACCCTATGCATTTAACACCTAAATCCTTCTCAACAATCAAAGAGAATTTTGCCTACAAGTGGGTGTCCACAACTTGGAACCACCTAGGTTTGTCAATCCCTGTCAATACTGCTGATCTAGAAAAAATCAATATAACCAGAATAAATCAGAAACTTGCCCAGTTATACTTGGAATGGCAAAGAATACAACTTTCCCTATTTGAAAGAATTAACCTTAATAAAAGTTTAATTCTTCCCCACTTTATATTCTTATTTAGATCTCTCCCCTGTTGGAAGTATTGGCAAAATAAGATCCAAAGGTTTATTTGGAATAATCATAAACCAAGAATCTCGCTAAATACACTTCGGTCTCTATCCGCGAAAGGAGGCCTAGATGTCCCGGATATCCGCCTCTACCATAAGGCTATTCACCTCAAAAATATAATAGTATTAATGAAAGATAAGCCTGCCCCAGACTGGTTAGACTTGGAATTCTCTGGCGGAACACAAATCTCAATATTTGAATTCCTCTGGAATAATCCCACTGATAGACCAAAAAGAACAATTCAGAATTCCTTTCTTAATTTGAGTATAAAGATCTGGGACAAATATCAACAAACTTTAGCGCCCCATCCATCTAGAATATCCCCCTTTACAGGACAAAAATGGTTTAAGCCAGCTTTAAGCACTAATGACTTTACTTGGTGGAAGACAAATGGAAAAATTACTTTTGAAGACATCATCAAAGCAGGACATCTATTAGATAAATCCAGGGTTGAAGCTGGTACTAGCTCTAAGTTACCCTGGTTTGAATATTTCCAAGTAAAACATTCATGTAACAACAAACAATTTATACAAGCTTTTAAAAAAAACCTAACTGATTTTGAAACTCTGGTTAAATTAAATACCAATAGACAAAAAGGCCTAATCTCAAAACTTTATCATATTTTACTGGGGAAAACATTAGAAAAAGGAGTTATTACCTACTTAACTAAGTGGAACAATGATTGTGGAAAAATAATTTTAGACAAACATTGGTTACAAACCTGGAAATCATACAGCTATACATCAAGAATAGTTTCTGTCAAGATGCAAATGGTGAAACTGTTGACAAGGTGGTATCTAACTGCTGTGAAATTAAATCATATTAATAACTCCTCTCCAAAGTGTTGGAAAAAATGTGGTAGTCTGGGTACCTACATACACTGTTGGTGGTCATGCAAACATATTAATTCTTTTTGGGACGATATTCTAAGAGAAATCCTCTTACTCACAGGTTATTCCATACCAAAACAACCAGAACTCATACTACCAAATCAAGGATATGATCCCAAAATTCCCAAGATTAGAATACATCTCATACAAATTCTTATTTCTATAGCAAAAATAATAATAGCATCACAATGGAGAAACAAAAATCCTCCCACAGTTGCTATGTGGCTGAATCGTATTAAAGACTTCCTGATTATGGAAAAAATATCCGAAAAAGTACAGCAAATGGAAAACCCCAACCACAAGTCACTTTTCTTAGAAACATGGTTTCCAATCATAGAAAAATTTGATATGTTGGCTTTTCCCGATTTTAAATACCTGTTTTAACTACTCAATACTTTCCAATGGGTAAAGGTTTAACCTACTATTCTTAAAGTCATTACCTCTTGATCCAATTCATCATAATGTGTGATGTTAAATAGTTATGTTTTGTATTTGTTTGTTTGTATATGCGAGTTAAAAAAAAATAAAAAACTACAAATTAAAAAAACAACCCTATTTTGAATAATGCTTTTTATAGGATAGGGTAGGGGGTGATGAGGTTGAGTTTGTGGAACCAAGGGGGCGGTGGCTCAAAAGGTTTGGGAACCACTGGTTTAGACTATGCAACCCCTCTTGAAATTGCTACACTAGTGGCTCATCCCTTCCCACAGCCAGCACAAACTCTTTATTTCATGCTTTTAAAGCTCTCCACAGCCTTGATCAATTCTCTCTCAGCTCTTACTGTGCTCCCTATGACCTTTGTGCATTTGACTCAGCTATTCCAATGATTGTTACACATCCCCATTGTGAAACTATCTCCTCTCTGCAGAGGCAGTAGCAGCAAGAAGTGTGAAAGCAAAGGGTGAAAATACATACATCCTATCTCTGCGCCACTTGCTGCTGGCGCTGCCCTCGCCCTTGTCACACTGATGCAAAGTGCTGATGTAACAAGAATCTTGGTGATCCCCCCATAGGTCAGCTGTGAACAGAAAAAGGTCTGCTGAAAGGCTTAGAGTTGAGGTGAGAAAAGTAGAGCTTAGCTCCACCATTTTGAAGACAGAGTTTAGCCCTGCCCCCTTCCCTGACTGGCTGTAGACAGAACATCAGGGCACCCAGCTGCATACATCAGGCAAAATCCTTGTGTGGAAGTGGCCTAGTTCTTAATTACTCAATCTGTACCTCCTTAAACAAGAGCTTCCTCTGCTTCTCCCTCTTTTCAAATCCCTCTGCAAAATCTACAACCTCCAAGAAATAATTTTTGCCTTCATATCATGCTGAGATGACCAGTTATAAGCAACTACATTTGCTTATTCTTTTAATTTCTTACTCCACTCCTGCTTTCATTACCCTCTACTCTCTTACTTCTCTCTCTCTCTTGTCCATCCATAAGAGCTGGCAACTCTGGGTTGGGAAGTTTCTGGAGATTTGTGGGTGGAGCTTGGGGAGGGTGGGATTTGGGGATAGGGGGGACCTTAGCAGGCTGCAGTATAGAGTCCACCCTCCAAAGCAGCCATTTCCTCTGATATCTGTAGTCTGGAGACCAGTTGTAATTCTGGGAGATCTCCAGGCCCCACCTGTAAACTGGCAACTTTCCCCCCACCTGCTCAACTTTAGGCTAGAATTTCCTTAAGACAAAAACTTAACTATTGCTTATATTACTCTACAAAGCACTATGCAAACCAGCAGTGTAATAATGACTGCTATTATATAGTGTAATAATCTCTCTCAGAAACTGCAGCACTGGGAAACTCAACCATTTGATGCTGACCCCTCGAGATCTGCCTATACCTCAAAGATTAACTCATATTTGGAGTTTCATTCTAAAATTAATATCAGAGTAACATTACCTATTTTGGCTTGAACCTCAGCAGGGCTGGTGTGGCATAGTATCTTCTGGAAAGAGATGAAGCATAACAGATGTCCAAGCCTCAACATAAATCATATTCATTTAGCAGAATCGCAAAACTAGAGCCCTTTACTAAATTACTAGGTTTTGGAGCTGTCAATGGAACTGCACTTCCAGCATAAATGGGTATATAAAAGGAGGTTAATGGAATGAATCAAAACTATGGTACAGTGCTATCAAGTGTCCATGAAGCTTTACAGTTGCTTAAACAAACCAAAAAACAGGGCTCAGCCTCAAGGAGCTTACTATTGTAAGAAGCTATTAATCTAGGAAAGTAACAAAGCCATCAAATTTCTCTATAATTGGGTGGATTCTACCCCAATAACCCCCTCTCCACTGAGCAAAGTTTGAGGGCTTCCTCTAGCCTAAGACACCTCCCTTCAGTTTAAGTGGCTCTTCTATTGGCAGAAAAGCCACTTAAGTTGGAGGAAAGTTCCTTGGGCTGCAGGAAGGCTACTTGGGGAATCGTTGGATCCACACCACTGTTTACAACACTGGCACAGTGGTTCTCAAAGTGAACTTTTTAACAGCATGGTTGAGAGGCAGTTTATATAATCAGGAAAAAAACATTATAGCCTTTTCTAAACTGTTTTATTTCAGGCTGCAAGTCTCCTGTGCTTGAATGATTGGGGTTGGGGGAGAGAAGAGAAGATTTTTTAAAATCCACCGCCTACAGACTAGTTTGTCAGGAAGACATGTTCAGCCTAGCTTCTTCCCCCAACATGCTGATTTCTACCTGCAAGGATGTTTTTGTGTGTGTGTGTGGAAGAGCATTCAAACATGCAATCCTCCCGCTTGCTGCCTGAAATGGTACCGTTGGGCAGGGTGTGTGCGCCAATTTATTCTCTCAATTATCAGAACTGAGCTTGCCATTTTCTGTATCTACTTAAGCATTAAACATAACCTCTGTTATCCTGATTGGACAAGACAGGAGAGTTTATGCTTCGTAAAGAGGAAAGGAAGTGCGGAGATTGGTAGTGCAGTCCTTAGCAGCATCACACCATTCTACATTCATTGGAAACAATGGGCTTAGAAACATGCAACTCTACTTAGAGACTGCACTGTGGATCTCCTTAATGGGAGAGGCCAGCTTCACATTTGGAGAACCATTAAGAATTTTTTCACTCTGTGGTCGTGGTGCTAAGCTGAGCACAGCTTCAAAACTAGAGGTGTCTCTAAACATCGGATCACTTCTACCTTGAGAAGAAGGGCTTCACACTTTGCATGGGAGATATAATGGTTGCTGTGGATCTGCCAGGAATGTAACATCTGAGAGAGACACTTGCATCTGCACACAGATGCAACTGCCACACAGTTTCAACTTTCAGGTCTGCAGACGTTTCCCCCTTCCAACATTATGGCGTTCACCTCAACACATACACTAGCAACCCATCTATCATGTCAACCATAAAGTAACTAGTAGCGTACAAAGCAACACTTCAACAAGAGACCCAGCAGGCCAACTAGGTGAAGGAAGCACTCTTTGCTTTTCAGATTCAAGAAAACACTTTCAGGGCAGCTCTAATTATGCAGGCTAACTGATTCCCTTTAGCTCTCTCCCACCAATTTACAGGTAACACCAACTCACAGCTAGCAATTTTAACCGAACTGTGGTGAGACCTTGCTGTTCATGCTGCAGCAAAAACGTAAAAGAAATACCGTATATACTCGGGTATAAGCCGACCCGAGTATAAGCCGACCCCCCAAATTTGAGGCCAGGGTCAATAAGAAATTCCCTTTACCGGCAATGCTGCGCTCTAAAATGGCGGTCGCCATTTTAGAGTGCAGGGCCCCTGCCCCAGGTCGCCCTCCCACCGGCCTCCGGGACCCTCCCAACCCACCCCGACCCCAGTGCCATCCAAGGGGGGGAGGGGGAAGAGCCCCTGAACCCCCTACTTACCGGGAGAGGCGGCGAATCGGCGGCGGCGCGGCCTTCCTGGGCCGGCAGGAGGCCCCTCCAGTCCGCTGCCGGCCAGAGGAAGGCGCTTGGGCGCGTGGCCGGCCACAGTGCAGCCGGCAGGGGCCTCCTGCCAGCACAGGAAGGCCCCTGCCGGCCAGAGGAAGGCGCCCAGGCTCGTGGGCGGCGGTGGCGCGGCCGGCAGGGGCCTCCTGCCGGCGCAGGAAGGCTGCTGCCGGCCGGAGGAAGGCGTCCGGGTGCATGGGCGGCGGCGCGGCCAGCAGGAGCCTCCTGCCGGCGCAGGAAGACCCCTGCCGGCCAGAGGAAGGCGCCCAGGCTCGTGGGCGGCGGTGGCGCGGCCGGCAGGGGCCTCCTGCCGGCGCAGGAAGGCTGCTGCCGGCCAGAGGAAGGCGCCCGGGCGCGTGGGCTGCGGCGCGGCCAGCAGGAGCCTCCTGCCGGCGCAGGAAGACCCCTGCCGGCCAGAGGAAGGCGCCCAGGCTCGTGGGCGGCGGTGGCGCAGCCGGCAGGGGCCTCCTGCCGGCGCAGGAAGGCTGCTGCCGGCCGGAGGAAGGCGCCCGGGCGCGTGGGCGGCGGCGGCGCAGCCGGCAGGGGCCTCCTGCCGGTGCAGGAAGGCCGCTGCCGGCCAGAGGAAGGCGCCCGGGCGCGTGGGCTGCGGCGGCGCAGCCGGCAGGGGCCTCCTGCCGGTGCAGGAAGGCCGCTGCCGGCCGAAGGAAGGCGCCTGGGCCCGGCAGTGGCGGTGATGGCAGTAAGTTCCCCCCTCCCTCCTCTACCCTTTTTTGGGGCTGAAAAACCCAGCTTATACGCGAGTATATACGGTAAACCGTTAAAAAATTTTGGTTGCAGCAGACTAAGGACTCTGTTTGGCATACGCTTTTGTGAAATTGGCATCCTGCAATTCTTCAGGTCTTATCAGAAAGACTGTTTCAGGAAATGCTCCCCCCCCCACACACACACACTGAATAAATGTGCTGGTAACCTTTAATAGGCAATATTCAGTTTTACAGAACTGCTTGCTGACAGTCAGAGTCCAGGTTTATAGATCTGAGCACCAAATATAGACACGGCATACAGATCTGCACAGGATGGTACAAGCACCAGTAGAATTACAGCTAGAGGTCCAGGGATGACAACGACCAGAATCTGTTATTCCAATTACAATGCAATAAAATATACCACTTAACATAAGAGGCACTGATTGATATGGTATGCCAGTAAAGATATTGAAATTTGATATACTTCATTATACTGCAATTAAGACTCTCTCCCCCCACCCCGCCACCAACTGAAAGTAGTGAAAACATTTGAAATAGGTTTGGCCAGCCTCTATTACTGGTTGTTTCAGGAGTCTTTGAGTTTTGGGAAAGGGCAAAAAATATTTGTGTCTCCACACAAGCCAGGAATGCAACTTCAAGCCCAGACAGCAAACCCTAAAGCAGGTTGCCGGTTGCCTTTAAAAGTCCTGATGCTCAAAGTTTCATCCAAGATCTGGTATGACACAGAATACGGACTGCTGAGAATGTATGGTTTCACAGTCTAATCACAGTCCTGTTTACTCATCAAGGATGTCTTAAGGTCTTCAATTAGACTTCTGCTTCCAACTCAGGATGCACAGGTCTGTAGCCTTGATCTTTTAAAGAAGTTTTTCTAGACTTCATGATTGCAGAGCTCCATTTAAAAGCCTGCAAACATATATCAACATCCTCCAGCAAACAAAGTTGCAGAAACTGGTATGTCTGCATATCCTTCCCTCATGGCCTCTAGTCGCTCCTCTCCCAATCCTTCCTCATTGTCTTTCACTTTCTTATACTTCTCGCCCTATTCATTTTGCCTCTTCCACCCTGCTCCCTGCCAAACATAACTCAGCCTTTGTCAAATCTCCAGCTGCCAGGGCCCAAAATTAAAGCAGAACTGATTTGTACAGAATGTAGCAAGCCAGAATACTTGGTAGTGAGTTGTATTATGAGGTGTGCAAGATTGGTGTTTGCTTGTCACCAAAATTAGGATCACTTCTGAATATGAACAGATCTGCTTAGAAGATGACAACTAGTTGCTAAGCAGTCCAGAAGATCCCTCTAAAATATTTTCTTGGCAAATTGCACCATTTTCTAACAAGTGATTTCCCCATATGCATTCTGCTATTGCAGTGTCCTAAAAATGGTCTGTGTCCAGATCTGGAGTTTGTCATGTATTTGTGCTGGAGTTTGTCATGTATTTGTGATGGAATCTTATCTCACACACCATACTGGGCTTTGGAAGCACTCTGAAGTGTCATGAATGCTTCTGAGTGCTGCCAAAGCCAAATATCCCACTCATCTCTCTGGCTATCACCTGCCTCAGCAATATGGTCCTAGCATCTTTGAATCCCTTTGCGCTACATGAGCAAACGTATGTTTTTTAATCAACTCCTGGCCCCAAGCACAGCTGTTCAGAACACTTCAAAAGCTAAGAAAACAGTAGGGACACCATATATTCCTAATTCGTATCCTACAGTGCAAATGGGGAAATCACACACTTTTGCTATGTCCAGGTGCCTTGTGCCACTAGATCGAGTCACTGCACCCTGCATGTGGTTTTAAGAGGACATCCTTTGCCCTGTACTGTGTACCGAGAGTGTATTTATTAACTTCATCAAGTGGCCAGCACTCTTCAGTTGACAAGTTCACTTTGAGACATCATGAAGTTGATACAACCACCCACCTCTCTGCTGCCAGACAGAAAGGAACAGTTGGATTATACACGTTAACATTTCAGTTTGTAAAATTTACAATCTGTCTTGCTGTTATTTCTGACATTAGTGAATTAGCAGAACCAAATAAACTAAAATATTTACTCGCATGGTTATCACCAAGGAACATTGGTCATAGTTTCCTGTGCTTTTCCACTGAACTTCTAAATACTTCCACAGGGGAAGAAGTCAGTCAAAAATTTAAAGAGAGGTAATTTGGTAATAATGCATAGGAAGTCTTTGATGGAAGGAACCACAACTGAAGCACATATTTTCTAGCAGAATGTTTAACAGCCAGCAATATCATGTGAGATTCAACAGTTAAAGACTTTGCTTGTACACTTCGGATACTTTCACAGTTGCTCTCAGAAAAATTCAGCTGTGATGATAAAATGAGGGAGCCTAGTAGCTCTGGAACTACTACATTATTTTAAAAACAAAAATAAAATGGAGGAGGAGAGGAGAACAATTTAAGCTGCTTTGGGTCTCCATTAGGTAGCATGGTCAAGTATAAATGAAACAAAGGCACAGAGAACAGATAAAGCCATCCTGAAACGTTTCTTAAAAAATCTGTTGTTAAATATTCAAGTTGATGGAGATGTTTTAGTATCAACTAAAACTGCATAAGGGTTAAAGAACTGGACTTAGACCAGGAAGACCAAGCTCAAATCTCCCCAAAGCTTACTATGTGTCCTTGGCCACTCACTATCTCTTAGCCTAACCCGGGGTCTCCAACTTTTTTGAGCCTGCAGGAACCTTTGGAATTTTGACACGGTGTGGTGGATGCAGCCACAAAATGGCTTCCACAGGAGGTGGAGCCAGGCACAAAAAGGCTTTTGCAGCTTACCTGCAAGGGTCATCTAGTCCAAATCCCTACACAACACATGAAATCCACAACTACCCTCCTCCCCGAGTAACCCCTGCTCTATGCTCAGAGGAAGGCAAAAAAGCTTTCAAGCCTATGCTTAAAACCTCCAAAGGAGAACCCACCAACACCCGAAGAAGCTTGTTCCATTCTGTCAGAAACCACTCTGTCAGGAAGTTCTTCCTAAGGTTTAGCCAAAAATTCTTAGTTCAATTCTGGTCCAACGTTTTGATATGTGAAGGCCCTGACAAATTCTCAAAAACACTTTTGTCCCATTCTTCCCAGACTTGAGCACTTTTAAAGACAATATCTCTCTCACTCCAAAGGTGTAGCATGAAAAAGCTGAAGGATTGTTTTCAGCGCCTCTGATGGAAAAACTAGGAAATGTTGATGAGCATTGGGGGGGGGGAACTCCTCCTCACTACAACATTTATTTTCTAATTTCAACTTTTATTCTTTCCTACTTCTTAGATGGCAAAAATTAAGATATGTTTGCTAAGATAACAAAGGGTGCAGAGGGTTGCAGCTGTCTCTCAAGTATTAGTACATTTGAGATTTTTCTTATAGAAAATGAAGGTACTTGTACTTCCATAACTACGCCTACTGTGTATGTTATGAGCTGTCAAGTCACTTCCAACTTTTAGCAACCCTATGAATTAATGACCTTCATAATGTCCTATTATTAACAGCTTTGCTCTGGTGTCGCAAACTGAGGGCCATAGCTTCCTTGACCGAGTCAATTCATCTCATGTTGGGTCTTCTTTTCCAGCTGCCTTCAACTTTTCCTAGCATTATTGTCTTCCAATGACTCATTTCCTCATAATGATACCAAAGTACGATAGCCTCAGTTTAGTCATTTTAACTTCTAGGGACAACTCAGGCTTGATTTGATCTACAATCCACATATTTATGGGGTTTCTTGGCAGTCCGCATTTCATAAGAATCGACTTTCTTCTGGTCAGCTTTCTTCATATTCCAGCTTTCACACCCTTACATAGTAACAGGGAATACTATGGAATGAATTAACTTGATCTTGGCTGCCAGTGACACATCCTTACACTTAGGAATCTTTTCTAGTTCCTTCATGGCTGCCCTTTCCAGTCTCAATCGCCTTATGATTTCTTGGTAACAATCTTCCTTTTGGTTGATGATGGAGCCAAGGAATAGAAAGTCTTGAATAATTTCAATTTCCTCATTGTCCACCTTAAAATTGAGTAATTCTCCAGTAGTCATTACTTTTGTCTTCTTGGTGTTCAGCTGTAGGCAATTTGTCTAGAACCTACTTATTTGTCTTCTCGGTGGACCATGGTATCCATAAAACTCTCCTCCACCAACCAACTTTCTTCCTGTCAACTTTCTTCATTGTCCAATTTTCATACCCACACATAATGGGAAACACTAAAGTATGAATTATCTTGGTCACCAGTGACAAGCCCTTACACTTAAGGATCTTTCCTAGTTCCTTCAAGGCTGCGCTTTCCACTCTCAATCTCCTTCTGATTCTTTGGTCACAGTCTCCCTTTTGGTTGATGATTGAGCCAAGGAATAGAAAATCTTTAACAATTTCAATTTCTTCATCATCAACCTTAAAGTTGCTAATTCTGTGGTAGGATTTTGTCTTATGGGTGTTCAGCGATAATCCTGCTTTAGCATGTTCTGCTTTAACCTTCATCAGTAGTCATTTCAAGTCTTCACTATTTTCTGCTGGTAATGTGGTGTTATCTGCATATCTAAATATGCCCTTTAGTACAATTTTATATGCTAAGTTATAAGTGTTAAATTTTATGCTGTTAAAGCAGCCAAATAAGCTTGGGTTTGATAAAAAATTAAATATTTCTCCAGTTTTACTCCATGGCTTCAAAATTTCTGAAAATTTTATATCTATTTCTCAGGACAAAAACTGAAGACAGCTGAAAATATGAATACCAATTTTGAATGTAGCTAATAGTCTCTTTATAAAGACTGTGTGTATGTAAAGTGCCGTCAAGTCGCAGCCAACTTATGGCGAGCCCTTATGGGGTTCTCATAGCAAGAGACAATCAGAGGTGGTTTGCCAGTGCCTTCCTCTGCATATCAGCCCTGGTATTCCTTGGTGGTCCCCCATCCAAACACTAACCAGGGCTGACCCTGCTTAGCTTCCAAGATCTGACGAGATCAGGCTATGCCATGCTGCCTTCTGTCCCTTATAAAGACTAAGGATGCACATATAAGCATACATACTTGAAAGGAAATCCTAATGAAATCAAGGTAAGACCTTGATGAAAAAGGCGAAGCACAGACAAAATGGTCTGCCAATTCAAACAGAATAATCTGCTTGGTAACAGAATTTGAATCAGAGAGACTCAATGGAGCAGTCAAGATTATCCTGTATAACAAGATATAGAGCAACAGACTTCTAATGAAACTGATAGGCGAAACAAGGATAAATTGCGAAACCTTGTATAGTTTGCTTTGTTTTGTCAGAAGTGTTTTGGAAATTATAAATTGATATTTAAAATTATAAATCAACTTTTTAGAAAATATTTATTATATTCAGATGTAGCGGTATTTTGTTATTTTTATAAAATATATATAATTTATAAAAATAACAAAATACCGCTATACACCTGAATATAATATAATTAAAAAAAACCACACTACACAGGTGTCTTAAGCAGAAATGGAGAGAAATTTTTCAACAGTGTAGAAAGGAGACCAATCCCTTTCCTATGGTCTCATAATAATATTCACTACAACTATAGGTTCTTGTAGGTTATCCGGGCTGTGTGACTGTGGTCTTGGTATTTTCTTTTCTGACGTCAGGAAAGAAAATACCAAGACCACGGTCACACAGCTCGGATAACCTACAAGAACCGATGAACTCTGATCGTGAAAGCCTTCGACAATACTACAACTATAGTTTATTAAATCTGCACAGAGGAAATAATAGTTGTCTGTTTCATATGAGAATTGATCATAAAACCATTTTCCAGATTAGGCTCCTAAGCAATAAAGAAACTTGCACATTCAGTACCCACACTGCTTATCTGTACACTCCTACAGTGTATCCATATAGACAGCATATTTAAATGTAAGCTTCAGATGCTTTTCAACGCCCATCAGTTCAGTTTAACTGAGTGTCTTACAAAAGGGTATCTCTTATATTGTTATTTGTATTAAAGAAAGCTTATTGTTCAAGATGCGAATACACTATACTGTGCAACAACTCTGCAGCTGCAAGGCCCTCTACTGGTAGCACAGCCCTGTGGATTTTATCATCACCACATTCTACACTGCCCTTCTTTAAGGAATTTCAGACAGCTTAAAAACTTACATGTGAGGCAGTTAGGCTAGACCAGGGCTTCTTAAACTTTTTGCATTTGCGAACCCGGGTATTTAGGTATATTAAATAAGTATACAAATCAAACATTTACTGATAACAAATCATAAAGAAATTTATACTGTTGCCAAATTTTTCGCAGCCCCCACATTCAGTTCTGCGACTCCATATGGGGTCACGACCCACAGTTTAAGCAGCTTTGGGCTAGACTGGTTTAAGGCCTTCATGCAAGCTATACAGGAAAGCACAGGATAATGAACTCACACCTTAGTCTACGTCCAACATACCACCCAATGTACAACACTGAGCAATGACACTGCCTGTGCCATACTCTTTGAACCTCTGTTTAGATAATGGCTAATTCTAATAAATTGCAGTTTACAATTAAATTTTGAAGTGTTTCCAATTAGTCATGGTTTCCCCTTAATAAATGTCGTACCATTTAAGATTCCAAAGGGACTGCACAGATTTCTACTTACTATAGACCAACAGTGAGATAATCATTGCTGTACTATTACATTTATTTATGAAATTCACAGTCTGCCTTTCTCACTGAGACTCAAGGCAGATTAAAAAGGTAAAGGTCCACTGTGCAAGCAACCAGGTCATTCCTGACCCATGGGGTGATGTCAAATCCCAACATTTACTAGGCAGACTTTGTTTACGGGGTGGTTTGCCAGTGCCTTCCCCGGTCATCTTCCCTTTACCCCCAGCAAGCTGAGTACTCATTTTACTGACCTCGGAAGGATGGAAGGCTGAGTCAACCTTGAGCTGGCTACCTGAAACCAACTTCCGTCGGGATCAAACTCAGGTCTATAGCAGAGCTTGGACTGCAGTACTGCAGCTTACCACTCTGCGCCACAGGACAGATTACACAGCGTAAATCAATACAATCAACAGGATGGAATACTCAATAAGCAATGTAATAGGATTAGGATTGCAGAAATCTGAAACATAGCGTAAATTAAACAATATAGTAGGACAATACAAACAGCAACAGATATTATGTACACTAATAGTACAGTCCACAGTCCCTTTCCATTCATTAGAGCTTCTTTCTGAACAATTCTGTTATAGTACAGCCCTACTGTCCTGTGTAAAAGAAGGCCAGGACAGTGGGAGCCTTCCTGACTTCAACAGGCAGGCCATTCCATAAGGTGGGGGCCACAACAGAGAACGCATGCATGCATGTGGGCATTTGTTGATTTTGCCCATTTGCAGGGTGGCACCTTCAGAAGGTCATGTTCAGATAAGTGAAGCTGTCACGGTGAAGCATGGGGGAGAGGCAGTCCTGTAGATATGTCCAAGGCCATGAAGGGCTTTGCATGTGATAGCCGATACCTGGAACTGAAGCCAGTAACTGATCGGCAGCCAATACAGTGACTGCAGAATGGGAGTAATATGCATGGTCTACCTAGCTCCTGATAATAACCAAGCTGCAGCATTTTATAGCAACTGGAATCGCCGAGTTGACTTCGAGGACTTATGTAGAGTGCATTACAGCAGTCTAGGCTCAGTGTTATCATGGCATGGATCCAGGTGGCCAGATCAGCCAAGTCATCTTCCAGGCTAAACTGAATCGGAAGAAAACATTTTTTACAGCAGCATTATACCGCTTCTCCAGCTATACTGGTATAACCCCTAGACTCGAAATGGAGTCAGCAAGGGTCACTTGTCCACCTACCTTGATATGGCCTATTAGTCATCTCAGAGGACTGATATGGCAACTCTGAGATTCTTTCTTACAAAAGGGGGTTCCCACATACCTTCTGCTACGAAAGTTTTCCAAGGAAAGGTGATTCCTCAACTCATGTTTGGGTCGCATGTAGTATCTATAACAGATGCTACAAATTCGTAGTAGTCCAGTCTAAGTTCCTCAGATCCCTATTCGGAGTCCCAAAATGTA
The DNA here is from genome assembly GCF_029931775.1 of Euleptes europaea. Classification (NCBI taxonomy): domain Eukaryota; kingdom Metazoa; phylum Chordata; class Lepidosauria; order Squamata; family Sphaerodactylidae; genus Euleptes; species Euleptes europaea. Next base: position 157,944,352 of record NC_079312.1, read on the forward strand.
TTTCAAATGCACTGATCAGACTGAAGTCGGGATGGTAACATTAGAAACACGTGCTTGGAAGACATGCATGGTTAAATGGATGGATAATTTTAAAAAGAAGATAACTTTTCAGCATTGGGAAAAAATTTGGACTAAATCTATTAAATTTACGGCCAGTAATAATTTACGTGAAAACTGGTATAAACAATTTTTTAGATGGTACATCACACCGATGGACATAAAAAAAAATGGATGAGTCTTATGATAGTCGGTGTTGGAAGTGCAAAGACACAGATGGAACATATTTTCATATGTGGTGGACATATAAGGAAGTCAAGAAATTTTGGATACAAATACATCTAGAAATGCAGAAAGTTTAAAGATCAAATTTCCGTTGAATCCAGAGACTATGTTATTAGGAATTGAACCTCATATAATGGACAAAAATATGGGAGAATTATTTGGTTACATGACAACGGCGGCCAGACTGGTTTTGGCAACATTTTGGAAACAGGAAGATATTCCAGATGTGGAAAGGTGGTGACAGAATTAGGAAGAATTTGCTGTATTGGCTAAGCTGACTAGCATGATAAAAGAGAGGTCAACTGATGAGTTTTTACAAAAATGGGAAGGTTATTTTGATTATGTTCAACAATGGGGATAGATCTGTAAGAATAATATTTAGATTTATATTATGTAATAATTAGTTTAGAAGGAAATTATTTTGTGAACTATAAGAGCAATGAAAAATTTTTGAGATGTAAGATGAACAGACTCTCCGAAGGAGTATAAACTGTGTATGAACGTATGTGTGATTATATGTTTGTTTGAAAAATTTAATAAAATATGTTTTTTTTTAAAAAAAAAGAAACACGTGCTTGGTACCATGCTATTTCTTATTGGTTAAAGCTAAAGCTGTTCCCATCTGGTTTAACTCCCCTAATTTTTGCAGATAATTTTTCCACAAGATGGATTAAATTGCAACGTTTAGGTTTATCAAGCACAGCTCTACTAAATTTTGGCTTTCAAGGAACAAAAACTATAACTAAACAGAGGCTATGGGACACCGCCTTTCAAGCTGACAGATCAAGGGCTCACTCCGTTCCAGTAGTGGAGAAACATATTAATTTTTTGGCTCCTGCAAATTATCTCTATGCCTTGGAATACCCTAAACATCGGAGAGCCTTTACTTTGGCCCACTTTAATGCCCTCCCATCGGCTCTTCTTGAAGCGAGGTATGCACGTCTCCCTTATGAACTCCGCCTCTGTCCATGTCAATCTGGAATGTTGGAAACAGTTGAACATGTTCTTTTACACTGCCCATTTTATCAAGACATACGTAAAATGTTCATCGATCCAATTTTGTCTAGCTTCCCAGATAGAGATAGGTAATATCTTTAACAATCATCTAATAACAAAGTAGTGCTATCAGGTTGCGAGATTCTGTGCCAGGGCATGTGTAATAAGGCAGAAGAAGCTGTCATAATGTCTTTTATGTTAAACAGACCATTTTACCAAGATTGGTGGAACCTAAATTTTTGTTTTACTTGATCAAATACTAGACATTTTAAAATTATTTATGATATTTCTTTTTGTGTAAGCTGGTCTTTGACCGTAATAAATAAATGATGATGATATGGCCTATCAGGGCCTTCTGCATGCACCAACCTACAAATGGGCAGAATCAACAACTGCCCATACATGTGCTTTCTCAGTTGTGGCCCCCACCCTTTGAAATGGCCTGGGTGATGAGGGCAGGAAGGCTTCCACTCCCCAGGCTTTCTTCAAACTATGTAAAACTGAATTATAGAAGAGGGCTTTTTGACATAGGTAATAGGATCCTACAGTAATCAAACAGTTCAGAAAGTTACTTGGGTAAAGGGTTAGAGACTGTGTTCTGTACTATTGTGTACAGCTCAGAGTGCCTGTTGCTCTAAGTACGATCCTGATAGGTAATCTTTGCATCATTTAATGCATCATGTTAATAATATTGTCGAAGGCTTTCACGGTCAGAGTTCATTGGTTCTTGTAGGTTATCCGGGCTGTGTGACCGTGGTCTTGGTATTTTCTTTCCTGACGTTTCGCCAGCAGCTGTGGCAGGCATCTTCAGAGGAGTAACACTGAAGGACAGTGTCTCTCTGTCCTTCAGTGTTACTCCTCTGAAGATGCCTGCCAAAGCTGCTGGCGAAACGTCAGGAAAGAAAATACCAAGACCACGGTCACACAGCCTGGATAACCTACAAGAACCATCATGTTAATACTTATGCATCGCTTCAGTTCTGTTTAGATTTTTTGTTGGTTCCAGACTTCTACAATCCAAATCCTATTGCAATTTTTACTGGATGCCCCACCCTGTTGACTGTATTGACTTATTCTGTGTAATCTGCCTTGAGTTCCAGTGGAAAGGCAAACTATAAATAACTTAAATAAAAATAAAACAGGCCAGCCTATGAAGAATGCAAAAGAGCTTACATGGTTCCAGTGCCTTAGAATGCAATTTTCATACAAAATTATGCTGGCAGTACAGGTGAATCAACTTGAATGAGGACTGGCACAATCCAAGAACAACTGCTACCAAGTCCAGTGAAGCCTACTCTCCTGGTGAGCCTACACTAAAAGCACTCACAATTTTAAAGGTAACACCCTGGAAAAAAAATAGTTACAGAGAAGCAATATCTTGCAAGATTTCAGTTGGTAGGATATCAAGCTTTCAGTAACCCTAAGCTTGTGGTGTTGGAGGAGACTCTTACAGATACCCTGGACCACCAAAAACAACAACAACAACAACAACAACAACCAAATCAGTGGGTTACAGACCAAATCAAACCTGAACTGACCCTAGAAGCTAAAATGTCTAAACTGAGGCTATCGTACTTTGGTCACATTATGAGAAGACAAGTCCCTGGAAAAGACCATCATGATAGGAATAGTTGAGGGCAGCAGGAAAAGAGGAAGACCCAACAGGAGATGGATGACTCAATAAAGGAAGCCACTCTAGAAAGGAAGGCCCTCAATTTGCAAGATATGAGAAGGCTGTTAAGAATAGGACGTTTTGGAGGACATTGATTCATAGGGTCGCCATGAGTCAGAAGCGACTTGACAGCACTTCACACACACAACACATCTTAAGACTTAAGGTATCATACATAGGGTTGCCAGGCCCAGCCTGGTAATCAGTAGGAGACTGAGTGGGAATGGCCATCACGACAGTGTGAAATTACTTCTGGGAAAACTCGGATGTGATGTCATGCCACATCTGGCATTGCCAGAAATTATACAGTAAACCCCTCAAGTGACATCATGCTAATGCCAATTTTTAAAAAAATGTTTCCTTCTCTTGCTGGTTGCTGGAATGCCAGCAAACAAGGCCCCCTGGGAGCAGAAGATTCCCCATCCCCAGTGGGCACATGGCAACCCTAATCATATAACAGGAGCTAATGTAGTGGTCAGAGGGGTGCAGCAGTATCGGGGAGGCATGGAGAGCTGGGAGATTTTCCATACTTTTGTGAAGCTGACTGGATAGCCTTTGGCCAGTCACACACTCTCATAGCGTTTTTGTGAAGACAAAGAAAAGGGAAATGTGAATTCTGCCCTAAACTCTGTGGAAGAAAGGCAGGATAAAAATTTGATAGGCATACTCCTTTTTATCTAATTCTAAAACCATTAAGAAAACAAGACATAACAGAAAAAAAGAAATATCTAAAGCAGCCTACTAAAGTCAATGAAAGTATGCTGGTTAAGGATTATTATGCAAAAAATGAACATATAAGAGATGAAAATTTAGAAAGTCAGATACTGATTGGTATAACAGAAAATACTTCGTTTTGCGATTGTTTTACTCAGTTATAAAACCTGGAAGACACTCTATGTTCTGTGAACTGCAGAAAACTGAAGTCTAAGCCAGAACAGGCCATTTGAAGATACAAGCATTAGGCAAATTAACCCCATTAACAAACAGAATAATATTTGAAGGGGTAAATTCGCATCCACTTAGAAAATTCTTGGGTGGAACAGTTCAACCATTTGAAGCCCACTTATTTGAGCTTGGACTCTTCGGCAGATAACATTATTTTCACTGAATTTGACCCCAGTTAAGAACATAAGAAAGACCCTACTGGATCAGACCAAGGCCCATCAAGTCCAGCAGTCTGTTCACACAGTGGCCAACCAGGTGCCTCTAGGAAGCCACAAACAAGATGACTGCAGCAGCACCATCCTGCCTGTGTTCCACAGCACCTAATATAATAGGCATGCTCCTCTGATACTAGAGAGAGTTCATCCAAAACAAAGCCATTTTATGTTTTGCACTCAAGATTACAATGGTTTGAGTGAGTGGGTGAAAAGCTAACACAACAGAAATACATTTGGATAAAGATCTCATGCTTGCTAATTCTGTTTCATGCTTGTCGGCTAAGACAAAGTTAGAAAAAACAAAGGTGGTGTGGCAATGCCCTATCAGATCACATTCTGCTTGTACATGTGAAAGGTTGACAGCGCATTCCTGAGGTGAGCCTTTGGAGGCCTGCGCTGGTGCAAGGGCCCACAGCGCCAGCATCCAGGCGGCGCATGCCGGCGATTGTGGCCCCAGCGCCAGCATGCAGGGCTAGACACTGGTTGCTGGCTGCGGCAGCACCAGCCCCGAACGCCGACGGAGCCTGCCGCTGGTGTCTGGATGCCGGCAAAGGCCATGGCGGTCTCCTGGGAGGCGTTCTTAGGGCGTCATGGCTCCGGCCAGGGGGCAGGGCCACCGTTATGGCTCAGAAACACCCCTTTTTTGGGGGCCAAGATACGTCACCTTTTAGGTATCTCCCGTGCAACCCTCAGGGTTGCATGGATTTTTATGTGCCGGGTGCTGCTGCATTGCCTCCTAAGCCCAGTGCAGGCATTCCGCTCAGGAATGCATGGTTAAAGTGTGGGGGTGGGGTCTGTGAAGATGAGATTTTTATCAACATCTGGTCCAGAAAGGTTGCTATTTAATTTCCTTTGCTTCTGATCAAAATAGAAGTATTATTTTGAACAAGGTGAGACACTTTTTTCACTGGACTCAGAGCTCGAATCATTGGGTTTAAGTGTTTACATAGATATGACTTCACTTTAAAATATTTAAGCACAATTCATTTGCTGTGTGAAAACCAAATGAAAGCAAGTGTTTGAGCTTCTATAAATTACATACTAGAAATGGAGACAGCCCAAGCTGTTACATGCCTGCAGTGTCCAACTCCTTTACAGATCACCATATACAACTGTTCCGCACACCTGCACTTCACCAAGAAGCCTTAAATCATCACAGCTTCCCAGCACAGATATGTACAGCAAATATATGCAGGTGCAGACTGAACAGTAGTTCCTACACAGAAGTGACTTCTGTGGTATGTTTGCAGCAATCTAGCAACTTTGCCAGCCTTCATGAGCTAAGGTAGGAGGTTCCCCACAGCTCCTACAATGACTATAATAATTTCAAATCGCATCCATCTTTTTTTCAGTGAAGGCTAAGTAATAGGAGGGGGTTATAGCTTGATCTCATCAGATCTCGGAAGCTAAGCAGGGTCAGTACCTGGAAGGGAGACCACCAAGAAAATCTCTGCAGAAGACTTCTCACTTGCCTTGAAAGACCCTTGCTGGAGTTACCATAAGTCAGCTGCAACTTGACAGCACTTTACACACACACACAAAGCAGTCTGAAGATAAACAAATATTGTCAAGCTTGAAGAAAAGGGAGAGGCAGCCTATGCAAAGAATCCAGCTCTATTAGCGACTTTGAGGCAGGACTGGTCTTCATAGTGAAAGGCCTGGAAAGTGCAAAGCACCTTGTTAGCCAGACTTTTGCCAACACCTAGTAACTTTCTAAGTTGCATCAGTCTTGAATAGGGAGGCTTCCTAAATGATGTTACAGCTGACAAATCTGTTTTCCCAGTCTCTACTTCTGGAGTAAGAGTATGCAAGAAATGGTTTTTTTCCCCTATTATTGTCTTTACACATTTTCCTAGCCCAGAAAAAAAACAGAGCTCCGTGAGTCTGTGTATATAACACACAAACATGGATTTAACTGCATTCCCCTGTCCTAGCCACATACAACATTACTAACTAATTTTAATAACTTGGCAGAAAATTTCACTGTAGTGACAAAGAGGCACCTTGCCAGCTCCAAAGGGCACATCTGCAGGTAAAGACATGAATTCTGAGCCTGCTCCAAGTCTTTTCAGGTGACACAAAAGGGAGACCCCAGCATTTCAGCAGCTGTCATGCTGGATGACAATGAAGGAGCAGAAGCCTAGAAGATTTCTATATTATTTTTTTAGTACAACTGGGTCTTCATTTATCCTATTTAACCACCCCTGCGAATCCCTCCATGTCTCAGAGTGGCTGATGCAACAATGTAAATATCTATGAGACAGCATGGGAGTTGGCTTCTGCTGGTTTTATAATGAGTGGGATCAGTCTGGGGACATTAGACAGCCATAAATATTAAGACTGAAATGAATAAATGTTACGTGAAATATATGGTTACCACTAAAAATTGATGCCGTTTTATTATTTTTATTATGGCTGCTTTTAATAGTTCCATGGGATACTTGTTAACTACTGCTTATTCATCTTATTTTTTGTATAGTCGTTGTTACACTGTCATTTATTCAGTATTTTATTCTTTGTAAGCCATTGAGGGTTATTTTTATAAATGGAATGGTAGCATAATAAATCTTAAAAATAAAATAAAAATATCAGAAAATATAGTTTCCACCTCTTCACTTGTAACATCTAGTAAGACAATTGCTGATGTCTCAATTTCACCACATTGAACATTTCCCTTATATATATATATAACCTGGGCACTGGCCATGCTATTTGAAAGGAGCAAGAGAAATGCTCATGAGTTAGATCTACACACCTGGAACAATTTTACATATATAGTGTCATCGTTTAGCAGATAATGCTTAGTAAAAATAGATTAGACAGGACAGACCACCTCACTGGATAGATTTTCCAGAAGCATAAGTCTTTCTGTAAACTGCCTACTCTGTGTAGAATGCCAATCCATTGCTAAAAGAAAGATCATTTGCACTATCCCTTTTTGTTGACTACTAGTCAAAGCAGCTTTTTTGCATGTCTCTTCACTTAGACCTTTCTTCCTTTAAGGGCATATTCTTAGTATGACAATGTGTTATGATTTAAAAATCCCTGACCTACAGAACTTATCTTCACTCTCTGACTTTAACCCCAAGACAGCAAAAAAATAAAAAATAAAAAAAACAACCCTCAAACTTAACGTTTGCCTGTACACAGCACACTTTACTAACTTGCTCAGCTTATGTGCTAAGTCTTACCTTTTTGGTTTTGCTTCTTAGACATAATAGGGGTTTTTCCTGTATTTGAGTGTTCAGTTACCAGCAAAGAAACTACACTCCCACAAACAACTGCGGGTGGAAGGAGCAATTCAAGGGCAGCTTTGCATCAAGGCAGAATATGGCGAGTATCTGCTGGAGACTGCAAACCTCCAGCTCCAAAGGCAACATATGTTCTTAAAATTCCTGCTAATATGACTGCAGATCACCACAGATCCTTCTTCCTGAGCACCAATCTTCTGTCAGGAAGTACAAATAGAGCAGTTCATGTTGCTGTTTTTCATATTCTGAAAAAGTAAACACACAAAATAATTTAATTTACAAGATGCCTGCCCCACCACATCCCTTAAAGGCCTGGCCTTTTAAAAATCTGAAGCCAATGTATGTTGGTTAAAGAGAGCAGCAGAACCAGAAGGCAACAAAAAGCCATATAGTAATTCAGTAAAGACTCAGGTACACTTTGCCCTGCATTTTAAATAGCTTGCAGTTGGCGCATTCAGGCACAAAGAATGTTAGGAGAACAAAAGCACTAAAAATAACAAATTGATTCATTAACAGAAGCACTAAAAGTTTACAGTAAAAAAATCATTATTACCAAAAGCAATGAAAAAATCTAACAATTGTTGGCACAGGAGAGACTTCTTTAAATTTCATCCTTCCTGAAGTATGGTAACACAAGACAGAATGGAGTATGCAATATTATAATGCAATATAATGTGCAGTAAGAAGATAAGAAGTATTGAAATAGCAGAATGCTCCTTTTTTAGAAGAATTTTCCTTCCAATTATAACTATTTTACATTTTACTGTTTAAAAACAAATTTGGAACACAAAGGAACCATCTAGAAAAAATGGTTGCTCTGTTGCTGTGAGCAGTTTTACTAGCATTACCTTTCCATTTTTGCTTCCTTTAACCACAACCAGTAATTACCACAGTCAGGCAAGAGAACAGGTAAAAAGGCAAACAATAGGAAGCAATATTAACAACAGAAGAAAATAATTTGCTCTGTAGGTTCAAACTGGCACAGTTCTAGTAGATGAACCACTGCTTTTCCAAATGAAACCAGTAAGTCATGTTTGATCAAAACAAAAGCACGGAAGTCGTCAAGACTCAAAATGTATTTTCACATTTTCATGAAGAAGCTGCAAAAAGACCATATCAACTAGCTCACTTTTATACTTTTGGCATGCTACAGGGGCTAGAGAATTAACCCTGGATCTCCCCCTCCCATCAATTTGTTAATTATTTCTACTCCATGCTGTATGTCATATCTCCTGGAAAAGGAAACCCAGAAGAGCAGAGACAAAAGGGGGTTGCTCTAGCTATGCATTGTTCTCCTGATTAAGGGGGGCTCTTAATTCAAGTCTATTCACATTTGCTTCTTACTTTGAAAGACTCCAAGTAAAATAGACCTGCTTTTCCACAGTGAATTTAGAACATATTTGCCTTTCAAGAAGAATGAGAAAAGTACGCTCTTCTAGAAAAGAAGCATTTATAAGGTCCAAAACAGAAACTGTGCAACATAAAATTAAATGTTAACATCCAATTAAGCATAACTTTTAGCTGAATGGTCCCTGCATATCTAATTTCATCTTCTAACAAAGCCTATACACAATTTTCTTGGGAATAATTATGAGTCAAGGATAAGCATATGACCAAAGTGTTTTAAAGACATCCCCACATAATTTACAGAGTCCAGGGGAGGCAGCAAAGCCTGCATAAAGGTTGGCAGCTAATAAAATACTAAATTAATAGTTGCATAAATGATGTATTATTCAGATGCTCTTTGATTTATGTTGACAGTACTAACAGGCTCCTCACTTTTACTCCACTAGATGCAGAACCCAATTTACAAAGGTAGGAGGCTACTCTATTTCAGCACTGCTGAATGCACAGCAAGCCTGGAAGATGCGCCTGCAGCTTTTTACCTAGAAGCTAAGTTTCCCCACTTAAGCCATCCTTCTACTTTGTTGCTTTTAGAGGAATGCAAAATCTACAACATGCCTTAAAACCACATTACAAAAAAAAAAAAAAAAAAGAATCCTCAGGGATATACTTTCAATGCCAGTAGAACAGGTGCTTAACTTAACAGTTGTATGCCAACTGACGTTACAACACAAGTTTCATTTCTACAACCTTCCTTCATGCATGCAAGAACACTTCTGTGGAAGAGACACTTAGTGGGCAGAAATGCTCACGTACAGGACATACAGATTATTTTGAAGCTTTCTGGGAACAAGGTCTTAATCAAAAAAGAACTGCCACAGTCAACCACCTCCAAGTAAGTTAGTTAAAAGCAAGCATTATATGACCATGCAGTGTTGCCTTTATATTAACTGCCCTGCTTCAGGAGCAATGTGTGTTCTTCTTTTCTTATTTATCTCTACCAACAGAAATCATATGTATATTGCATGCATATAATAAACTTTCCCTCAAATTTAGCTGATTATGCATATATTCATTGCACATTTCCTACAAGAAACCAGTAAGCGATGCATAGTTCTCTCCTACTCTATTTTACTCTAAAAACCTAGGCTTAGCCCAGCACTCTTACCACTATACCACACTGACTCTCTTATGCATGGGAATCATGTGTGCAGCTCACAGCCAGCTGGCAACTTTTAACAATGGCTTGTCTAACAGAGCAGCTTCCACTTTTCAGTTCCATGCTGGATTTGCTTGTCCTTACATACATATATACATAAATGGTATCTTTGGATTGTAGCCCAAGATGATTAACCTTTCCGACTTTTAGCACACAGCAAGCTATGCTTCCTAAGAAACCAGCTCATGACCAATTATTGCAGCCACCAGCAGGGTTGCTGTCCTAAAGAAAAGCAAATTCAGGGCAAAGTAACTGTTGCAACGATACACAATCATTACACCACCACTGGTAACTGCCCCAGAAGAAAAGCCCTATGGGGAAGGCAGAGCTGCTTCAAACAACCACTATGCTCAGAGTCATGTACGGTATCTTGCCATGCTCCAAGGAAATGCTGTGATCAGACATTCCACCATTTAAAAGCTATTATGAACTTTGTGAAATGTTGCTACTACTGTATAAAACAGTAGTTTCTGCTCAAAGAAAATTATTCCAATTACCTATTTTGTTTACATGCACAGCTGATTCTGAGGAGGATCAGGAACTAACCAGCCATGGGACAAGCAGTCATTTAAAGTCAGCCTTCAACTCCATGTTGATTTATTTCATGTAAGGCATTGTTATTTATACAATACTATTTACACAGCATGAGTATAATAAACAAAAACTACCTGCCTGTCTCTTCCTCTAGCTTACAATCCACTGGCAGTGGAAAAGACAGTGGAAGGGGAGAAAGGAGCTGAAAGTGACCAAGAATTAATGAGGGGAAAATTAGAATCATACAGTGCAACATTCTCAAAGGGGTGGGCACGGTATGTACATGGCAATCAACTCTACAGCAGGGGTACCCAACCTTTTCCAGCCTGTGGGCACATTTGGAATTCTAACATGGCACAACAGGCACAACAACAAAATGGCTGCCTTAGGAGGTGGATCCAGCCACAAAATGACTGCCACAGCTTAACTTCAATAACACTGCGTAGATCCTTGTGCGAAACTGGCAGCAGTTGCCAAAGCAACATTTTAAAAAATTCTCACAGCCAATCACACTCCAATAGTCAGTTAGAAGCCTTGCTAGGCAAAAGCACTGACTGGCCCCATCCACTTCCTAAAAATACTTAGCAGGCACCAGAAAACTTGTTGGCGGGTGCCATGGCGCCCATGGGCACCGTTGTGGACTCCTGCTCTACAGGTTACAAAGAGGAATAGAAAAATATAACAAAGCTTAAATATAACATCTGTTTAGTAATCTATATGGCTTGAAGTCTACCTCATACATAGTTTTTACCATGTTGCTAATGATCTTTAACACAGGTACACTGCAGGAAGCTCTTGATTAAACAGAAATCCAATGGTGTGAAACTATATTTAAAGGCTCATGTCTTTGGGCAGTTTTCTGTGAAGTATCCTAAAGCTCTGTTTTTAACAGTGATATTTGGTTCTTTGCACAGACTAACTAAATAAATGGCCATTTCAGTAAAATAAAAAGAACAGATCACTTGACACAGATGCTGCTTTACAAAATTTGGTTATCAGTTCAGTCATAGTAAAGCACTTTTAAATCCAACTGAGTTCAGCAGGAAAATTTTAAGCCCATGCTTAACTTTCCCACTGAAGCCATTGGGAGTTAAAGCATTCATTTTTTGCTGGATACTTTAGTCTCACTGGCACTCAAGTTAACCCACCATATATCTGACAGCAAACAGCGAAAGCTACCAGTGTCCCATAGGCAAGAAGAAATTCACAGTTACTGAATGCATGAAATTTTACAAGCTCCTAGAATTCTTTAGTGATACTTCCAAACATTTCTACAAGATTGAAGCATTGTGGCTTTCAGGGAAAGTTTCATAATGATGATTTTCAACGTGATTCAGTTGAGGGATGGGAGAAGGGGAAAGTATCACAAAACCACTCAGAAGCTCAGTGAAAATGGCCATCAGAAATTTAGCTATGGAAAATAATTGATTGGCCTTATGGCAGTAGAGCAGAGGAAGAACTAAAGTTATTGCCATCATTTTAAATAATAATACGCAGCCACTATGGCATCAATTAACCCTTATACAATAACATAAATCAAAACACAGCTTCAACCTAACAGACTATATTCACAAAAGAGTCATCATACATATGTAAGACAAATTATAAGTGCATCCTCATTCACTTTAAGGATGCAAAAGTGGCCCCAATACCTTTTTCATTCAAATTAATCATACATAAATGGTAGCAGTCCAACAATTGGGTGGTAATGCAATACTAGTAGCAGTCCAAAGCATATGGGTAGGAGATGGGTGGTACAGGTTTCCGGTAGCTTGTCCCTGTTTTCGTTATAATCTTCAGCCACCCTTTCTTCGATGCAAACCCATTGCGTTTCTGCCACTATGCTATTTATTTATTTTATCGGCTTCTTACAACGCACTTGATATGAAGTAAGGAAACGCTAACGCAGTGCGTTATTTTGCGTTGTAAGAAGCCAATGGGTGAAAGGCATCAATATGAAGTGGTGATATGCCTATGAAATATTGAATGTATTTTGACCGGCTGAAAACGGCCAAAAGCATTAAAAGTGGCAACTGGTGAAAATAAATAGAGTGGCAGAAATGCAATTATCAATTACGACTTTAGCAGCTCAGGTCTTGTTTTTTTATATCATTTTAAATAAAGCAGCTAACAAACTGGATACAACAATAAATACTGAAATGAAATTTATACCATTATCTGAGTGAAATAGGCAGGTCAAAAAACCTTGATGCAATGCCACTCATTTTTACATATCTTCACAGATTCTCATATTATTGACTGGCCATGGTAGCCAAAATTTGTGATCAGTCATGACTGAGAATATTTCAGCTACCCACCATCAAGTCAGGAGAGTAAGTCTTGACTCTAACATTGTGTTGAGCTTCAGATCTTCTCAGAAAGCACTGGTCTTGCAGCTTTCAAAGAATATCCCAAGTCATCAAAACAGTGGGCATGAGGCCCACAGCTCTTCTCCTATTATGCATTCACTTGTCGACAATTTATTATTGCTCCTGGAGGGAGCATTTGATGAGCCCTATGCATTCTCCCTCATTCACTAGCAAGGCCAATAGATCATAAAATACCCTGTCTAGTCTAAATCTGGAGAAGAACACATGAAAAACTATCAATTAACCACAGCAAAAGAGATGAAAGCAAAACATACAACAGTTCAGGAATATTCTGCACTGGTAACCCAAGAGTAGCAAAACAGATTTTGAAGAAATGTCATATATTGTGTGGGGAAGCACTTCCACATTTGTATTAGAAATACCACTTGGACTGGAAATGAAAAATTAAGAACTATTTCATATGAGAAGAGACTTAAACTTGTAAACATGGTCAGACACTAAAGGCTGACAGCACCATGTTCCAGTTGTAAACCGCCAGAGTGCCTTCCACACACTTGGTACAGACATGTCGCTTTGTGAAAACAAAAGAAACATCATCAACACCTGTTTATATAATAGCCTAACTCATTCTTGCCAATGGGTTGCAGCCCATAAACATATTTGCTATGTACACACAGATGTTTTAAATATATATAGTTTAACGAGAAGAACCAACAACTGATTTCCTAGAAGTGATTATTTCACCACAGGTAACTAGTTGTTTACAGTTAGTGCATCTCAAGCAACTGCTTACCATCAGACGAAGCATTGCTGAAAGTATGGTATCAACAACCAGAATCAAACAACTCTACTACCCCCCAACAAGTGCGTATATCACACGTCTACCTTATAGAGCAAGTAGCTCATCTGAGTTGTTTTGGAACAAATACTGGGTGCCAAGTGTGGCAAACTATGCAAACTATGCAGAACTGCAGTGGTTCATTTTTTTCATACCCATGAAATCAAAGCCCACCACCCAATTTAATATGGAGTTAGAAAAGAAAAACAATTTTTATTAGTTACTATTATTCCTAGCCCAGAGATTTCCCCTTTCTTCCCATCCCTAAAAGACCCTCAAGCAGCAGCAATTAAGGTCTCTTCAGAGCTGAGGGGATAATTAACACATCCTGCTCTCTTTAAAGTGTGCTACCATAGTTTTTGTAATCCCAGACCTGTTGCACTGTTTACTGGATGTCTCACGCTATTTGATTGCATTGTTCTACAGCATATAATCCACCTCAAGTCTTAGGTGAGACAGGTGGACTATAAGTAAATGAGTAAAGAAATACTCAACCAACAATACTAGTTCAGTAGAAGGTATTACTTCAACCGTTTGGGGGCTTATCTTTTTGAAAGAAAGCCACAAACACTTCTGTTGAGAGCAAGGCAAAAAATATAAAGTGGAATGAGATTTGTAGGAAAATATATTCAAGTGCTTATAAGGTAGCAGTAATTTTACCAGTGGGTTTAATGTCATCCCGAAGCGTCCCCTCACAAAGTCACATTAGGATGTGTACATCCATTGATCATTACAATGAACACAAATATCACCTATTTTCTCCACTAAAATGTATTCTGACTACCATCATGCACAATGTGTAGTTTCATCTATTGTCTAGGAGGATACTCTCTTGCTTATTTTGTCTCCTCCAAGCTTGAACAACATCATCTATGTTATGTAGCAGCATCTGGCTAATTGGCTTTTGAGTACTATAGTCCCTTACCAAGCTATTTTAGTCTTGTTGATCAAGTACAGGGGAGTCTGTAAAGGGCGCAATTTGTAACTTACAATTATTCTCATAAACATACATAAGATATCAAGTTTACCACACAAGCTGTATATGCCCCAGAGAGTAAATGTTTATCCCAAGTTGTACAACTATGCCTTTGTATCCAAGGCACAAAAACGTAATGTTTTGTATTAAAACATCAAATTACCAAAAAATTCAAAAGCCTGTGGTACTTTGAGCTGATCATCTATACATAAAAGCTACACTTGGAAGTTTATATAGTTCTTTACATAACACTTTATACAGAATAATTTGACACTTAAGTCATTCATCCTGAACACTCTTACTTTGAAGTAAACTTCACTAAAATCTATGGGACTTGCTTCTCAGCAGGCTGCCCAGAGCAGAACACACTATCCTCATGTTTGATGTGTCTCAGATTGTTAATTATCCTCACATGCTAAAACTTCAGAACATTTTCCAGCCATACAGATAGCTGTACTACTGAATTTGAAGCCCTGACACAAGCTACTCGCAGCATACCATAACTGAAAGTTATATACATGGTAGACAGAAAGAGAAACTGAGAGTTTGCTATTGGCTGTTCAAACAGCAGGTCAGTGTTCTGCCTCCATTGCCCTTATTCCCCCACTCAACTTCTTCCTTCCTTGTCCCCCCCATTCCCCTTTCAAGAACTCCGTTACACAGAGGAATGTCTACTTTCAAAACACCAGAAGTTCACTCCAAAGTTAAAACCACTCACTTCCCCTTGCCACTCCAGGACTAAGCCGCCACAGTCTGTCTCTGAGAAGAGGGTTTTAAACAGCAAACCGGCTGCAAAACCCCTAACACTCCAAGCAAAATCCAGCAGTAAAACTGCTGCAAAAGCAACCCACATCCTTCCCACACTACCTCCACCCCCCATCCTCTTGGACTTTCCGTAGGGAGGCAGCTGCTGGGGCCCAAGACCGTCTGGAAACACGGCCCCATCCCCTTTTCTATGGAAGCCTTCACCCTGGTAACACGGGGACACTCTTTCTCTTCATTGGCGATACACTCTGTGGGGCTAGACCAGTGGTTCTCAAACTTTTCGGGCCACCGCCCCCTTGGTTCCAGAAACTGAACCCCAGCACCCCCTACCCTATTCTATAAAAAGCATTATTCAAAATAGGGCTTTGCATGACATGCTAAAGAAGTTAATAACAATAAAATTTCGAAAGAGTAACAATTAATTGCACATCTATTCAAAATCAAATTAAAACTTTTCAGTTGAAATTTATTCAACAAAACTGATGAACTTGATCCAGTGGTACCAGCTCTTCAAAGTCTGGGGGGGGGGGAATTCTGATAGATTCCACCCCATTTGCCAGCAGGGTGCCACAGCTTGATCTATTGTAAATTAGTGAAGTTGAAGGGGCCCACCTCTAGTGCCCCCCTGCTGCCCCCTTGCCTCTCAGTGCCCCCCTAGGAAATCCCACCGCCCCCCAGGGGGTGGTACTGCCCACTTTGGGAACCACTGCGTTAGAGGGTCAGGCGCTGCTTTGGGAAGGGATACCAGGGCTGAGCCTCACCAACCTCAGAGCCACCCTCCCCGATCGCCGCCGCGGCTGCTGCTGCTTCCCCTCCTTTTTCTCCCATTCCCACACAGCCCTTCGTGTCGTCCCCCCCCCCGCGCGCCTCTTGGCCCGCCGCTAGCCCCGCCCCCTACTTGTCTCACACCGGCCATTCGCTCGCCACAGCTCCGGCTCCCCTCCCCCTCCCTCTTTCTGCCCCCGAAGCAGTTTCCTTCGCTTGCCTGGGCATCGCTTCGACCTCCATGCCCCCCACCCCAGGTCCGGCTCCCCTCACATATTCCCCTCTCACCCACACCCACCTGCCTACCCCTCGACGGAGAGTCCCGGCCGTCGCCGCTGCCAACCCAACCGACCCCCGCCCCCTTTACCTCAGGCCCCAGCCGCCGCAAAGCACGGAGGAAGCAAGCCCCGCCCACCTGAGCGGAGAACTAAGAGCGCGAGGACCAATGGGCCAAGCGCAGCCGCTGCTCTCCAGCCAATGAGAACGGTTTCTGGCTGGGCAGAAACGTCAGCCAATAGGAGGGACGGAAAGGCCGGGCTTCTCCCCGCCCGGTTTTCACCCAGTGATGGTGGCCCGACTGCGACTCGAGAACAACGGAGGCGTTCTAGCCGCTGAAAACCCCTTCCTCGCCCAATCGGTCTCAGCGTTAGGAAGGGCCAATAGGATAAAACGAAAAGGGATGCTTCAGGTCTGGCTCTGGGTAGACAATCCATTGGCAAATTCACAGAGCATGAACCAATCGGGGCGCGAGGGGCGTGGCAAGGGCCTGCGACCGGCCAATCAAACAGAGCCTAGGTACAAGCGAGGCGAAAATAGCCGAATACTTTCCGGAAAGAACCCGGGGCAGGGATAATTCAGTTTATACTACATGTGTAGACTGCGGCTGAGATGTCGTATTTTATTGCCGTAGGATTATCATTTTTTTTCCTGTCGGGGTGCCTATTCTTTTAACAGCCAGAAAGTCGGTAGGCGAACCTTTCCCAACTATTGCTTTTCTAAGGCGGGAAAAGTTTCAATTTCTGCCCGTCTTGTAGTTCAAGGCTCAAGAGCCTTACCAAAAAACAACAAACCAAAATAATAATTAAATAAAAATCCTTTTCAGTAATCAAATACTGTGGCTATTCTTTGGTGAGGTAGAGGTGTACACTCCCGTTGAGCCTATTTACCAGGAACTGTAAATCACTGTCACTATCCCACCCCCATTTTTGCCTTTTGCATCTGCCCATTTATGCATGGGAGGTTTTGCTTTGGATTTGCTGCTCTTTATATGCACATTTCCCCCATCCAAATTCTCAAAAATAAGCCCCCATGCAGAGTTTTGGACAATTTGGATGGGAAAAATGTGCATGTAGAGAGCAGCAAATCCAAGGCAAAATCTCCCATGCATAAATAGCTGGTGTCTTTGAAACGGTTTAGTGGGTGTGGCAACATGGGCACTTTTTCGTGTTTAAACTCCCAGCTGTTGTGAGCCACTGCTAAAGCGCAGCAAAGCCACCCCCTCACATTGCCCAGACCCCCCCTTCATATCATATGCAAAACACACCAACTCCAAATCACACACCTAATTAACTCCTTCCGGCTTTAGGTGACTCGAGCCTCGGGCCATTTTTTCTCCTCCCCTTGGCAGACCTGTCTATTGGTGCTCAATCTCCAAGTGCAATGTATTTGCAGGCTCATTGATACTAGAGCACAATCTGCAATTTTATATGCTTCAAATGGTTAGGATAAATGGCTGGCAACATATTATGTGGCAGTTTTTTCTTCTCATCTTGTCATGTTTTTGGGGGGCATATCGTCAACCTAAACATAATTTCTTTGCTTTTAAATCAGTACAAGGCTGTATGTTGCAGGATAAATGAAAACCATAAGCAATTAATAACCTTCAGCAATATATACAATGTGTTAGGCGTATACTGCTCTGGGGCTGATTCTCAATCCAAGGGTTAGGGTGGTTCCAGGCATGGAAAGTTGCTCTGTGAAATCCTCAAAGGTCTGGTAAAGACATTCTTAACATTCTTGGGAGTTTGTCTTCCTCCATATTTCCAAGTCTGAACCATAATACTAAAAGAAGTTCTAGGTGTGAGCCATAGTGAACCTCAGTTTAAATTAAGAATGTGAACACACATCGAATCTTTACCCTACGGGCAACCCAACCTCTTCCTCAAAGTTTCCAGTAACGGGTCTGACCTCTTGTGGGATTGGAACCCATTGTGATTAGTGATCATAGCATATGTTGTTGCTTTTCGCAGCCCCCCACACACCCAGAGGATTTTAAAAATCTGCATTAAAACAGACTTTCCTCCCTGTTTTTCAAATATAGTCCAACAGCAACACCTGCTGGGTTTAGGCGGAGTTGCAGGCATTTCAAACTATCAAATGCTCTTCTTCATGAAATGTAATTGTTTCTGTTTTACACCAAACAAAGGCAGGAGTATGCAGAAGGGAAATTTTGGTGGTTGTAAAGCAAGGGGCATGCCAGCTTAACTGTACCAGGATTTCCTGCTGTGCCAAACTTTCGACGTGACAGAGGAGATTGTGGTTATTCTATGCCAAGGAAACAAAATACTGCTTCTTGCAGAAAAGGAACAAAACAGCAATAATGTAATTATTAACTTCGTTTAATGGTTTTTTGGATGTGAAAAAGGCTACTTATAGAGTAAGGGACACAGAAGGTGTCCTAGGAAATTCCCAGCTGCATTTCTCTCTAATGTTTTCAGACACATGCTGTCAGCTTCAAAGACATTTCAACACCAAGTCAGTCCATAGTGTTCTTATTTAAAAGAATGTTAACATCATGCTGAATGTGCAAATCACATATGCACAATCAATCCCATTCACATGCAATAACATTGTGTTGAATCTATTCATAGGAAAGTTTTGGTGTTTTTTAGACAATTTAATTTGTCCAGCCAGTTTTTGGTTCCTATTTCTCAGGCATCATTAGACAGGTCCAGTTCTGTCTTCACAAACTTCTCTAAGTCAAGAATAAGGTCTGTGGAAACATCCCCCCAAAATCAGAAGGCCCCAAAACAAGGGGCGGTCTTATGAGCCCAGTACCATCAGTCAACCATCATCGTTGGAGAAGGCCATTATTATAGCACATGTATTGTCCACCTTCTGGACCACTTTGACACACACAAAAAGTATCTCTCTAAGGACGCCCCTCAGCTTCCTAGGGAGGCCCACCTTCCAGTGAACACACATAGATCTTTTGTGTGTCCGCTAGTCAAGGTATCCGATCATACATGTTTTGGTTTCCTCATCTGTGTGAGAAGCTCATAGGCCCCCTGCACCTCAATAAAACGTCTCTCAGCCTCGAGTACCCGGTGCCGATTATGATCTGGATGCCAGTGCTTTACCAGCTCCCTGTAGCTTTTGTTGATTTCGTCAAGTGTGGCGTCACTGTGGAGGCCTAAGATCTTTAAAGAGAGGAAGAGGGGGAGGGAAAAGAAAACAGGCAGTGAGTGTGTTTTGATAGACCTGCGAGACCTTGACCTAACAGTAGCCAGTTTATCAGGGAGAAAAGAAAGCCCTGGGAACAATAGTCTGGCTTTACCTGCTTGCAGTGATTTGCTGCCAGACCTGTTAGCCAAGAACCCTGCACAGAACTAATGATAGAGCACACAATGAACACCAACAACTTCACTGGAGTTTTATGAAGCAGTCATTTCTCTGATCCCTTCCCCTGCAGTTCAGCAGTCCCCAAGAGTTCATTTCCTTCTCCTAGTTCCAAAGGTTTTAAGGCTTCTTATCAACTGTTTCTGGTCATGAGTACTCTCCATTCCAATCTCCAGACAGTAAAAGCCTGTTGTCCCCCCCCCCATCGTTTTTAGTCTTATCTGCTTTAACTTACAAGACTTTGACCAGCATTCTCTCTAAAATTTCAGACAATAGTTGAGGCTGTAGCAGGAAGATACCAGAAAATAAACCTAAAACTTTGGCCATTTGTGTTCAGGTACATGTGACAGTTAGCTTACCAGATAGTTTGCTTTTTTGCCCTTTGGACCCTTGACTGTTTGCTCTGTTATTCTCTCATTTTGACATCTATTACATTTAAAATGACTAACTATGTGACAGACAAGAATGATTAAGAGAGTGCTACCACACTTTAAATGCTACTACATGCAGGATAATTTTTTTAAAAGTCAGATTTAAAACCATGTTTTCAAAGAAATCTGGTTTTCGTTTTCTCCTTTTTTGTAAGTGGGTTTTATGTGTTAAGATTACCAGTGCTTCTTGTTTCATCTTGGATTCTCTGTGATGATTTAGTCGGAGTTTACAAATGAACAAAGTTTCTTAGAGTAAAAAGAGTAACAAATGTATGGTTTTTGTGAGCTACAGCCCACTTCTTAAGGATATAAAGTGTTACAGCAATTGAATGTTATATTGTTATACCAATATAACAATCTGTGTATCAGGTTTGTGAATTCCCAACTTTCTTTTTTTCAAGTCTCTAACCCCTTTCATTGCTAAGATGTGCCTTACCCATTATATCTCTGCTATGAAAAAGGCTAGAGACTTAACTTAAAAAAAAAAAGGAACTGGGAATTCACAGAATATGGATTGTTACACTGGTGTAACAATATTCAACTGCCAATTTTAAGAAAGGCCCAAGTGCCAGGAAGAGGAAATGGCTGCTATAGGAATAGGGGCAGGGGAAATGGTTGCCATGTGGGTGGAACTGGAAAACCCAAACTTTCCCACCCACATTACGGCCATGCAGGCTCTCCTGAGAGCTTTCCCAAAACGTTGCAACAAACCAGGTTTGGGAAAGATGAAAGAAAAGCAAGGAAAAACCCTAGGAGGTACACAAATGGAACTCGAAAGCCAGAATAGTGTAGTTAGCAGCGGACTCTAACCTGGAGAACCAAGTTTGATTTCCCACTCCTCCACATGAAGCCTGCTGGGTAACCTTGGGCTAGTCACAGTTCTCTCCAAATTCTTTCAACCTCACCTACCTCACAAGGTGCCTATTGTGCATGTGTGTGTGGGGAGGCAATTGTAAGCTGCTTTGAGACTCCTTACGGTAGAGAAATGTGGGGTATAAAAACCAATTCTTTTCTTCTTCAGTGCTGTGGGGAGGCAGGAAAAAATCCCAACAGCATTGAAACTGGGGCAAATAACCTGTGTGGAAACAGCCAAAGGGCTATTTGCACAATGTCTCATAGGCCTTGACTAATCGTTATTTTCAAAAATAAAAAGTATGAGAGAAGAGTCAGGGGAAAAGCATGGGAACTGCAGAAGTGGGGAAAAGGCGAGCTGGGAAAGGAAAGGAGGCAAGAATACAGCATGGAGGGCTAGCAAGGTGGGAGTGAAATTTCCATACTCCTCTGAGCCCTAGTAGGTCCTCCGCTTGTATCATATATCTTATTCTGTGCCTGGCTCCTGTATGGATCAAAACATCCAGAGAATGGGGCCAGGTACAGACAGAGGTTTTTTTTTACAGATCTGGAGCACCCCCAGGGTTGCAGAAATATACAAAACTGATTTTTTTTTAAAAAAAGTGTAATGTTTTTACAGAAATGCTGAGATCTTGCAATGGTATATTGTGAGGTATCAACCACTGTATTTGAAAAGGGAGGAGCAGCCATTTGCCACTGCATGAGCCAGGCAGGTGAAGAGGCTCAGGATCTGCTGTCCCTCCCCGGAATTAAGATTGCAGGGAGAGGTGCGTCTGACTTCCCACCAATTAAAAAAGTTCATCTTGGGGGAACACGAGAGAGGGCCTTTTCTGTGGCAATTATGGAACCACCTCCCCAGGGAGGTGCGCCTGGTCACTATTGACCTTCAAGAGGCAATTGAAGACAGTTTTATTTAGGACTGCCTTTGACTTGATTGGTTTTTATTTATTGGCAGTCCTAATTGGAGTTTTAAAATTGTGAATTTTTATGGGTTTTTATCATTGTTGTTTTATTTAGATTGTTTTTATTGTGTTTTTATAATCATTTTATATATTCTGTAAGCCATCTTGGGTTCTGCAAAGGAGATAGGCAGCTAATAAATGCTTTAAATAATTAAATAAATATCCAGCAGCAAAGCATGTTCCCCTGGACAGATCAAAAAAAAAAAAAAACATGCAAGGGGGCCACTTGTGGCGAAAGAAGAGGTTTCTGCCAATTTATGCCCATGCACATATCCCCTGCAAAAATGCGAACTAGTGGGGGAGTGGTTGGTGGAATGTTGTTGGTGTCATGTGGCTGTTCCGCCCCCTTACGTTGGTGAATGAGTGAGTTCCTCCCCCCTTAAACTTATTTGTAATTGGCTGAGGGTTTTTTAATTGGTAAGACATCAACAGTCCCGTGGTGGAATTATTTCATCTTATTTTGATTGAGCTGATGCCCCCGCCTGTTTTTTTTAATACTGCAATTTTAGCAATAAAACTATAAACTTATAAATAGATACTGATTTCAGTGAAGAGAAGAGCAACCTGGGAAAATACCCAGCCACCCCCGCATTTTGGTAACTTGGTGATAAATTGCCCCGCCCTCTCTGAATATTGGTTTGTGATTCACTGTGTTGTATTGTTTGAATGTTGTCACCAGCTACCCCCCACGATCCCTTTGGTGGGATTCTTTAATTTGATCATGACTGAGTGGCCATTTTAACTAACAGAGCAGAGCAGAGATTCACAAGCACAGCTAAGTTGTTGCTAGAATAGCACACACAAATAAAAAGAGATTGGGGGCATTTCAACCGGGATAGCGAAATGAAGAATGGCAATTGTGATGCCTTCATAAAATCAACATTGGGGAAGTAAGCCTACTCGCTTGAACATCTTTCGTGAGGCGATCAAATGCGGTGCACATTGCTCACCAAGAGGAGTATGGAAAGCCTGTATATCTCCATGTACTTGGAACACTGCTTGATAAACCCCCTGCACGCAGCCACCAAAACCAACTGATTGTGAGCGCAATGCACACGGGGAGGGAAGAATACGAACAGGACACGCCAATTCAATTGCACTCTTTCACTGCATGATCGATAATTCGATCATTTCAATAAAAAAATAAAAATAAAAAAGGGAAGGAGGTGGGTGAGGAAGATGGAGAAACCCCAGCGACAAAAGATGGCTTCAGGGGCTTCAAAGAGAGGCTGAAGTCTGGCTGGAATAGGAGGGGGAAATGGGAATAGGGGCATGTGGGGGAATGGGGAAAGAAACCTGAGGTTAACTATATGCACACAAATGGCATCAATTTGCATTGAGCTGAGCTCAGAATAGACTTAAAAATCATGGCAAAGCAGCATGGAAAAAACTTGGTGAAAGCGCGGGGTGGGAGTAAACTCTGGAGGACAGAAGAACCATACATAACTCCAGTGAAGCCCCGAAGCAGTCTGGCAGTGATTGTGAGGCAAAGTACCCGTGCATAAAAGGCCAATGAGAAGGAGGTGGGGGTACACAGGTAATGGAGCCAACCAAGGTAAGGGGGAAGTTGGACAGGTGAAGAAGGATGAGATTTAGCCCCCCCTGCCTCCCCTGTCAAATAGCTAATACCCAAGGATGGCACCCATTTGGATCAAAATAAATTCAAATGGGGCATACAAGACTAAGATAGGTAATTCTGGCTACCTGGGAAAAACCCCAAGTTTGCAGAAAAATAAAAAAGCATTTTTTAAAAAATGGGCTAAAAATCAGAACAGCAACTTCTGTGCACACATACACATTGTGGAAGGGGGGAGAGAACATCGGGAGGTGGTTTGGATTGCTATAACAACCCAAAATGGCAAGTGACAATGGAAGGAAGTCAACAGGGGAGAAGCAAAAGTGGGGAAGAAAGGGAGCAAAAGGAGGAATCATAGGGGCAGCAAGAGGAGGAAATACAATGGGGGCTGCCAATGGTGGGAAAAATAGAAAGCATCAGAAAAAGAGGAGGAGACTGTTCTGGGGGGTGAGAGGGAGCAGGAGTGGAGAGAAGAGGGAAGAAAGCACAGGGACTGAGAGATGGAGAAGGTGGAGAGCAACTGAGGCGAGTGGCCACAGGCAGAAAAGACAACGTGGCTGAGCAAGGGGCAGGAAAGAATGGGAAGGTGGGCAACCGGGTTGGGGGGGAGAGAAGAAGAAGAAGAGTTGGTTTTTATATGCCGACATTCTGTACCTTTTTAAAAGGAGAATCAAACTGGCTTGCAATCTCCTTCCGTTCTCCCCACAGCAGACACCTTGTGAGGTAGGTGGGACTGAGAGCGGAGAGAGCTGTGACTAGCCCAAGGTAACCCATGGCCTCATCTGTAGGAGTGGGGAAACCAACCCAGTTCTCCAGATTAGAGTCCCTCTCTCTTAACCACTACACCACGCAGGGAAGGCAAAAGGGATGGAAGGGCAGGGAAGCAAAGGTGATGTGAGAGTGGGAGTAGTGAGGCGGCAACAGGTGGAGGGAATGGGACTTTCTCCCCCACAAGTCCACTTCATCATATATCTCATAGTTAAGCATGGCCCTTTGAGCAGTTCAGAGAGGAGGGGAAATGGTACAGGAATGCACCTGTGAGTCTCTGTGGGTCCATCTTTTGCAGTCATGGTTGAGAGATAGAGCAGTTGGTGGGGCTGCCCAAGTAGTTGCTCTCTGTCAAATGATCTCCACTTGTGTGCCACACATATGTCATGCACACACAAGGATACAAACAGAAGGGAGTTACACAGTATTTACTCAGTTTTAATATGGCCACTTGGCTTGTGTAGTTACAAACATCTATCTATCTATCTATCTATCTATCTATCTATCTATCTATCTATCTATCTATCTATCTATCTAGCTATCTATCTATGAGCATCTACATAAAAAAAGGTGAAGGTCCCCTGTGCGAAGCACCAGGTCATTCCTGACCCATGGGGTGACGTCACATCCTGACATTTACTAGGCAGACTTTGTTTACGGGGTGGTTTGCCAGTGCCTTCCCCAGTCATCTTCCCTTTACCCCCAGCAAGCTGGGTACTCATTTTACCGACCTTAGAAGGATGGAAGACTGAGTCAACCTTGAGCTGACTACCTGAAACCAACTTCCGTTGGGATCGAACTCGGGTCGTGAGCAAAGCAGTACTGCAGCTTACCACTCTGCGCCACGGGGCTCCTTGAGCATCTACATAATGGTCTCAAATTGGCTAAACTGTCATTTCCTTTCCAGAGTGAATCCGGGGAGTTGTAGGCACGTGAGGAAGGGAGCTTGGGTTCTCTAACAGCATTCACAATATCATCACCAAACTACAATTCTCAGTGTTCTTTAGAGGAAGCCTTGACAGTTAAACTGGAATACAACCAATTAAAGGATGGAATGATGAGGTACTTCAGAACACAATTAGGTTCCCGAGTGCTAGTTTGCTGGGAGCATATGAGTGCAGGGGTGGAAGGGGCATTTCTAAAATAGAATTGGTGGTGGAAATTGCCATCAAGTCACTGACAACTTAGAGTGACCCCATAGGGTTTTAAGCAGGAGATGTTCAGAGGTGGTTTGCCATTGCTTGGACTTCCTTGGTCGTCTCCCATCCTAGCACGAACCAGGGCTGAACCAGAATTTGCCTTAAGAAGGGAAGTATAGGGTTGAGATCCCCCAAAATTTCCCTAAGTTTTATTGCAGATATATATCCTCTTCCTTTATAGATCTGTCAGCAGGATGTTCCTGACTAGTACCATGAAAACATACTCCTCTGCAGTGTCAAGAAACTACAGGCTAATCAGTTACTAATTATGCAGCTTGGTTCATCCTTAACAACATTCAGAACAAAGACATTTAGCTGCCCTGCACCCAAACACATGAAGTTTGTCTTCCCATTTCCCAAACCCTCTCAAAAAGTAGATTTAGGGCAAAAATGCACGGTCGCTTTAGCCTCCTTTATTCCCTGTTTCAGCCACGATTCAGCCAGGATCGACCGCACGTTCGGCGAAACGCATGCGTTCGATCCTGGCTGAATCCTGGCTGAAACAGGGAATAAAGGAGGCTAAAGCGACCATGCGTTTTCGCCCAAAGAAGCTGGCTAAAGATAGGTCCCATGATTCTGGAAATCTCTTTTCCTCCCAACACTCCCCCACTCCAAACTTTCCAAATTTCCACCCCACTATTGAACTGACCAGTAAAATAAGTGCCCTGTACCTGGTACGCCATCTGCTGCCTCTCGCTCTGGAAAGACTGTACAAACGCAAACACTTTCTCCCACTCCTGGAAGTAGGTACTGCCAAAGCCCAGCGTCTTCCAGGCACGGTAGGGCAGGAGGAGCATTGATTCCAGTATGCCACCCAGCAACGGAAATACATTGGCCCAATCCAGAGTGGCTCCAATAGCACTGGCTACATAGTTGGCAGTGGCAGCTGTGTTACAGAAGGCACAGTAGGCCAACGGTGCCGAGAAAGCCAAGTAGGCCAAACCAAGTCGGTACAGCCGGACACTAAGCTTCTCGCTGCTTCCCCTGATGGCTTTGTAACGCCGATGCCGCTGGGCCACCACACTGGTTGTAAGGCTGATGGGCAGGATGGCCACAGAACGTCCGTGGAAGATGGGTGCGGTTAGGAAGGCAGCTGTCAAAGTGCCCTGCAGGTCAGAGGACTGGTCACCCACTTCAGACACCAGGTGAATGCCAAGGCCCACAGCCAGGGGCAGAGCCAATAAGTAGAAACCAGGCAGGGTTGAGAGACCAATGAGGGCCACCACTCCAAAGTAGATGCCCACTAAGACCTGACCAAGGAAGCGGATGGGGCTCAAAGGTGGGGGTTCATCTTTGTGAACTTCCGAGGGACTGTTGGCCTGGGCCACCCAGCCAGGCAGCAGCCACAGCTCCCACAGCCATCCAACCCCAAAGCCCCCCAAAGTCAGCATCCACAAGAGGGCATGGTTATCCCGGCCCAGGTAGAGATGGTGGAACCCAGCTGGGCCCCCCAGAGCCCAGAGAGCGACAGCCACCAGAAGGCGCTTGGCCATGATTTGGCAGAAAGTCCTTCACTATACGCAGGATATCCTGCTGCAGTGCCGTTCAGGGAGCTGCCAATAGTCCTGAAAGAAGGAGAGAGCAAATGGTAAGAGTCCTAGTTACCCAGACAACATGCATCCAATCTATGCAGAATTCAAGGTGCAAGGCCAGACTTGTGGCTATGCGTCCTGCCAACATGCCCACTCACCCCCACCTATGCTGCTACCAATCACTTGTCATTTCAATGTCTGCATTGCAATAACTAGCAGGAGCTCCCAATGCCTGAACGATGATCCTGGTGCCAGTTGTCTCTTGGGGATGTTTCTGTGCCTCCTCTTGGGAGAGCCAACTCCTCTTGGGAGAAGGAATTTCCTAGACACAAGGCTGTCTATCCCCAGAGCCTCCTACCACTCCCATAGGCTGGGTCCAGCCAGTCTGAGATCACCACTTACGTAGCAGACCAACGGTAAATATCCCAGTCATGCAAATCCAACAGAGTCACCTGGACAGTCTTTCCGCCGGGACTGTGGTCTCATATGTTTCAGCTCACTCACCATGTTCCTCAGGACTACAATGTGAACTCAGAAGACCTTCGGGCTCGTGGGGCTGGGTTGGACTTTGCCTTTCTCCTAGGGAAACGTGATGGGATTGGGCAGAGGGCGTCTGTTAGGGAGGGAGGGAGGAGGAATAGCCAAAGGGCACTGTGGGACTTCCTGCCTTACTGACAGCTCTGAGTCCACAGGGGCTATACAGGAGCTTCAGAAGCAGGATCTTTAAAGGGAGGGACGAGACCAAATGCCAGATCTCGACTTCTCCTTATCCGTCTACACATTTCAGCATACATTTACAAGCTGGTGCGATAGATGTACTCTTCAATGCACTCCTACTGCTATGTTGTTAACACTCATCTGGTGGTAACTTGATTTTAAACTCCGGCAGTTTCCCTTGGGACCCGTGAGCAAGACACAAGTAGCTCAGTCTCCCCAAGTGGAAATAATTAGGCCCAGTGCCTTTTTTAAAAGCCAACAACCTCCAACTGTCCTTAGCAATGCATGGGGAAAATGGAACAGCAATACTTTTCTTCAGGGCTTGGTGGGAAAGAATCAAGAAGTCTTACAACTAGCACTGGGACTTGAATAATGACCGGCATTCATATTTTCGAATAGAGAGTGCCAGTGTTTTTGTTTCCAGCATCTATCTATGCCTCTACTACATTTTGACATTTGTCTTGCACTCCAGTACCCTCTAAGCCAGTGTTCTTCGACCTGTCCAAACCCTGGGCAGCAGAACAGGCCAGTGGGTGTTACTCTCAGGAAAGTGTTCTTAGGATTGCATTGGACCCAGCAATGTGCAAGTGGAAATATAAATGGACTTAGCGCAGTTCCGCATGTGCAAGGTCTTATGCAAGACCTTGCGCTTCCTCCCTATTTGTTACAGTACCCAGAAATTGGATGCATGGCAACTTGTGCAAGCAGAAATGCAAGTGAGGATGAAATAAGTCTGACTTAGTGCAAGTGGCTACCTTACAGTGCACTCCTAAGGAGAGTTACTCCAGTCAAAGCCCATTCATTTCAACGGGTTTAGACTTGAGTAACTCTCCTTAGGATTGCTCTGACAGTCTTCTTCTTGCATTTCTGCTTGTGTGAGTTCCAGAGCAAGTGCAAATTTTATGCTGGATCTAACTCTAAGTCTGCAACACCGCCTAAGCTCTGCTTTAAGATTTCTACAAGCTGCATACTTTCCCACCATGTCCTAAAACATCTCTCTCACTACCCTGACCTTTCCAGCTCAATGAAGACTTTTAGGGTGCTCAAAAATGTGATTTCTACTTTGTGACAATTTAGTTGACCCTAATCAAAAGGAATTTACTGATGTGTTTGGATATTTTTTTCTAGTGGAGAAATACAGCTGCCTACAGACTTAGCATGAGCCCTGTGGCGCAGAGTGGTAAGCTGTAGTACTGCAGTCCAAGCTCTGCTCACGACCTGAGTTCGATCCTAACAGAAGTTGGTTTCAGGTAGCCGGCTCAAGGTTGACTCAGCCTTCCATCCTTCCGAGGTCGGTAAAATGAGTACCCAGCTTGCTGGGGGTAAAGGGAAGATGACTGGGGAAGGCACTGGCAAACCGCCCCGTAAACAAAGTCTGCCTAGGAAACGTCGGGATGTGATGTCACCCCATGGGTCAGGAATGACCCGGTGCTTGCACAGGGGACCTTTACCTTTACCTTTACAGTCTTAGTATGTAAATAAAAATACTTTATTGCTGAAGTACAAATGACAGTAAGCTATAGCTATTTGCAAAGGTATTGTCAATGATACCATTTTTCAGCTCTAACCTACCTAACAGGGTTGTTGTGAAGATAATATGGAGGTGAGGAGAATGAGGTAAGATGTGTTGAGTCCCCATAGTGGGAGAAAGGCAGAGTATAAATGCAATAAATAAATACAAATAAGAACGTTCAGTGCCTATTATTTATTTATTTACTTCAATTATAGCCCGGCTTTCTCCCCAATGGGGATTCAAAGTGGCGTACATCAGTTTTTCTTCCATGTTATCCTCACAACAACCCTGTGAGGTAGGTTAGACTTAGAGAGTGTGACTGGCTGAGGGGTCACCCAGCACGTTTCCATGCGAGAGTAGGGATTTGAATCTGGGTCTCTCAGAACTACCACACCACACATGGAAGAGGGACTAGAACCCAGTTCATTCAAACACAGTTCTCCCTTTATTTCTATGCAGATCCAACCATCAGTAATTGTCAGCATTATTCCCTGTGAGGAGAAGCTGCAGTTTCAGCATTCTGGTGCAAATTTTTATATACATGTGTAATGATTATGATACAGGTTTGCCAGTGTTTAATTTACAAAATGAGACATATCTCGAAGTGGCACATCTAGAAGCCTCAGCCCTTTCCCAGATATATGTGGGCTAATTAGGGTTTGTTTAAGGGGTTTTTGCCATTTGTTCAAGGCAAGAGACGTTGAGGGGTGGTTTGCCATTGCCTACCTCCGTGTAATGACCCTGATATTCCTTGGAGGTCTCCCATCCAAATACTACCCAAGGCCAACCCTGCTTAGCTTCCGGGATCTGATGAGATCAGGCTAGCCTGGGGCTGCAGTAAGTCAATCTACCTCTTCTCAGAGGCACACTCATCTTTGTTAATATTCCACATGTATTAAAGATAAATTCCTAGTTCTGGACCCGACTCTGGTCCCTAGTTAAGCCCTGTTGGTTACTTGATGAGCACTAAGCATTAAATCTACACTTAAAACACTTGTGCGATTACAACACCTGTGTGTGTGTGTGTGTGTGTGTGTGTGTGTGTGTGTGTGTGTGTAAAGTGCCATCAAGTCGCAGCTAACTTATGGCGAACCTGTAGGGTTTTCAAGACAAGAGACTAACAGAGGTGGCTTGCCATTGCCTGGCTCTGCATAGCAACCCTGGTATTCCTTGGTGGACTCCCATCCAAATACTAACTAGGGCTGACCCTGCTTAGCTTCCGAGATCTGACAAGATCAGGCTAGCCTGGGCCATCCAGGTCAGGGCTTGCAACACATACCTGCCTGCAATAAAGTTCCTTCTTCTTTGTTTATTTCCAAATTAAACCCAGTGGAAACCTCTATTGTAGGCATTAACCACCAGTATCTTAGAAAAGCAGGGCGGCTCAGCTACTAGAAGTGTTAACTACCTTAGCAACACTAGGGAAATTGCCAGTTACCATACAGTGGCTGTTTGACCCTGCTGTTTAGAGTTTGTTTTTTTCATAACCTCATATACAAATGTTGGCCCAAAGCTCAAGCTGGAATAAGTCTTTAACAAGACTCGAATTGATTATTGTCCCAGGATATAGTTTAAAAACACCAGGTGGCAGTATCAACATTACAATGAAAGCTCAAAAAACAAAAACCTCCCTGGGATGCTGAACTCCTTGTGCGAGGATCGTTCAGTCCGTCAAGCAGCACACAAAGGAAGCACATTCTGGGAGTTAGAAACAATGGAAACACTTGAAAACGTTATAAAACTGCAATACAAAAAGCACTTATATGTCGGACTTATATGTGGGTCACCATGTTATGTTGCCATAGATCCTCATGTGCGAAGGCTTATGTGCAGGGTTTTCACTGTGCGCTCTACAAAACTGCAAACCATTTGAGTTTCACAGTGCATGCAGACACAGGGGAGAACAGAGAACAAAATATGAGTCTGGTAGCACCTTAAAAACAACAAAAAATTCCCAAGGTGTAAGCATTCATGAGTCATAAGCTCTCTTCATCAGATGGTACCTGGAAAATTTTGTTAGTCTTTCAGGTGCTACTGAACTAGAATTTTGTTCTACTTTGTGTATGTGTGTGTTCAGTGCCATCAAGTCGCTTCTGACCTATGATGACCCTATGAATCAATGTCCTCCCAAATGTCCTATCATCAGTAGCCTTGCTCAGGTCTTGCAAACTGAGGCTGTGGCTTCCTTGATTGAGTCAATCCATCTCATGTTGGGTCTTCCTCTTTTCCTGCTGCCTTCCACTTTTCCTAGCATTACTGTCTTTTCCTGTGACTCTTTGTCTTCTCATAATGTGACCAAAGATCGATAGCCTCAGTTTCGCCATTTTAGCGCCTAGGGAGAGTTCAGGCCTGATTTGGTCTAGAACCCATTGATTTGTCTTTTTGGCAGTCCACAGTACCCGTGAAACTCTCCTTCAACACCACATTTCAAATGAATCAACTTTCTTCTAGAACTTTGTTCTACTAGTACACACTAACAGGGGGAAAGTGTGTGTGGGTTTGTAACTGCAATACTCTATACATGGATTTCATGTCAATTCCTACACAGAAATATTTTCCTTTGGCAAACTGTTAATGTGGCTCTGTGAAACCCAGATCGGGGGCTATCCAGTAAACTAATTCGGAGTTCAAAGCACAAATGGTTAGATGTGGGGTGGATCCAGCCAGCGATCTCACTCAATCTCACTTAATTCCCCTCCTTACTCCAGACCCCATCCCAAGAGGCCCCAGGTCTCACGCATGGTCGCCAGCATCCTCATTTTGGTGGTCAAAGGGGTCCTCCCTCCTCCCTTTTTCACCAGCAGAAAAACTGGTTGGATCCAACTCACTGTGGTTAATAATACAACGCGTTCAAGTTTCAGCAGCTTCTTGCTACCTTTGCATTTAAAAAACATTTTCTGTACTGAAATTTGCTCTGGCTATTCATAACTAAGACTTTTTGAAGTAGATTGATGAACTAGCCCAGCATAGAGCAGCCAGGGTAGCAGAATGCTTGCAGCAGAATTCTAGGAGTTCTCTTATATTCCTGCACACTTTACCCACCACATTTAATACTCACAGTATATCTGACGTTTACTGCATGGCATGCAACTTGGTTCTTCCTCTTTTCTTCTTTTGTGACTTTGGGGGCCTGTAACAATACAGTGATAATGCAGTAAAAATACAGGTCCCACTCTGTGCTTGCTGCTGAAATGAAGGAGTTCTGTAGAGGAATGAGACCTCTATCATACATTTTCAATCATTTACTTCCATTTCTTCCCAATGGGACCCAAAGCGGCTTACATTTGTTCTCCTCTCCTCCATTTTATCCTCACAACAACCCTGTGAGGTAGGTTAGGCTGAGAATATGTGACTGGCCAAAGGTCACCCAACAAGTTTCCATGGCTAAGCGGGGATTCAAACCTGGGGCTCCCAGTCTGATACTCCAACCACTAGACCATGCTGGCTGTATGTAGTTCACTGACATACATAATAAAGAGTTGTTTTAATAAAATACTATCTTCACTGATCTTCCAATTTGAGATAGAAATGCAGGTACACAAACAGAACGGATGGGGGGTGGAAAGGGCCATCAAGTCGCAACCAATTTATGGCGACCCTGTAGGGTTTTCAACACAAGAGACATTCGGAGGTGGTTTGCCATTGCCTGCCTCTGCATAGTAACCCGGGAATTTGAATTCCCTGCTGGTCTCCCATCCAAATACTAAGGATACCCTTACTGAAATTCGGTTTCCCAAACTCTGCCCTCTATAATTCATTCCCCCAGCTTGTTCCTTGACCAACGGATGCATCTAGGCAGATGATGAGAGTGAAGGCATCTTGGTCATCTTCTGGTCATTGGGGGTGTGGGGGGGAGGTAGTTGTGAATGTCCTGCATTGTGCAGGGGGTTGGACTAGATGACCCTGGTGGTCCCTTCCAACTCTATAATTCTATTATTCTATCTGACATCAGTTCTGTCAGGGAAGCTCACATGATGGGTACCTCATTGCCCATGTAAATTTCATGCCGACACCCCATAAAAATTAATAGCGCCGCACAGTCTCCCCTGACCCCCCTACTGCAGGGAGCTGGCCTGCTATGCCTCTCCTTGGCAAGAGCTTGTTTGCACAGCCACTCGTGGTATCGCTGTCCTTATTTACATAGATTAGTGAGTAGCAGGCCGCCAATTTGTCCTAATTCATAATTAATCAGCCCAATCTCCTTGTGCGCTGTTGACTCAGCCGCCTGCCTCTCAACCCCATGCAAATTGGGATAATTTTGCAGTGACCTGGAGGTGGATTGGGAGACTTCAATATTTTATTTTTTTTAAATGCACACACACACACAAAGAAACCAAGTCCACACGGATCCCCCAAGGCTGTTTCCCCCCTTCCAATGGAAGGGAATTAGTGGTGTGCTTTGAAGCATCAGACCTTAACCTGCCTTTTAGTTTGTTTAAGGAGAGTGGATGTTAGGAACAGGAGCTGGTCTCCTTCCCCCCAAAGGTGCAGGCTCTGATTTGGCACTGGATGCTGTCGCTGATACTATTTCTCATGGCACCAGCTGGATTTCTTTGACTTTGTCCCATGCTGTACTAAGAATAGATGGGCCAGTCTACAGCTGGTATTGAGCCTGACCACTGGATGGGCACTACCTCCAGGTTTTGTACTTTATGCATGTGTAAAGTGCCATCAAGGAGCCCCGTGGTGCAGAGTGGTCAGCTGCAGTACTGCAGTCCAAGCTCTGCTCACGACCTGAGTTCGATACTGATGGAAGTCGGTTTCAGGTAGCCGGCTCATGGTTGACTCAACCTTCCATCCTTCTGAGGTCGGTTAAATGAGTACCCAGCTTGCTGGGGGCAAATGGAAGATGACTGGGGAAGGCACTGGCAACCCACCCTGTAAAACAAAGTCTGCCTAGTAAACATCAGGATGTGACGACACCCCATGGGTCAAGAATGACCCGGTGCTTGCACAGGGGACTTTTACCTTTTAAAGTGCCATCAAGTTGAAGCTGACTAATGGCAACCCAGAAAGGTTTTCAAGGCAAGGGACTGACAGAGGTGGTTTTCCACTGCCTTTCTCTGCACAGTGACCCTGGTATTCCTTGGTGGTCTTCTATCCAAGTACTAACCAGGACTGACCCTGCTTAGCTGCTGAGATCTGATGAGATCAGGCTAGCCTAGGCTATCTGGGTCAGGGCAAACCAGAAATTTGGTTTCTCCTGGAACAAATGGCACAGTGCCATGTTGGAGAAGCTGAATTTTACATGCAGAATGGCACAGCCCTGATCTTAACAGAGGATCTTTACATCGCTGGGCCCTTCTCCATCCCCTCCAGCCTAGATGACAACAACAAAAAGGCTAAAAGCACCTGCTAGGGTAGGTCTGGGCCGGTTGTGGCTTTTGGGTTCATCTGATCATACCTTGTCACTCAGAGGACTGACTTTTGTAGGAGAAAATCCCCTTCCTTGTGCTAGGTAGCTTTCCTCCCCATACATTATGCCTTGAGATACAGACCTGAGAAGCAAAGAAGGCCTCCTTGTAGGCATCAAGCCTGAAGTCCTGATCTTGCTTAGTTGGCAGGAGTCATCAGTATCACAGCTCCAGTAAAGAAGTGATGGGAATGCAAAGAGACAATGAGGTCGAAGAGAAAAAAAGAATATTGTCGAAGGCTTTCACGGTCAGAGTTCATTGGTTCTCGTAGGTTATCCGGGCTGTGTAACCGTGGTCTTGGTATTTTCTTTCCTGACGTTTCGCCAGCAGCTGTGGCAGGCATCTTCAGAGGAGTAACACTGAAGGACAGTGTCTCTCAGTGTCAAGTGTGTAGGAAGAGTAATATATAGTCAGAAAGGGGGTTCGGTTTGAGCTGAATCATTGTCCTACAAAAAGTAACAAAGGTAATGTGCTAACCATTGTCCTGTAAGTATCAAGATAATGACCTAATGAGGGTGTGGTATGTTAATATGGAACCATTGTATCCTGAAGTGATCTGTTAATGTGTGAAATCCAAAGCTAATCTGCATGGCT
The DNA here is from genome assembly GCF_029931775.1 of Euleptes europaea. NCBI lineage: Eukaryota > Metazoa > Chordata > Lepidosauria > Squamata > Sphaerodactylidae > Euleptes > Euleptes europaea. The sequence continues at coordinate 157,979,660 of NC_079312.1, forward strand.
ATTGTGGACTGTAGTCTCTGTTAGTCTGGAGGTTTTCAAGACAGGAAGCCAAGCCTTATTCATTCTTAAACTCTCTTCTTTTCTGTTAAAGTTGTGCTGATGTTTAACTTTAACAGAAAAGAAGAGAGTTTAAGAATGAATAAGGCTTGGCTTCCTGTCTTGAAAACCTCCAGACTAACAGAGACTACAGTCCACAATAGCCATGCAGATTAGCTTTGGATTTCACACATTAACAGATCACTTCAGGATACAATGGTTCCATATTAACATACCTCACCCTCATTAGCACATTATCTTGATACTTACAGGACAATGGTTAGCACATTACCTTTGTTACTTTTTGCAGGACAATGATTCAGCTCAAACCCAACCCCCTTTCTGACTATATATTACTCTTCCTACACACTTGACACTGAGAGACACTGTCCTTCAGTGTTACTCCTCTGAAGATGCCTGCCACAGCTGCTGGCGAAACGTCAGGAAAGAAAATACCAAGACCACGGTTACACAGCCCGGATAACCTACAAGAACCAAAGAAAAAAAAGAAGTTGTTAAAACAAGCCAGCTGGGAGCCAGAACTTGTGGTCTTTCTCTTGAGAATGGGACAAAGGTGACTGGACTTGGAAACAGGATTTCAGACTTCTGTTTTCCCAGTACAGAAGGTAAGAGGAGGCCAGAAGGTCACAGCAGAGTAGAGAAAGAGGGAAGTTTCCTTCATAGGGCTAGGCTGGTTTGGGGAAGAGTGTTAAATATTTAACATGCTGATGAATATTAATGAGAAAGGGCTGCCTGTTGCTGCTTGCCAATTCCCCCAAGAACTAGGGGTGCAGCATAGCCCTGAATCCCCAATACTGATTAGCAGGTGGTCCCCTCTGTGACTGACACAGATTAGCTGGTGCCTCCGTTCACTGCACACCTGGATTTAAGGACACAGACAGATCTGGCCTCTATCCAAATCAAAGGCTGCCTTGATGCGAGCAACCATCTATTCTTGGCTCTGGAAATGGAAGGAGAGCAGCAAAATAGAAAAATGGGGCAAGAACACTGCCAGCAGAATAATCAGCACCAGGCCTGACTTTGGCTCAGTGGACAATTTTCTCACAAAGAACAACAGAAGATTTCCACTCACAGGAGTACAACTGAAGATGCACTTCACTCAGTAAGTAACATAGGAACACCAGGAATCCTTTGCAGGTTTCGGTAACAAGAGAGAGTCTCACATAGAGTGGATTCTGAATTTTGACATCAGTGGGCCAGGTCAGAATTTGTCACTACATTTCCATTCAAATAATACAAGAACCCCGTTGGGTCAGACTGTCAATCTAATCCAGCATCCTGTTTCCAACACTGGCCAGCCTGTTGCTTCCAGGGGCACCCGTGGGGCGTGAAGAGAACAGCTAATCCCTGCGAGTGGTATTCAGAGGACACTGACACTGTGCGTGGAGATTTGATGTAGGTATTAGGACTCCATAAGATGGGGTAGACACATCATCTGTGAATTTGTCTAATTTGTTTTAAAAGTCGTTTTTGGTGATTACATGGGTTTTCTAACAGGTCAGATGTGTATAATTTATAAATGTACACAGGATGTTACTATGTTCACTCAGGTAGTGAGGAGTGGTCATCCCAACAGGAGAAAAGAGCTTTCCATCACTTTTTGTTATTCCTTTTTTGATTACATCCTTCCAGAACTATTCACTCATCACGTTGCAGTCCATTGTCAAATAACTTCCTGAGATTCTGATTTTCTCATTTGTAAAGAACTGAAGACAAATTCCTTGAACAAAGGCTGAGCGGCTACATGCGGGGAATGTTCAGATACCCCCCTTTAAAAAACCCATAAAAGCAATGTAATACCTTTTATGGGAATTAACCCTAAGGACACAAACCAGTGTGCAAGCTTTTGGGTTCTCCAGAACTCTTCCTTCATCAGGCTAAATATGTTTGTAAAGGAGGGGGGAGATGTCTCAGCTCATGATCTTAAGGTCTATCTCACATCAGTGATACTAGTTCAGCAGTCATGTTCCTTGACAGAAGGGTTTCTGAAATAATATGAGAACTTGACTTTAGAATGAGGGGTTCCAACTCAAGTAGGTTGGAGAGGGCCAAATTCATGAGCCAGCAGTTCCCTGAAGCCAATGTCCAAAATTTCTCCGTTCAACCTGCCTTCAACATCAAGCCACCAATTCTAATTCAGGTTTGGATCCTATCAGCGAGTTCTGTGCATGCTAGGCAGTCTCTGCTAAACAGCACACTTCCTAAAAAAATCTGTTTGCGCAAGATCAGTGGTTTTCAATGGGCTCTTGCACAAAAGGAAATTTTAGCAGAAGAGCAAGCACGCTGCATGACAGAAACTACCTGGCTTGCATGCAACTGGTTCATGGGATCCAAGCCACTGACTCTAAAGTTAGCTGCAGCTCTTGCAAGTTAAGAACATAAGAACATAAGAAAGGCCCTGCTGGATCAGACCAAGGCCCATCAAGTCCAGCAGTCTGTTCACACAGTGGCCAACCAGGTGCCTCTAGGAAGCCCACAAACAAGTTGTCTCTTTTTACACATTTATAGTATGAATCTGGTAACTAAAAGCCATTTTGCATACCCAAGTTTGTCTTGCTGTGCCAAAGAAAGCCTGGGGGGAGAGATTCCAATTCCAAAAAGCCAGCTATCAAAACAAGGATCAAAACTCAGGATAACACTACTGACGTGGTGTGGTTAGGGGCATCAGAGGAGGATCTGGGAGAACCTGGTTTGAATCCCCACTCAGCCACAAAAGCTCGCTGGCTGGCCTTATGCCAGTCACTTTCTCTCTGCCTGCCATACCTTATAGGGTTCTTGTGAGAATAAAATGGAAAAGCACAGAACGTATGCTTCCCTATGCTTCTTGGAGGAAGGGTGGGATAAAAATCTACTAAATAAACACATAAATATGTGGCATGGTGATAGCAGCTAAGGGTGTGTAAAGGGCTAGGCTCTGCTGGAGCTTTTCTGAGACCGACATTTTGGGGCTGGAGGTGAGAAAGTTGTGCTCTGGACATAAAATCATAGATCATGGAATAACAGAATCATAGAATTGGAAGGGGCCATACAGGCCATCTAGTCCAATCCCTTGCTTAATGCAGGATCAGCCTAGAGCATCCCTGACAAGTGTTTGTCCAGCCTCTGCTTAAATACTGCCATCCTTCCACCCATGAAAGAGCTCCAGCAGATCTAAGCCAAGGGCATCACCTTCCTGGTTATGAAGATGAGTCAGTGTTCTGTGCTGTAGGTCTCCATGTCTCCCGTTGTCTGTCCACTGAGTTGACTGTGACAAAGGGGCATCCGGCTCACAATTGTGTATGCCACAATATAGGTGCCACAAACCAGAAGGCTTCAAAAATTTAAAGGCATGCAGGTTAACCTCTTGGGATGTCCTAACAGGCTCCTCTTGTGTGGATCACTTGCTTATCCTGTTGTGGCAGGTATTTGTACTCACATCTCACCATGACCTGCAGGAAGAATCCATGCCTTCCTCTGACAGCAAAAGCAGAAGCAGTAGAATTATGGCTGGTGGAGAGATCTGAGAGGACCGAAGGAGACCATTGTCTCAAGCCAGGAGCCACAGGTTGTGCTGGACATTTGGTGGCCTGAAAAGAATCCTGAGAAGGCAATTAAACAGTTTGCCTGCCTCAAAATCCAAGGACTGCTCAGAAGCAGTCAACCCAACACAGGATTTGAACACCGAAGGAGCAGCTGGCAATACTAGCCTACCCCTCCCCACTCCATCCCCACCACCATTTCCTCCACCTTTTAAGGCAGTCACTTCTCTCCTTTTGCCTCCCTTCCCCATCAACCCTCCAGCCCACCCCTATTCAAGTTCCAGAAAAGAAGAAGAGTTGTTTTTTATATGCCGATTTGCTCTACCTTTTAAGGAAAATCAAACCGGCTTACAATCTCCATCCCTTCCTCTCCCCACAACAGACACCGTGTGAGGTAGTAGTAGAAAAGAGCAAGAGTCCAGTAGCACCCTAACAAAAATATTTTCTGGCAGGGTATGAGCTTTCGTGAGCCACAGCTCACTTCTTCAGATACAGCTAGAATGTGAATCCATCTGTCTTTAAGTAGCGGAGAGTGAATTCAGACAAGCATTAGTATGTAAATGTTAACAGTATGTAAATGTGAATAGCAGGCGTGATGGGATTAGGTGTGGTATGCAGAAGAGTCTGTGATGTCCAGGGGAGAGATGGGTGTGGAGATGGGGCTGTAGGTGGGGCTGAGAGAGCTCTAAGAGAGCTGTGATTAGCCCAAGGTCACCCAGCTGGTGTCATGTATAGAAGTGGGGAATTGAACCCGGTTCACCAGATTAGAGTTTGCCACTCATGTGGAGGAGTGGGGAATCAAACCTGGTTCTCCAGATTAGAGTCCACCGCTCCTAACCACTACACCACGCTGGCTCTCTGTTGTCATCACCTCCTAGGGAATTACATCAGAAAAACATACTGTGTGTGCCCTAAAGAACAAAAGCACAAGAAAAATTTTCCACAGAAATTTTTTTCCTTACATTAAGGAAAGTATGGGAAATGCCCTCTATCGATGCCAAACATGAGACCCACAGAGCACAATCAAGTAACAACGTGAACCATAGTAATAACAACATATTGGTCTCCCGTGCCAATGTGTGGTTTTTCCTGAGGAAATTTCCTCTGGCTTTGTTCTCCCATCTTTCCAGATATTACCTAGTACACTGGGCTGAGGCTCTGCCCTCCCCACTCCAAAGCTAGCCTGTCTTGTTCCATGACAGTCGATCCCACGGGGACCACTAGCAAGAACCTTCCAGTGCCAGGCGCAAATGCTTGGTTGGCTCCAAGCGGAGCTGTCCCAGAGGGGATTCTGAGGAGGCAGCCAAGGATGAAGCCCAGCCAAGCGCAGAGAATCCAGGAGGGCCTCCTCAAGCCAGAATTGGGCTAGCAGGGAGGAGGGGTCCAGCCAGGGAAGTGGGAGCAAGGCAGGGGGTGGAGGCTGCACACAGGGGGTGGCTTCTGAGCGGCAATTCAGCACATAAACCTTCCCTGAAGTGTCATAACGCTAAACCTCACGTATGATATCTTTTACCTTCAACACCCCCCCTGGTTAATCACACCAGGTCACAGGGTAGTCCTGGGCCTACTTCTGTCCTGTCTCAGCAGGTTGGCCTGCACCCCCCCCCATACACACACACACACGCAAACACATCACACGCCACAGCCTATGTTTGTTACATCCATTAAAGATTTCCTGCTCAAATCCTTTGAGAAGATCGATTGTTGGAGGGGTGTGCGTGAAGGGGGATTTGTCTCCCAACTCTGATTGATTCAGTAAAAGATCTGGCTTTAAACTGTCAAATTTGCCTTTTCCCCACCAGGGGCCAGGTAGAGGGGAGGGGAGGTGGTACCAACATTCAAGAAGGGCAAGCGACACTGAGCTGGGTAGGCCCCTTCTTGCTGAGAATAAAACCCACACTTTGATGCCCCTGCAGCATCCTGGCACAAACTCCACCCATTCATTCCCCCCCCCCCCACGTCCATCTACCTGTCTTCTGAGCTACGGGTAGCAAATGCAGTCCATTCCCTTGGAAAGCAATCAGCTAGGGATGCATGACTTAGCCCTCCCTCCCTTTCCACTCCTCATTTCAATGCATGCACGATGTTGGAAGAGACTGAGCCTTTCATTCTAGCTCCCTGTTTGTGAGTTGTCACACTAACACAGTGCTGGCATTTCCCCGCTGCCAGGAGATAAATACCTGACAGGTAACCAGGAAGGTGTTGAGGCCTGTCAGGTGGGCTTTGGGGTGGGAAGAAGGAATACTCTAAGTTGGGGGGTTGGGAGATGCAAATTGTTTGAGTGAAGGGTTGCCGGGCTTTGGGGGTCCCTGCGCTGCCTTTTATTTAAAGCGACTGGCTTTAATTTAAAGAGTCTTCATCTTATTCCAGTACATTATAGAACAAAGCACTTTCATATCTCCTAGGTTTTTTTAAAGGTTGCTTACACAACCCTAATGAAGCACATAATAAAAGAATGCCACACACATACACTTGTCTATGAAGCTGAACATATATAAGCACACATATTAAAAAACACTATCCAAACAGTTCCACACTTCCACAGCCACTGGATTTGGTTTCTCATACCACGAACATTTACCATTTGGGGTTATGAGTTTCAGTTTTGAATTAGTATTGCAATACTCAAAGGCTTCTGGGGCCCAGCATATGTGGGGTTAACTACCCCTCCCAATTCCTCCTTCCCTTCTGGTAGGATAGGCTGACCCCTTCATACCTTTCCCTGTTTGCAAGTTGTCACGGAAACAGAGACACTGACATTTATGTGCTGCCAGGAGACAGGTACCTGACAGGCAATTGGGCCAGTGATGGGGGCTGTCTGACAGCAGATATAGGGATGGCGGGGAGGTCAAAATGGGCCCATCCCACCCAGTACAAGTATAAACCCAACTCAAAATGATGCTGTGTTGCTGACAGATCTAGACTATTGTGGGGCAAAAAAATAAAGTAAAAGACGAATATGTACACACATACACACCAAACTCTGCCCAAGGCAGCAAGACCTACCCAAAAGGATGTTTATGGCTTCTTATTTCTATTCCAGTGGCAGGTGGTTCCACAGTGTGAAAGCTCTTAACTGAATTTTCCTAATTTCAGCTTACACTCCCTTGTAGCGGGATATAGAAATGTTTTAGACAGTGCCCTGATCATTTGAGGCAGGATTATCTGTTCTTGTGTTTGATTTGTTGGAGCACAGATTTGATTTTTGTTTCCCCCCTTTGTGGTTCCATTGGGCATGCACCTCTTGATCTCCACTCCCCTGAACCCTGTGTCAAGCAAGAATCTGTCAGGTTCTCTCCCCCCCCCCCCAACACACACACACACATACACACTGCACTGGAACTAGAGCAGAACTCCGCTCCCCAGTGCCCCTCAGACTTAGGTCCTAGATTCATCTATTTACCTACAACGACTAGGAATAAAGCAAACCAAATTTCTGTTGTTCAGTCCTATGAGTTAATATCCAGAGATGTAGCCAAAATCTGGTTACAACGGGGTAGTTAACCCAGCTAGAGAAATCTGTTCCTCCCTTCTGCCCTAGGTTATATGGGATTCCAAAGTCTCCTGCATGGCTGGAAATGCAGGTGAGGTTGACAGAGCTGATTTTGAGGTCAGGTTGCGGCTTCCACTTCTGCTGCTGCCACCTGATCCCCACCAGGGAACCAGAGAACCCAATCCTTCTAATTCCTGGTCCATCTCTAAACATAACATGGCAAGCAACGAGAGATGTGAGAATTCAGAAGCCCGGGGGGGGGGGTGTCTGCTGCTTTCACAAACTGGGTTTAAATACCTGGCATTTGTAGAGGGAAGGAGCAGTAGCTGCTCTGCTTCCTGGGCAGTGTTGCCCTATCATGGGGGGCGGGGGGAGGACAGCAACAGCAATTGGTGGCACTCGGGGCCAGGGGCGGAAGCCACAGCTCTCTCGGCCTACCCTTTTGTTACTGATTTATTCGGAAAATGTACTTGCCGCCTCTCCAGAGACCTGTTCAAGGGAGCTCACAAAGTAAAATGATACACTGAAATCACAAAACAGCATAAACATGTTCAATAACAAAACCATAAAAATAAGTCATTAAAACAAGCTTGGGCATAAAAACAGCATAAACCAAGAGCCCTAAAAATGATATCTGTAAACAAACTTCAAGTGCACAGCAGATTTAAAAAAAAAACAGTTTTTTCCAACAAAAAGATGAAGCCCCTCAGTTAAAATTGGGGAAGGAGGGAGAAATGTTTTGACATGATTTCGAAAAGGAGAGGAAGGTGTCAGGTGAGCCTCATGGCATGGTGCCTCTTCTGGAAAAGATCTTCTGGATCTTCTGCCTCTTCTGGAAAAGTTTCTGGTAGCCACCCACCTAACGTCTGCAGGTGAAGGCACAGAGGGGATGGTTTGGGAAGAGGATCTTAACTGCGGGCTGGACAGCAGGGCTGGATCTAGAGGGGGTCTGGGGGGTGCTCCTTCCCCCAGCTCCGTAGTTGCTGGACAGTACAAGAAGAAGCGATCCTTTAAGTAGCCTAGTCCCAAGATGTGTAAGGCCTTCAAGGTAAGAACCAGTACTCTGAATTGTTCCTCAAAACATCATTGCCTAGTGGCATAAAGATCAGAAGTACATAAGGCTCAGAGATACAAAGGACAACTGGGTACTACCCAGCCAAAATGTTCTTAAACCATCAATCTATATGTATTAAGGAAGCAAAACAACAAGCCAACAAGCCAGCTTAGAATGCAAAAGTCCGTGATGGTGAAAGACAGAGAGGTCAAATCTCCACTCAGCCATAATGAAACTCACTGGTTCAGCTTCCTGGAGGTCTTCAAACAGAGACTGAGTAGTCATCGGTTAGGAATGCTCTACATGTTAAGTAGAGGGCTGCTGACTGGCCTATGCAGCCTTTTGCACCTCTTGGACTCTATGACCTTCAGCTAGAGTTGCTAGGTCCCTCCAGATCCAGGTTGGGAAACTCCTAGAGATTTGGGGATGGAGCCTGGGGAGGACAAGGACCTCAGTGGGATACAACCCCATAGAGTCCACCCTCCAAAGCAGCCATTTTCTTCAGGAGAACTGATCTCTGCAGTCTGGAGATCAATGGCAATTCCAGGAGAACTCCAGGCCCCACCTGGAGGCTGGCAACCCCACCTTCAGCCAGTCGATCCATGTCAGCTTAACCTACCTCGGAGTTGTTGTAAGGACAAAACAGGAGGGGGAGGAATTACATCACTTCATCTGCAACAGGAAGAAATGGGATTTTCTTTGCATTGTATCTGAAGAGGTGAGCTCTGATTAAGGAAAGCGCATATTAGAATAAATCTTGTCCGTCTTTAAGGTGTTACTTTTGCTTTTCTACAATAGACTAACGTGGCCACGCCCACTAGAATTATCAAGGTCATGTGGCCTAAATTCCTAGAGCAGCAAAACTTACACTGAAAAGATAGGCTGTTTTAACAATAAGGATCAGAGTAGGCATGTTTTTTTCCAGCAAGATGTAATTTCCAGGGTCCACAGATCAGAGGGATGGCTTTAAATGGAGTGGAGCCATCCATTAGGTAATCAGGCTCTTTCAAGTCAAGAAGAATAATCGAGAGGCAAGAAGAGCTTTTCTTGGAAGGCCTTTGAAGTTCACACAACAGCAATCCGAATGAGACCATCAGGGATAGCACAAAATCAACAAGCATGAAGAGTCATAAAATGAGGTTTGCAATACAAAAGAAAGGAGTTCTCTTTCTAGTACAAGTTGCAGATAAACTCTCTGTAACCTAATTCCAAAAGTGTAACTATGTAAATAATGTTGCAGTAAAAATAAACAGGCATCTTGTAGCATCAAATTTTATTTCAGCATAAATTCTTGTAGACTACATCCCATTTCTTGAGATGCTATGAGCAGTTTATCAGAAGACACTTTATGTAGGAAGTAGGAAAATAATAATAAAATAAAGAGCAGGGTAAACAGAAGACATTTCAGGTTGTGATTTTAAGGCCCCTCATTTGCATCCATTTTTCTTCCTTTTTTAACATCCAGCCTCACGAAAGGTTCTGGAGAACCCCAAAAGCTTACATAGTGTTCTGTGTCATTTTGTTTGGACTTAATAAAAGGTACCACATGGCTTTTGTTTTTGAAGCTTAGAGTTGTTAGCCAAGTCAACAATGTATTTATTCATTAAAATATTTATACCCTGACTTTTCCTGAAACCCCAAAGCAGTTTTCAATCAAAAGACAAAAAGCAATTTAAAGCAGACAGAAGCAGCAGCATGAAAAAAATAACCCAGAAACAAATAGCAGCAGATATTACAGAGTGAATGCTCTTAGGAACAGTTCTTTGCCTAGAGGCCAGAGGGCATCTGAAGGGGCTAGAGGAAAGAGCCACAATTTTGGTGCCACTGCTGGAAAAAATCTCATCACATGTATTTGCACTACCAAACTTTATACACTGGGACTACATGCAACAGAGCCTCTGAGAAATATATTAAATTTGAGGTACATTCTTACGGGAGAAGGTGGCTGTTGGTGAATTCTAGACCCAAGCCATTTAGGGCAGGGGTGTCAAACATACGGCCCGTGGGCTAGAGCCGGCCCCTTGAGAGCTCTTATCTGGCCTGCGGACCAGCAGAACCACCCCCTCCAGTCCCGATCTGGGCTGGCGAGGCAGGGCCCAACCCGACCAAGTGACATTTATGTCATATCCGGCCCTCGTAACAAATGAGTTCGACGCCCCGATTTAGGGCTTTAAAGGATGAATCGGACTTGAAAAGCAACTAAAAACCAATGACGTTCTTGCAGCACTGGCGCCACACAGCGCAGCCCATCCCAATCAAATATCTTCTGGCTGCTTTTTGAACTGTGTTTTCACAGGCTCGCGTAGCGCAGACTACAGCCACCTAATTTAGATGTCTCTAGTGGACAAGCTACTGTGGCTAGGTCCTCTTGCTCTAAGACAGGTCTCAGCTGGTGAGCCAATTCTAATTAGTAAAAGATGCTCTTGGCCACAACACCGCCTGAACATCCAGAAGCAGCCCTGAATCCAAAGCACATCCCCCCCCCACACACACACACAAGTTGCAAATTTGGGTTTCATCTGTGCCCTATCTTGGACCCTGCTGAAGGAAGGGAGATCACACAAAGAGGGTACAGGGCAGTTCAGTACCGGTTTGAGGTGCAAGACTATTTCAAAACAACAATTTAGCAAACCCTCCATCTACTTGGCTCATCGACTCTGCATCTGCTTGACCTCAGTAGTGACCTGTGATTTCCCACAGTGCAGTCTGACATGGTCTCCACCCCCCTCTACCAAACACTCCACAAGAGAAACCAATGAAAGCCATTGTGATCTGCCACCCCCACCCCCCCCTTTGTCAGACCAGTAAGCCCCAACAGCTCAATTCTCCTTGTCCTCTTCCCCAGATCAGCCCACTGCAACCCCACCAGTACTCTGCCACACCTGAGTTGTCACGCCTCAGATCCTCAGCTCTGTGAAAGGTCAGCAGTATCGATCTTCGGAGGCCTGTCAGCTCGCACATCAAAGAAAGACTAACAGGGTGGGGAGGGAAAGAGTGCTAGACTTTGCTTCGTTCCCCTGATGCCAGCCCTTCACACACGCACACACACACACACACACACACACACACACACACACACACACCTTCAGTGAAAACTGCAGCTAGAGCAACCACTGACCGGCACCCCCCCCCCCACACACACACACAAGTAAAGCAGGATGTAGCTGAATTGAGAAACAAATGGTGGAATCAACTAGGAACGAATTGCTCTCCCTGAGGCACATGAGCCCCAGAGCTCACTATTAAATGGGGTGAATTGGAGGGACATGCCTAGGGCCACAAAGAGAGATGTTTAGGGTTGCCATCCTCCTGGTGGGGGCTGGAGACCTCCTGGAATCACAGCTAATCTCCAGACTACATAGATTGTTTGTTTACTTGAAACGTGTATTCCACTTCTCCTGGAGAAAATGGCTGCTTTGGAATTGCCTGCCCTCCCTAAACCTCACCCTGCCAGGCTCCACCCTCAAATCTCCTATGATTTCCCAACCTAGAGTTGGCATCCCTAGGCGATAACGGTCCAGCTGGGGTAAAGTTAGCTAATTTCAGGTTTTGGAATTTTCTTAAGGGTGCCCCCTTTGGATGGGAATCTACACATCAGGTATAAAGTTACACCAGCATTTGGTTTTCCCCCTCCCCCCTGAGTAGGGGCCCCAGCCCTCGCTCCTAAATTCAGCTCTGAAGCAAACACTGGCTGGGAATAAAATCTGAGTGCTATGATTTGCCCATAATACTCACCTCTAAATCCTGTATCCCATACTCTGCCCATCCCCACCCCCCAAACCGGACAAGATGACAAATGCCTCAATTAGTAGGCAGATTTTACTGATCGATTTTCTTAAGCGCTGGTGACCGGGTCTGATCAATGCCCCCAATTATGCATTATAACAGGCATATAATGCGTACTTGTAAGACACGTGTTTGGCCCTGATCAACCCAGGAATATTCATTACCCTGGTATCTCTCAAGGTCGGATCGGAGCTTTGGACGGAGGGGGAGGACCAGCCAACCTGATCGAATTCTGCGTTGGCCAAAGATCCTGAAACCCGTTCCTTGACCTAGGGAAAAGGGCAGCTTGAAAGCGTGGTTGCCCCTTCCCATAGATTAAAGCCCAGGAGTGGCAGCAGCCGTGGCCTAGTGGAGACATGTAGCAGAATGAGGCTGAAATGAGGAAGCAAAGTGATGCGGTGATACAGAGAACTTCACCGCTTGAGGCTGCAGGGAGGGACTATATTATCCAAAGTCCCCTGCCATTAATAGTTCCCTGCAAGTGGAAAACTAGCGGACCTTGTGAAGGGATCTGCTAGAACTTTTTAGTGTTTTTTTTTTCTATTTGCAGGGAGTATTTTAGGGCTGCCAACTTTCGGGTGGGGCCTGGAGATCTCCTGGAAAAAATGGCTGCTTTGGAAGGCGGCCCCTGTGGCATTATACTAGGGTTGCCAACCTCCAGGTACTAGCTGGAGATCTCCCGCTATTACAACTGATCTCCAGCCAATATCAGGAGGGATAGTATATTTTAGGGACTTATTTATAAGGCTGCAGATCACCTGGAGAAAATGGCTGCTTTGGCAATTGGACTCTATGGCATTGAAGTCCCTCCCCTCCCCAAACTCCACCCTCCTCAGGCTCCGCCCCAACAACCTCCTGCCGATAACAAAGAGGGAACTGGCAACTCTATTTAAAGGCCATCTCTGCCTACATCAACCTCCCAACACCTTCATTCATCAAAGCAGACCCTATTTTAGTTACCATGAATCACATCTGCTGCAAGTAGCAGGACCTTTAGAACTGTGGCCCCAAAGCTCTGCAATGACCTCTCATTGGAACTGAAGAATTGTTCCTTTTTGCTTGGCTTTTAGAAGAGCTGTACAACCTCTCTTTCCCATCAGATCTTCAGGATTTCTGTAAGAAGAGTGTTTTAACTGACTGGTTTTTAATTATCATTAGATGCATAAATAGATATTGTGACTTTTAGAATTGATCTTATGACCATATAGTTTCAATTCTCTGTGTTACAAATGTAACGCCCAGATATAAGGGCTGGTTTAGAACACTATGTATTCATACGCACACACATGGAAGCTTTGGGAATGTTGGCATCCACAACTATAAGAGGCCAACAGATTACATTGCTTGCCTGGTACGGCCTTTCACCAGTAGAGAAAACAGTGTCTTTGAATTACCTTCATCTTTAGGAATGTGGTTTCTAGTTATTAAGATCACAAGACCTAGCACTTGCTTAGAGACGCCTCTGGGCAATATCTATAGGCTATGCTACTTAGAGTGGAGTAGACACCTAATGTGCATTGGTGCTTTTGTGTATCAATCTGCTTGTCAGCAGCCATGGGCCTGCCCCATGTGAATGCATAAATGATACTAAGCTTCCTTTGTTTCTCTGGTGAGTAGCTCTGCATCTTATTTGTGGGTTATTTCACCCCAGGTCTGTGTTTAGCTAAATAAAGAACTGTTTTGCTTTTAACCTCCACCTAGTTGTCTTTATTGGACTCTATAAGACAACCAGGCACTTCACTAACTACTTAGAATACGTGTTAGAAATGCACCACATGCATTTTAGAAAAAGATATAGGTTTCTTATGACACACTTCTCTTATAGCTCTGTGTGTGTGTGTTAAGTGCCGTCAAGTCGCTTCCGATTCATGGCGACCCTATGAATGCTCTACAAGATCTAATATTAACATACTGTTCTTCTACTATTCCTTCAGAATGCAATGACATTTTCATACTTAAAATTCGAATTTTGAATTTATTTAAAACTGCTATACTTGCTTTCTTCTGTTATCTAGAAGGGTCTGTTAAAATCTATTTCAGATAATGATGTCTGATTGCCAATATGAAAGACCTGGGAGTGTAGTGGTTAGAATCTTGAGTAGAATAGGAGAGGCCTAAGTTCAAATCCTACTCAGCTATGAAGCTCAGTAGATGAGCTGCTTCCTTTCTCAGCCTAACCTTCCCAACTGGGTTGTTGAGATATTTGCCACCCTGAGCTCCTTGGAGGAAGGGCAGGATAAAAATTTATTAATAGAAATCTGAACTGAAAGGGAAAGCACACTAAAGACCTCTGAATGTGGCAATTCATCTGTTTCTACACCACTAGCATTGAACAGTAGCCCATACCTCAAATGGGTATGGAATCTTCTAGAGTTGGCAGTAAAAAAAAACAAACCCCTCCCTTAATGGCATAGCATAACAAAAGAGTATTTAAACCAAGAAGCCTGGGTTGGGTTAATCATTATGCTAACTACTCCACAGAGCAGAGCCTCCAGCCAAATAGAACTTAGCTCTGCAGCAACATAATTACCTGAGTGTTTCTCACCTTAGAGTGCGTGCTATCATGCTCCTTCTATTATTTTTCCCAGGCCATGGAGGGATGCCTACAGTATTCGGGAACAGCATCCATGTTCTCCAGCAGTAGGATACATTAGAGTAGGGGCATGGGCATTAAATTACTTGGATCCCCATGCAGACATGTCTGTACTGAAGAAGAATGAAAAAGATTCCATCAGCAGAACAGGGTGGCATAGAGAGGAGTCTTTGGGAGTGATCCTAAGAACACTTTTGTGGGATGAAATACAGTTGAATACACATGCCTAGGCATACTTAGATTGTGCTCTCCATGCGCTAATATATCTGCATTTGTATAGGTCAGGTTTTTGTGCCAATGAGTCACAGACTTAGCCCATTAATGCATGGGAGGTTTTGCCTTGGATTTGCTGCTCTCTAGATGCAAATTTTTCCATCCGAATTCTCAAAACTCAAAAATAAACCCCCATGCAGAATTTTGAGAATTTGGATGGGAAAAACGTGCATCCAGAGAGCAGCGAATCCAAGGCAACTCCCCCCCCCCCGTTCATAAATGGCATTAAAGGGCTCCAAAGCAAGGTTTGTGATGGTATTTATTTCCTATCATCCAGCCTGATTTCCAAATGACCTATTGCTGAAATTAGCAGTCCCGTGACTTCCCACCCTGTAAATATTTTACCACATTTATTTGAGTTCTGATGACATCACATTGTGTTGATTTCCTGCTCATCCCAAATCCACATTCTTGCTGTTGGGATGGGGAAATGCACGATACGACATCACAACATAGGCAAAATGCTTAAAACAACAGAACAGTACATTGAAAACCAAGTCCTAAGAGAAGTGGGTAAAAAGAGAAACCAAAAGGTTCTGCAACAATTTCGGTGGCGGAAAGTGCTGTCAAGTCAAGTAGGGTTTTCAAAGTGGGCTGAGAGAACTGTGACTGGCCCAAGGTCACCCAGCTGGCTTCATGTGGAGGTGTGGGGAATCGAACCTGGTTCTCCAGATTAGAGTCTGCCGCTCTTAACCGCTACACCACGCTGGCTTGCTTTCTGCAACAACTGGGTCTCCGCTAAACAAGCTTTACATAATTAGAGAGATTAAATCAAGGTTAAGGGGCTACTACAGCTCCGTCTATATATGAGCCTTGTACCCTCACACACTCCCAACAGGGAAACGTGTAGAATAATAACAGATTCTCACCAAGAAGAGTCACTGGACTATATATTATATGAAAGATCTAGGACTGGGTTTCCTGATGTTTTTAATGTTTAAAGCAACAATGGATGGACCTTATTTGGTAGAGGGGAAACAGAGGTGCTGTCCTTCTGCCTTTTTTATTTTTTAATAAAACCTAATAGTAGTTTTAAGGGATTTCTATCAAGCAATGGCACAGTGGGAAATGATTTAACAACCCCCCTCCCGTGGCCCTGATCCAAATTCTCTCCTCCTCCACTGACTTTTTAATATGAAAAAATGTGTAGGCTGCCATGACCCCTTTGCAGAAAGGGTGGGATAAAAATACAATACATTAACAGACAAACAAGAGGCACAAATCTCATACTCCAAACTTCCTTGGCAGGGTAGAGATATGAACCTGGGTCTCCCATATCATAGTCTGACACTGTAAGCCAGGGGTCCCCAATGTGGTACCCATGGGTACCATGGCACCCCCTGACACCTTTCCTGGTGCCCACCAAGTGTTTTTAGAAAGTGGGAGGGGGCAGTTAGGGCTTTTTCCTGGCAAGGCTTCCCATGGACCATTGGAGATTTAATTGGCTGTGTAGATGTTTAAAAATGTTCATTTGGCAGAAGCTGCCACCATAGCACATGGATCTTTGGCGAGGGACTGAAGGTAAGCTACGGCAGCCATATTATGGCTGACTCAGCCTCCTGTAGTAACTATTTTGTGGCGGCCATTCTGTCAGAATACCAAAGGTGCCCACAAGCTCAAAAAGGCTGGGGGACCTCTGCTCTCAGCACTACACTACACTGGCTCTCCTTTGGTTCATATAAGAGATTACGGATGCTGCACATTTCGTCACCAGTATGTTTGGCAGTTGAACTTAAACGTGTTCAAAAGTGTCATGCAGGTGTGTGTCAATCACTTGATCAGTCTGGTTCCTGCTGAACAGCTGTGAACACCTGCCAAACTGGTTTGCATTAGGTTCTCGCAATACTGTGCATGCGCAAAGATGCTGCTGATTCAAAGTGACCAGCAGCTGTGAGCGTTACTAAGGTCTGCTTAGACTGAAGGACTACTTAGATCAGTGGTTTCCAAACTTTTCGGGCCACCGCCCCCTTGGTTCCACAAACTCAACCCCAGCACCCCCTACCCAACAACACAGTTGAAGGGGCCCACCTCTAGCACCCCCCTGCTGCCCCCTTGCCTCTTAGTGCCCCCCTAGGTAATCCCCCCCAGGGGGTGGTATTGCCCACTACGGGAACCACTGACTTACATGAACACCAACGGGTAGGATTTATTGAAACACAGCATTTATTTATTACTGATTTATATGATTTGTGAGTGATCTAATTATCTATTTAAAATGTTAAACAATTGCCTGATGAGCAGAGCAGTTACACAGCAAGGGTGGGAGAAGGTACTAGAACTCGATCAGGCTGTGGGACTAAGTCTCATGTTGCATTCTGTACATGTATACCTGAACCACACATTTATTCAGGTACTGGTCTCCAGTTTCCTTTCTAAAGTAAACCTGTATTGGCTCTTTCTTACAAACAGAAGTGCACATGTACACACAGGATGTATGTGTGTTCACCGTAATGTGAACAGGATCATGATGGGTAGCCATGTTAGTCTGTCAATAGCAGTAGAAAAGAGCAAGAGCCCAGTAACACCTTAAAGACGAACTACCAGAAATTTTGTTAGTATTTAAGGTGCTAGTGGACTCTTGCTCTTTTCTAGAGCTATGGTTATTAGGCTATGGCTGTAATATGTGCAACATGCAGCCCATAGACACATTCATACTTCAGCTGTTCTCATTCACAGGCGTTTACTTATTGCACGCATACACATCCCCTTACACTGTTTACATTCCTTGTGGCTAAACTCAGACAAGCGTGCATTTCTTTACACTTACTACATTTCTTTTCTCTTACTAGCACGCATGCACGCACATAGACAGAGTGGCTAAAGATATTATAAAGGGCCCGCTGCCTATTCTGCACTGTCACGTCGGCCTGTCAGTCGGCTGGTAATTAATGCGAACTGCGGGTCCAGCGCCCCATCGGAGTCGTATATCACTGCCAGCTCCGGCGCGGCAAAGCAACCCCTTTTACCCAAGCACTGTTATTAGGGGAATTTTCTATGTATTAGCTGTTGATGCACATTAATACATTAAAAATGTCAGTGGTGGAGGCCAGCTAATTGTCTGATTTAAATGTCTATTTGTCAGCGCGTAGCTCAGGTGGGCATGAGCCGAATCGGGAATGAGGCACGGAACCTGTCTCTGAACGGGGAGTGGGTCTCACCGGAGGGGGTGGTGATCGATGGCAGAGACACAGAGTCCAAAATGTTTGCGTTCCTCCTTGGCTGTCTCTGAACATGGGAGGAGGGGGGAGAGGAGGAGGGCAATAAAGCCGATTTCATGCAGGAGCTTTTCTGTGTGTGTGTGTGTGTTGGGGGCTCCTGGCTTCTCCAAACCCAGCTGTTAAGCACAGAAGGCAGAAAGTCTGGCTGGGATGAAGTTGCAGGCTGTGCTGTGTAGAGAAGGGCAGAAGCACAGTCCGCAGGGAGATCATTTGCCTATCCCCACCCTCGCACCCAGCGCCTTATCACAGGGTAATGTCAAGGCCAGGTGAAGTCCCATAGGTTGTGCAAGGAACTCACAGAAGCACCTGAATATTTGTGTGTGTGTGTGTGTGTGTGCTGTACAAGGATAAGAAGAGCCCTGCTGGATCAGACCAGTGGTCCATCTAGTCCAGCATCCAGTCTCACACAGTGGCCAACCAGTTCCTCTGGAAAGCTAGCAACAGGGCATAGAGGCCGAGGACTTTCCCTCATATTGCCTCCTGGCATTGGTATTGAGATTTACTGCCCCTGCATGTGGAGGTTTTCTTAAGTCACCATGCTTGTAGCACTGATAGACTTCTCCTCCATGAATCTGTCTAATTCCCTTTTAAAGCTGTCTGTGCTTATGGCCATCACTACATCCTCTGGCAGTGAGTTCCACATTTTTATCATTTTAGGCTTAGGGAACAGACTGTAATTAGAGCCAGGCTTGCCCCAGAACCTGGTGTGATGTCAAGCGATAAGCAAGAAAGTGAGTGCCTCTGAGCAGGTGCTTCTTTCCCCACTAAGTCAGTACAGCACTCAGAAGGACTGCTTCCACCTGTGGAAACACTCTGGTGGATCCAAGCCCATGTCTGAAATTAGGTTGCAGGCAATAAAGCACTGCCGGAAGAGGTGCCAAGATAGAAAGCTGGTGTGGATCCAAGTTTAATGGCTTTGGATCAGATTCTGTGAGATCTTAGTTCAAGGCCCAGGTCCAGCCAGGCACCGTTGGGTGATCTAAACAAAAATCTCTGTTGTATCATTTCCATTCCTTTGTGTGCAAAGCGAGAGTAATGTAGCACATTTTATTTATTTAGACACTTATACCCAACAGGGACCCAAGCAGCTTTCATCCTCGTTCTCCTCCCCTCCATTTTATCCTCACAACAACCCTGTGATGTAGGTTAGCCGGAAAGTGTGTGACTGGCCCAGTGTCACACATTGAGCTTCCAGGGCAGAGTGGGGATTTGAACCTACATGTCCCAGATACTAGTCTGGCACTCTTAACCACTATAGCACACTGGTGAATGGGTGGAAGATTTCGCAGACATCTCCCTTGCGTGAAAAGTGCTCCCCTTTGTCAACTTTTCAGGGGTTTGTAAGAGTACAAAAGTATTCACAATGAACATGCAATATAGCCATAGTGGCCACCTATTAGCACATGACCATTCAGACAGCGGTGGCTGCATTCTCATCCCCAGCAGCATTCAGGCAGTGCTATTCACTTTCAGGGCGAGGGCAAAACAATGCAGAAAGAACACACTGTTAACAAGTACAAGAAAGGTGAGGAAAAGCAGGGGCTTTTGAAGACCATTTTGGACCCTACAATCCCCCCTCCAATTCATGCAGAAATTACTAGCTTGCAAACATTCAGCAAGTGAGGGAAGGTGGAATGGTATAGCCCGATCTTGTCAGATCTATGGAAACTGAGCAGGGTCAGTACTTGGAAGGGAGACCACCAAGGAAGAATCAGCAAGGGAAGGCAATGGACCTCTGCTTCTCATTTGCCTTGAAAGCCCCTTGCTGGGGTTGCCAGCAGCCATAGGGTTGCCAGGTCCTTCTTTGCCATCGGTGGGAGGTTTTTGGGGTGGAGCCTGAGGAGGGTGGGGTTTGGGGAGGCGAGGGACTTCAATGTCATAGAGCGCGATTGCCAAAGCTGCCATTTTCTCCAGGGGAACTGATCTCTATCGGCTGGAGATCAGTTGTAATAGCAGGCGATCTTCTGCTATTACCTGGAGGTTGGCAGCCCTAATCAGTCAGCTGTGACTTGACAGCACTTTACACACACATTCTCACACATTTAGCACAGCCCTAATGTTGGTAAGAAAACTGAACCAGAGGAAACCGCGATGCATGAGCGTGCAAACCCGTCTTGTTCCATTAATATTGTACTCCTAAAACCTCTTATGTGTACAAAATGATGTACAAAAACAGCCTGTGGTGAGGCAGGATTGAAATGGTTAAAAAGTTCCGAATCTGATTTGTGGAAATTGTGCCCTTTGGAACTCCCCTCCCCAGGGAAATCCATCTGTCTCCCTCTACTGCTGTCTCCCATAGGGCTGTTGAAAAAATTTTTTTTGTTAAAGTTCGGCTTCAGCAAAATTCGGCCCTTTTAAATTCGGGACGTACCGAAGTCCGAACTCCCCCGCTTCGGATCCACAAAATTCGGCGCAAGATCCGGAGTTCGGGGGAAAATTCAGCCGAGCCTCCCCCCCCGCACACCATGAAGGCGCGCGGGGGGGAACTGAAAAAAGGCGAGAACGCCGAACCTGTTGAATTTATTCGGCGATCGCCCCGAATTTGTTGAATTCAGGGTGTCGTTTTCCCGCCTTTTTTTCAGTTCGGTTCCATCCAAACTGAAAACAGCCGAATTGCAGAAAATTCGGCTGTTTTTTCAGTTCGGACGAGCCGAATCGACAGCCCTAGTCTCCCACCAGCAGGTGATGACTTTTGGTTTTGTGTGGAATTTCCTCAGTAACTTATTAGCCCTCCTCCCTGTTTGTGTGCCCATGTGTTCTGTCTTATTGAATTGTTTTAAATATTTTATATGTATTTGTATTTTCACCTTTGTTTTAATGTTTGAAATGTCTGGCATCACGGGGACCCTGAGCTGGGTGGAAAGATGGCGAAGGAAATGTTTTAAATAAAGAATTCACAGTGATGACTGTGGCCTCTCAGTGGCAAATGAAAAGCTTAATACACATGCTCAGAAGCACTTTTTGTTATGACGACCAAGCCCTGACAAGGAAAAGAGGCTGCGGTGAGCTTCCTTTCTCTAGCCCGCATGGTGCAGTGGTTAAGAGCGGTGGACTCTAATCTGGAGAACTGGGTTTGATTCCCCACTCCTCCACATGAAGCCTGCTGGGTGACCTTGGGCTAGTCCAGGGGTCTGCAAACTGTGGCTCCCAAGCCGCATGCGGCTCTTTGGCCCGTTGAGTGCGGCTCTCTGAACTTGGTTCAGAGCCCCTGCTCTCGCGCCGGCAGCCAGGCTGCGGAGCCGGCGCGCCTGAGAGAGAGAGAGAGAGCAGGCGAGCGGGCGTGCTGGCTCTCCCCCACCCCGCCGTGGAGAATGGCCAGGTCCCCCTTTCCCTTGCCCTCAATGGTTGGGAGGCTAAAGCCTCCCCTCCCCTCTAGCCGCGTGATTGCTGGGCTGGCGGCTCGGTGGTTCCTGCCCCCCCCTATCAGCTGTTGGGCGGGGCGGGCTTCCTTTGGTAGACCTGGCTTCCGGCTGAGTCCCATTGGGAGGCCATGTCTACCCACTGGCTTTCTTGGCGGTAGACCTGGACTCCGAGGAGAGGAAAAGTCCCCCTTCAGAGGCCAGGTCTACCAATTGGATTCTATGGGCCTCTGGAGGCCAGGTCTACCCATTGGCTTTCTTGGCAGTAGACCTGGCCTCCCAATGGGACTCAGCGGGAGGCCAGGTCTACCAATAGGCTTTTATGGCGGTAGACCAGGCCTCCAGACGAGGACTCCAGACGGGGAGGGGGAAATGGCAGGGACTTACAATTTAATTTTTATCAATAAATAAGATCACTATTAAGTATGATATCAAGTTTTATTCAGTGTACGTATAGTTTAATTAAGACTTAAAACTTTAATTAAAGTTTATTAAGTTAATAAACAGTGTACCTACCTATATAGTTTAAGTTTAAGAAATTTGGCTCTCAAAAGAAATCTCAATCGTTGTACTGTTGATATTTGGCTCTTTTGACTAATGAGTTTGCCGACCCCTGGGCTAATCAAAGTTCTCTATGAACTCTCTCAGCCTCACCTACCTCTCAAGGTGCCTGTTGGTGGGGGGGAGAAGAGAAGGTGATTGTAAGCCACTTTGAGACTCCTTAAAGTAGAGAAAAGCAGGGTATAAAAACCAACTCTTCTTCTTCTTCCTGCCCAGTGTCTGAGTGGAAGGCACATACAGCATAGACAGAATCGGGGCACAGCCTGGGGACTGAGAGGGAGGGGGGGCTCCTGTTTCCTGGCATCGGAGCTCTTGTTACAGCTAGGACAGGCTCTGACCCTTGGCATCCATGCCCCTGGGAGCCCTATCTATCCACCCTGATCTTTCACTGCCCGCCTAATTGCTAGCGAGGGCAGGATGGATTTCTTCATCTGACATCCTCAGAATGCTTAATAAATGCCGCTTGTCCAAGGAATTAATTCGGGCCGCCCTGCAGATATCAATCTTGGCGCGTACTGGCATGCAGGTGATATACGGCCCGGCTGCCATTTATTAGCACAGGGCCGGTGGATTTAGGAAATGACTAATTTTATATGGTCTAGAGCGCAGTGCATCTCCTCAGACAGTAAATCCCAGCTAAGAAGATGCGGGCGGCCGGGGTGGAGGGGAGGGGAGAGAATAGGATTGTCTTTTCCTATATTCTAACAATAAGCATCCTTCTTTCCCTAGAAGGGGAGCAGCAAGCTTGAGTGAGTCAGAACAGTGGAAGAAAACACAAAGGAAAAGAAAGGTACCTGGAGACATGTCTTCTGGATTCTAGGAGAGTAATGCCTAGGAACTAGAGCATAATAGGAGGAGACGCAGGAAGCCAGTTTCCAGCAGTGCTGAGACCCAGAATTCCTGACTCCTGCCCCATTCTATCTGCTTCCATGCATGTCTTTGGGGGGAGGGGGCAGTTGCCTCCCCCAGTCCTACATTAACTGATCTGCAGCAGATGATCTGCCATTACAATTAACAGATCCCCCACCCCAGAATTAGTTCTGCAGATGCCCTTGCCTGCTTCCCTTTCTCACATCTGTAGAAATGGAACAGTAGGGTAAAGAAACCACTGCAAATAGATGAAGTCCCCCCCTGCAAGGGGAGACCATGGGATATATGACAGGAGACACCAAAAAAGGGAATTATAAGACAAATGATCTCGGTGTAATACATGCTCTTTGCCTCCTTTCTTATTCTCCAACTTTTGACAATGAAAAATAGGTACCTGGAGCATAGGTAAAGAGATCAGGGCTGGGTTCTTTGTAGGAACTAAAATACAAGAACATGCCTGGGATGTGATGGTATTTTTCTGCCAAATAATTAATTTGTATGTATGTATAAAATAGCCCTGACCTGGATGGCCCAGACTAGCCTGATCTCGTCAGAACTCAGAAGCTAAGCAGGGTCAGCCCTGATTAGTATTTGGATGGGAGACCACCAAGGAATACCAGGGTTGCTCTGCAGAGGAAGGCACTGGCAAACCATTTCTGTTAGTCTCTTGCCTTGAAAACCCCAAAAGGGGTCGCCATAAGCCGGCTGTGACTTGACGGCACTTTACACACACACACACACACACACGCACACACACACACACACGCACACGTATAAAAAGGCCTTGCAGAACTTAAAATTTCACATTAAGAGTGATCATGGGAAGCATCACAGCAGCATCACAGGATGCATATAACACTGAAAAGCTCCCAAAATGTGGGGTGGGCCACTTGCCCAGGTCCTTAGCACACCATTGCTGCTCAACAGAGACTGGCAAAACAGTTGTGTGCCAAAGCTTCACAGAACTGGCCCTGACACTATGGTCGCTGGCCTTTGAATGTAGCAGCTGCCCCACCATATGAACCCAAGAGTTCCTAGATCTCAATGTTTTCATTTTTTTTAATGTTAATTTTCTTTAAAAAAAATTTTTTTTTAATTTTTCTGCTAATTGGGGGGGCATCTCAGGTCTCTACAGAAATATCCTCTATCCGTACTTGGCCCCATTCTCTGGGTTTGTTGATCCGCATGCAGAACAAGTTCAGAATTAGATATACTGTTGCAAAAGCTGGGAGGCACTTTTGCATGGGGATTCTGGCTGAGGCACCCTTCTCAATTAGCAGACAGATCTCTACCCTCTTCACCCTTCTCTTCTGCCTGTCCCGTAAACCCTTTGAGCACGTAAGGTGCTTGTTCTCACTACTCTGTTCTTCAATTTTACTGTAACTTGGTCAAAATTAGCCTCCCTTCCTCTCTAATTCTCAGGGCTGCATCTCCTGGGGAATGCTGCCTAGATGTGCAACCAAACAAGCATGAAGGTAAGTTGTCTGAAAGGGGGGGGGGAACTGTAGGAAAAGAAGAGCAGTATGGGTGGTTGAACTTTTAGTGCCCCTTATTTTGACCAGCCATCGTCTCTCTCTCACACACAAAACATTCTCTCCTCATCCTCCCTTCCTGGCTTTCACTCTCACATTCTGTGCGACCCTAATATTGACTGTTTCTCATTCCAGAGCAAACAAGTCTCCCAGTGTTTGAAACAGAGACCTACAGAGGGCATAAGGTCCAAGCAGGTTTAAGTGCCAATATCTAAGTCACTACAGGAAAAAAAATACACCACAATCTATTCTCTCTTTGGTGCTAAATAAATTTTGCGCAGGGCTCAGAGCTTCAGACCTCTCCTCAGTGCCAAGGCTCAACCTGGGAGCATGTGAAATAGCAACAGTATGTTCATGAGCATGTGCAGAATACTTTTCCTCCCCTCCTCACCACACGTTTCATATAAAATGGCAGATTTCTCATTTAAAGCAGTGGTTTTGAATCCATGACTCAGGAACCCCACATGAGTTGCAGAGCCCCTATAGAACTGCTGGGGGCGGGGGTTTGCTGCTTTTTGTAAAGACCTGCTGCTAATGTGCATGTGTAAAGAGACCAGGAGCCATGCTTCTTGCCTCGTTTTGCATGCATGCTGATACAAGCAACCAGACAATGAGCCAAGGTCATTCAGCAGCAGACAGGATTCCTCCATGGTTCTGAACCTCAGCTGGTTCCTCACTACATATTTTTAACAGCAGCAGCAGAATTTAGCCATTGGAATTTCCCTTGCTCTGAAACGTATTAAGGAATGTCAGTTGTTGTTACTATGTATGTAAAAGATAAGGGTGCCAACAGGCTTGAAGAAAAACGTTCTGCCCCTTTGTGCATGTAAAGTAATGTCAAGTCCCAGCTGACTTATGGTGACCCTGAAGGGATATGAAGGCAAGAGACGGTCAGATATGGGTTACCATTGCCTTCCTCTGCATAGCAACCTTGGAATTCCTTGGTGGTCTCCCATCCAAATACTGACATGGACTGACCCTGGTTAGCTTCTGAGATCTGATGAGAGCAGGCTAGACTAGGCCATCCAGGTCAGGGCCCTGTCCCTTTAACAGAGGCTTAATATGTGAGGATGGGCAGATGAAGCTTATCATGGCATGGAGGGAGATCATGTCATATTAAGTCTATTAAAGAGACAGGCCATTTTTTTCTCCAGGCCTATTAGCAACCCTGGCTAAAGGTTGTGGTTGGCTGGATTTCCCAACGTACCTGGGCATGTATCTCCACGTCAGAGAAAAGCTTCACCCGAGTAATGTCTCGTGCCAAAGATGCAGGAGCCGCTCCAATAAAAAAGTTGGCAACCCTAGCTCAGTTTTTCCCCTCCAACATTTATTGACTGAAAAGTAGGAGAATAGAGGAAGAAAGGAAAATTGTTGAATTCATACTATTATAAAGGAAAATTGTTGTGGGAACTGTTCCTTACATTGATTAAAAAAGCAAGCGGAGACCATTGTGTGGTTGGAAGAAAGCACCTTATGTTTACGTAATCCACATCCCTCTCTGATATAAGGGTATTTTATATATAGGGAAAAATATTTCTCTCTTTTATTCTCAGTTGTGGAGGATCATGGCTTTAGAGAATTGTGTGAGATTCAACGAATGACCATCCAAATGCACAGCTGGGAACATCTTTTGTTCCTAATAGAGCCTGTAAAACCGAAAATGCTATGAACAAAATGTGTCCCTTGCTATACTTGATTACATAGCTCATCATTCATTTAATCTTCATCCTTAGTAAATCAGAATACATCTTTAACCCTCCACCCACTGCAGAATATGATATCTCGTTTAAATTGTCTGATTTTCTCCTTACTAAAAGAGAACTTCAGCAGCCCCAACTCACGATGTCAGAAAGAATGCATCTGCTGATATGCTCTGTTTTACACAACTATGAAAGGTACAGGATGTGTTCTTGTCCTTTGCCTTGGGTCTCTCTCTCTGTCATGCAACCAATGTTCTGAAACATGAGGTTGGATCCAAACTACATTTTCAGCTACAGAAGAAGAAGACTTGGTTTTTATACCCTGATTTTCCCTACCTTTAAGGACTCTCAAACCGACTTTTAATTGCCTTCTCTTCCTCTCCCCACAACAGATACCTTGTGAGGTAGGTGAGGCTGAGAGAGTTCTGAGAGAACTGTGACTAGCCCAAGGTCACCCAGTAGGCTTCATGTGCAGGAGGAGGGGAAACCAACCCAGTTCTCCAGATTAGAGTCCGCCGCTCTTAACCACTGCACCATGCAGGCTACAGGAAGGGAGTGGGGTAATTTTCACCAATTCCATCTGTTACAGACCTCCAAATTGCTTCTCATGCTGTTCCTGAGGGACCCCTTGTCCCACAAGAGTAGCACTTTAGGGAGATCAGTGGCCTGCTGGGTGGGAAAGTGGCAAGGTATAGCCCAATCTCGTCAGATCTTGGAAGCTAAATAGGGCCAGTACTTGGAAGGGAGACCACCAAGGAAGGCTCTGCAGACAAAGGCAATGGCAAACCCCCTCTGCTTCTCACTTGCCTTGAAAGCCCTTTGCTGAGGTAGTAACTTGACACCACTAATGTGGGGGAAGGCAGGAATGTTAAGTTCCACCCGCAAAAGTGCCTTGTGTGAGCAGAAAAGTTATTCTGGATGCAACCCACACATTCAGTGGGCCATCTGAGGTTCATGGGTTATGAACCCTCTCTAGTGGCTACAGCAAATTCTGGCTGGACTTCTCAACACACCTGAGCTCTTTGGGTTTTTGCTCTTCTCTTGCTGTTACGTTATTGTAATGAAACTGAACTTTCAAATGAATACAAAATCAGTATCTGGGTGAGCTCTTCATCATTTAATTTGCCAGTGTTATACTGTCCAGTATAAAGCAAGAGATGGCGGTGGGTGGGAGGAAAATTAAATTTTGCCTCAGGCAGGAAAATGGCCTTATTATTCCTCCATTATAAGAAATGAGCCCTCAATAAACCTTGCTGCTGGGAATGGATATAAAGACTGTCCTGAACTTTCCACCGCTCAGGGAAGGAGGAACATTAAATAGTATGAACAGCTGGGCAAGAGGGAAGTGTGCCGAAGTGAGGATCTACATATTTCTTATTGCTACATATTTATAAGTGGGGATTTTTACATTTATTTCCTTTGCTTCCCTTCATTTGTAATTCAACTGAAACACGACCCTTGTTTTCCTGTTCATTTGAAGACTGTATTTGGTCCCTTTTCAAAGCCAATTATATGCATTTTGTTCCAGCCTCTTTGTGGGAAATATAATAAAAGCTTCTGTCTGGAAAGATGGTTTCGTACACTTAGTATCTACTCTGACATTTTCCTCCTGGCTAATCAATAGTGATTAGGAAGACCCCATTTTGGTGTGCCTATAGGTCAACAGTCTAACATAGTAGGGAGTGGGAAGAAGGGGCTGTTTTCCACATCACTTGTCTAAGGGTCAAAGTACATGTTTAAAGAGTTCCGTCTGGATTCCCCTGACCCTTCTTTGGTTCCCCACAGCCCCACAGCAGCTTCAGGGAATGGCTTCTCTGAAATTATATTACATTCATCTGCGCCAATATGGGCATTAAATCCCCGGTAATGATTAAATAGTGAAGGGAATGGCTTCTTTTAAAAGGGGGAAAGGAAAATGGTTTCTTTAAAAAAAACAGGGGAGAGCCCAGAGGGGCTCAGAACATTGCCACAGGGGGAGAAAGGGCTCCTGCCTCCCCCAAAAGCTGTTTTCTGCTGCTCCATGTGGCGTATTCTGTGCCAGACTAATGTGTAGTTTAGCTTTAAGTGCCAACCTTCTTCAGGAACAGGGGAGGGGGTGGACTAAAGAAGATGGGGAAAATCTTATTTCCATTTAAATTCTAACAGCAGTTGGAAAGGCTGAAGACCACTGGCTTATGGCCAAAGAACAGATTATAATTGTCTCCGGGTTAGCCACGAGGATCTTCTGTCAGATGCTGTTTTGATAGTTTCCTATTGGTAATGTAATGCAAAGTGTACAGGGCCCAATTCAGAGTAGGAACATGGGATGTGGGAACAGGGGACTTAAGAGGGGACTTTACCCCATGCACCATTTTCCCAACTTGAAACAGCCCCAGGGAAATTGTGGGGCAAACAGCAACTCTCCAGGACAGTTTCAGGTTGGGGAAAATGGCGCATGGGGAATGTTTAAACCCTCCTCCCCATGTGCCATGTCTTGGTTTTGTGTTCTCAGCACAGAACCTATAAAACAGCCACCAAGTAAAAATTCTTGCGGCCAACCTGGAGACAACTATAGTGTAGTTTGGCCCATCGAGGATGCAGCTTATTTTATTATTTAACTTCGTTCTTGCTATTCATCCAATAAATCTATGCATAGCTTAAACAAAAGAAAAATTGTGTATGGTAGATTGAATGCTACTTGGTAATCCAAAAAAAGAATAAAAAGCAAGCTGTCAAACAACTCCAAAAGCCTGAAGGTGTGAGTCTGCATAAAACAACAATGTACAAGAAGATCTGTTGAATTCACCTTCTCCTTCTGCACTGAGGGATAAAATAGCCCTATCGAGAAGAAAGGCCTTGCTGTTTTTTCTTAGATAAATACTTCTTGGGTTGAAGTTTCAATATTTTGTCTTGGGATCCACGAGAATGCTTTTTATTTAAGAATGTGTTAAGTCTGCGTGGGGAGGACACACGAGGTCGAGACGGAGTTCCAACACAACTCGTTTATTGCAGTACAAAACAGAACTGAGAACTGTGAAAACCGGCCCGCTTATATTTCCCCTGGCCGCTTGCGGCCACTCCCCCCCTGATCCGTGATAGGGGGGGGACAACCTCCGGGTCGCCAATAGCACAACCTGGCTTAGGGCCAATGGGGCACGCTGGCTCAGGCCAATCGTGCGAGCAGGGCTTAGGAGCCTTCGCCTGGGACTCAAGCTCCTACGTTTGCCCCTGCTTACTATCCTAACTATGTACATACATAATACCCCTCCCCCCAAGTCCGAACACAACTAGCACACAAAGTCTTTGAGGTGGCTTGGTCGTGTTTGTACCCGCTGCGACCTGCGCAGCGCTGGGACCGGCTCTGGTGATACGGCAACAGCAGTTGGCGTGGCAGTCGGCTCGGGCGCACTCGCTGCAGGAAAGGCAGTTCCTCTGAGGGGCCGGCTTGCGGTTGCTCATCGTCCCGTGCAATCTCCGCAAATGCTTCTTGTTTCGGATCTCTGGAGAGCGCGGGGCCTTCCGATGTGGTCGCGATGTCAGGCGGGCGGCAGCACAGCTGGTCGATGTGCTGCCTTAAGACCCGACCCTCGGGGGTAGTGACCCGGTAGGAGAAAGGGCCGGTGGTCTCTTGCACGGTGGCAGGAATCCAGGCTGGCCCTGTCCCATAGTTGCAGGCGTAGACTGGACCGTCCTGCTCGACAACCCGTGGGGTGGCGGTCAAGTCCCTGTGGATTGGGAGTTCTGGAGCTAAGTCTGGGTGCAGCCAGTCGAGTGCGGTCTTGGGCCGGCGGCCCATGAGGAGCTTGGCGGGGCTCTTGCCAGTACCGGAGTTGGGGGTGGTGTGTTGATCCATGAGAAAGTTTGCCAACTTTGCATCCCAGTCACCCCTGATGATGCGGCCCAATGCGTCCTTGGTTGTGCGCACCATGAGCTCGGCCTGGCCGTTAGTGGCAGGGTGGAACGGGGCGGACGTGACGTGTCGGATCAGGTTGTTCGCCATGAAGCCCCGGAATTCTGCCGACGTGAATTGTGCCCCGTTGTCCGAGACTACCGAGTCCGATAGCCTGTGCGTCGCGAAGAGCTGCCACAGGGCCCGGATGACCCTCTGGGAAGTCATGGAGGGTACTGCTAGGACCTCCAACTATTTCGAGAAGGAGTCCATGACAATTAAGAATGTCTTGCCCTGGAAGGGTCCCGCAAAGTCTATGTGGAGGCAGGACCAGGGCATGCGCGTTGACTCCCAGTGCTGGGTCGGCGCGCGCGGCATCTCCGGTCGGGACTCCTGGCAGGGACAGCAGCGCTTGACCCATTCTTCCACGGCGGCGTTGATGCCGGGCCACCAGACGTAGTTCCTTGCCAGTGCCTTCATGGGCACGATGCCCAGGTGGGAGGCATGTAGAGCCTTCAGGACCCTCATGCAGAGCTTGGTAGGGACGATGACCCGGTTCCCCCAGAGCAGGCAGCCCTTGTTCAAAGACAGTTCGTGCTGGCGGGTTGAGAAGGGTGCGAACTCCCCGTCCGGCTGGGTAGCCGGCCACCCCTTCCCCACCCAGTTCAGAACGCAGGCAAGGGTCCGGTCTTTGGCTGTGTGCACGGCAATGTCAGCAGCGTGTAGGGGTGGTTCAGGCAGGGTCTCGATCAGGAGTACATCATGGGCCGGGGCGGGATCGGGGGCGGGATTCTCGAGTGGCAGGTGGCTGAGGGCGTCGGCGTTTGCGATGCTCTTCCTGGGGCGATGCAGGAGCCTGAAGTCGTAAGCATTCAGGAAGATCGACCAGCAGAGCATGCGGGGGGGACAGAATCTGCGGAGTCTGCTGGTCAGGAACAAAGAGGCCCAGGAGCGGCTTGTGGTCGGATACGATCTCAAAGGGCCGCCCGTAAACAAAGTCATGAAACCTCTTCACGCCGGCCACGACAGCGAGGGCCTCTTGGTCAATCTGGGCGTAGTTTTGCTCTGCCACAGAGAGGGACCTCGAGTAGAAGGCAATGGGCGCCTCCCGACCATCCAGCATCCGGTGGTTGAGGACAGCTCTGACGCCATAGGGCAAGGCGTCGCAGGTCAGGACCACTGGAAGACGCTCATTGAAGTGGACGAGCAGGCTTGAAGACGACAGAAGACCCTTGGTGGCATCGAACGCCCGCAGCTGCAGTGAACCCCAGGACCAAGGGGCGGACTTGTCCAGCAGGCGGTGCAGAGCCTCCACTACCGACGCCTTGTTGGGGAGAAAGGCGTGGTAGAAGGTAAGGAGCCCTAGGAACGACGGGGCGGCGGGGCGCTGTGGATGGCCTTGATCTTGTCGGGAGTGGGGTGGATACCGTCAGCGTCTACCAAGTATCCCAGGAACTCCACCTGAGGCAGGCCCAGCTGGCATTTCTCCCGCTTCACCGTGACGCTGGCATCCCGGAAACAGTGGAGCACCCAGTGGACGCGCTCCAGGAGCTCTTCTTCAGAGCCGGCGGCGACCAGTATGTTTTCGAAGTACGGCACGGCGCCTGGCAAGCCCTTGAGGAGGTCTTCCATAAGGTTTTGGGAGATGCCCGGGGCCGTGCTAATCCCGAATTGCAGGTGAGTCACCCGGAAGGCACCCCGGTGGGTGATGATTGTCTGTGCCTCGGCCGACTCAGAGTCCACAGGCAGCTGCTGGTACACCTGGGCCAGGTCCAGCTTCGCAAAAACTCGGCCCCTGGCGAGGGAAGCCAGGAGATGACTGACGACCGGAACAGGGTATGCTAGGCTCTGTAGCGCTTTGTTAACGGTGCATTTGTAGTCCGCGCAGATGTGGACGTCCCCATTGGCCTCCAACGGCGTCACTATCGGGGTCTCCCACTTGGCATTTGGCACCAGCACCAGGACGCCCTGGGCGACGAGACGGTCGAACTCTGAGTTGATCTGGTCCTTGAGTGCGAAGGGAACCAGGCGTGGCTTGAGGCGGATGGGGGTGGCGGTGGGGTCGACTTGCAGGCGAACAGGCGGCCCCTTGTAGCAGCCGAGTGGGTCCTTCCAGACGTTCTCGAACTCATACCAGACGGAGTCGAAGGCGGACTGGGAGATGTGGTGAATTCCCCCAATGTGGAGTCCAAGGGCCTGGAACCACTCAAGGCCCAGGAGGCTGGTGCGGGGCCCGTCGACCACGACAAGGCGGAGGCGGCTGGAGCGATGCTTAAACTAAACGTTCACGTAGGCGACACCCTGGACCGGCACCCGATGACGCTGGTAGTCGGAGATGAGGACGCCAGTGGGTTGCAGCTTGGGCAAGGCGGCATGGCACCCCAGGGCGCGGAACGTGTCCTAAGAAACCATGGAGAGGGCCGAGCCCGAGTCGACCTCCATGTCGCAGGGGGCGCCCTCGATTCGCACGGAGATGGATACTTTCTCCACGCCGTGGACCTGGTGCACGTGGATGCTATGCAGCTTGGAGTAGTAGGCGGGGAGCTCGTCGTCGGCCATGTCGTGGACAGGTCGGCCGACGCCATCTTTCCTGGCCAGGCCTGCCGGCCAGCCCTTCTTAACAGAGCGGCAAACCTTCGCGATGTGGCCAACCCGGCCACAGGCCCGGCAGTCGGCGTCGTGAAAACGGCAGCAACGGCAATCGTGCTGGTCGCCGCAGCTGGCGCATGGGCGAGCCACAGGGCCCTGCGACCGGCTTGGTCTGGCGGACATCTTGTGGGTGTCCACGTCGCAGTCCTCCTCACTGGCACTCTCATGGTGGGTGGATGCCGGCGGCGGTGGCGGCGGAGGTACAGCGCTCCGGCAGCTCCCCCGGTTGGACCTGACAGCGGCCTCAGCAGCGGTGGCCTCCTGCCACGATGGTGACGTCCTTCCGTGCGATGAGACAGCGGTGCACCTTCTCGCTCTCGAGGCCCAAGACGAACCGGTCGAGGAGGGAGTCATTGAGGTCCGGGACCTTGCAGAAACAGGCCATCTGCCAGAGGGTGGAGAGGAAGTCGGCGGCGGACTCGCCTGGTGCCTGGTCCCGGCGGTGGAACGGCAGGCAGCGAGCAAGGCGCGTTGGCTAGGGCGTGAAATGGTTCCCCAGCGCAGCCAGAATGTCTTTAAATGGCGCCGTGATCACCTTGGTGGGGGCCATCAAGGATTGGACGAGCTGGAATGTCTTCGGCCCGCACAATCTGAGGAAGATCGATCGCTGCTTGCCCTCATCGTCGATATCGTTGGCGTCCATGAAGCACGTAACCCGGTCCGCATAGCTTTTCCACTCACAGGGGCTGGCGGAGTCCAGGGAGCCTCGGGTGGCCATCGTAGCGAGGTGTTGCGTCTCTGGTGTGTCGTAGGATTTCAGCAAGGCACCGAGCTGCCTACCGGTCACTGTAAGGTCGCAGAAAGCGAGGCGATTTCAGCGAGAGTGATTTCGGTATCAGGGTTGGACTGCCTACCAGCCTTCATCGCCACGTGGGGGGATCCGCGTGGGGAGGACACACGAGGTCGAGACACAACACAACTCGTTTATTGCAGAACAGAACAGAACAGAACAGCTTGTTTATTGCAGTACAGAACAGAACTGAGAACTGTGAAAACCGGCCCCACTTATATTTTCCCTGGCCACTTACAGCCACTCCCCCCCGATCCATGATAGGGGGGAACAACCCCCGGGTCACCAATAACGCAACCTGGCTTAGGGCCAATGGGGCACGCTGGCTCGGGCCAATTGCGCGAGCAGGGCTTAGGAGCCTTCGCCTGGGACTCAAGCTCCTAAGTTTGCCCCTGCTTACTATCCTAACTATGTACATACATAACAGAATGATTGACCTTCTTTCAAAGAAACATCATGTTCCTACCTGTCAGCTGAATACTCAGAGGGTTATGAATAGGAAAGAATTCCCCATAAGAGGACCCAGATTTCCAGAGAGCTGAATTTGAACTTTTAAAAACCCAGTTTCTAATTCCTGCTCAGCTTTTGCTCGCCAGGTGGTCAAAACCACTGTCTCTCAATCAAACCTCATTCCCAGATTATCTTGGAGGCTTTAAAAAAAAAAATAGGGGAAATGTTACAATAGTTATAATAGCGATGTGTTTATATATAATCAAATGCTACAACTATTAGGTTAGAAATTTAAAAACTACTTCCCAATATTCTGTACACCTTCTAGCATAACTATGAAATGGGACCCAGGAGAGGGCTATGCTAATGAAGAGGTGGGGCTATGCAGATAGGCTCGATTTTCAGTGGCTGAGGGGCCATTTGACATTCACCCCAAAGATATCTCTGAGTGTGCCCTTTACTGTTCCACCCAGGAGCAAATGGCAACCATTCACTATATGGGGAAAAGTGAAACACTACACCAAAAAACGGAATTGCAGTGAGAGCACAAACCTGCCTGGAACACACATGAAGCTGCCTTGTACTGAACCAGACAATTGGTCCATCAAGGTCAGTATTGTCTGCTCAGACTGGCAGTGGCTTTCCAGGGTCTCAGGCAGAGGTCTTTCACATGATCATCTACTGCCTGGTCCTTTTAGCTGGAGATGTCAGAAATTGAACCTGGGACTTCCTGCAAGCCAAGCAGACGCTCTTCCACTGAGCCACAGCCCCTCCCAAGGGAGCCACAGCCCCTTTTCCTTCTTGACAGTGTGTGTCTGAGCTCTCACTGACAGCAACACCATAAGGAGCTATAGGGTTGCCAACCTCCAGGTGGGGGCTGGAGAACCCCCAGAATTACAATTGCTCTCCAGACTACACAGAGAACTTATTTATTTAAAACATTTATTTCATTTATCCTGGAGAAAACAGCTGCTTTGGAAGGTGGACTGTATGGCATTATACCCTACTGAAGTCCCTCCCCTCCCTAAAGCCTACCCTCCCAGGCCCCACCCTCAAATCTCCAGGTATTTCCAAACCTAGAGTTGGCAACCCTAAGGAGCTACAACACCCAGCAGTCCCTCCATAAGCTCTCCATCTGCACACACCTTTTCTTATTATGACAGGCATTTTGCTACTTAGCAATACTAGCAATTTTGCTAGTTAGCAATAATGTTGGTGGTCTCTGGGAAGAGTATTTTCCATGAAGAAAAGTGCTTGTGTACCACCAGAGGCCTGACCTGGTTGGCTCAGGCTAGCCCGATCTTGTCAAATCTCAGAAGCTAAGCGGGGTCCGGGTTAGTTCGTGGATGGAAGCCCATCAAAGAATACCAGGGTCGCTATGCAGAGGAAAGCAATGGCAAACCATCTTGTTAGTCTCTTGACTTGAAAACCCTACTGGTGTGACTTGATGTTACTTTCCACCACCACCAGAGGTAACAGATGGTACCATATACTATCAGTTGTTACTGTTAGGACATTTGTTCACATAAGGAAGAGCATCCACATGATCTGTGCTTCTGCTTATTACCAATGGCACATGACCAGTGCTGCCATGCATGGTTTCTAAGTGTCAGGAGATTTGTTATTCCTCTAGCATAACACCGTTTAATAGTAAAGAAAAGCAGCAATACACGTGTTTGAAAACGTGTGGATAGGCCCACCATTCCCCAGCCGCCTTGCCCCCCATCCACCTTCACCTTGCTGTGCTCGTATCTTCTGCCCTTTGCTCTATGCCCCAGCACATCCCCACACCCTGAAAACCCACGGGGAGGGGGAATCAGAACACTTCCCCTCCTGAAAACCATGGCTGTGCCAGCAGCCTTCCCGCTGTGGCATCCCAGTCCTTGGTGATCCTCCGCCAGTGGACCCTTCCCCAGGTGAACTGTGCTGTGGGACTTTGCATCTCTGCGCTCAGGAGGGCCCGGTGCACTTAATTGCACCTATCCATTAGCCCCTGTCAGTCTTCAGATCTAATATCCATGCTTCTCCCGCCGCACACACTCTTGCACAGCCTACAGAAGGCAGCTGTCTGTCACTGGCAACCAGCTTCAATATTTCATTAAGCATGGGCAAGAGGTGACTCTGGCCGGGGGAGGGAAGGGAAATTTCCCCCTCCTTGTTTGTGTTCGGAAGCCGGCAGGTGTCCAGTTCTGTGTCGCTGCCAGCCCATCAAGGCAACAGGCATGACTGCCCAGGGAAAAGGCGCCTCTTGACAGGCTGCCTCCAACCTGACATGTGCCATAACACAGGGAACCATCCTGTGGAGCTCCAGGAGCCCAGCTGAGCCTCCGTCAGAGAGCAGACAGACGGGGTGCTCAAAGAGAGAGCTCGCGGGGGGGGGGGGAATGTTGGCATTCGAAGCTCGACGGAAGGATTAGGATTCCGACCCTAACCTTCCAAATGCATTAGACTGGAGCACACGGGTAGCTGCTCTGATCTCCCCCAGAAGGGATGCCCCGGCCCCCAGGTTCTCCCGCAACACTTGTGGCCTCTGGAACGAACTTCTTAAGAGCCCTGGACAGGGCACTGAGGAGGAGTGCTGTGTGGAGTCAAGCAGACTCTCCCTCTGACTCCCTGGGGGAGATGAACAGCCTTTAGCGTCACTAGCTTTGTAATCTCACCTGCCACAACACAATAGCATATTGCCTGCTGAGTGACAGGTGAAATTACCAGCCCCTTCATATCTCCAAGCCAACGTTCTTGTCAGGAAACGAGAGGTCAATGTGTAACGCTCAGTGACCAGCTGCTGCCATGGCCTGGGGATCCCACTCTCCTCTAGAAAGCGCTCTTCCGTTCCTGAATGCCTGGTCATCCCAACCAACCTAGACTGCTACCCAAACACTGTGGACCCCTTGGGGAAGACTCCATGGCCACGTATACTGGCGGTGTCATTGAAAGCTACGGGTTTGCCCTAGCCTAGCATAAGAAGCCAGTAAATCACAACCTTCATCATATAAACTGCACTTCTATTTATCAGAAAGGTCATAGAGGCAGCTGGTGGCCGCGGCGGGCCAAGAATCAGAGAGCAGGAGCAAGAATTGAGATTGGACAAACAACTTGAGGCAGGCCAAAACAAAAAGAAATTAGACAACTCAGGGGGAAATAACCCTTCCTAGTCCTAAGTAAGTGATGAGATACAAGGCCTCCTGAGATTTCATCATCCTGATAAATTTTTAAAGAGACAGTATAGCACAACGCTTATGTGAGGAACAGGATTGCCAGCTCCGGGTTGGGAAATACCTGGAGATTTTGGGAGTGGAGCCCAAGGAGGGTGGGGTTTAGAGAGGGAAGGGGCTTCAATGGGGTATAATGCCATAGAGCCCACCTTGCAAAGCAGCCATTTTCTCCAGGGAAACTGATCTCTGTCACCTGGAGATCAGTTGTAATAGTGGGTGATCTCCAACCACCACCTGGAGGCTGGCAACCATAGTGAGGAAGGTAAAATATTTTGTCCACCTCTTGGGGCTCAATGACACACAACATTTCCCCCTTGGGATGTCCCCAGGTCAGATGGAGAGGCATGTTCTGAGTTTTTAGGTATGAAAGAGGCCAATTCAGATGGGAACCATGGTGTGCAGAGGGAGGGGACCTAGAGAGGGAGGGAATATAGACCTTCCTGCAAACCATTATTCCAAACTGAAATGGCCTTAGCAGTGTGTGTGTGTGTGTGTGTGTGTTTAATTTTCAATTAACACTGCCTATGTGTAGGAAATAACACCTGATGGGTTGTTCTCCTTGTTTGTTGGTGGTAAAGGGTGCAAAGCTTTTCGCTCCCTCCCTGCAGTCTATTATATGTAGGCTGGGCATTGCACTAGAGTTGGTGAAACACTACTGGTGATAATATTGTGCAAAATATGGTTGAAAATGAACTGAATGACAACCTGCTTCTACACAAGGACTTTCCCCCATATGGACAGCAAGAAGCCCCTGCATTTAAAGGGAACATCCACACAACCTTGTGCTCGTTCAGAGCATGGCTTATGGCCTTCCTGGGGCTTTCTCCTTTAACGTGGATCAAAATAAAGCTACTTTAGATCTGGTTCACAGATCTTCACAAGGGGAACTCTAGGGTGACTGTAGGGAGGAGCTAAGATCTGCTTTCAAAATGGTGCAGGTCTGTGCCATCCATTCCCCCTTTTTAGCCCTTTAAAGGGCCTTCCCCTCCCTTTCTCTGCCCAGCCACACTATAGTGGTACAGTGTGTCTGGGCTGGGCAAGGGAAAGTGAGGGGAAGGGGGTGTTCCGAGCAGTGGGGAGGGGGCTCAGTGCAGTTGCTGTCAGCTGTACTTTTGCATGGGCATGGCGGAGGAAACTGGAAGAGTGAGCAGGGGAAGGCAGCAGTGAGCAGAGCAGAAACCGGGGTGGATGTCATTCCCACCTGTTTCCACCTCACTTGCTGCTGCTGCCGCCAGCATGGCCGGAGCACACTTCCCACAGTCAGAGTGTAGAGAGGCCCTCGGGGGCATAGAACCAGAGTGCAAAACAAACCAAAAAGGCCCCTTATGAAGGTGGCTTGAAATGAAGGTTGTCAAATTGATGACTTTTGTTTCAGTTCTCAAAACCATATTTGGGGCTGGGAGGGGATTTTTACCCTGTAGTCAGATTGGTTGCTGGCTGCCTTTCCTTCCCCTTAAGGTTTTCATTGTCCTTCTACATAGGGTAGCAAACATAACAACAAATTCCATGTAACCCTGCCATTCCCCCCCCCTCCCGAACATAGCCCATCAACAGCAGAAGTAATAGGTGCACAAGCAGGCAGCTCAGAGTAGAGATTTTAAAAAGAGAGGTGGGAATGGAGGTTTTTCAAGGCAAGAGACTAACAGAGGTCGTTTGCTGTTGCCTTCCTCTGCATAACAACCCTGGTATTCCTGGGTGGTCTCCCACCCAAGTACTAACCAGGGCCGACCCTGCTTAGATTCTGAGATCTAACCAGATCAAGCTAGCTTGGGCCATCCAGGTCAGTGATCTGTACCTTATACATACATTTTAAAATATCATTGACCCAATCATCCACAAAGGGAGGAATACGAGATTTCCAGTGCTGTAAGATAATTCACTTGGCAACCAAGGCTACCCTTTAAATCCATAACACATGATTGGGAAGTGCCCACAGAGATAGTATATAGTTTAGGATTAGATTATTAGCTGTGGGACACAATTTGGTAGATAAAAATTAATCTGAGATTTTACATCTTGCCAAAAATGTGCAGTTTTGTGGCATCCCCAGAGCATGTGGACCAGAATAGCTTTAGGTGTCTAGAAGTGCCAATGGACATCTCTCTCAGCAAGACCTGGATTGGAGTAGGGAAAACAGTTTTTTTTGGGGGGGGCGGGTGTCTGAAGATGCAAAAGCATCAGGACCAAAAACAGAGATCAGACAATGCTTTAACTGGAGGTACTGCCAGCTAGCTATGGCTGAGGGATTAGATTCTGTGTACCAGTGTTAAAATGTCTGAAGTTATCATTTATAATTTATTCATAATTCAAGTTATCATTTGGTCCAATTAACTGAGATAGAAATATTAGACCACTAGACACCCAGGGTTTCCAGAAAACACCCTTCTTCCTTATTTTAACCTTAGGATTACGATACATCCTTGTGTATAAATGGGTCACAGGCCAATTGTGTGCCAACCATTAGCTAAGCAGCCAACCTAATAACCTCAGTTACAAGAGAATACTCCTGAGGATGATTTAAGTAGGTTGGGTACAAGGGTCCCTACTTACATAGGGGATAGAGCTAGGCCATTTCTAGGTGAGCCCATTCAGGAGCTAGAGTCCAGTAATTCACATTCGAGAGCAGGAATGCTAAGTGATATTGGTGCACATTAGGGAGACTAAAACCCCTCCTGCTACTGGTAGCTGAAGGTTTTTATATGCAATCCTAGGCCTGCCCGCTATCAAAGAAGGCTTGACTGCGTTCTTTACCACCAAGAGGGAAATGCTGGCTGCTCAATGGGCACCTTCATCAGATAATCATGGGTGAGCTAATACAGTGTGTTGACTGCATTCCTCCTGATCTTTTGCTTTTGTGTTGTTTATGTTCAATGCACGGGTTAATTCGTAATCTTAATCAGAGCACTGCATCAGGT
The DNA here is from genome assembly GCF_029931775.1 of Euleptes europaea. Classification (NCBI taxonomy): domain Eukaryota; kingdom Metazoa; phylum Chordata; class Lepidosauria; order Squamata; family Sphaerodactylidae; genus Euleptes; species Euleptes europaea. The sequence continues at coordinate 158,019,561 of NC_079312.1, forward strand.
TTGTCTCTGTCTCCCAAATGGAAATCTAAATACCTAGCATAGGTTCAGAGGAGAGTATAGGTTAACGCATGAACGCACGACATTAACAGTGCCATCCTAAGCAGAAGCACATCCTTTCAAGCTCATTGACTTAAACAGACTGACCTGGATAGCCCAGGCTAGCCTGATCTCATCAGATCTCAGAAGCTCAGTGGGGTTGGCCCCGACTAGTATTTGGATGGAAGACCACCAAGGAACACCAGGGTTGTGACACGGGGACAGGCAATGGCAAACCACCTCTGAACGTCTCTTGCCTGGAAAACCCTCAGGGTCACCATAAACCAGCTGTGACTTGGGGGTGGGGGGAGAGAGAGACTGCTCAGGACACCATTGTAAATGCCTTTAGCCAACCCCCCCTCTCTCAGTCCCCCATTTGTAATATGGGGATCATACTGACCTACAATAAAAGGTTGTTGTGAGGCTTAAAAAAAACATATACAAATAGGGCCGGTGCCAGTCATTTTTGCTCCCTAGGCATGGCTAACTACTTGTACTCGTCTTGTTTGTGGGCTTCCTAGAGGCACCTGGTTGGCCACTGTGTGAGCAGACTGCTGGACTTGATGGGCCTTGGTCTGATCCAGCAGGGCTTCTCTGATGTTCTTATGACCCCCCCCCCCCCATTGCTAACCAATTTTCAAAAACAGATGTCTTGTAGAAAAATAAAAGCACAAAACTTTTATAAGACATTATAATTAATTATATTCCATAGCCAGTTGCATTTTTTCAAGAAACGAATCTGTTTAAAAGGGTGCCCCTCTGGCCAGTTCTGCGCCCCTCTGAGGTCTGCGCCCTAGCCCGCCGCCTAGTTCGCCTAACGGGAGCGCCGGCCCTGCGCACAAAGCGCTTTGGAAACTTGGCAAGTGCAAGGTCAACGCCAGCTATTAGCGACACCCATTCCGTCTCAGATCAGGCGGGCCGGTCTGAACGACCTCCCATTTCCAGCAGGGGACGCTGTCGGGGTGGGGGGGCAGGGCGAGCCGGTTCCCCCCCCCTTCCCTCCTCCTCCGCCGCCGCCACGCTCAGCCGGCTATCGACCTCGCCGCGGCGGCAGGCTGGATCTCGTTTATCAAGCCGCCGGCGTGGGGGCCCTTTGCCACCGGAGTCAGCCGCCTGCCCTGACACTCTTTAAATTGCTTTCTGCTGAGCCCAATTTAAGCAGCGTGACGAGACTGCAAAGCGGGCCGGGGCTGACAGCTCGGGGACCTGCCCGCACCTCGGGAGCCCTTAATAAAGAGCAGCCTTCCTGAGCAGCCGACGGGCAGAGCGCCAGGCCCGCCGCCAGCCAGCCAGCCAGCACAATGAACGGCCCGGGAGGGGGCGGGGCAGGGGCTGCTAATTACCCTACGCGTCTCTGGGGAAGAGCCGCTCATTATCACCAATTAGGGCCAAACGCTTTAATTGATACTATAGTATACAGCATAAAGCCGTGCGGGTGTGTCTCTGTGTGAAAGAGCAGAGGGATGGAACAACTGTGCGTCTAGGAAAGTCAATCAGGGCTCAAGCGACCTGCCTCCAGTGCTCTGGCTACAGGCACTTATGCACACAAGAAATGGTACATGAGCACCGGCAGAAAGGGGCTTGCATACACACATGGTGCAATGACACACATAACGAGCTATCTTACACCGCCGGAGCATTGGTTCATCTGACCCCAACGCTCTCTATCCATCCACGGAGGCTCACCGCAGCGCCAGGCAGGGGACTTTCCCAGCCCTTCCACCTGAAAAGATGTCCAGGTCCAGTTTAGGGGGCCTTAACGTAAGAAAGGCCCTGCTGGATCAGACCAAGGTCCATCAAGTCCAGCAGTCTGTTCACACAGTGGCCAACCAGGTGCCCCTAGGAAGCCCACAAACAAGACGACTGCAGCAGTATAATCCTGTGTTCCAAAGCACCTAATACAATAGGCATGCTCCTCTGATCCTGGAGAGAATAGATATGCATCATGACTAGTAGCCATTTTTACTAGTAGCCATGAATAGCCCTGTCCTCCATGAACATGTCCACTCCCCTCTTAAAGACTTCCAAGTTGGCAGCCATCACCACATCCTGGGGCAGGGAGTTCCACAATTTAACAATGCGTTGTGTGAAAAAATACTTCCTTTTATCTGTTTTGAATCTCTCACCCTCCAGTTTCAGCAGATGACCCCACTTCTAGTATTATGAGGGAGAAAAGCTCCATACCATGAATAATTTTATAGACCTCTATCGTGACTAAGAACATAAGAAAGGCCCTGCTGGATCAGACCAAGGCCCATCAAGTCCAGCAGTCTGTTCCCACAGTGGCCAACCAGGTGCCTTTAGGAAGCCACAAACAAGACGACTGCAGCAGCACCACCCTGCCTGTGTTCCACCGCACCCAAAATAATAGGCATGCTCCTCTGATACTAGAGAGAATAGGTATGCAGTATGACCAGTATCCATTCTAACTAATAGCCATGAATACCCCTCTCCTCCATGAATATGTCCACTCCCCTCTTAAAGCCCTCCAATGTCTCCCCTTAACTGCCTTCTTTCCAAGCTAAACAGCGCTAAGCGTTTTAACCGCTCCTCGTAGGGCAGTTGCTCTACCCCCCGACCATTTTGGTTGCTCTTTTCTGCACCTTCTCAAGCTCTGCAATATCCTTTTTAAGGTGTGGTGACCAGAACTATACACAGTATTCCAAGTGTGGTCTCACCATAGATTTGTACAAGGGCAGTATGATAGCAGCAGTTTTATTCTCTATTTCTTGTCTAATGACCAGCACTGAATTTGCCTTTTTCGCAGCAGCCACACACTGGGTTGACATCTTCAACGAGCTATCCACTGCCACCCCAAGATCCCTTTCTTGGTCTGTCGCTGCCCCAATATGCATCATTTTACACTTGCTCACACTGAATCTCATTTGCCATTTTAATGCTCATTCCTCCAGTTTGAAGAAATCCTTTTGGAGCTCTTCACAGTTCGATTTCGTTTTAACCACCCTAAATAATTTGGTGACATCCGCAAACTTGGCCACATCGCTGTTCACCCCCAAATCCAGGTCACTGATGAACAGGTTAAAAAGCACCGGACCCAACACAGATCCCTGAGGAACACCACTATTCACATCCCTCCATTGTAAGAACTGACCATCGATTCCTACTCTCGGCTTCCTATTTTTCAGCCAGCTCTCAATCCATTTTTACCAGGTTTCTCGTTTTAGAGAAGTTCCCTCTTTTAAAGTCAAAGGTAATTGTGTGAGATTTCCCAGGCACTTTCCCACATACATATAAATTTGATGCCACTGTGGTCACTATTGCCAATTGGCTCAACTACATCCACATCCCACACTAAGTAGCTGGCAGCACGACAGATTATTAAGTCCAGGTTCGCCTCCCCTCTGGTTGGGTCCATGACCAACTGTTCGAGGGCACAGTCATTGAGGATGCCTTGTATATGCAGAGCATGCACTCTTACATAGTACCACTTCTAACATCCCGTCCCAGCTAGGTACACAGAATCAGGCTTCTTACTATGTACATCACCAGGGGATGGCAAACTGCGTGGACAAATGGTGCTCCGCCTATCTGGTTCCCTCTTCAGGCCTAACAGCTGAGGGTTGAGTATACAAAGCCCTTGAAAACGGTAAATTCCCCTCACCAGGTATTCTATAGTCCTCTATCTTCCCCTTTCCCTGCAAAATAGCTTGATCAAAAGAGGTTTTTATATATATTTTTAATTGACTTGATGTGGTGTAGTAGTTAAGAGTGGTGGTTTGGAGCGGTGGACTCTGATCTGGAGAACCGGGTTTGATTCCCCACTCCTCCACATGAGCGGCGGAGGCTAATCTGATGAACTGGATTCGTTTCCCCACTCCTCCACATGAAGCCAGCTGGGTGACCATGGGCTAGTCACAGTCTCTCAGCCCCACCTACCTCACAGGGTGTCTGTTGTGGGGAGGGAAAGGTGATTGTAAGCAGGTGTCAGGAGCAGGCCAGGAGGATGGTATGCGGTAGTGCGATTGCGCTGCTTCCAGGTGCTGTTGTGCTATTCTGTCCAAGGCCAGTCTATGCCGTGTTTAGTCTTCATAGATTCCCATACTGTGGGAATCGCCAAGTACTCCTTCCTGCCTCTGGGAGGAGGGTTGCCTGGGTTACCAGTTATCTCCTTTTGCTTTTCCATATATGCCATGTACCTCGCCTTTGCCCCTTACTAGTGTCCTTTTGAATATGGCTTCTGAAACCTGTCGATTCTAACCAATAAAACTGCTTTCGTGGACTTGCTGTCTGCTGGAATCTGTTTATGGGTTTGCCACAGGGCTAGAGCTTTCAGCAGGTTTGATTCTTCCTTAAGTGGCAGACAAAGTCGGAATTTAAAAACCAACTCTTCCTCTTCTTCAATGGCAATGCATCTGCTTCATATGCAGAAAGTCCAAGGTTCAATCCCTGGCATCTCCAGTTAAAAGGATCAGGTAAGAGGTGATGAGAAAGATCTCTTTCCGAGACCCTGGAGAGCTGCTGCCAGTCAGAGCTGGCAACACTTCCCTTGATAGACAGAGACTCTGACTGAGCATAAGGTAACTACACATGTAGTTACATGTGTTCATTCACAAGGAGTGATGCGTGTGCCACTTTGATCAGGATGTATCTATTTAAAACGCCCATGCTTCAAATCCCCAGTTTTTAACAAAGCAAGACCTATGTTGATTCGTATTCTAAATGCCCCTTTTGAAATTACAGGAAGTAGGATGGTGGGGTCCACAATGCAGTTTTCCCTGTAACTAGCAGGTCAAGGGCTGCTTCACAGTGAGCTACGCATTTTGGTTAACCCCTTCCTGGAATGTTTGGCAGGCTGTGCCTTTACTAGTAAAGCATAAACACACACTGCTAGGTGAACGCATGCCTGTTTGTATTACCTTGGGTAACCACTAACAAGACAACCGTCCACTTGGGATTGGAGGCCTGATCCATTGGGCAGTAGAAGTCAAAAGGCAACCATAACATTGGCCAGACCCCGTGAAGTGCGTGGTAAAGGAACCGGCCCTTTAAGAAATAAACATTTCCAGATTCTGACTCGCAGGCACCTTTTCACAACTTGAGGGGGCGTTTTGTGTGTTCTGGGACACGCATCCACTTCTTTCTGCCTGCACAGGAGCAGTTCGTGGCCAGTGGCAGACTAGGTCTAAAAATATTGGTTGCCAGGAGACCCACAACTATAAGGCTATCGTTTAATTTTTATAAGAAATAATTTTTTTCAAAAAATACGTAAGTGGGAAAAAGGTACAATTAAAATTTTAGTTGCATACAGTAATAGTATAGTAATAGTAAGAGCGAGTGACGCAGAGTGGTAAGCTGCAGTACTGCAGTCCAAGCTCTGCTCACAACCTGAGTTCGATCCCGATGGAAGTTGGTTTCAGGTAGCCGGCTCAAGGTTGACTCAGCCTTCCATCCTTCCGAGGTCCGTAAAATGAGTACCAAGCTTGCTTGGGGTAAAGGGAAGACAACTGGGGAAGGCACTGGGAAACCACCACATAAACAAAGTCTGCCTAGTAAATGGGATGTGGCGTCACCCCATGGGTCAGGAATGACCCGGTGCTTGCACAGGGGACCTTTACCTTTATTTTTTACAGTAATAGTATTGGAACTTCTATATTTTCAAGCTACTAAAAGGTCATTAGTCAAAAAGGGCAAGAGTCCAGTAGCACCTTAAAGACTAACACAAATATTTTCTGGTAGGGTATGAGCTTTCGTGAGCCACAGCTCACTTCTTCAGATACAGCTAGAATGTGAATCCATCGGTCTTTAAGTAGAGGAACAGTATGTAAATGTGAATAGCAGGCATGATTGGATTAGGTGTGATATGCAGAAGAGTCTGTGATGTCCAGGGGAGAGATGGGTGTGGAGAAATCAGCATTGGTAATGTGCCATGAATGCAAGGTCTTTATTCATCCCAGGTAAATGCATTGACTTTAGTTTGAATATCAACTGTAATTCAGCAGTTTCTCTTTCCAATCTCCCTTTAAAATTCCTTTGTAAGAGAACTGCTACTCTTAAATCTGCAACAGAATGTCCTGGAAGGTTGAAATGTTCACCCACTGGTTTTTGAATATTGTGGTTTCTGATGTCAGACTTATGTCCATTTAATCTTTGTCTAAGAGACTGACCTGTTTGTCCAATGTAGATTGTGGAAGGGCATTGCTGGCATGTGATGGCATAAATCACATTAGAAGATGAGCAGGAATATGAACCTGAGATAGTATGGCTGACATTGGTGGGTCCAGAGATGGTGTTCCTAGAATCTATATGAGAGCAAAGTTGGCACCTTGGTTTGTTGCAGGCCTTGGTGCCAGAGTCCATGTTCTTGTTAAGTAGTTTATCATCATGGGTGAGAAGTTGTTTTAGGTTAGCCGGCTGTCTGTAAGCAAGAAAGGGACATCCCCCCAGTGCTTCAGCGAGGGAAGTGTCACAATCCAGCATTGGTTGTAGGTCCTTAATAATACGTTGGACTGGTTTTAGTTGGGAGCTATAAGTGACAACCAGAGGTGTTCTGTTGTCATTCTCTCTGGGCTTATCTTGTAGTAAATTGTGCCTGGGTATCATTCTGGCCTTCTCAATCATCTTTCGCACCATATCTGCAGGATATTGTAGTTGCAAAAATGTTTGCTGTAGGTCTCTCAAGTGTGTATCTCTGTCTCTTACAAAGGAATTTTAAAGGGAGATTGGAAAGAGAAACTGCTGAATTGCAGTTGATATTCAAACTAAAGTCAATGCATTTACCTGGGCTGAATAAAGAACTTGCATTCATGGCCCATTACTAATGCTGATTTCTCCACACCCATCTCTCCCCTGGACATCACAGACTCTTCTGCATATCACACCTAATCCAATCAAGCCTGCTATTCACATTTACATACTGTTCCTCTACTTAAAGACCGATGGATTCACATTCTAGCTGTATCTGAAGAAGTGAGCTGTGGCTCACGAAAGCTCATACCCTACCAGAAAATATTTGTGTTAGTCTTTAAGGTGCTACTGGACTCTTGCCCTTTTTGACTACTGCAAACAGACTTAACACGGCTACCCACTGTGAATGATCTAAAAGGTCATTAACACTTTTAACATATTGTCTAATGCAGGAGTTCTCAACAAGGGGGAATTCCACCCCAGGGGGGAATTTTAGGGTGGGATTTGGACCACTATTCAGCAAAGTGTGATGTCCTGTGGATTTTGTACAATCTGTAAAATTGTAGTGTCTTTGTTAGTTAGACTGTCTTGGGAAGGGGGGGAAATTCTACCCTGAATAATGGTGAAAGGGGAAACGGAGCAAAAAAGGTTGAGAATCACTGGTCGAATGTTTCAGGACCGCAACTTCCTCAGGGGTCCACGTGCCATCGGGCAAGCTGACCCCCTGCCCAGCACGCCACTGCCCGTGTCTGACTGGCGCCGGAGCGCGCACACGCCGGAGCGCGCGTCCAGAAGAGGCAGCGCGCTTTCCCATTCCCTGCAGCCTCGGGGCCTTTGCTGCTCCCATAAAACTTTGTGGCGGACCAGCCGATAGAAGCTCGGCAGCGGTCCCTGCAGCCCGCCCTGGGCTGCCCTCTCCCGAAGACCCCCTCCTCGCCGGTGGGGGCCGCGGGAGGGGGGCGAGAGAGCTGTGCCGGGCGGGGCCCTCCCGGGGGCTCAATTTTGCGCGGCCCGAGCCGCCCGCGGAGCGCGGTCTCCACCCAGGCGTGACGCTAACAGCTCCCGGCGACGGGCTCTATTATGCTAACAAATCTATTACCCGCCGCGCCGTTCCGTGCCACGCTCCGTAATCCCCGACAATCAAGTCGATTTTCATTTCAATAAAGCCCTGCCGGGGCCTCGCCTTGCTTTGCTTACATTTGCCGAGACAGATGGGCTTCCGAGTCCCGGGAGACGCGCGCGCGCGCTTCCTCCCCCCACCCCCGTCCCTCGCAAACAAAGCCCCCAAGACAGAGCCTCTCCCTGATTAAAGGCCGGGGGGGGGGGAGGAGAGACAGCTTTCCTGGCCTCTTCGCCGCCCCCCCGGTTCCTGGTTTATGTAGCCGTTCAAGGACAATTTTCATCCAATTTAGGGCCCGGCGCGGAAGCGCTTGTTTTATTGCAAACATGCCCCGGATTAAATGGCGAGTCGGCCCAGCCGCCTGAAGCCCATCTGTATTCATTTGCACAATTCTCCTTCCAAACCCACTCCAGCTGCCTCTGACATGCCAATTTGTCTCCAGGTCCCGTCACCACAGAATAATTGCGAGGGAAGAGGCGCAGTGGAGCCCTCCCAATTGGAAAGTTCCGCTGCTTTGCTTTTTCTCGGGCCCGTCGGGGGTGCGGGGGGGGGGGGGAGCGGGAGCGCGTCGCGGCGGCCGTCTCGGCTCTAGGGGGCGCCCGCGCCGAATTGAGGCTTGCCGGACCGCAGGAGGGTGGGGAGGGAGCCAGGCCCCTTCTCCCGTCCAGGAGCTTGCGGTTCCACGTGGAGGAAACTAGCGATGGATGCAGACAGAGGTTCATAGGTTTGCTGCCGTTAACACTTCCATACATTATGATGTCCTAGCGTGAAAGAGGAGGCCATTTTCGCATGGTCAATTTTGATGCTCGCTCAAAGCTCTTTTTAAAAATGCCTTCTCACGGTCCCAACACCAAAGGAGAAATTCCACCCCCCACCCGCCTGCTCCTTTGTTCCTGTTTGCATATTCATTAGCATGTGCATAGCTAATACACCGCTGTTTTGCATAGTTCCTTGAGGGGGATTCTTCATGGCAATCACCAAAAGTCGTGTTAAATGGGCTCTTTACTAATGCAAAGCTGGTATGCTCCGGCTTCGCAGTCACTTCTGGAATGACAATTCAGCGGGCAAAATAAAAAAAATTATGCAGGGCAATTCAGCCTGGAACACGCTGCTAATTACCATGCAAAAATTGCCAAAGAGTTGGTTTTTATATGCCTGCTTTCTCTACCACTTAAGGAAGAATCAAAACTGCTTACAGTCACCTTCCCTTCCCCTCCCCACAACAGACACCCTGTGAGATAGGTGGGGCTTGAGAGAGCTCTAACAGAGCTGTAACTTACCCAAGGCCACCCACCTGGCTTCATGTGGAGGAGTTGGGAAACAAATCCAATTCACCAGATTAGCCTCCGCCACTCATGTGGAGGATCAGGGAATCAAACCCGGTTCTCCAGATCAGACTCCACCGCTCCAAACCACCGCTCTTAACCACTACACCACGCTGAACAGGACGTGTAGTAGTTCTGCAGGTTTCTAAAGTAACTGTGGAAAGTGAGCTGGGATAGGCACCTATTGGTTAGCACCTCATCCGTCAACACACTTGATCCACACACCCCAGATCATTTCCAATTTTGGGGGGTAAGGTTTATGCTTTTAAACAGGTATAAGCCACTTTAAATAAAAACAAGAGGAACAACCTACTTGGAATGTAAAGGGATGATTTTAATGCGGTTGATTGCTTGATTTGTTTTGCTGATTGATATTATTGATGGGGATGGGGGGTTGACAGCAACGTGGGAGATAAATGTTCCAAAATAAATAAACAAAAATCTATCGTTTGTCATGCATGTATGTCCTCGTGTAAGGGAGGTTGAGAAGGCAGGTTCACACCCCAGGCAAAGGACGGCTGTGACTGTGGTTAAGCGTGTTATATATTTGTCATCACTGCAGCTTGGAACAAGTCAAACAGGATGTTTCTTACCTATGAGATGGTGGCTTCATCCTAGATTAGGTGAGTGGGTCTGACCACCCAGAAAGGGGTCTGTGACCTTTCTGTGCCATTTGCCAAGGGACATTAATGCAGCTCTAGGACAGATATACCGAGTGCAGACAGGCATAGATGCCTTTCCAACCATCCATAAGTGACGACATACCCCCACTACAAGCCCTGGTCTCATTGCCTCTCATCTATTTCTTCATTGCCTTTAGCCCCTCAAAAGAACCTGCATTAGATGTGGATTGTCCTGCACTGCAGATTTATCTGGTACCTTTCACACAGTTCCTTTGGTGTCTTTTCAGACTATGGTGCTGTTATTTGCTCAGAGCTTCAACCACAGGATAGACTACAAATATAGATGGAGAAATACTGTGATTGCTGTATGGAAAGTAATTGTGGGATGGAGACATGCTAGATCTGTTTGTGCCTGCACTGAGAAAGTGGTCCAACACTCTGCCAATCCAAGCCTGCATCATTTGCCCTCTTTCTTTTTAATTTTGTTTGGTTGTCATTATTCGGATCCTGAATTGGAGTCTCTGTCTACCTGGATTTTTTTTTAAATAGAAAAACAAAGATGAAAACAGCATGACAATCTCCCCTGTGGCAATGCTCCCCCCTCATGCAACTGTAATATGGCACGATTGTAATTAAAAGCTAGGTACCGCTAGTTCTAAATCCAGACAACATGCCTAAAAAGTTCAAAAGCTCAGAGGCAATGGGGGAAGAGACAAGAATGCAACCAGCCATATTGTTCCTCTGTGAGCCTCCTCACCCACCTTGTCCCCCAATTTATGGTTGCACGCCGGAATCCAGTTTAACCCCGACAACTAGACAGTGAGAGAAATAAGTGGGCAAGCGGCATAATGGAAGTTGTAGAGGCTGCATCTTCTCTTCCTCCCTTGGAATGTTTCAAGGGGTTGGCAGGCTGGTAGACCAACCACAGACAGACAGGAGATGTCAAAGGGGTAACCTAGCAGCCTCTCCCATCCATGAGTTGCCCAAAAGTATGGGAAGGTAGGTAACAGTCAATCACTGTCGCTGTGTCTGACCCAGAGGGTACCAAGTCTGACCCCGCAGTATTTGACAGGTGTAATTCCTAGGTTTGGATCCAGAAATAGAAGTTGCAGGAGTCCTACAGTGAAACGGAGAGGATGCATGTCTTTGACTGTGCAGAAGCAATTTGAGCATTAGGTGGTCTCCCCCTCAATATGGGGCTTTCGGAGAAAGTACAGACCTTTCCATAAGTAAAACAAGAGCTGTGCAAATAAGCCTAAAGATGGACAAGACCACAGCTGTGTACAAAAAACACAGGTGCTTAATCAAAGATTCTTCCCAAGGAAAGGGTGTTGGAGGGACAAGATAGTTCCAGATATTTCTCCCTGACTCTCACCACTCCGCCTGTGCTGGGTACCAGCTGGGGAACCTCGCCCTTTCTCTGTGCCGATGCCACTACTGAGTGAGCCCCTTCTCTGACCCCATCTGTTTCTCTTCCAGGGCAGAGGAGCAAGCATTTTATTTTTGCCCAGTGACAATGGGCACCTTAAGGACCCTAATTCCTAAAGACAGGGCAGGCTAACAAGGAGGATCCCCTATGGACAGGACATGCTAACAAGAAGCATCCCCTAAGGGTCCGTCTGACCTTCTGACACCCTCTTTGATAGAGATCGGAGGGAAATTTTAAAGACATGACACCAGCTCCGCTAAGGATGAGGCATGGCCATTTCCCTTTGCTAGCAAGGAGTAGAGGCGACAGTTTCCCAACCTCTCCATAGTCTGCTCTACTAGCAATAAATACACACTGCCAGGATATACAGATCCTTTGAGCATATCTCATCTGACAAGTGGGAAGGTGCGAAAAATCCAGTCCCTGTTAGTGTTTCAAAAATCTGCATCAGTGAGATGCTCGTGTACATGCGCGCACACAGTAATCACGCTTTCCTTATTACCCCATAAAATGCAAAAGAAGGTAGCAGAGTTGCACAAAATGTATGCACACCAAGCAAGCGTCGCTCACAACGAACGAATATCAACACATTGCGCACAAACTGCATGCAACGTTTTCCTTCTTTACATATCCTATTCTCATATGAGAACAGGCACATATTTTCAGCTGTTTTGAAATAGATACATACAATGCAGAGAATGTACACCAGGGCTCCCCAACCTTTTTGACCCTGCGGGCACCTTTAGAATTCTAAAACAGAGTGGTGGGTGAAGTAACACAACGGCCGCCACACAATGGGCTGTCGCAGGAGGTAGCTGCTACAGCTTACCTTTAGGTCCTTGTGCTGTGCTGGCAGCTGCTTGTTGAAGCCATGTTTTTTTAAAAAATCTGCACAGCCAATCAAATCTCCAGTGGCCAGTCAGAAGCCTTGATAAGCAAAAGCCCCACCTGGCCCTGCCCATTTTCTAAAAACACTTGGTGGGCACCAGAAAAGGTGTTGATGGGTACCGAGGTGCCCCGGGCACTGTGTTTGGGACCCCGGTGTACATAAATTCTGTGCTGCATCCAGTTTACAGGTACCCATACACTCCCCCCCTGCCCGTGCAACTGAGGGTGGCAATTTTCAACAGAAAGCTCAAGAAGAAATGGCCCCTCCCCCACCACATCACTCTCCCTTTTAAATCTAGGATTGACGAAAGGCCTGGAAAAAAAGTGTCCTGTCCTTTTAATAGAGGCTCAACATGTGGAAATGGGCAGCTGAAGATTTTCATAGCCTGGAGGGGAATAACATCACCTGATAAATAACATCCAGTTGAGCTCTATTTAAAAAGGGCAAGGCATTTTTTCTTCTTCAGGCAGTTGGCAACCCTGTTTAAATCACAGCCCGTGTCTGTGCTCTATTTAAAAATGCTGGGGGGGGGGAAATAATCATGGTTCTACATGTATTTTTATTTAGAAAATTTTTATGCCACCTCTCCACAGACCTCCTGGAGGCGGCCTACAGCTAAGATAATGCTACAAAACCATTAACACACATCCATTAAAAGCAAAGCCACTAAAACACACCCATAAAAGCCAGGATAACTACAGTATAACACAACCATAAAAAACAGCTCATGTAATGTACACCCTAAGCACAAATTCCAAGCAGCAAATCCTACACAACATATGGAGGTCAAGCAAATTCGGCAGTCAGGAAGCATGCAACCATTTTCTTCAAGCAGCGTGAAACATGAAGAGGTCAGAAGTTTTTAAAGTAACAACATTGGGAGCAAAATCCCAGGGAATTATACAGGCTGCCCAAAGGCAATTCCAGTCAGGAGCTCTTAACTCTCTCCAAGGCGTTCATTGATTTGCAGTTACTGGGCCCAAAGAACATGGGAGGGACACTTGTCAATATACAAATACACGAAGTTGACTTTACTCTAAGTATCTTGTTACTTAAATTACGATATATGAAAAACAATATAAGCATTGCTTTGCAAGCAAAATGAATCTGAACTGGCCTATTCAAGAAATCTAATATCCTGCTTTCCCCCCTGTGCCATTTTATAAACTGGAGCAAGCTTAGGGAGGCCTATATCGGACAGGAACTATGCCCAGACCTGGGACATGATCTACTCCTGCTGTGACCCATAAGCAGCGCTTCCCCTTCTGTCTTCTCAGAGAGAGACGCACACAGGGAAGCTCGTCCTGACATCGTCCCTTAGAAATATTCCCATTAAGTTGACACTATGTCAGAACAGTTACTAGGACCTGAACAGCAATAATGAGGGATATATTTTTTTAGATTACAGATCCTTCCTCCAAAGTGCTCTCAGGGTGGAGTACAGGGCCCCTCCCCCACTTTATCCCCCACAACAATCCTGTGAGGTAGACTAGGCCGAGAGAATGACTGGCCCAAGGTCACCAAGTGAATTGCATGGCACAGCGGAAATCTGACTTTGGGTCTCCCTGACTGCAGCCGGACATTCTGTCCGTTACCCTGTACTTTCTTCCTGTTATCAAGGATGTGACTAGATTTTCTAGATGCCCTTGCCTGTGACCTCCACTCACACAACAGCATCACTCTCAGCCACCCTCTCTTTCTGTCCCTTAGACCAGGGCTCCCTGAACAGCCATGAATAGCTCCCCCTTCCTTCAGATCCTTCCTCAAAACTCACCCTTTCCATGAAGGGTTTGACTGAGACCCTTCAGTCCTCATCTCCAACTTTACACCTGCATTTGCTCATGTTAATCCTTAGCTACATTGTCCCTCCCTCCCACTGTCTGTTGTTTCCCTACACTGTCAACATTTAGGTCGTAAGCTCCTTGGGAATCAGGGACCTGTCTTCTTTTGCTTACAAAATGCTGTAAAGGGTCATGATGTCATCTTTATAAATCATTCATCCACTCATTAATAATTCACAAATGTAAAATGGGTATTTTAAATAGAAATGGCCAGCCCTGTGAGAAGGTTTCAGAGTTAGTCCCGTAAACAATCCATTTGCAACTCCTGATCCAAGCAATGCTGTCTAACATACTCGGGGTGCTTACAAAGGACTTAGTTGCTCCGACAAAGGCATAATTCCCCCTGCACACAGTTTCAAAATGGCAGAAGCAAGCTTTCAGCATACACAGCACTCTTCTCGAGGTGTAATTTTTAAAAAGCCACACAATACCTTTGATTGGGAACGAACAAAATGATACAAAACAGCAGGCAAGCTTCCAAGTTCTTCAGAATTCTTCATCAGGCTGGAAGGGGGGGGAACAGTTGTCAGGCCAGGGGGGTCTCCAAATTAATTTATTAGACCTCTAGAAGATTGGAAAAAAAGATCGCAAAAAGATCTGCTCTAGGTTTCTTTTCTTTTCTAAAGGTTTTAATTCATAGGATTTTTATCTGTGCTGCTTAGCGTACAGCTTCATTTCTGGTGATCTTCCTAGTCCTAGTGAGTAGCTCTCACTAAAGAAAAGACTGGTGACCTCCTTTTTGGCCATGTCCCACCCCTTTATTTGCTTTTTAAACCAGCGTGACGAAGAGTTCTGGAGAACTCAAAAACCTGTGCAGTGTTTTGTTTCATTTTGGTTGGTCCTAATAAAAGCAGCTCAGAACCTCCTCACTGAGTACCTTTTAAATTATTCTGTTAATTGATATTTGTATTGGTTTGTAATTGCTTTAAGCAGCTTTGGAAAGCCCATTTTTGTTGGCTGAAAAGTGGGGTAAAATTCGAAATTAATACATACATTTAATCTGCTGATTAAAACACGGTAGGCAACTCACCTAAAATATAATCTGTTAACAGCTCTATGTTCGACAGTAATAGCTAGATTCCGCCAGGCAAGCAATTATCATAGCAATAGAGACTTCAAAAGAGAACCGAAATACTTTGATAAAAGGCAAGCAGTGCTTTCCCTGAATTTGGGACAAATTTGACTCCCAGTCTCCAGGTTTTTAAACTAGCCGTCTCTTAAGAAGAGAGTAATGGGTAAGAATCAACTGTGACAAAGTAGGCAAGGGTTTTTTATTAATAATATTCAGGACGGTTCTTAGCCAATCTGTATTCTCCATTCCCACAGCACTGGGGGAAAGAAGGAGCAGAACACAGCTTGATCTCTCATCCCTGACTCATACAAAGCCACAAAGAAGAAGGTGGAGAAAGGGTACATTTACAAAATCAGTGGGTCTCCTGGGTTCTGTCTTCAACTTTGAAAGAGGAAAGAAAGGTTTACTGCCAGGACTGTATTCCTAACTGTAGGAAGGTCTAATGTGTTGAACTGTAGGCTGAGGAGACATTTGAGCAAGACCCATTAAATAGGCCTCAAGAACTAGGATGAGGTGTAAACCAAGTGACATGTATCTAACACATTCCCCAAAAAATTAAGGACCTGTAAGAGGGAGTGATGATTTCTGCTGATTTGCCCACCCTCTACAGCCCCCACTTTGCTGTTCCTGAGGGTCCCACCTCATCTCCAGGAAAAAGATTTCAGGATGCTTTGTGACCTGCAAAGGGTGGGGGGATCAGCCAACGTTGCTGCCTCCTTTTAAGAAAACCCTTAAATCTTTATGTGGTTGGACAGAAGCCAATATTCTCACACTGCTTGTTTGGAGGTCCCAAAGTAGGAAATGGTGGCAGCAGACCCTTTTGACTGTTCAGACCAGAGCAAATGTCTAGCCTCAGCACCCATTGGCTGTGGAAAAGGCTAGCATCCAGGAAGCTTCCATCCCATGTGTACAGCTTTTTCATGAAAGATGCCATATTCATTCAGTGCCTTGGCTTCCCCATATCCCAGAGTCTCAAAACCATCTATATTCCGTACTTACTTTCGGCAGAACCTATGGGAATCTGTGATGTGTAGATCCTTTTTCACATCTCCCCCACTCTAATTTTTTTATTTCATTAGGGCCACAGCACTGAGATTTGAGGGGGCAAGGTTAAGGTCAGCATGGAGTTCTCCCGTGATACTTCACAATGTCTAGCTTTCCCCATGGAAGATCAAAACAATTGCTTTGCTAGCTCAGAACAAAAGCCCATCTTGTCCAGCGTGCAGTCTCCAGCAGTGGCCAGCCAGATACTTCTGGAAACCTTACATATGGGGTCTGGAAACAAGAAACCTCCTTTTTTGCTTGCCCCCAGCATTTGGTAATAAGAGGCACAGCTTCTCTGCAGCAGGCAACAATCACTTTTAGCAGGGGTTTAAGGTCACCTCAGAGAGAGGGATCATATGCCCCATTTCTTCTCGCACTGCCATCTCACAAGGGAACTGTCCAGCAGTTGTTCCTCCTGAATGTGAGCCCCGAGCAAAGGAGAACACTCCCATTTTGTCATAAACATACAGAACGTGTTGTTAACTATGCGTCACCCATACTGACCAACCCAGGGAGCGCAAAATGGAAGCCAGGAATCAAACTCCCCACACTGTTTGTTCTCCACTGGCTGGGTACAGAACCCACTGGCTTTGGGTTTCATTCCCCACTAGATCCCCTTCCAGAGCTGAGAGCTTCAATAGAGACATTCCTCTCTTGTCTCCCAACATCAAGCTAAAACATATACAGCAACTAGATTCCACTCTCTTCTCAGAAGCGGGCCCAGAATCCCCTGCTAAACAGTTTTTAAAAACACTTTGGTTCACTCTAAAGGGAAATCAGCAGACTTGGGAGGGTAACTATAGAGGTGGTATGAGCCCAAACTGGAATAATGAGGTTCTCCCCACACACACACACACACACATCACACACACAAGCCTTCCTCTCAGAATCCTACAACATGTCATTCTCATGCCTTGTAATGATGAGACCAAGGGGAAGACAGAAAAGGCAAATCGCTGCAGGGTCGCTGGTAAGTGGAGCCTCAGGCACTAAACACACTGGAGGCAGAAAGGGTCCGGAAATCAATCTGGCCCCTCATTTAGACAGGGTCCCTAAACACCATCAACCTGTCAAGTGCAAGGCTGTGGAGAGAATTCATACATTACGTTAGCATGTGGCAAGCACACATATCACCTGACAAGCTAAAAGATTTAGTGAATCTATACAGAAAGTCTCAGTGCCTGGTCTTTCAACAGTTTGAGGTAAAATCAAAAATACAAGAAGCCGAGGAATCCCTGTCATGTGGAGCTTTGCACATTCCTGCTATGTGTAACACTCAGCGTCTTCAATCTGCCATGCTCTAACTTGATGTCACAAGAGTTATGCTGGATCAGATCTATGGCCTATCTAGACCAGCATCCTGTGTCCAACAGTGGCTTGCCAGATGCCATACAGAAGCCCACAGAAAGGGGACACATAACAGCCCTCATGTGCTGAGTGGTCCCCAGCTTCTGACAATCAGTGGCATTCCTAGAGATATGAAAGCCTTGGAAAGAAAATAGAAACACGGCCGTTTTTCTTTTGAGGACTTTTGTTTTTCAGTGTTTCCAATGGAAAATTGGGTAATTTAGGGGAGCACTGGGGGGAAAAACCCTCAAATATTTTTCTTTGAAATGAATGAAATGCTTCTTAAGAAAAGGTTTTACTCAAAATATATTGCATGGAGGAGGACTCCCCCCCCCCAGTTTTCCCAATGGAAATTTTGGGGAGCACTGAAAAGAACTCCTATGAAAACTTTATTCCCCCCCCCTTCTGGAATGAATGAAATGTTTTTAAGACAAGGTTTTATTCCATTTTCCAATGGAAAATTGGGAAATTTGGGGGGCCACTGGAGGGAAAATGGATTCTGTGAATGAGTGAAATCATCTAAGATACAATAGGGTACAGCTGTTTGCAGGTGTCTCTAGTATTGATATATTTGCAATTTTGCTTATAGAAAGCTAAGACATATATATACTTTTAAATTCCTAGCATTATTGTCTATTCCAGTGTCTCTTTGTCTTCTGACCATGTGACGAAAGAACAACAGTCTCAGTTTTATCATTTTAGCTCTTAGGGAGAGTTCAGGTTTGATTTGATCTAGAACCCACTTATTAGTCTTTTTGGTGGTCCATAGTATCCATAAAATTCTCCTCCAACACCATATTTCAAATGAATCAACTTTATTCCTGTCAACGTTCTTCACTGTCCAACTTTCACACCCATATATAGTAATGGGGAATACTACTATGGCATGAATTAAGTCGATCTTGGTCACCAGTGACACATCCTTACACTTAAGAATCTTTTCTAGCTCCTTCATGGCTGCACTTTCCAGTATAAGTACACAAGGTATGAAATACATGAAACCAGAAATTGCAAAACAACCATAATTCTGGGTGCATCCATTTTATACCACGAGTTGTACAAATCTCTTGCAGAATGTTGTTGTTCTTATATTCATTTTTAAACCATTTTGTCTATTGATTACCATTCTCTCTGATGAAGGCTCTTCTTGAAATGCACGTGTAAATAAATTCTCCTTTGCCACTCACTTCAAGTTTACTTTTTTCCATTTGCTTTTTTTGGCTTTTTTTTTTTTGTCCTCCCTATTTTTTGTTTACTCCTGAGTTTTCATATCAATGAACCATCACAAAGCACTTCTTTTCACCACCTCAGGCAAATGTCTCAAAACTAAAATTATATAAATCATTCAAACCTGCAGCAGCCTGTTCTCGGAACTCTCCTCCTGCCGCCATAAACATATACACACTAAACAGATCCAATCCCATATTTGTAGACAATGGTAAACTTCAGAACTTAAATGCAGTTATTCTAGATCAGACCAACACATTTCACACAGGCCTCACTATTTTTTGCCAGACCCCATCACTGGCATTCAGCCAGCTACTCCCCCTGAACATGAAAGTTTTCAGAGGTGCCATGGCTCAGCACCTCTACCCAACATAGTGGTAGAAAGTGTTGTCAAGTTGCAGATGACTTATGGCAACTCCATAGGGTTTTCAAGGCAAGAGACGTCCAGAGGTGGTTTGCCATTGCCTGCTTCCATGTGGGCTGAGAGGGTTCTGAGAGAACTGTGACTGGCACAAAGTCACCCAGCAGGCTTCATGTGGAGAAGTGGGGAATCGAACCCCGTTCTCCAGATTAGAGTCCGCTGCTCTTAACCACTGCACCACACTGGCTCACCATCCAACACGGACAGATCAAAGGCAATTTCAAACTCACAATCTTCCACAATGAAAGCCTCAAGCTCTACACAGAGCCACCTTGAAGGATCCCTTCTGCATCATGCATATTGTGTCACTATTCAAACACTTTCTCTAGGGGCTTTCCCACATCATTTTAAAACATGACTGTCTTTCCCCCTTATCATGACCCTTGCCTTTGCTAGCCACAGCCAGCAGCAGCACAGCATAACGGTAGGGTTGCCAGCTCCACCTTGAGAAATCCCCACCACGGAACTCAAGCGAGCACACCAAGACTTTCCAGGAGGTTTCTGGGCACTGACAAAACTCAGACTTGCTTAGCCTGACCACAGTAGCCGTCTCGAGCGCCCACCACCCCTACCCTAAAGCCATCTTTTTCCTTATTGAGTTGTGTGTCATGGACATAAAATTAAACCTGCAGGCAGACCCAGGTTCAAATCTCTGTTCAGCCGTGAAAGTTGCTGAACAACTTTGGAGCATCATTACTGCTTGTCTAACTACCTCAAAGGGTTGTTGTCAGGACAAAATATTACAACCTCCATGAGCTTCTTGGAGAAAGTGTGGGGAATACAAATGCAGTAGATTAATGTAGATTAATGTATTAACCATAAATTCATGTATTAAAGTTACTGCCATGCCGTATATAGTCTTGGGAATGATGTCTGGAATTCTTGTGTTACAAATTCCATGACCCGCAAATAAAATTATGTTAATTTGCCATTTTTGGAACACATTATGCAAATCACTCTATTTGCATATACTCATTATTGCTATAAATCATTTCTATAGCACTTTCAGCATGTTAAATGTTTTCCCATCCTTTTCGCAGTCTCCCTTGTAACGACCCTGGGAGAATTAAATTAATATTCCCATTTTAAAGATGGACGACTGAGGGTAAGAAACAGCCATTATTCAGGGCTACCTAGTGAGATCCAGGCCACAGGAAAATCCAGACTCAGCTACAGTTCTCACACTCTGTCCCCTGAGCCTCAGATTTTATTTGCATTTTCATCAGGGTTGTACAATTAATTTTAGTGTTCTTATGCAGAATTTCCCCACACATACATAGGCTGTTAACACATGGCTAGAATGTCATTGGAATAGCCACGTGGCACAGAGTGGTCAGCTGCAGTACTGCAGTCCAAGCTCTGCTCACTACCTGAGTTTGATCCCAATGGAAGTGGGTTTCAGGTAGCCGGCTCAAGGCTGACTCAGCCTTCCATCCTTCCGAGTTTGGTAAAAGGACTTTACCCCAACTTGCTGGGGGTAAAGGGAAGATGACTGGGGAAGACACTGGCAAACCACCCTGTAAACAAAGTCTGCCTAGTAAACGTTAAGATGTGATGTCACCCCATGTGTCAGGAATGACTCAGTGTTTGCACAGGGGGTCTACCTTTACCTTTAGGATGTGATTGGTTTGTCCCTCTCATGTCTCACACTTTTCTATCCCGAAATAAAAAAATTGAATGCATGGTGAACTTCGCCCTCCATCAATCCCACAAAAGATCAGGGAGGAATGTTCCCATGCGCAGCTCCGTGAGATAGTAGAGGAGTGGTCATCATTTTCGTCACCGCTTTGTGATTGGCTGATGCTGGTTAAGGGTTTACCTAATGCCGAGGTTGTTTTTTTTTTTTAAATTATGCCAGAATACCATCGTATCACCATTAAACTTCCTCAGTTTTAGACCTCCTCCCTCCTCTCAGATCTATCTTTACTCTCTGCCTTTGCAAAATAAAAACAGCGAAGCGGGCGGGCGCTGAATCCCCTGGGCAGTGAAAGAGCTCCGATGGCGGGGAGGGAGTCTTCTTGCAGACCTTGGTGGAGGGCTGTCTCTTTGTTCTTGGCGGTGTGGGGGGGAACCCCTACTCTCATTCCTACCCGCATTGTGTGCCCCTTCGCAGTAGCAGCTGCTGCAGCAGAGGGGTGTGTGTGTGTGAGTGTATAGGGGAGCAATGGCAAAGCTCCCAGCCACACCACATCCGTTTTTCTTGTTACTGCTGTGTTTTCTCAAAAATTGAAACACCGCCCGCCCGCCAATCCGATTCATTGGTATACCGACATACAGTCAATAAAAATTTTCTTTACAAAATTTTCTTTAAATGAAGGAGCATTCAGGAGATGTACGCGCATTCCAGGCAACTCTGGACGTGTTCCAGAGTTTCCCCGAGAGGGAAATGGGAGGAGTGGGAGGAGTGGGAGGGGAAAGTGGAATGGGTGAGTGTCGGAAGGGAGTCGACCCGCACACTATACACACCAAGTACTCGCAATTGCCGCGATCCTTTATTTACTTTCAGGACAAAACTGGGATTGGAAAACCAGGGGAAGTCTCGCAACTGAAGTGGGTTGGACCCACAGGTGGGAGACGACCATGCATTACGACAACGGAGATTCGCTACATTCAAGGGAGAATATCAAGACGAAACAGCAGTGCATTTTTGACCACAATTTTTTTGTTACTGTGCAAACTGAATCAGAAGCCATAATACACAAAGTGGGGTATAATAAATGAGTAGCAGAAGGAGGGAGCAAGATCTACACTGTGCAAATGCCTCTATACCCTGTGACCACTGGGAGTCTGCATTAGGGCTCCCACTTCAAAGAATTAAGCAATCACTGCACACACCCTACAGCCATGAAGACTTGCTGGGAACTGCTAATACAAACTCAGATTCTCAGGATTTGTATTCTGCATTAGAAGACATATTCAACACACCATGGCGTGACCATAGCTTCATATGCAGATTTTCAGATTACTTGCCCTTGGAGCTAAATACTGCTCCTCCTAAAGTTGCTAGAAACACGCTAACCCCAGGCTCTATTTCTGGCTCTCAACAGAGCTTATGGATTTATCCCTCAAGTTCTCCCTTAAAGGAAAATTCCACTTCCACAGTATGCAAACTTCAGGGAGGGAGAGGGAAATATGTCACCCCCCCCCATACATACTTAATGTTTTGTCTGGAAAATTAAACCCGGCTAAACATGACTGGAGAGTCAGTGTGGTGTAGTGGTTAAGGAGTCGCACTAGGACCTGGGAAACCAAGGTTCAAATCCTGACTTGTGCCATGAAAATGCTGGGTGACCTTGGGCCAGTCACACAGTCACAGCCCTGACCCTGGCTAGTATTTGGATGGGAGACCTCCAAGGAATATCAGGGTCATGTTGTGGAGGCAGGCAATGGCAAATCACCTCCAAATGACTTTCCTTGAAAACTCTACAGCGTCATCATAAGTCAGCCATGACTTGATGGCAAAAAAAAAAAAAAAAAAAAAAATTGGGCCCATGGCATGTATGAATGTGTAGAAGCTTTATATTCCACTCCCAAATTCCAGGATTTATTAGGGATCAAAGCAGAAACCCAAATGGAGTTGACCAATAGCAAGCTTGAAAGCATTCAGTCCCCTCTCAGGGAACTGATTTAAAGAAAAAAAACTCATTAGCTCCCCCTCTGGCTAAGCCTCAGAGAAAGTGGGCTCTCTTAATCTAATATAAAATAATAATTTCAAATTTCAAATAATACACTTGAAATGGAGGGGGGCAGATGGGCACAGTCTATACAAGGACATTGGCATGCCAAGTGTGACTTCGGCGCCTGGCTAGCAGGGTGAAGGAGGGGGCCTCACGCCATAAATACAAATTTTATTCAAGGTCTTTGCCACCATCAGCTTTTCAAAGGGGGGTGGTAGTGATGTTTCAGGCAGCGAATGCCTAATTGCCGGACGGCTGCCTCTGGGGTGTCCATGATGGATGGATCAGAAGCTCAGGTGGCAAAAGGTTGCGTCACTAAGCCATTCCCTTCTCTGCGTGCCCCACTATCTCATTTCCTAAGCCCAATGGGTCTCCTCTGAGCTACTGAATGAGGAGACATCTCCCCACCCCCGCCCAGCACACACACAATCCTCGTGGCAGAGATTTGGGAATTAATGGTCAGAAGATGGGCTTGTGACAGTAAGGTTCATATCTGGGAAAGAGAGGACTGCTGAGACAGAAAAGTTTATGAATTTATTCATGGACTGCTGCCTACCCAAACCCAGCTCTGTGGAATAAGAATTCGCCAAACTCTGACGCAGCGCTGCTTCCCTTTTTACCTGGCATCCTAAGGGGAACAGAGAGTTCTTAGTTCACACACACACACACACACAAAGGTCAGGAGGACTGCTTTATTCCTATGGATGGGGAGGGGACAATCCCCTCACACACACACATGCTCATGGGGAACCATAGGTGGATATGAGAAAATTTAGATACATCGCTAAGGTTAAAAGAACAGAATCCCTCATTAATCAATTTCTACTTTGGCAGAAACAAAAATATAGATCTTTCCAAGAACAAAGCGGCCCAAACTTCTTAAACAAAAGAACAAGCTTTTCTTTTTACTGGATAAAGGATAATATATTTAGTTAATGCTATTTATTCCAAATGCCTTCCAATCGGAGTGGGTGGATGGGGAAGTGGAGTTTTAGTTTTGTAAGTAGAAGGTTCATTCCGGCAAAGGCAAAGCTGAAATCAAAGAGGAGTTATCCCTGCTGTATAAAAATAAATATATATGTAACAATCAAAAGAGAGGGATCAAGATTGTTAGAAAGAGGACAGGCTCCCAAGCAACTTCGACACTTCCTCTCAGAGTTAGGTTGAGCAATGCGTAATTTATAGCTCTATGACTCTAAGGTTATCTATGCCATGAGCCTTATTTGAGTCTGCCTTTGGTGGCTGTTAGCCATTGAGAATCAAGTCCACACCTATTTGCACAGCCTCATTTCTTCAACAGCGTAGCCTCATCCTAAGTGTGATGGGTGGTCAAAAACTGGCTTTTAAAATGTATAGCCTGCTTCACACCAAATGGGTTTGGAGTGAGTAAATAATACTTATCTATCACCTATCCCTGACCATCAAAAGTCAGCTGCAGTTTAAAGTTGTACCTCTTCTGGAAGACGAAGACGAGTTGGTTTTTATATGCCAACTTTCTCTACCACTTAAGGGAGACTCAAACCGGCTTACAATCACCTTTCCTTCCCCTCCTCACAACAGACACCCTGTGAGGTGGGTGGGGCTGAGAGAGCTCTTAATAGAACTGTAACTTGCCCAAGGTCACCCAGCTGGCTTTTTAAGTAGGAGTGGGGAAATAAATCCAGTTCACCAGATTAGCCTCCGCCAGCTCATGTGGAGGAGTGGGGAATCAAACCCAGCTAGATGGCCTGGCTGTCCCTGACTTCTCTGCCTAACCCATGTGGGTCAGGCCTGTCATGGAGGATATCAGCCATGATGACTGAATGGATCTCCATGTTCAGAGGCAGTAACTCTCTGTATGCTAGTTGGGGCAGGGGGACAACAGGTGGAGGCATTGGACTCTGTGCCCTGTTTGCACCAATGTCTACCGGAAGGCAGTTGATTCACAAAAGTATACCGAATTCCCCATTACAGCCAAACTGCAGATGAAAAGAGATAAAACAGAGAGGGAGACAGCTTGAAGTTGTTAAGTATACTGGCGAGAGCATCTAACACATTCTCCCCTAGCAGCCTCAAATGCATGCTAAGCAACATGGAAAAGAAAAGGGATTCCTGAGGGATCACTCCTCCTTACATCCCTGTAGAATTTCCCTGCCAGGAATGAGCAGAACCACCCACCAATACTGTCCTTGCAGTTATAAACACCAGCAGTGTGTGACCAATAGTATCAAAGGTCACGGGGAGATCTAATAGGTTCAATAAGGTACAATTTCCTCTATTGATCTCCAGGCAAAGATCATCAGCAGAGGCCACCTGCACAAGCACCCTGCCATATTGTGAGATAAAAGCCAAGTTGGAAAAGGTTCAAGAAACTGACAACATGATGGTGTGCTTGAAGATACACAGCTACCATTCAAGCGACAAGCTTCCCTGCTTGAAAAGCAGCAGATAGGAATGCAGATCAAAGTGTTTTGGAAGAAAGCTGTCTTGCATTTTGTTTTTTAAGGGAGGGGGAGAACATATACAGATACAAGCCTTTCTGGCAGCTTTTCTTCTTCTTCTGGTAAATCCAGGAAGTACAGATTGCAGGGAAGTTATCAGAATATCAGACTTTGAACCAGGAGATCTAGGTGCATGTGGGAGAAGTCAATCTTGTAAGTACCCTTGCCATAGAACATTAAAGGTTTTACAGGTAAAACCAGCACTTTAAACTAAATAATCTGGAAAACTAGTGATTTTTCAATGTTGGAGAAATATGTTCACTGCAGCCAGCCTATCTCCTGTATCTGGACTGCATTTGAGACTAATCTGGTTTGGTCAAGCTATGCTGAGAACTGATGTCCCAAGTCAACGGTGTGACCCTAATGGTTTCACAATAAGGACGTGGGTCGAATTTCCCCAGGACTATCCACTCCCCCACAGAATTCTGTCCTCAGTCCCATACCCTTTCCTGCCTGCCTCACTATTCAGCAGGAAATAAAAAACCGTTCAAGGGGACAGAATCTGGGCCTGGACATAAACCCACCCAAATCTGGATTCAAGGAAACTCCAGCAAACCTGACAGGCTTTTAAAAGTGAACAAGAACAATGTTTCTTCGGGAAGAAACAAACATGCAGCTGAAGTAAATATTAACACTTAAACAGGAGTTGTTAGTGTTGGAAATATCTTGGTTCTGATATTTCCTGTTCAGTTAGCAGAGTGCTCAAGGCTAAGCTACAGCGGAATTCCTCACAGGAACGAAAGAACGGCAGAGGCGTTTGTTCTAATCAAAACTAAAACTCATTTATTGGTGATAGGAAAGGACAAACAAGTCCACTAAGCTAATCTAACTTTCTAGGTTTCTAGGTATAAAAAGGTATCTGCCTTCTCCCTGCCCATTGTGTGTGGGGGAAGGCCAGCACGCAGAGAGCGTGCGGATCTAGCTTGGATCCTAAGGCAAGGAGAGAAAAGAAGAGACTGATCAGAGGGAAATTGAAAGTCCCCTAAGAATATCAGTCTAAACATCAATGCACAGGAAGAGAGGGAGGGATAGTTATCAGATGACCCTTCCGCCCTGTCCTCTCTACCTATGTAACTCACTGGTAAGACCCCCCTCTGGATCTGACGTTAAGCGACACCGCAAAGGCTATGTACTCCAACAGTTAGCTGTTAGTTTTACACAGCACATCCCTCAGGAAAACCCTCTCTCAGGTTTACAACATATCAACATAACACTCCGCTGCAACTAAATTACCCTCTAGTCTAAGCAAAGGCTGCTGGCATATTCTGTAACACTTCAGTAACCTGGGCTAGGGAATTTAACCAAGGATCTGATACCTCCCAGATCTTTAATTCACAGTCCTCCAGTTAAACTATCCCTTCTTTCTCCTTCACAGCTTCTGACCTCTAAGCCTCAACCCTCTCAAAACCTAACTTCTGATCCCCCCCCGAAATCGTAACTTGTGCAGTACACAGACCCGAATAGTTTCACGATAAGAGCGTGCCCCCCCCCTTCACAGAGGGCCTTGTCCGAGTCAGTTTCCCAACA
Organism: Euleptes europaea; assembly: GCF_029931775.1. NCBI lineage: Eukaryota > Metazoa > Chordata > Lepidosauria > Squamata > Sphaerodactylidae > Euleptes > Euleptes europaea. The sequence continues at coordinate 158,046,264 of NC_079312.1, forward strand.
AAGTACAAGGAGGCCTTAGCTGAGAAAATGGCTTCCTTGAAGCTCTGGTTTTTCTCTTTCTTTGGAGAGCTCTTTGAAGACGTTTTAGTTTTGCTCCTGCACAGGGTTTGCAGTGACCCCAGCTGGGTTTCGCCTGTCCTTTCTTGTCAGGGCCGAGGGATTGATTTTAGCGCAGGCTGTGGGGTGGCAGACGTTGGTGGCTGAGAAAGGCGTTCGCCACTCCAGCCCCCCCCCCACCTGCTTTTGTAGCAACATGCAACGTTTTCTGCCCACACAGAACCCACGGGGTGAGTTTGGAAGGAATTAAATCTTTGCACTGACAAAGTTCGAGACATGTTTGTCTATGCATCCACAGCAGGTAAATGGAATTTCACTGCCCCTTCCCTACTAGGATTTTTCTCTTTTCCCATGGGAGCACAGAACAGTCCACAGCTACAGTAGATGTGGGGGCTGTGAAATAATACAGTGTGTGAATTTCTAGATGTCACAGCCCAAGCCTGCCTCGAAGCCAGGCCCACTGATTTAGAAACCTTTGTCCCCTCCTTCAAATATGAAGGTATGGCCCTTGCTCACATCAAATAATTGGCCTATCTAGCTCTGTACTGACTATTGTGCCTGGCAGCGGTTCTATAGTGCTATAATAGGCAGTTCTTTCTGAGCACCTGCTAACTGAGATTCTTTAACTAGAGGTGCCAGAGATTGAACTTGAGGCCTCTGCATTAGGGTTGCCAACCTCCAGGTAATAGTGGAAGATCTCCTGCTATTACAACTGATCTCCAGCAGATAGAGATCAGTTCACCTGGAGAAAATGGCCGCTTTGGCAATTGAACTGTATGGCATTTAAGTCCCTCCCCTCCCAAACCCCGCCCTCCTCAAGCTCCGCCCCAAAAATCTCCCGCTGATTACGAAGAAGGACCTGGTAACCCTACTCTGCATGCCAACCATGGGTTCAACCACTGAGCCACAGCCCATGATGTACGTAACATAGGCCATTTATGCACAGGAGGTTTAGCCTTGGATTTGCCGCTCTCTGGATGTGCATTTTCCCCATCCCAATTCTCAAAACTCTGCATGGGGGCTTATTGTTGAGTTCTGAGAATTAAGATGGGGAAAATGTGCATCTAGAAAGAGGCGAATCCAAGGCAGAACCTCCCATGCATAAATGGAAATAGTTGGTTGTGGCAACTCAAAGGCAGCTGCATTCTACACAGGGCCAGGACCACTAAGCCCTAGCCTTGAACTAATAGTGTTACTGCATTATGTATTCCCAGCGATGTATTAAGAGTTTGAAAATGTTATAAAAAATACTATTCGCACTTTCTATGTATTCCCACCAATGTATTAAGAGTTTGAAACTGTTATAAAAAATACTGTTCGCACTTTGTTTGGCCCCTTTAGCTGTGAAGACGTCTTCCAACCATTTTTTAGCCGTGGCATCCAAAAGCCCTTTTAAAGCGATCTTTTTTATAACATTTTCAATCTCTTAATACATCGCTGGGAATACATAATGCGGTAACCCCATAGGTTTCTGGGGTTGAGCCCTGGCAAACACTGATTCCAATTCAACCCTAGTAGTTTATGCAAAAGTTACCTAAAGAAATAATTACCTCCAAAATGTCCTGTTGTTAACAGCCTTGCTCAGGTCATGCAAAATGAGGGCTATGGCTTCCTTAATGGAGTCAATCCATCTCATGTAGGGTATTCCTCTTTGCCTGCTGCCTTTTACTTTTCCTAGCATTATTGTCTTTTCCAGTGAGAGGGTATTTCAGAAGTAAACTTGTCTGGAGATCTCACCTACTAGAGTTATATCACAGATTTGCCATGGAGTCTGAGTGAGGAAGGGGGGGGGATAGGGGTAAGATTAGGTGTGGTTTATTCATGCACCTTAATATCTTCCTTGGGCACCCCAGCCACAAAGCGGAAATTTTGGGCATTCGTGTGTGAGAACGAGAAAAGGGTTGGTTGTTTAGCCAGATCTGTAGAAGAATTTTTTCTTTCAGCCCTCATACAGAATGATGAGACATGAACACTTTTGCAGGATGGGATATATTTTCTCCACACTATTCCTGGTTCATCATACTGTCTAACCAATATCTAAGCTGTAGGAGTAGAATTGTTTTTCTATGAACTTTGTGCTAAAACTGGAGTTGTTTGATTTAATCACCAGCCTAGAGGTGAAACACCTTGTAATTCTTTATCAATATAGTACTTTTAAAATGCTGCCCTTCCTTCAAGGAGCTCAGGGTGGCATCCTTCATTCCTCCCTTCTCCATTTATCCTGTGATGTAGGTTAGGCTGAGAATATGTGACTGGCTCAAGGTCACCGAACGTCAGGTCTCAGCAACACGTTGCGTTCCTGGTAATAAAGACTTCTCTCCAGACGGTGCAGCGAGTTAAAAGTTTTATTTCAGAAAGTCAGCGAGTTCAGCAGATCATAGAAACTTAAGGCTAGAATACAGACATGGGGAAATATCTGTACATATATAGGGTAAATACAATGGGGTTGATTAGGTTTTAGAAACAAAGAAACAATACAGAAGTTAACTACCGGTAAAGACTTAAGACAACACATACAGGAAATAAACGCGTGCGTTAACTGGCTGATCTTCCAGGACTCCCGGCATTGTCTTGCGGGACCCGGTATCAGATCAGCGATTACTCGGGTAAGTCTCCATTGAGGTGCAGATCTTGGGCAGGAGACCGGGTGCAAACGGGGAGGAATGGAGTGCACAAAAAACTCCATTTTGTCTGTGGGGGGAACGATCTTGTTTCTTATCCGGGGCCGGCAGAGAGCCTATCTGACACCGAACAAGCTTCCCTGGCAGAGTAAGGATTTGATCCGGGGCCTTCCAGATTCAAATCCTGTATTCTGCCACTACACTATTCTGGAAGACAATTAAGAAATAGGGAAAAGCTGATTCAACATGTCATTTTCATTGACATAAGAAATAAGAACACAAGAAGGGCCCTGCTGGACCAAACCAATGGTCCATCAAGTCCAGCATCCTGTCTCACACAGCGGCCAAACATGTCCTTTGGGGGTCCAACATCAGGGCATACAGGCTGAGGCCTTCCTCTGATGTTGCCTCCTGGCACTGGGCTTCAGAGGCTGACTGCCTCCAAACATGGAGCCTCCAAACATGGCCTGCCTCCAAACATGGCTGGTAGCCACTGATAGACCTCTTCTTCATGAATCTATCCAATCTCCTTTTAAAGCGGTCTATGCCTGTGGCCATCACCACATCCTCTGCCAGCAAATTCCACATTTTAGTCACTTGCCGTGTAAAGAAGTATTTCCTTTTGTCCACCCTGAATCTACTGCCCATCAGCTTCATTGGCTGTATTAGTTCAAAAGCAACAGGGATGCAGAGGGCAAGAGCTCTCTGTGGGCCAGCAAAGTCCTGAGATGCAGAGCAAGGAGAGGGTTAAAAGGTAAAGGTAGTCCCTTGTGCAAGCACCGGGTCATTACTGACCCACAGGGTGACATCACATTCCGACGTTCACTAGGCAGACTATGTTTACTAGGCACACTATGTTTACGGGATGGTTTGCCATTGCCTTCCCCAGTCATCTACACTTTACCCCCAGCAAGCTGGGTACTCATTTTACTGACCTAGGAAGGATGGAAAGCTGAGTCAACCTTGAGCCGGCTACCTGAAACTGACTTCCATTGGAATCAAACTCAGGTCATGAACAGAGCTTTTGACTGCAGTACTGCAGCTTACCACTCTGCGCCACGGGGCTCCTAAGGAGGGGATTAACCACCCATGATAACTTCATGGTGTTTGCACCCCCAATTCAATGCATATCCTTTTCATAGTGAATTCTCTACCACATTTCCATTTTACTGGAATACTGACAGCTTGAGCTTGCAAGAGCTCTTGTTTTAGGAGAGCCCACCCCTCACTAGCTCCTCCTCTTTCCAGCATTCTTGCCATGGAATGACTCTTATCATGGCTCGGAGTTCATTAAAGTCAGTCTTCCTAGCATCCAACATACATGTCTGGCTATGAATTCCCTTGGCTTTTGACGACAAAAGGAATTCTAGGAGGAATTCATAGTTAATAGTTGGATAAGATAATGTAAAAACGTAATTATCATTAACAATTCATAGAAGTAAACACAATTTAGTCTATCATTTAAAAGAGTTGTTGATTATATGTGTATTATAAATGTTGATTATATAAGTATATATAAAGAAAAATATATATATAATATATAATATGGGGGCATCATTTTGTCCTCTTGCCCCACCCACCCCAAAATGTAGATCCAGCACTGCTTGGAAAGCAGCTCTTAACTTCTAGAAGGATCAAAGTGAGAACCTAACCTTGATACCATAAGCATGCAGTGGAATATTTCCAGTTTACCCCAATGAACTATCAGAAATTCAAGCACTGAACGCAGCCAGTGATCAGCTTCAGGTTCACAAGAAACAAGCAGAGGAACGACCCAGCTGGCATCACGATAAAGCCCTCGTTCCACTGAAGCCAGGTTTCGGAAGCAGCCCTGGAGATCAGGAAGACGCAGAACCTGCTCTCCCCGCCCAATTATGAACAAAGTTTTTTAAAGCATAAACCCACCAGCTTCCCTAATCCTTCGAGCCCCGATTAAAAAGCCCGCCGCTCTCTGAATATACCCTAAGGGAACATCCTCAGATCAGGAAGCAGCTCATGAACCACACCATGACGATATTCTCTTTCCCCATCTTTCCCAAACTCATTTTTCTCTTCTCTGTTCATCTGCTTTAAATATGCCCCATTTCATTTTCCCTGCTCATTCTCTTCATATCGTTTTTCTTTTCTGATCTGACCTCTTCCCCTCCCATCTCCTGCTTCAATTTTTATGTAGAAATGTATCTTCCTTCCCTTCCCGTGTAGCACAACCTTCTCCTTGCCACCTTTAGAATCCTGTCCCTTGTGAGAATTATTGCCAACATTTGAGTTGCCACTTGCCAGCCCTATTGTGAGATGCGGGTAGCGATGTTCCCGTTCTACATGGTCATACTAAAGCTCACCTTATTGGGGCTTTTCATGAGCTTTTTTCCAATGTTACATTAACGGATCCCATTAAGATCCTCCACGTATTTGCAGTTATTGTATTATCTGAACAGTGGGAACATGAGTATGCATACACAACTTTGGTATCCATGCACTGACCTCTGGCTTTTTCAGTGATCTGGTTCACACATAACTGAAGCTGAAAAGGTAAAAAGGTAAAGGTAGTCCCCTGTGTAAGCACCTGGTCATGTCACATCATGACGTTTACTAGGCAGTCTATGTTTACAGGGTGGTTTGCCAATGCCTTCCTTCCCCAGTTGTCTACCCTTTACCTCCAGCAAGCTGGGTACTCATTTTACCAACCTTGGAAGGATGGAAGGCTGAGTCAACCTTGAGCTGGCTACCTGAAACCAGCTTCTGTCAGGATCGAACTCGGGTCATGAGCCGAGCTTGGACTGCAATATTGCAGCTTACCACTCTGTAGCACAGAGCTCCTGAAGCTGTACACACATACAAAATATGCACATCTCCCTGTTCAGAAAACACTTAGCTAATGCGTAGCAGAAGCACTGCAAGAACTGTGTGCTCCTGATAGACATAGCTGCTGGGATCTGGATATATCTGAAAAGGGCTATTTTCAGATACGAACCTGTCACAGTATCTGAACATGCAATTTCCTAATTAACCACAGACTTCCTATTTAGTTTAATGGCAAGAATGGCTTACTTTCAAATATCCAAACTTTTGATTCTTTGAACATTTTGAAGATCTCCCTTGCCACCTGGCTGTGGTTGTATCCATTTCTTCTAACAAAGAACTGCTTTGACTGTTCACCTTTAAGAATCCTACAAGATTTCTTTGCTAAGGGTGATTTTGCACATTCAATTTTGTGCTGACTTTGCATCGATGAGGGGCTCCCAGCATGCAGAGAGGCAGCTGGCAGACACACAAAGCATGATAATGCGTCTTACAGCATCACCAAAAAAAAGCAGCCTAGCATTTCAGCAGCACAATGTAACTGGAAACACAACGATGAAGGAGGAAACGTGTGTGTATGTGTATGAGAAACTCAGCATTCATGGCCCAAGCATATATAAAAGGGCTGAGTATAGCTATTTTTGTACTGAAAATGAAAGTCAAAATGGAACCCCACCACTGGGTTTTTTTTAAGTGACACCTAGAAATATTGGTTGGATATGAGTAAACAGAATTTGAAATCTCTTGCTGGAAGTGACTGCTTCACAGTATAGCTCCTCCTGCCATAAGCAATCGCTAATGTGCTTTTAGGAGAAGCCCTAATGCAGGGGTCCCCACCTGTAGGTGCCATGGTACCCACCGCCACCTTTTCTGGTGCCAGCCAAGTGTTTTCAGGAAAAGCGTGGAAGAAGATAAGGATTTTGCTCAGCAAGGCTTCTGATTGACAACTGGAGATTTGATTGGCTGTGCAGATTTTTTTACATGTTGCTTTGGCAGCAGCTGCCACCACAGCACAAAGATCTGCACTGTGCTACTGAAGTTAAGCTGTGGCAATCGTTTTGTGGCTGGCTCCGCCTCCTGCGGCAGCCATTTTGTTGCTCCGCCCACCATGCCATGTCAGAATTCCAAATGTGCCTGCAGGCTCAAAAAAGGCTGGGGACCCCTGCCATAAAGGCTGAGTCATCAATACAATGCCAGAAGCAGAAACAGGATGCTACCACTGCAGCAGCTTAAATTGGCAACAGCCCCCTCTTCAGGAGCGCATTGTTTAAAAGGGCTGTAGTTTAAATGTCTGTGAAAATTTTAGGCATTTTATCACAATGTTTATGGTATGCATTGCCCTGTTTTTATTGCATTGTACTCTTGTATTTGTAATCAAGTTGCTTTTTGTACTGTTTACTATACATATTATATTGTTTTTATTGCATTTTTAAAAATGTAATGCACCTTGAGTGTCAACAAGAAAGATAGACTACAAATCAGAAAAGTGGAATAGTGGCATTTTTGTGCAGCCAAGAGTTTGGTAGAAGTGAGTCTGGACTCATGAAGATCCTTTCATAACGTCATTTCAGCTGCCATGAGCCAACTTACCCTGGCACAATTCAACATGCTTAATTTGGGGTCGAAATATTTTGTCATTAGACTGCAACTGGCAGGATACAGGAGACCCATCTGCTTGGATGCTGCCAAAGTTTTACTGACATGAAGCCCATATGGTGCATCATTACAAGTACACCTGTCTAGGAGCTCAACATTTTAGGGCCTCATTTGCAATAGAGACCTAAAACCCCGATTCCAATAACATTCACTGTTTGCTATTTCAGTCTCTAATGAGCAACCTTGCAAAATATACCACTTGTCTGAAAACCCTACTGGCTTAAATATCAAAATAATAAAATCATGAATTACAAATCACAGTCATGAATTAAAGAACAGCCGCCTTGAAAACTTTGCATTCTCGTTGTCTATGGTGATGAGAATTCCGAGTTGAATAGGGACTAACACAGGGGACATTGTGTGGCAAAGGGAAGTGGGAAAGACAGAAAAAGGCTCTCGGTCATACACAGGCACTGTTACCACTGCCTCTCCAGTAAAGAAGTATTTGTTTTGTTCACTTGCATGGCAGAATTCAGGCCCAATTTGTTTTAACACAAAGCTCCCTGTCGTGGAGTTTGTGCCACTACTGCACCTGGTGGTGGTAACAATAACTAAAATCTAAACCAGCATATTTAGAACTCTTCAAGAGCCAATTCACAGATGCATATCTAGAAGGTCACAGGGTGCCCCTGAACTGATTTGTGGCTGTGGTTGTGCATTTCCAGTTCACAGCTCAACCCACTTTTGGAAACTTCATAAGCAATGAAGCAATTGTGTGGGGAAGGTGGAGTGTGACACCCCACTGCCACCCAGAGGCTCAAGGTCAATTCTCACAACCAAACTGACATGATGAGTAGATCCATGTTGTCAGCTTATGGTGAGCTTGTTGTGCAAATGCTGTACTGTACCACATGCACCCATTTTACCAACAATAAGAGAAAAAAAATACCTATCTATATCCTAAACAATCAGTACTGAACTTACATGGAGTGGCTACTCTTGAAGTAATACAACATTTTATTAACAAACACATTGATTCTAACACACCCGTGAATCCTATAAGTGAGATACAACTATATCGATGAAACTTAACATGTTAAAACATACATTAGAACACACACATAAAAGTAGAGTATCCAATAATGGCTGGTCGCCTATTTTTAATGTCCTTAGTAGTAGTAAGAATGATATGGTGTAGTCTCATCTGGAGAGTCCATGTGCAAACACACAACAAGAAAGACCATTTCCTCTAGAGGCGCTCAAAGCTGTTTCGTGTATAAAACACTTCTTCAGTTGTTTTCAATATTCTTGTTTCCATTCACAGGCGTATTGTTCCTATGTTATAATAATACAATAGTAATAATTCTCTATAACTACTACAAGTTAAAATACAATTTATTCTTAAACAACAATTAAAAGTATTATATATATACTCACTTGCCCAGTACATTTTTTAGTAGCTACTGCTTACAGCTTTCTTTGTTCCTGGCTAGGATATCAGTATAAAATTGCATTATAGCTTGCCCTCAGTAATACTCTGCTCACAATTGTAAACCGCTGACATGTATTAACCTAATTACATACATGATAGTACTTTCTTGAAGCATGACAAATCTTGTGCTGCATTCAAGCCATGAGGCTCAGTGGTGTTAAAAAGATGTATAAAGAAAGCTTCCTTTTGAGTAAGGATTCTAGTGACATCTATCTGCTGAAATTTTCTTGGTTTCAGTTTCCAAATAACAAAAAAAGCATGTCCAGTTCTGAATGTTTCATTTTCATGAAATGTGAAACCATTGGAGCTTCTGTATTGTGACCTGATTCTGGATTTATGTTCTATAAGTCTAGTTCTAATACAATGTCTTGTGGATCCAATATAAAGAAGCTGGCAAGAACAAAGGATCCCATAAACCACTCTGCGGGTATTGCAATTAGAAAATGTTCTGATTTTAAATTTAATATTGGTTTGTATTTGTTGAAATTCTTTTACTTCAAGAACCAGATTGCACACTGAACAGTTATGACATCTGAAATGGTCAGCTGGCCCATTATCCATTTCTCTCCTATAAGTATCAGTGTGCATTAAGGAGTCTCTTAGTGATATCCAATCCTGGGTATTTCGGTGCATCCATTTATTGTCTGTATAATATGCCAATGTTTTTTATTATTCTTTTAATTTGACCAGTTAAATGTGTATATTGTAGTGATATATTAATCCTATTGTTGTCATTCCTATGTTAGGTTTCAAATAGTGTCTGTCTTTCCTTCTGTACTGCCCTCTCTCTTGTTTGTAGTATGATATCTTCTGGGTATCCCCGCCTACGTAATGCTGTGCTTAATTCATTCACTGCCTTGGCAAAGTCCCTATCATTAGTGCAGTTTCGTTCAATTCTTAAAAATTGACCATACGGCAGGTTGCGCCGTAAATGGTATGGATGGAGTGATTGATAGTGTAATAGGGAGTTTATATCCACTTCTTTTTTATATAAACGGACTGCTAATTTTCTATCATTGTTTTTGAACACCATTGTGTCCAGGAAGGGAATTTGGTCTGTGCTGCAGCTTCCCGAAAACTGAATGTTGGGCATGCGCACATTAAGCCGCTCTATAAACAGTTCGAAATTGCATTCCTTATCAAAAATAAAAAAACAAATCATCTATATATCTGACATATCCCAGCATGTTTGGTAAAAAGGGATTATTATGATAAATAAATTTTCAAAATGTATCATAAAATTGTTAGCCAGCGTCGGTGCAACGGCAGACCCCATGGCTATTCCACGTACCTGTAAGTAAATTTGATCAAGGAACCTAAAATAGTTCTTTTCTAGCACCAGATCCAAAAGGTCAAGCATGAATTGTGCCGGTGGATTGGATATTTCTTCCTGGATAAGTAACTGCTCAATTATATTACGTGTAATGTCCAATGGGACATTCGTATATAGAGCAGATACATCCACTGTTGCCAATATAAACTCATCAGGAGTTGATGTTTTTTCTATGAAGGTAATAAATTCCCGGGTGTCTTTTATAAAGGATTTGGTTCTGCTAGAAAATTTTCTCAGATAAAAATCAAGATATTTGGCTAATGGCTCTGTTAATGCTTCACTGCCCATCAGCCATTAGCATTCAAGAGTTTTAGCATTAGTATGATATAATTTAAAATGAAGTAAAGCAGCAATCAGTGGGTGAAGAAAGCAACATAATATTTTTTCAAATAGATGCATCTTCCTAATATTTCTGTTTCCCCCACACTTGTGGTCCAGCGTTAAAAGCACACACACACACTTCTCATTGTTTGGAAAGGATGTACTTATTTGCTCTCTTCCTTCATTTTTACCTTGTCCTCCTGCTGAGTACTTGGGATGTCTGAGGACCATCAAGAAGCATGTCAGGAGCAGGCCATGAGGATGGTATGTGGTAGTGTTGTTGTGCTGCTTCCAGGTGCTGTTGTGCTATTCTGTCCAAGGCCAGTCTAAGCCCCATGTTTAGTCTTCATAGATTCCCATACTGTGGGAATCACCGAGTGCTCCTTCCTGCCTGTTGGGGGGGGGGTAAGATTCGTTTCCTCACTTTTGACTGGAAAGGCTGCAGAATGGATGGTCCTCCAGTTTGATACCCGGGCCCGCTCCATACGGTCGCTTAATGAATTCATTCGAGCGTTGAGAAGACGTTTTGAGGATCCATTTCAAGGGGAGAAGGCCAAAGCGGTCCTCCTACAACTCCGTCAAGGATCCTCCTCAGTCCGAGAGTTTGCGGATGAGTTCCAAAGACTAGCTAATAAAATAGTGGATTGGACTGAAGCTACCCGGGTGCATTACTTCAGAGCAGCATTGCATCCTGAGATTCTAAACTGGGCATACATGCAGCGAGACCCAGCCACCTTGGAAGAGTGGATTTTACTGGTGGAGGAAGTGAAAAGCCGCTGCCAGTTTATTTCCCTTGCCCGATGGCAGGCCAGGGAGGGGGGAAGCCAGAGAAACCCTCCCAAACCTGCCGCTCCTCAGGCCCCACGGAGGCCGGCTCTACCTCCGCAAGACCAAGTGTTGCGGTTTCAAAGGGGAGCCTGCCTCATTTGTGGTGCCATGGGTCACTTCGCTGCCACTTGTCCGTCACGTCCGGGACTGCCGAGTCCCACTCCCCAGCCAGAGGGGACTCCTCGCGGGAGAGGACGCGCTCGGGAGAGAGGCACAGCAGCCGAGCGGAGCATTGCTCCAAGACGAAAAGCGCCCCCAGCTCTGCACGCCGGAGAAGTGACAACGGACCTTTCGCCAGCAGACCCGTCGGGATCCAGGATTACAGTTACTACTCCTATGGGGGGGGGCAGCTCCGCTTCTTCAGAGGAGGGTGACCACTGGAACTCCCCAGCCCTTAACTTGGAGTCTCCCCTCGAACAGCCAAAAAACGGACTGGGTCTGCGGTAGAAGCTGAGACTTTAACATTCAATAACCCGCTGTGTGAGTTAGGGCTGTTGATTCGGTTCGTCCCGAACCAAAAAACAGCTGAATTTCCCCCGATTCGGCTATTTTTCGGTTCGGGAGGAACCGAACTCAAAAAAGGCGGGAAACGGGGGAGCCGAATTCGCCAACTTCGGGGGTTTGGTGAATAAATTCGGCAGATTCGGGGTTCCCCCCGCGCCTTCACGGGGTTTCCATGAAGGCGAGCGGGGGGGGCCTTTAAATAGATCTGTGCCTCCCGGCCAGGAGGCGCAGATCTATTCCAAGCTCCCCCCCCCCACGCCTTCAGGGGACTCCCCTGAAGGCGTGCGGGGGCCCCTTTAAATAGATCTGCTCCTCCTGGCAGGGAAGATCTATTTAAAGGGCCCCCCGCATGCCTTCAGGTGGAACAGATCTGCGCCTCCCAGCTGGGAGGCACAGATCTATTCCAAGCCCCCCCCCCCGCGTGCCTTCAGGGGCCCTTTAAACAGATCTGCGCCTCCCAGCTGAGAGGCGCAGATCTGTTTAAAGGGCCCCCCGCGCGCCTTCAGGGAAGCCCCCTGAAGGCTTGGGGGGGGCGAATTTTCTCCTGAACTCCGGATCTCACCTGAATTTCAGGGATCCGAAGCGGGGGAGTTTGGACTTCAACACGGCCCGAATCAAAACAGGCCGAATTTTGCTGAATCTGAATTTTACCGAATTTTTTTTCCAACAGCCCTAGTGTGAGTTACACCAATATGAAGTGGCTGTTAAAACTTAATCAAACCAACTCCTGCCCTGGCCTCGGACACCTCCAGTCCGACCCAAGTGCCACCCGAATATCAGGACTTTTCAGACGTGTTTAATGTGCAGAAGTGTTATGTGTTACCCCACCACCACCAGACGGACTGTGCTATTGAAGTGGTGGGGAATGGAAAACTGCCAAAGAGTAAGATCTACCCAATGAGTCCTACGGAACGGATGGTGCTTTGCGAATTCTTAGACAAGAACTTGGCTCGCGGTTTCATCCGACCCTCCAACCACGCCCTATTCGGCACCGGCTTTCTTCGTGCGTAAGAAAACAGGAGATTTGAGTTTGTGTATTAACTTTCGAAAACTCAATGCTGTTACTCAAACGAATGCTTATCCCATCCCCCTCATTTCTGATCTCTTGGGACAACTGAAGGAGGGACACATTTTCACCAAATTGGACTTAGTTGAGGCTTATTACAGAGTCAGAATCCGGGAGGGGGATGAATCTTTGACAGCCTTTTCCAGTTGCTTTGGGATGTTTGAATTTATGGTGATGCCTTTTGGATTAAAAGGGGCCCCGGGGGTCTTCATGCAACTCGTTAATGAGATCCTCCATGATCTACTGTTCAAAGGAGTGGTGGTCTATTTAGATAATATTCTCATTTACTCTAAAACCGTGGATGAGCATGTTGCCTTGGTTCGAGAGGTGTTGCAACGTCTCAGAGACAATCACCTGTATGCTAAAGTGTCTAAATGTGAGTTCCATAAAAAGCAATTGACTTTCCTAGGTTATATTATCTCGCACCTGGGACTGACTATGGATCCTGAAAAAGTGCAAGCGGTGCTCGGCTGGGAACCACCCTCTACCCGTAAACAGGTCCAAAGATTTCTCGGGTTCGTGAGCAAGCAAATCGACCAGGAAAATTTCTTGCTAGTCAACTGAGGGACTCTAGACAAAAACAAATAATAAATAAACTACAGACGGTGAAAGGGCCGGTTTTTACAACTACTGCTATACAGAAAGAATTTGAATCATTTTATACAAAATTGTACCAAAAGGATTTGATCCCGGAGAAGAAAATGGAAACCTTTTTGAGTATAGTAAATATTAACAGGTTAACCTCAGAGCAGCGAGACATGATTGATGCTTCAATTACAACTACGGAACTAGAAGAAGCTATATCTAGGCAAAAGATTGATAAAACACCTGGCCCAGATGGTATTACAGCAATGTTTTTTAAATTGTTTAAAGAAGACTTAAAGACTCCTTTTTGAGGATATGTAATTCTATATTGCAGACAGGTCAAGCCCCAGAGACATGGTCACATGCATTTATATCACTCATTCCTAAGGCTGGAAAGGACACAGAGAGAGTTACAAATTATAGGCCTATATCACTAGTGAATGTGGATTATAAAATATATGCCTCAATACTGTCAAACCGGTTAAAGCAGATCATAACAACCTTGATATATGAAGATCAAGCGGGTTTTGTGCCTGGAAGGCAGATAAAGGACAACCTGAGAATACTATTTGATGCAATAGAATATTACGAACAAAATACACAACGTAAAATGGCTTTCATTTTCTTGGATGCGGAGAAAGGTTTTGATATGGTTTCCTGGGAGTTTATGAAAAAGATCTTGGAAAAGATGAATTTTGGAAATAAATTCCGAACAGGGATAGATGCTATCTACAAGGTGCAAAAAGCTAAAATACTAGTAAATGAATCGATGTCAGCTAACTGTGAGATACAAAAAGGAACAAGGTTGTCCTTTGTCGCCTTTATTGTTTATTTTGACTTTGGAAACTCTCTGCAGTAAAATACGTGATATGGAGGCTATTCGTGGTTTGAAAGTAAACAAACATGAGTATAAACTAAGAGCCTTTGCGGATGACCTGTTATTTATTTTGGATGACCCAAATCGTTCCATAAAAGATTTGTTGCTTTTGTTGAAACAATATGGTGAAATTTCTGGATTCAAGATAAACCAAGATAAGACTCAGATATTATTTAAGAATCTTTCTAAGGAACAACAGAAGGATTTTTTGGAGATTTCTAACTGGATGAAAATGAGTAAGGTACTATACTTGGGAGTTTGGATTACAAATAAAACCAAGGATTTATTGGTTAATAACTATTCTAAACTTTGGAAAGTAGTTAAAAAAGATATGATATTGTGGTCGAATAAAAATATTTCTTTATTGGGTCATATTGCTGTAACAAATGAACATTTTGGCAAGGATGTTGTTTTTGTTTCAGAACTTACCAATACTCACGCAAACAAAATATTTTGATGTATGGAGGAAAGACCTGTTGAACTTTATTTGGCAAGGGAAAAAACCAAGAATTGCATATAAATATTTGGTAGATGCAAAAGAGAGAGGTGGCTTTGCTCTTCCTAATTTTAAACTTTATGCGGAAGCTTCAGCTATGGTATGGTTAAAAGATTGGATAACACTGAAAAATGCATGTTTACTGGACTTGGAAGGCTTTGACAATAGATTTGGGTGGCATGGGTATTTGTGGTATGACAAAACTAAAATACATGTGGCTTTCCAACACCATATTATCAGATCATCATTGATAAAAACCTGGTTGAGATATAAACATCTGTTGGAGACAAAGACACCACTATGGATATCTTCTCAAGAAATGTTAACTTTGCGACCGTTAAGACCATCACAACTTATAATATACCAAGATCTTTTAAAATGGGAAGAGAATAAATGTGCCCTGAAGGATTTTGATGAGGTTAAAGACCACCTAACATGGCTTCAATATTATCAAGTACAATCTGTATACATCCAAGATATGAAAAAGGGATTTCTTAAAGAAAAATCAATTCTACAACAGACACTTTTGGATAATACTGATCATCTAATTTCTAGGATGTATAAGTTTCTATTGTTGCTGTATACAGAACAAGAAAGAATCAAGCCAACAATGATTACCTGGGCACAAACAGTTGGTCACTCTATTTCCTTGAAAAGTTGGGAAAGACTTTGGTCAAGAGACATGAAATAGATTCTTTCCCAATCGATAAGGGAAAATATCTACAAAATGATTTACAGATGGTACTTGACACCGAAAAAATTGTCTGCAATGTACAGTACAATGTCACCAAACTGCTGGAAATGTCAGGACAAAGTTGGCTCATTTCATCATGTTTGGTGGCTTTGTGATAAAGCTAAAAACTTTTGGGATATGATATACAATGAGCTAAGGTTAATTCTACAACAAAACATCCCTAAAACTTCAGAGATGATGTTGTTAAGCATTATACCGGACCACATTATAACACAACGGACATTTTTACTCTATGCCACCACAGCGAGAATGGTATACGCAGCTAAATGGAAAATGTCTGAAATACCGGACAGAACTGATTGGATTCATAAAATGTTTGAACTAGCAGAAATGGCAAAATTGACTGAGTTAATAAATCAAAAAGATAATGATGAATCTGTTAAGGAGTGGGAGGCGTGGATTGTTTATTGCAAAAATGAACTTAATGTGCAAAATGTTAAAGGTTACAACTTAGACTAGGTTAATTTTCTTGTTTATATTTTTCTTTCTTTTTTAATAACTGTAGAAGGTTTTACAAAAATTTTTTTATAAAGAATTAGAAAATAATTGCTAAGAGGATTACGAAGATAAGTTAGAGATAGAAGAAGGAAGAGGGGAAGTCAAAGCAGGGGAAGATAATTGTTATATATATGTTAGTCTTAATTGAGAATTAGAAAAGATTGAAAGGTAATGTTAATTGATTGTATCGAATGTATGAAAAAACAATTAAAAATTTATAAAAAAAACAAAACAAAGATTTCTCGGGTTCGTGAATTTTTACAGGGTGTTCCTCCCACATTTTGCTCAGATCGCGCTACCCATCACAAACCTCCTTAAAACTAAGGGAAAGGGGAATACATCCACCTTACCCAACGCCCGGGTGGAGTGGACCCCCCAGTGTCAAGCTGCCTTCGATAGTCTTAAGCAGCTTTTTACATCCGAACCTGTTCTGCAGCACCCAGACTGCAATCAGCGATTTGTAGTGCACGTAGACGCTTCCGACATAGAGATGGGGGGTGCGCTCCTGCAGCAGGGGGAGGATGGGCACTGGCATCTGTGCGCTTATTTTTCTAAAAAGTTTACTCAATCCAAACTCAATTGGGCTGTTTGGGAAAAGGAAGCCGCCACGGTAAAGCATGCCCTGACAGTGTGGAAGCAGTTTTTAGAGGGTTCCAAAGTGCCTTTTGAAGTGTGGTCCGATCACAAAAACCTAGAGGCCCTAACAGGGGCTCGCAAGCTGTCCGTGAAGCACGTGCGCTGGGCGGACTTCTTTGCCCAATTTCGATTCGTCCTAAAATATGTACCAGGGAAGCAAAACCTTCTGGCTGACGCTTTATCCAGACTTCCCCAATATCCCACCAAGGTTGATCGGTCCACAGAGTCACTCTTCACCCCTGCCCAACGAGGTCTATTGCCCCGTTCTCAGACCCGATCCCCACTGCCGCCACTTTCGGTGGGAGGGGAAGCCCCATGCCCAGATGAGCCGGCAGCGCCACCCGCCTCACTTCCTCCTCCCCCTGAGCGACTGACAGCCACTGTTCTCGAGGTGCGGGGACCTGAGCAAACCATTCAGTCACTCCCTGCACCTGTGTCGTCTCCGTCCCGGTCCAGCTGCCTGCCGGCACAACACCGGAGGGTGTGGAAAGACTGACTCATTCCTTTAAGGAGACTCTTCTTCACAGTTATCAAGCGGAACTTTCCTCGCAGGCCCTTCCAGCTACTCTAATTAAACGCAGAGGATTTTGGTACAAAGATTCTAAATTGTATGTTCTGGAAGTGTTGCGGGGGGAGGTTTTGGGTTTGGTTCATGGCGCCAAGACTGCAGGACATTTCGGATTTCTCAAGACATTGCATTTGCTATGGAGACAGTTTTGGTGGGCGGGCATGCGGTCAGATGTGGACACCTTCATCCGCAGCTGCCCCATATGTGCAGCAGCCAAACAATCTCAGGGCAAACCGCCGAGACTTTTGCAACCGTTAGAGACTCCCTCAAAACCATGGGAAGTGATTGCAATGGACTTCATGACGGACCTACTCCCTAGTGGGGGAAAGACAATTCTTTGGGTCATTACTGATCTGTTTTCGAAACAGGTGTATCTTGTACCCTGCGCAGGTATCCCTTCCGCCCCGAAATTGGCCCGTCTCTTTGTGTCACATGTCTTCCGTCTCCATTCCTTTCCGCGCAAGATAGTGATGGAAAGGGGTTCAAATTTCGTGGCCAAATTTTGGAAAGCTTTTCTCAAATTTGTCGGAGTAGAACAAGGACTGTCTAGTGCCTTCCATCCCCAAACAGATGGTCAAACTGAATGGGTGAATGCGGTGTTGGAATGCTATTTACGCTGTTATGTTAATTACCATCAAGATGATTGGGTAGACCTGTTGCCTTTTGCTGAATATGCTTATAATAATGCGGTTCACCAATCCACAGGGTTCAGCCCTTTCCAGGTTGTCCATGGTGAAGAGTTTGGCCCCGCTGGTCATGTTGATGTTTCTGAGGAGGGGGGAGCTGACGTGGCCGGATGAGTGCGTTCCATTCAAACAACCTGGCCATGGCTGGTTAAAAATCTGGAGCGAGCCAAACGAAAATACAAGGCTCAGACTGACAAACATCACTCCCCCGGTAAGGAATGCAAGGTGGGGGATCTTGTCTATCTATCCACCAAGAACCTACGATCCACCTGCCTGTGCGATAAACTCAGTGCCAAGTACGTGGGTCCATTCCCCATTTCCCGGATTATTAATCCAGTGACTGTAGAACTCTCCTTGCCCAAGTCTCTACAGAGAATTCATCCTGTGTTCCATGTCAGTCTTTTAAAACCGTACATTCCTTCCCAAAAATGGCATCCTGAGCCACAACCCGAAGTGCCTGAATTGTGTGTGTGGGGGGGAGGAACATTTTGAAGTAGCTAAAATACTGGATTCTCACATTCACTACGGTACCCTTCAATACCTGGTCCGCTGGAAACATTTTAGTCCCGCCCAGGATGAATGGGTGCGCGCCTGTGATGTCTCCGCCCCCCGCTTGGTACAAGAATTCCATGCCCCCTACCCTCACAAACCCACGTTGGGAGGGTGAAGGGGGGTCTTTAGGGGGGCAGAATGTCAGGAGCAGGCCATGAGGATGGTATGTAGTAGTGTTGTTGTGCTGCTTCCAGGTGCTGTTGTGCTATTCTGTCCAAGGCCAGTCTAAGCCCCGTGTTTAGTCTCCATAGATTCCCATACTGTGGGAATCGCCGAGTGCTCCTTCCTGCCTGTTGGGGGGGGTTGCCTGGGTAACCGGTTATCTCCTTTTGCTGTCCCATATATGCTATGTGCCTTGCCTTTGACCCTTACTAGTGTCCTTTTGAATATGGCTTCTGAAACCTGTCGATTCTAACCAATAAAACTGCTTTCGTGGATTTGCCGTCTGCTGAAATCCGTTTATGGGTTTGCCGCAGGGCTAGAGCTTACAAAGCACCACAAAGGGCAGGGGTGTCAAACATACGGCCCGGAGGCCAGATCTGCCCCCTGGAGAGTTCTTATCTGGCCAGCGAGCCAGCCAAGGAAGCCACCACCACCCCCGGTCTCGATCTGGGCTGCTGAGCCTGCTGTGGGCTTGCCAGCCGAGGCAGCCACCCTCCCCAGTCCCAATCTGGGCTGGCAAGGCCCGGCCCGGCCAAGTGACATTTATGTTATATCCGGGCTCATAACAAATGAGTTTGACACCCATCATAGGAGCTTTGTGTGGGTTTGTCTCTTGTATATGCCTTCCTTCCTAACTGTTTGACTCAGTAACTGCTGATTTACATTGTAATCCTAAACGGAGCTACACCCCAAGCCCATTGTCTGAGTTCTGACGAGATCTGGGCTAGCCTGGGCTATCTGGATCAGGGAACCACTGTTTTAGAGCCATTTAAAAATGCCACAAGGGTCCAATTTTGATTGGGGCACAGTGCAGCAGGCTGAGGCGCTCTTGTTCCCTGCCCCCTGTGCGTTATCAAGAGGTGAAAGAGGTGCACCCCCATGGCAGTTTAATCTTGAAAAAGCATGTGGGGGGTGAAACAAGAGTGCTGCACTGCAAGTCCAATTGGGATCGTGCCCTCGTGGCATTTTTAAATGATTTCAAAATGGCAGCAGCCTTTTAGTGGCCACAAGGACGCTGTCACATCTGGTTTGGCCCTAACTCAGTGGTCTTCCACATTTCCACATGCCAGACCCACCTGTAAAGCCTATTGAGCTCTATTATGTGACATGAGTTACATGGGAAGACGAGGAGGCAGGATTAAGACCTCATCAGTAGGAGAGGGCTGTAATCTGCCAGCATTTTTGGATGACCAACTGTCAAGGTGGCAAGGGAGACCTGTCGCCAGGGGAGGTGTGTCTATGAACCTGCCTGTGGTAAGAGGAAACCAACCTCTCTACTTCCTCTGATCATGCAAAGACAGATAACAGGCATGATGCCTTTGCTACATGTACGCACAATAGCAGCAGATGTTTCCACAAAGTAACCCAAGTGGCTGTTTTATAAGGACAATCAACCCCTCAGGTGGGGTTCTGCAAAGAGAACCGAACCCACAGGCTACAAACTACTGCTTTGACCTTATCTACCAAAAAGTGCCTGACAAATGATGGTGGAACTGATGAAGGATTTCCCCTTTCCACAACAGGTATTTGTTACTAGTGATTAGGCTGGAAACTCCAGTAGTTCTATATAAAGTGCCCATCTGTCTGTCTCTCCAGAACAATGTTATGGCGATGAAGGGGTGGTGCTGTACAGATACCAGAAGGCTTGCTTGTGACTGCCTAGAGTCACTGGGGACTAACTTTAATTCCCACCAAGTGGTGTTTCCCCATACAAGTTCTTATGCGTTGTCATGAGCGTTTTGTGCAAAGCAGCATAGACATTTTCTAAATAGATAAATAAATTAGACCTCTTAGTTCACTCCGAAGGAGAAAAAATAAAGTGCCATCCTAAGAGTCAGTGTTGTGCTCCATGCCTAATACTGTGTGGTCCAGCTTTCACTGGTAGGGTTGCTACCTACCAATGATACAACTGTTGTTCACATGCCTAAAGAGAAGATTCCACTGAGCATGCAAACAGTGATGTGTGGAGTAGGAATTACTGAACACATGAAACTGCATTAAACAAAGTCATATCCTTGGTTCTTCTAGCCCTACACTGTCTACTCTAATGGCCAGTGGCTCTCCTAGGGCTTAGGCAGTGATCTTTCCCAGCCCCAATATGATTCTTTTTATCCGAGACCTTCAGTCCAATTAATACAACATGAAATGCATCCCCTTCCTATATCAGACAATTTCTTCCTGGATCAAAACTCACAATAATGACCAGATTTTCAGGGCATATCCAGAAAATCTTTTCCTAGGCTAATGTTTCTCTTTCCAAGCATTGCACATGAAATGATATTCCCATCTCTTTATCATGGTCAGGAGAAGGCCTAGCTTTGTGGCCAGGGGCTAGATGTGCACTGGGGGGGCGGGGAGAGAGATTTTTCTTTTAAAGATGAATGTACTTTAACAATGAAGAGCGTAAGCTCACAGCTTCAGGCAAAAAGTGGAAAAACAATTAAAAATTGGTGGCCTGCTCAAACAGATGTAGGTAGGGTAGAGAGGAACTTGCAGCATGCCTGGCAGAAATGCCCCCAGGCACCACCAATCACACCTGCAAGATCCCCCAGACACCACCAATCACACCTGCAAGATTTACACCTAGCTGGAGGGATAATTTCTGCAGTTAGCAGCCTGACTGCTGGAAAACTCCAGCCTATGGGATTGTTTATTTGGGCAACAGATAAATGACAATTGTGTAGTTCATTCAAGGAAAATGACGGCAATCTGGGAATTCCCCCAGGAGAATGTCAAACTGTTAAATTGCTGACAGATATGTGTAGTTTTAGCTGGTATCTATTAGGACTATCCTGTGTTTATCAAGATCATTTGTATATAATTTTGGTGTAATTACTGTTTCCTTTATATACCTACTGGTCGTGGACTGTGATAATAAAGAACAGAACCTGGGAATTCCCTGAGAGGCATCTGCCATCACTAAATCAGAGTATTAAGGAAATGGGCAAATCTAGGGAGAGATCGGCACCCTGGCAAAGCAAGAAGCTATGCAAAGACTTGACTTTATGCTCAGCTTGCAGTTACTGGGCCCCTGTAAGCCACAGTTGAGCATTGATGCGGTAAATCTTTTGAGTCAGTAAAACAATTCCACGACTTGTAGCATGCCAAACCCTGCATGGATCTTCTCAGCATTCCAAACCACTTGCCCGAATCGGCCCACTAATCTCTGCTCTGCTGGTGCTGCATTTGGGCCTGTGTTTCTTTGAGTAGCAGTATCCCACTCTAAAATGGGAGTGAGGATATCCCTGTCACTTGCAGTGACAACCACTGAGTCCTGGACTCTGTGAGAGAAGCTGGAGACAGTAACCCACTTTGGCCTCTTTTTGTAGCAATCTCTCAGGAAAGTCTACCATCCTCCCTCGATCTTTGGTCAAACAAAAGGATCCCTGCAGGCTGCTGAGCTCACCATGGCCTTTCCTTCCGGGGGCTCTGGATGCCTGCTACATCCCAACGATCCCCAGGCTCTCCCTGCTAATTAACTGGGGGGTCCAGAGGCCTTTCCCTCCCTCACTTCCTTCCCTCTAATTAATTCGCTGTTGCTGTTCATTAGGATCAGCCTGCAGAATGTTCTCAGGATGCAGCCCCTGGGCCCCAAAGGCCCCCATTCTAACAGGCTGGTCAAACAGCCAGCTCCTCCCTTCACTGTTCTTCAAGCACAGCAGCCCAGGAGGGAGGGGAAGAGCAATCTTCTTTAGCCAAGGTGGAGCTGAAGATCAGAGAATCGATCCTGTGACAATCCCCTAGAATATATTCTACTCAGTTGTTGTGTGGAGGAGGAGGGGCGGGGGAAGTGTAATTTGCTGCACAAACATTGCCGGCTGGTGTTTTTTTTTTTTTTAAAGAATTGCATTGATCCCGATGCATAAAGCACCCATAAATCCATCTAATATCCTGGCTTGATTGATTATTGCCCTTTGAAAGGACTCTGTCCAGGCCTGCAAATTTTAAAACGGTATGGGTAAATTACTCATACCATTGCCAATGTAGGAGAGCCGGGGTTCTTGTCTGGAAGCCAGGTGGTACAGCTGCAGACAAACTGGGGCAAGCAACACACAAGCACACATCCACAGAGGAGCATCAGTGTGCCAACAGTCAGATACCTTGACACCCATCAGAGCAAAAACAATACATCCAGAAGAAGGCATACAAAAGCTATGTGCCGCTTAAATGCAACAAAGTCTCAGGCACAAAGAGTAACACACACGAGCCGAGACATCCAACAGCACAAAGAGACACGTCCGTAACATGCATTCACAGTATAAAGCAGGGGTCCTCAAACTACGGCCCGTGGGCCGGATCCGGCCCGTCAGGGTCCTGAACCCGGCCCCCTCTTCCCTCCGGAGCCGCCGCCGCGCCCGTCCCTTCCCCAAACTAAGGCGGCCGTTCACCATATAAAGCGTCGGTGGCAGCAGCGGAGAGGCGACACCTGCGCCGACCCAGGAGCCACCGCCGCCGCCTCTGCGCCTTCCCCACCACGGCTGCCCTGAAGAGCCGCTGCAGCCTTCCTTTCCCCAGGCCCGCGCGCTTGGGGGACGGGAGGCGCCGCCTCGGACTTCAATGTGCCCCTTGCCGCCACTGCTCCTCCTGCCGCAGCAGCCGCTGCAGCCCTGAAGCAGCCATGCCGGCTGCAAGCTGGGCAAGGCGAGCGGACGAGTGAGTGCCGGGGCCCCCGTGCGGGGGGCTTGGGTAGCGGCGCCTCCGGGGAGGGGAGGGCTGAGACCCCCGTCTCCTGCCGGCCTCCTCCCGCACCCTTCCCCCTTCCCCTCAGGCGCTCTTTGCCAAGCAGGGGGCCAGCCCAGCCCGCCTCCCGCTCCAGGAGGCGGGAAAGGAGGGCGCGCGGCGGCGGCAGGGGGGTCTCTCAGCCCAGCGAAGGGGGGAGTGTCGGCCATGGAGAGGCACCTGGGGGAGGGGCGGCACATTCTCCTGCTGCAAGTTAACTTTTCTTTGCCTGGGCGCCTGGCTGCCTTCCCATTTGGGCGGGGGGCGGGCGGCCCCCAACAGTGTTTGAGGGACAGTGAACTGGCCCCGTTTAAAAAGTTTGAGGACCCCTGGCATAGAGAAATGCATAACAGCAATATGCACAGAAACCATTTTTGTGCAGCACACCAACAAACCCACCTACATATCCCTTTCCCTAAAAGGTGTGAAACAGATATATACTAAAACACAAGTAAGAAAGAAAGAAATTATCTATACATGTAGCGAAAGAGTAACTTCTTAGGAAGATTTTTGCACTTGGATAAACACATAAAACATAAGGAAAAAATAAAATGTGCACCAAAATATGGCACTCAGTATTACACACACACAAATGGATATACAGAAATCCAGCACTGACAAGCTAATATTCACATCAAAAAAGCAACATGAATGGGCTAAAAATACCATTCACACATACTGGAACATGCAAAGGTGCACAGACAGAAATAAGAGCATCCATAGAGAGGGGCCCTAGAAAACACATGTATAAGTTAAGAAATAAATGTGAGAGGAAAGTTTCAGAAAACATTCAAAGCAACTGGACATTGCCTATGCAAATAAAAAGAAAAATCTCTCTCCCCGCCCCCACTCCCCCCAAAAACAGCCTGCTAAGGTCTGCACAATAGTTTTGAGAAGACGGTTAGCGAACCAGAACAAAGTCTTGTATTTTTCAGTTGTCTTTTTTTTTAATTGCTGAGAAAATGCAGATTTTAATCCCTTTTGAAGGATATTTGGGCTCCTGGGAACTCCAAGGGCAAAAGTTAAATTCTGCATAAATTTATTCAGCAGAGATTCTAAAATTCACTAAAAAATTTAAGAGCAGCCATAAATCAGGCAGTCCAGCTTTTCAGTTAAGAAGAATACAGGAGAGTAAATGACAGATGCTAGAGGAAGAAACATGTTGCTATTGAGATGTATTGTGCTCTCTAAGTTTTTGCCTTCTGGATGAAAACGGGGGAAAGGAAACTTCTAAGATGACTCCGTTTTGTCACACACACGAGACCAACTCAATGTTTAAAAGTTAGCCCCAATATTCCCAAGAATGCAAACACAAATAAACTACAACAGAGCAAAACACTCTACAGAGACACAGAGAGAACAGAGACCCACAGATTAATATCCATGGCTTGGACCCCGTCAACAAATTCTGTGCACACTAGGTAGCTTTGGCTGCAGACCATGCTTCCTCTTATACTGGCGCATGCCATTGCACAAGAGCTCATGGAAGACCATTGATATTGCATAAACAGAAGTGCTAGCAAAGAGGAAGCACGCTTAGCAGTGGAGGCTTCCTTGTGTGCGTGGAATTCATACACAGGATCCAAGTCCATATTGCTCACAAAAGCACAGATATGTACACATGTGAAAGCATATGGGCCGCCTAAACTCCGGGACTTGACCTGGCAACCCGATATGCAGGCACATGACTACTGTTCCAGCTGCGCGCTCGCTCCACACACTACTGGACGGCTGCTGCGCGCTCCATTGAAACTGACACAGCCACTCCTGCGAGCTCCATGCAGCCAGCAGCTAGGAAGCAGAAGCAAGGGCAACCTCCAGTGAACCTGAGAGACTCCATGTTCCTGTGCAAACTCTGTTCCAGCAGCAGCCATGTCGTGGAAAGCAGACAGTCACGTAATCAGTGCCAATACCCCCTTTCCCATTGCAACATCAGCAGCTTAATGGACAATCAGCAGCGATCCTGATATCAGCGAGGAGTCGTTCTTCCAGCTATGCAGCAGCGATCCCCAGACGTTTGCAGAGATCGCACCTATTGTTGCAGAACGTTAATCACTTCAGCAGAGATCTCCCAGTTCCTCCCGGGTTGCAAAAGCCATTGGAATCAGAATAGATTTCCAAATTCTCACCATCCCCACCCCAGTAGCCACAGATTAATCCTTTTGTCACCTTTTGTCACCTGGGAACCTAGGAGGGGTAAACCCCCTCTCCCCACCCCCAGAAAAACAGTATATCTGGGATGCCCCCAGTCCATTATGTTACCTTAGGTCTTTCCTGGCATCTTTGCCGTTACTCTGTTGGTTTGGTTTTGCGCAGCCTGACCACGCTCCCTCCCGCCTTGCTGGTCAAGTCTACGGGAACCCCTTGCCCCCGCCTTTGCTCTTAATTTCTTCTATCTTAGTCTACGTGAACTTGGACAACACCTCTTCAATAACGGTAAATATCACCCCATCAACGATCCCTGCCACGTTGGCATCTGTGCTTGTACTACTCTCTTTGAATTTCTTAGATTTCTCTGTATGTGTGTATGCATCACTAATTTGAAAGAAAACAACATAAACTCTCTTAATTCGGAATCCTTTGCTTCTGTCTTTATTTAAAGGTCACAGTTACCGGCTCTGGTATACAAAGGCTGCTCTCGCTTTATAAATATTGTAGTTTGCCATCTTGCTTGCTAATTCCCCAGGTTAAAGAGCAATTTGGCTAACACATGTACCGGTGAAAGCTAATGAATACCACAGAAGCACTGAAACTGGCTTAAATGCAAGTTCCAGTCCAAGTGGGGTAACTTTTAATACTTCACATTTGCTGCTGACTGCTATGGATCTGAAGTCTTTTTCTGCACAGGGATAGTATCAATCCTACCTCCAAGACACAAAACTAGAAATCAATAGACACAAGGGCACCTGTTAATACACATACTGTGTGGCTCAGCCTCACTATGTAGTGCACATGGTATTTTTTGGAAAGTTGGTACATACATCCCTTTAGACACACAGTGCATATTTTAGAACTGACTCTATCAACCTGCATGGCAAATGAGGGGCTCTGACATAAGCAGTATGGGTAATTCACAGGGCAACCCTAAACAGAGTTACACCCTTCTAAACCCAGGGGGTTACCGCACTTTGTATTCCCAGCAACGTATTAAGAGTTTGAAAATGTTATAAAAAACATCACTTTAAAAGGGGTTTTGGATACCCCGGCTTATAAATGGTTGGAAGACGTCTTCACAGCTAAAGGAGCCAAACAAAGTGCGAACAGTATTTTTTATAACGTTTTCAAACTCTTAATACATCGCTGGGAATACAAGTGTGGTAAACCCCCCCCCCCCACTGACCTCAGTAGACTTAGAAGGATTCTGCTTAGAATTGAACTGCAGGTCTGCTTAGCAGCAATGTTGTCATTCAGACACTCAAAGTCAAGAGAGATCTTTGCATCCCATTTGAAGAGCTGTTATTGTTTTTAAAATTCCACAGGTGCGTCAAGCCAGTATCTCCGGACTCTCATTCTCTTTAAACTACCTAAGACTCATCCAGATCAAATTTAAATAGGAGGCAAGGTTTTTTGTTTTTTTTTTGTGGAAAATGCATTGTAGGCTGAATGCCAAAGTGAATCAGGTTCTATAAAATAATGCTATGAAATTCTCATTGATAACAGACACACTGATACAACCACAAAGGATGCCAGATCCATACATCGCAGCAGCCTATAGCAACTGGCAAAATCAGAACAGAATGGAATATAATCTTCAATACTTACAGTACAATCCTATGCATGTTTACTCAGATGTAAGATCCATTGTATTTAATTGGGTTTACTTCCAGGTAAGTGTTCTTATGACTGCAGCCTCACTCCCCACCCTCACCCCCTTATTCAGAGGGATATTTGTACTCTGCCTCTCAGTACAAGTGTGTTTGGTTATTTAAGAAATCAGTACATCTACAGGTCAGACTCACCCAATTTCTTTTGCAGAGATTCAAATATATCCTTGATTACATCCATGTAAAATTATGTATTCATATACTATATATTTATCAGTATGGTCAGAAATTTATGCAAATAAAGTTCTTTCTAAGACAGACACAGGAAACATTAGTCACATACATCTATAGGTTTATGACAGCCTTGGAATGCACAGATCTGGTACATAAAAATGTGTTTTCCTATTCAATTAGTGTACTGCTACCTGCATAAATGTCTAACAAAAGTAATGCACTTTATCGGAGAGCATATGGTTACAAATATGAATGGATGGACGGACAAGGAGATGTGCATGCAGTGTTAATACCTAGAAAGAGAGAAAGCTCTGCATAATATCTGCATAACAGTATAATGATATAAGTGCTCATTACAGCTCCGTGCTGAAAGGTGAAATGGATTTGGCTTTTTCAGCAACTCAGCTCCTTAATAACGTATCTCCTTGCTGGAGAAGCCTGGTCCCATATCTCTTCCAGTGAACTGAGCAATTCCTTGGCTTGAACAGAAAACAATTTTGTTTTCTATACATAGATGCATGCACACCTGTATAGTTGTTACAGCTCTCTCATGCGTTTGTTTTGTGTTTACTTCTTGTGTAAACCTGTGTACTTCCTTCACATTTGTATATCACACATGCTTTAGAGAAACGTGTGTGTAAAGTGCCATCAAGTCACAGCAGACTTATGGTGACCCCAGCAAAAGGCTTTCAAGGCAGGCAAGAAGCAGAGGCGGTTTGCCATTGCCTGCCTCTGCAGAGTCTCCCTTGGTGGTCTCCCTTCCAAGTACCGACCCTGCATAGCTTCTAAGATCTGAGATGGGGCTATACCATGTCACCTTCCCTCCATATATGCAAACCCATAATCATGTTTTCACATACATGCCTTACAATATTCCATCCTTCCCTTTTACATGTGCACACCTGAATTACTCACACCTTCCTTCTTCCCCACACGTCTTAATCCTACCCACACACATTTTACATACAAATACAAACATGCTCTCTTTCTCTATGTATTTGCCAGCTGCCTCCACCCTCTTCTGTGGTATCCAAATTCTAACCCCCAGATATGCTCCCCCAATCCTGCTCTCAAAAGACTGAGTCATTAGAGCATACGGCACCTTTCTCTGTACAGCATGTAAGTGTATGTGTGAGAGAGATGGGAGTTTGGGGAGAGGGGGAATAATTGATTAATTAATGAATGTGATGGCTTGCAGTCCCTCTAGGAGATTCCTGCTGGATCTGTCAGCTGTTAATCAATCTTCGCCGAGAGAGGCAAAGGAGGCTCAAAGGTAAAGCACTTAATTGCGTGGGGGAAACGATACAACCCCAGCATATAAAACACATCCTTAAACATTACTCTAGATACCAGCAAGGCTGGGGGACAGCTGGGATGCAGGCAGAGTGAGCACAGCCTAAGAGATGGAAAGGGTGTGAGAAGTGGAGGGGGGGAGCACAGAATACATCTGTTATTCCAAAGCGATGCAAGTGCCCACACACGGCGAAAGGAAGGGGTGCACCTCTCTCCGAGACTCCTTTTTTTCTCCCCCTTACAGAAATGTGGCAGTGATGTCTGTCCACGTGGATCCCTGCCAGCTGCACCTGAGGACGGAGGCCTCCAGCCCCCCACATTCCTGACAATCCGTCCCTGGCTCATGCAAATGCACACAGGAACTCAAGCTGCTGCTATGGATGGGATGAGACACTTCCAGGCTCCAGGCAGATGCATCTCAGTGGCTGAGCCTCGCCTCCTTCGTGAAGCACCAGAGGTCGCTCTGGTTGGCTTAAAGCTACTTTTTGCATCTTGGGCAGCTCAGTCTGATCTTCTCTTGAGTTTGTGGAAAGGGTTTTGCATGTGCTAGGGAGGGGTGGTGGATGAATTGGTTGTTGGGAAATCTCTCTCTCCCCCCCCCCTCCGGTTTCCCATTGATGGCCATATGATCTGGCACAAGGAGCCTGGAGCTGCTACGCCGTCACCAGCTGAGTTCTCAAGTGGAGAAGAGAAAGGAAGGGAAATACACACACACACATGCATGCACACACACTTTCTTTCTGATCATCTCCACCCCTAACACATCAGCTGCTGCTGCTGCGCTGCCGCCACTGCTGTTCTCCGTGAAGTGTGAGCAAGCCAAAAGTGTCTACTGTAAAGGCAGCAAGTACCTCGAGGAGGAAAGAAGTCACTCTGGGAAGACAACGGAAGGTGCAGAGCTGAGCAACTTCAGTCAGAGTTTGCCATCCAAGTCAACAAGTGCTTTGAAAGAACAGGGCATCGCAGTGGAGCATCATTCAAAGGGCACCAAAGGTGGGACCTCCATCCGGGTGGCTGTTGACTCCCGAAAGCCTTCCACCATTACCTCCAAAAGCGAAGACGACTTCTTAACCCTGGCCGCCTCCAGGCTGAGCCACAAAAAGAGGGTCATCGGGGCCGCCATTGGGGTGGCAATGGTCTTGGTTCTCCTGGTGGCCATTCCCTTGCTGGTGCACAGCTCCAAAACCACCTCCCACTACGAGATGCTGGGCAGCTGCCGTATGGTCTGTGACCCTTACACACCGCAAACCCACGGGGCAGCTTCGGCGGAGGCAAGCCAGGAGTTGGCCATCATCTCACCACCTCCTTATGTGTCTGGAGGAAAAGGAGACCAAGGAAGGAAGGGCAAGTCTGGAATCCGTGGCCCTCCAGGCCCTCCGGGGCCACCTGGTCCCCCAGGCTCACCTGGAGAACCGGGGAGGCCAGGTCCTCCAGGGCCACCTGGTCCAGGGCCTGGGGGTTACATGCCATCTTTCCCCAAGATCGCCTTTTATGCAGGACTGCGGAAGCCACACGAAGGTTATGAGATCCTGCGCTTTGATGATGTGGTGACCAATGTGGGAAACTACTACGAACCACTGAGTGGCAAGTTTACCTGCCCTCTACCTGGCATCTACTTCTTCACCTATCACGTGCTCATGCGTGGGGGCGATGGCAGCAGCATGTGGGCAGACCTGATGAAGAATGGGCAGGTAAGGAGACACCCCCTACTCTATAAGCCTGCACCCTTTCCCTCCCAGAGTCACCCTCTGCTCCTCTGTCCTTTTGCCACAACAACTGGAATCCCCTCCCCCTCTGCCAGGAAACCATGAACTGAGTCCTCCATCCCACCATACAAACAAAGCTTATTGTGTCCTCCTATTTCACTGGGAAACACAATGGCCGCTCCACCCATTCCATCTACATACCCTTCCCACTCCACCTATAGCCCCTCTGTACTCCACTTCACCTGCAATCTACTTTCACTTACCTTCTCCCCATTTTACCTGCTCAAAGCTTTGACCCACTCCAGCTACTAACCACACCCACCCTCTTTAGCCCCTCCCCTGTTAATGTCTTGACTCCTCCCAACTGACCTCAATGGCTCCACCCACTCACCTTTAAAACCCTTCTAACCCTCTGCCCATGTAGACACAGAACTGACATTTCCTTAAAATTTAGCAAAAGCTCAAATTTACTTCAGTCACAGAAACTTCTCAATCAGCTGTTGGAGAACAGTTCATCTCAGCTCTGGGGACTTCCAGTGCAATCTTTTTCCTAGGAGTAAATCCCACTGAATAGACCTGAGTAGGATTTTGAATAGACCTGTTTAGGATTGCACTGTATGTTATTAATTTGCCAGAAAAAGCAGAGGATTTTTTCTCAGGGGAAAGCTGAAGGGGGGAAAGGAATTATAATTATAATTTCTCTAACTTTTGGATATTTTTAAATTAATTAGAAATTACATTCATTCCTGAAAATAATGTACTCTTACTGCCTTCCGAGGAGGCTTTCAATTAATCCAAAATTATACATTTATATCACTATTACAAAGATCTCCCCAGGTTATTTATCAGAGGAACCAAGTAAGGCTGAAAATATTCCTGTCTTTATAAAAGGTTGTTCATTCTAATTTTAAGGGTTCTCTTTGAGAAGAAAAAAATAAAGATAAGGCTTGATAAATGAAAAATGCATATCAAGCATTGTATTCCACTGAGATTCATTTACCATTCCCTCTGCCCTTAAAAAATCCCTATGGATTTGCAGCCCTGTATGGCTGTCGGTCAAGTTTAAAAATCGCCTTAAATCAGTAACTGTGTTGGGATCTAACCTGGCCGCTCCTTCTCCCCTATTAATTTTTATCATATTAAATATAAAGCAATAGGCAATTTAAGGAGAAAAATGTATTTGGTAATTCATAATTCCTTAAGGAAGATCAATGAAGACGTAAAGAAAAATCACAACATACATGTATTTCATGTATGCATATGTTTAATCTATCTGGATAGAGAGGACATTCCTTTTAAAACATTCCTTTTAAAAATCTAGTGTGAAACTTCAACTATTAAACCAAACACACACTCTTCTTCTTTCCCTGTATGCAAACAATCAAAACTTTACACAAACATCACACCTAGCAATTACACATATACAAACACACAAGTCTGCTGAAGATTCTAAAGTTTAAGAGGATTTGCAATAATGGAAGAGGGAGCAGAGCTTATTTAATTCTTGAAAACAGTGTGAGCAGGTCTTATGAGCCTTGGCTAAGAGTCAAAGATGTAAAATAATTTTCGTTTCTATTTTAAATAATATTAAATAATAATTTGGGCACCCATACATTAGCTTATAGTTATAAAGTGCATGCTACACAAACTATACATTTATAATTAACTGCAACGAACATGTATATTTAATCATTTATATAAATTACCTCTGTACATTTCTGTATCTTATAAAAGTACAAAATATAAAATATTTGTTTGCCTAAATGCTAGATATATGTACACATATAAATACATTTTAATGATTGTCCAATAGGCATTCCAAATAAGAGTAGCATTCTATCACTATTTTACTGAATGAATATGCACATCTACTTATGTTAAATGATTGTTATAAGGACACCTGTATTTTCTATGCATTAAAATCTATCCATCCATCTATCTCTTTTATGCATTATGCCAATGTTGAATTAAAGCAGGATGTTGCAGGATGAGATGTTTTAACCTATGTTATATCTTACACTCCATATTTAATTTCATTTGCAGTCATAAATGTATACATAAACATATAAATTTAAAAGTAGTGCATGTAAACATCTATACCTACATAATATATAGTTGTAAAGTAGCACTGATGACAATCTCCACAATTTATATGTACATGCATACCTCTCACAAAAACTTTGTAATGGTTTAATTACTGCCTTTTATTCATATGATCAATGTTTATGTGCAAATATCAACAGGTCAAAACATAAAAATAAAGAGACTGCAGTTAAGATACATGTCAGGATTACAAGTCCAAAAGAAGAGTTAGGTATTAAATGCCAAGTGCAGACCAGCCACTCAATATTTTGTTGCATGGTACATGACTTCACACACACATAACTAAGCATCTGTCCATCAAAAAACATTTTGTCTTTCGCCAATTTCCAATAAGCTTCTATGACCCCTGCCCTATTTTTACATTTTTATTAGCAACCACTCTGAAGCTGCAGGTGGGTGAAAAGTTTTCAATAAGCTCACCTCTTTTTATTGTTTTTTTTTAAACCCATACAAAATGATCACCTATTATATTGAATGAGCTTTCATGGATCCCAGAGGCAGGAAGTAAGATATTCCTCTAATGAAAACTTTTGTATAACATTTTTGAAGTCTTTTTTTTATTATTTACTCTTCACCTAGGGCACTGAGTTATCAAATATATGGTGTTAAATGGAATAGTTTAGATTCTCATCTTTACCTCTTCCCATTTGTTAAAGATAAATAAGTCATTGATCTGAAATTTAAAATGCATCCCTGTTATCTCTCAACAAGCCACCCGAACTAATGAAAGCAACATCTCCAGAGAAGGCATCTGTCGTCTCTTTTCCTCAAATCAATAAACATATACATGTGCTAGCTGAGAGTTCCAAAAAATGCTCTGGGAGATGCCGAAATTAAAATGGTATATTTATATATTATACAGAGAGAGAGAGTATTTTATGTCAAACGGTATTTTACGAGCCAAAGATAATCCTGCTGAAGAAAACTGCCGATCCACTAAACTCAAAAAGGATTTCTTTCTAATGCCCTATGCCTCACAAGGTCATCTTGCAAATATTAAATTTGTTGAACTCACATTTCTTTCATATTAGAATGAGGACACAGTTTCACACTTTATGGATTAAGAGTGTACACCATGTGTTTGAAGATGTAACAGAGTTAGTTAAACCACATGGACTCAGTCAGACAAGTGCACCTCTTTCAAACATGTGGGGTAACCTCTTAATCCTTAACACATGAAGTAGCGCCAATGGCAAAGCGCAATGCAGAATGGCACCCAGTGGAATGTGGTGGTTCCATACCTGATTTGGCCCTGTTGCCTCTGAGCACTTTTACAACAGAAAGCCTGGTGTTCATATTTCAGTTGTTTCCATTGCTTTATACCTTCTAATTAAAATAACGTTTTGATTAGTTTCCGTAGAAAACTGACCAGAAGAATCTACTGTGGTTCTGGAAGAAGGGTTAAGAAGTGGTATAAAGCTTCTCCACCCCCTCATTGCCACACAAATATTAAGGGGAGTTCAGAATCCTAATCACCCTTCATTGTGTTCATTGATCTCAGACACTTAAAAAAAATTGGAACAGAGTCAATTCCCCACAACCCTTCAATAATTTCAGCATTAATACCACAGTCCTGTCTCCCTCTCCCCCCAAAATCAATTAATTACTAGCAATATTTGGATATCGAAATGCGCTGCCTAAGATAAATTCTGAGTTCTGCCTCCATGTTATAAAACTGGCATAGCTTGATACGTTTGCAGACTTGCATCAAGTCGACAGTGCGTCTCTCCCCACCACACACACACCATCTGAGTGATACAGTAAAGCATCCAGGCACCTAAGTAATGCTTGGCATGATTTATGCTTCATGAATGTCCCCCCTTCCAGCTAAGAATAAAGACCGTCCCTTCCTTAAATGGCGAGCTTAGATTTCAAGGGGAGTAGTGACGAAAGTTGCACTGGAAGGGTTAATCTTTTCTTTTTTCCAAGAGAGACTTTAAAATAGATTTTGACACCTTCACAATTTGTGCTTGGTGAACAGGAACAATTGCCTGTTTATTAAATAATAAATAGCAGGAAGGATAGAAACTGACACGGCACATGGTAATATTGGTTCAGTCAACTTTTCCCCTGAGACCCGTTTGCAGTCAATTTGTCAGAGAGGGGCTTTTTTATTTTAGTTTTAATACCAAAATGCCTCCTGTCAATTGAGATCAGGGGCAAGCAATACCCATGTCTTTACCTTTATTCCTTGTGCAATAGAGACCTTTCCCTCCTTCCTTCCTTTAAATTTATGTCGTTTATTTTAGCAGGGAATTAAAAGGGGGGATAACTCTCGTTTAATTTGCCACTGCTGCCATAAATCCAGGAACAGCAAGGGGGAGGAACCTCAGATTTCTTGGGGGGTCAACAATCTGGTATAATTTGAAAATATACAAAAAAAACCCCAAAAAACCAAAATACCCCAGATTTGAGAAATGACCGTCTAGCACACTTTCACAGAAATCAAGCCAAGCAGAGAAAAACAGCGGCAGAACCATTTTTTCTGGGTCCCTGACTTTATTCAGTTCTTTGCCTTCTAGCCTATAGTTAACTAAAGTATAAGCTGAGTAAGAGGTCACAGGAGTTTAGCCCCATAACCTGTTTTTGAATGCCAGGGCTCAGTCCTGCAATATAAAAAAAGGATGGAAAAGTGCCTTGGGGCATATACAGAGTGCTCTTCTCTCTCTCCCCACTCCACTACCAAATATTAACAGCCAGACTCCTACCTCTAGAAATAAGAGATCACCGTTTCAAAAGCCAGAGGGGATAGCTTTTGCTCAGGCTGGAGTTTTAGCACATTTCTTGTTAGGACTTATACCCTAAAGAGTAGCAACACTTGTTTTTAGTCGCCCATTAATCTCACTTGGCCCATTTCCCCCTTCTTAGACCCTTCCTAGCGATGCTTCTTTGATATCCACGGCAGTGGACCATGATGCATAGAAAGCACAGAAATTATGCACAGAAAGCTTCTGGCTGGAATTCGGAGATGCTATGCAATTTGCATCACTTTGGGGTTAAAAACAACACACACAACACACACACATTTGGGAAGGGTTCAAACAGTTGTGTGTTTTTTCTTTAGCACTGTTTGATTGGGAGAAGTACGGTGGCACCTCTCTCTCTCCCCGTAGTAAACCCTGGAGCGTTCCCAAGTAGATCAAACCAGCTCTTGCCTTTCTTGGCCAGTCACTCTCAATATCCATCACTTTGTCAGTCCCAAATCCCACACCACAGGGACATATTCTTGGCCTCTATCCCTGGGCTTTGTTGTGTGTAGTGGGTTTTTTTTTCTTGCTAAGCCTCACTTCAAATTCTATATCCCCCTCTAGAATGCTTTGAATGCGAGATTTATCCGTTAATAAATGGTGCTGGGTGTGGTTTAAAGAACCCTAAAATAGTCATTGATGGAACAACCAAGGAGGCCCTTCTAGGATTCAGGTTTTCTGGGAATTTGTATCCTCTCCCAAGGTTTTATTCCTAATCCCAGTTAGATGGGATCTGGTTCTGCTCCTCTGCACATGCTTCAATACACTCTCTTCCTTGCTGTGGTGGTTCAGAGGACAGATTGCAGGGCAAAGCCCAGTTCAAATTAAGCCCCTAGGTGTGCTTTCCAAATCTGACCAAGCAGGCTGTGGTTCACAATGAATGCGTTAGGCTTTAAGGGGCTACAAGACACTTTTGCTGTTTTGGCTGCAGCTAATGAATGGGAATTTCCCAAATCTAGAATTCTATCCAACTCCAAGGCAGGGTTTCATTGATCAGGGTTAAGAGAACAAAACAGCTTTCCCTCCCGGATGAGAGGCCAGCTTCTATGTAGCTGGACCAGGACTGAAATGCATGTCTGCTGGAGCAGAGTTTGCTGGGATCCAACCCCCCCTGTCCCTCCCCCCAGCAGAAGATAGGTGTCTACAATGACAGAATTAATTGGCAACGTCAGCAGAGGGGAGATGGGGATTAAACAGGCCATGGAGAATTAGCCCTCCCCTGGCCTTCAGAGAAGGTCCCCTGTCAGGGTCAAGGATGTCAGTGGCTCGCACAGCTGTGTCAGTAGTGTGAGTAAACAGAACGGAGTCAGCTGTCATTCAGGCCTCATTTAACTGCTAGGAACTCTCTTTTATTTCCCTTAAAAAGGGGGGAGATGAAATTGCACAAGCATGGCAGACTCGGGAGTAGATTTTTCAATATGCCCCTAAAATAACCTCTAACGCCCCTACAAATGCCTCAAAGGTACTGATTTAAAAACAACAACAAAACCCAGGAAATATAACTAGGGTGTGGTGCCTCTTTACTTGCTGAGTGTCTGTGCCGTTGGGATTGTGTGACAGTAAGAAATTCACCAGGTGAAGCCATCCCACCATAGCATCTCTGTTCCAGGAACATCTTTTATCTGCTGACGTTTCATTTTGGCATACAGTTCTTCGAGGCACAG
The DNA here is from genome assembly GCF_029931775.1 of Euleptes europaea. Classification (NCBI taxonomy): domain Eukaryota; kingdom Metazoa; phylum Chordata; class Lepidosauria; order Squamata; family Sphaerodactylidae; genus Euleptes; species Euleptes europaea. Next base: position 158,082,925 of record NC_079312.1, read on the forward strand.
AAGGGCAGCTGGAAATTCCATCAGTATTTATCATGCCTATTTCCACTTTTATTCAAAGTGTTCAGGATGGTGTACATGGGATGCACCACATTTAATTTTCACAACAGCCCTGTGAGGTAATCATTTGGCCAGCCATCACTGAAAGGAGGGATTCCATCAAATCCGGGTCTTCGACACCCGAGCCCATGGCTCTATCCACTGTCTCAGGTTGCTCAATCACATGAATTAACAGGAATTAATGTCATGGTAGGATACCACTAGTGTTAAAACTAGGGTGCTGGTGTAGCATCTTCAGTGCCGGATATCACCAAGAAGTGCTGGCCTCAAATTACCACTGGGTGACTTTAGGTGACTTTTGGTCACCCAGTGAAAATTTGGTCAAATCCAGCACTCAACCCGCAACACTGATATCCAGGCTATAACTCACAGGAGCCATTCTTCACAAGTCTGTGGTGAGATGTGATCAAACATTAAAGTATTTTGTCTACAGATTCTTTTTCTAGGAATCACAAATAACTCACAAGCACTGCCGTTATGACAACTACAGTGGGAAACAGTTTGCCTGGCCAAAGGTGTTCATGTACCATTAAAAGTAAAGGAACTCCACTGGCACTATTACAAACTGGCATCATACTAGCACTAATATATATATATATATATATATATATATATATATATATATATATATATATATATTACAAATATTCATTGCTGCTGTACCATTTCTGTAGCAGAGATCATCTTACTGAACTGTGAAAGCTCCCCAGTTCACTCTTCTGGAACATCAGCAGTAATATTTGGTTGTGTCTACATGCGCACATGACAGAAGGCAAAAATGTGGACACAATAAAACCCAGAAAGATTCTTTAAAAGAATGTGGGCCCCTATGCTTTAAAAACCAGTCTTAATAATGGCACATTTCTCAGCGCTACTGTGAGGGCATCTTCCCAGAGGGCCTGAACTTTGCTTCATGGGCCAAAAAAACATAGCTGAGGAAATGGAGGTGCCAAAAGAGCAGCAGAGAGAAACACCAAAGCCTGTGTAGCAACACTACGCCAGCACTGGGAATATGGCCTTGCAGACTCCAGGCTGTCAGCAGCCCCTCCTTATTCCTCAACAGCCAGCTTTAAGCTACCCGCTTCTCTCTCTTCCCAGAACTGGAGTAAAGCTTCGCTGGTTCCAAATCATCTCGCTCTAACCTCCTCCAACAGATCCACCCACAAGGCTTCAAGTCCCCTCCTACTCTTTTCAACTTTTCAACTATTTCAACTTTAAACTTGACAAAAAAAGAGTACAGGACTCCCGTTCTCCATGTACCCTACTTACTCACTGGTCCCATTTCAATGATGGAATTCAAGCATCCTGGCTGCCCGCCTTGTGTCTTGCGTACTTAGCACATTGTCCATGAGGAAACGGATACCCAAACCTGCTTCTGTGCTTTGTATATTTTAATTTTCCCACCCGCTCAATCTCAGTTTCCCCAAAATGTCAAATTCTAATTGAAATCTGCCCCCTGGAGCACTCCAAAGTCCACATCCTTCACTCAGAGCATGAGGGGAAAAAACGCTAGAGGAATTATGGTCAGTTCATCAACAGACAGCCATTCCTTCCGACTTCTCTCCAGAGTCATTTTTAAAACACATATGCATTCCCGGGCACTGCGCTGCTCTCCAATACTCTGTCATAAACACCCTCGTTGCATGTGGCCCTGCCAGCTCAGGCTGTGATCCTGTCAGCTCATCCAGCTTAGCGGCCTTACTAGTCCGTTTAAGGGACTTGGGTCGTCACAAGTTTCAGTAAAGTAAACAGGACAGAGGAGGTCTGCTGCCTGCTCTGTGCAAAGCCAAGTCCATGGACAGGATATTAAACAAGCCGATTTTGCAAAAGGCTTCTTCTTTATATATAAAAAATATTGTTGGACTTGCGCAGTAGCTCGTTTGGTGGTGACCTACATCTGTATATATGTATGTATTGCATTGTGTTTGTTATTGTTCAGCACCGATTTTTGTGTCTGCACGCATAGTATTGGATAGATAGGTTGTTGTCTCATGTTCTTGGATGTTGTTATTCTTACACAATACACGTTGTGTTTGATAAGATTATTGAGCCACGTGCTGTTATTTTGTTTGAGCTATTCTCATTATAGCATTGGGTGTTTTTTCCATTTGGGTAACCTCCAGGTACAAGCTGGAGATCTCCTGCTATTACAACTGATCTCCAGCCAATAGAGATCAGTTCACCTGGAGAAAATGGCCGCTTCGGTAATTGGACTCTATGGCATTGAAGTCCCTCCCCTCCTCAAACTCCGCCCTCCTCAGGCCCCACCCCAAAACCTCCCACTGGTGGCAAAGAGGAACTTGGCAACCCTACCCCCACCCCCAGTTGTAGGGGTTTGTTAAAAGATTGTAGCACAAGACTCAGGATTCCTCCAGAACCCTAAATGGAAAGGGCGAGAAACAAACAACAGTAGTAATAATAAATAGTAGCTGTGACTGGCCCTATTGGGCATATCTACCCCCCTGCAGAGGGCCCAGTCCTTTGCTATTAAAGAGGGATATCAAGTTATTCTCCTGCTCTGCCATCTTCCTCCTTTTCCTTCTACAAATTGACATTTATGCCATTCTCCCTTCTTCTCCTCTGCCTGTACTGTTTTGAAATGCTCCCGCCATGTAATGCATAAACACAATTATTTATATTTCTTTACTTTATTTACACCCCACCTTTCACCCCAACGGAGACCCAAAGCAGCTTTACATTACTCTTCGCCTTCATTTTATCCTCACAGCAACAACCCTGTGAAGTGGGTTTTAGGCTGAGAGTGTGTGACAGGCCAGGGCCACCCAGAAAGCTTCCACGGCAGAGAGGGAATTTAAACCTGTGTCTCCCAAATCCTAGTCCATCACTGAGCCAGCATGGTGTAGTGGTTAAGAGTGATGGTTTGGAGCAGTGGAGTCTGATCTGGAGAACCAAGTTTGATTTCCTGATCCTCCACGAGGCTAATCTGGTGAACTGGATTTGTTTCCCCACTCCTACACACAAAGCCAGCTGGGTGACCTTGGGCTAGTCACACTCTCTCAGCCTCACCTACCTCACAGGGTGTCTGTTGTGGGGAAGGGAAGGTGACCATAAGCCGGTTTGAGTCTCCCTTAAGTTGTAGAGAAAGTCGGCATATAAAAACCAACTCTTCCTCTTCTTCTCCTTCTCCTCCTCTAACCACTACACCACACTCTCTCTCTCTCACACACACACACACCCTAACCTCTTACAATTCCTTCTCTGTTCTCCATCATTCATAAAAGCGTCACAGGAAGAATATCCCTTTACATATTTTACTACATTCGTACTTTTTAAATCTTACCCTTCCTGAAAGGAACAGAAGAGAGGCATACCTGGTTCCTCCTTCCACAATTTATCCTCACCCCTGTGAAGCAGGTTAGGCTAAGAGAGTCTGGCTGGCCCAGTGACTTTCGTGAATTAGGGGTTTGAACCCTGCTCACCCTATTCTTAGTTAGATGATCCATTACACCACACTCACTCTCCATAGCTAGATCAACTAGGGCAAGACAAGGCAGAAACACTAAACAGGGTCAGCCTCACCGCCCCCCAGAGTTCTGACTGGGTGCAGATGTGGGCTGATAGTAATTCCCCAGGGTGTTTATATCCCACCCCCAATGAGTCAACCCTTGGTAAAAAGTCAGTGGGCCTTCACTTTGGATCAAAGAGCTGCTAGAGACTAGGGCTGTTGAATTAAAAAAAATTCGGTATAGTTCGGATTCGGCCGAATTCGGCCCGTTTAGATTCGGGATATGCCGAAGTCTGAACTCCCCCACTTCGGGTCCGTTCAATTCGGCGGGAATTCAAAGTTCGGGGAAAAAATTCGGCCGAATAAAGCCATTAAAAACACAATCGTGCTTTTCTGCGGCTTTGGGTCGGGCATTTTTGGGGTTAGAGGTCCCAAACTTTCAGCAGAGCTTCAAAGGACGTTTCTTGAAAGATCCCCCAAGTTTTGTAAAGATTGGGTCAGGGGGGGCTGAGATATGGGCCCGAAAGGGGTCCACCCCACCCTTAATGAGCATGTCTGAGCAGAGCTTGCCGCCTATGCACAAAGCTCCCAGCCCCGACAAACAGCTAAGTTTGCAAAGCATTGCAACAGTAATGCAAAACAACACAACTGCACAGCAACACAACCTTGTAAGCAGCACCTTTGCAAACCTGACACCTGGGAGTTTGCAAACCATGGAAAGAGACAGAGGCAGCTAGCTATGCATAATGAGCAGGAGGGGTGGAATTTCCCCTTTTGCATCGGACCGGGGACCAGGCAAATGCATTCTTTAAGTCACCATTTGAAAACCAGTTTTGAGCAAGCATCCAAATAGACCTAACCGCTCTTATGAATGAGGGAAAACAGACACACAACTGAAACCCCCCCTCAAACCAGGGAGAGAGAGACTCGAGGGAGAACACACACCCCAGGCAGAACCGGCAAAAGCCCCCTTTGGCTTCCCCACCCACCCACAGAAACGGCTCCCTCCCCACACACACAGACTCTGCTTTCCCACACACACACACACAGACACACAGGAGAAAAATGATAAAGCCCCCAAAGGGGTCTTACTGTGGCTGTCTTCTGTTCCATCAGGAGGGGTGGGAGGAGGACTGGGTAATCCAAGATGATTCCATTTAGGCACGGACGTTTTGCTCTGGAGATGCATACCAGGCTGGGGTGATCCATTCATCCCAATAGGGAAAAGGGGAAAGGGGAAAGCCCATATCTCTGGACCCCCTGACCCAATGTTTACAAAACTTGGGTGGTCTCTTAAAAAGGCTTGTCTGAAGCTCCGCTCAAAGTTTGGAATCTGCACCCCCAAAAATGCGCCCCCTGCAGCCACGGAAAGAGAAAAGGGGGAGCCGATATTTCTGCCCCCACTGAACCCATCTTTACAAAACTTGGGTGGCATCTTAAGAAGGATTGTCTGAAGCTATTCTGAAAGTTTGGGGGCTGTATCCCCAAAAAAGCGCCCCCTGCAGCCACGTAAATGGGAAAAGGGGGGAGGGAAAAGGGGGAGCCCATATCTCGAGACCCCCTGACCCAATGTTTACAAAACTTGGGGGGTATCTTAAGAAGCTTCATCTGAAGCTCCACTGAAAGTTTGGGGTCTGTACCCCAAAAAATGCGCCCCCTGCAGCCATGAAAAGAAAAAAGGGGGGAGCCCATATCTCGGGACCCCCTGACCCAATGTTTACAAAACTTGGGTGGTCTCTTAAGAAGGCTTGTCTAAATCTCTGCTGAAAGTTTTGTGTCTGTACCCCAAAAAATACGCCCCCTGCAGCCACAGAAGGGAGCGAATGTGCACCCCCCCACACACACACACACGAGGATTTCCCTCTCTCTCTCCCTGGCCGGGCCGCACATCAGCTGATTCCTCCAGTACTTACTGACGGCCCCGAATTTGCCGGATTTATTCGCGAACTCCCGAACTTGCTGAATTCGGCTCCCCGGTTGCCCGCCAGTTTTGAGTTCGGTTCGTCCCGAACTAAAAACCACCGAATCAGGGGAAATTCGGCTGATTTTCAGTTCGGGCCGAACCAAATCAACAGCCCTACTAGAGACCATCAGGATCACCATCAAAGAGTAAAACATCTTCAGATACTTCAAGCTTGCACACCCTTCCTAGGAAAAGCACAGCTGATAAGAAACGCAAGTCATGCTGTTTCAGCACTTGAAAAGGCATGGTGGAGGGGGGGGGCAAGAGATTTTTGGGCTGCTGGATTGGGGCCTCACAGTGATTTTTATAGAACTAGAGCTGCTTTTAAATTGTGTTAGCGGCCACAGGATGGCATTCTTGGTCCCCCCCCAAGTGCCAAAACAGCTGTGTGGGGAGGCGTTTTGGCACTTGATAAGGTGTAAAAGAAGGAAATCAAGAGCACCTCAGACCCAAATTGGGTCTACAGCTACACTACAGCTGCAGGGAATGGCCCTTGGGGTGGGAGGACTCTGCTTCCCCTCGCAAGTGGAAAAATGGCATAGAGGGAAGGCAGGTATTCTTCCCCCTCTGTGGTGGCTTTCCAAGGCCCTTTGGGCTCTCCTTTATTTTTTAAAAGCCATTCCCCACAGCTTTGGTGTGACTGTGTGAATTTTTAAAAAGCAAACATCTAGTTTGTCCCTAAGCAATGATTTTTCATGTGCGAAGGGGCCAATTCCCATAAAAAGAAAGAAGGATCTAGCAATTTGATGGCCCACCTTTACAGATCCCTCCTCCTTAGCAGTATCCATTCATTGAGGCCTAGTCCACTCTGCTAGGTCTGTGTCTGGGTTGTAGAGTCTCAGACTACGTGTGGGGTTTATGGGTAGGGTTGCCAGGTCCCTCTTCGCCACCGGCGGGATGTTTTTGGGGCGGAGCCTGAGGAGGGCAGGGTTTTGGGGAGGGGAGTGACTTAAATGCCATAGAGTCCAATGGCCAAAGCAGCCATTTTTCTCCAGGTGATCTGATCTCTATCAGCTGGAGATCAGTTGAATTAGCAGGAGATCTCCTGCTACTACCTGGCAGTTGGCAACCCTATTTATGGGCCTCCATGATTATTCCTCCATACAACACTAGCCCTGTTCGCAAGTTACAGTGAACACATGTACAAACTGTGTACAGTGTACACTAGATTGTTTTTTGTATGTGTATTGAGTAATTCTCATTTTACAGTGAATGCATGTACAGCTGAATGTGTGGTACAAACCCCACATTTATCCAGATATTGGTCCCCCGTTTCATTTGTAAAGTGGACACATGGTGGCTCTTTCACACAAACATATGTACATGCCTTCACTGTTACATGTAAACAAGGCTACTAGCAAGTCAGAGAGAAGTGTTGGAGCTTCTCTCTGGTAATCTTCTGTGTGCAGGGAACTTTTATGAATGGGAAAACACTGGATTTTGTGAGTCCCCCTAGCCTAGTTGAGTCTACAGTGGTGCAGCCCAGAGACAGATCTTGCCATCTCAGGGAAAAAAGAAACCTTCAAATGCTTCCATTCCCCCAATTTAGAAAAGTGATGTCCCATAACCTGCCTCAGCACTGCTTCAAAGCGGGGACACAGATTAAGGCATGCTCAAGCTCTCAATTATGTTTAAGAGGCCCCATAGCATACAGCTAGTGTGGTGTAGTGATTAGTGTCAGACTAGGGTCTGGGAGCCTCAAGTTTAAATCCCCTCTTCTCCATGGAAGCTTGTTGAGGGACTTTGGGCCAATCACACACTCTCAGCCTAACCACCTCACAGGGTTGCTGTGAGGATAAAATGGAAGAAAGAAGAAGGATGTCAGCTGGTTTGGGTCTGCGCTGGGGAGAAAGGCAGGGTATAAACAAATCAAAATTTAATTAATAAATTAACTTTTTTTTTATTTAGGGCCCCCTCATAATTTGAGATCCTAAACTGTTGTTTACTTAGCTTCTGCTGCTCCTCTGCCCCCCCATCTCTTGCATGCTCCTCTCCCCTCCCTCCCCCTAATCAGGCATTAGGCAGCATCCTGTACTGACCACCTCTCTGTTCTCTCTCCACACAAAGCCAACCCTGGTGTTCCATCTTCCCAGACCCTGAACCCAATTCCAAACAAAGCACCATACTAAGAACTAACTAAGAAAGGAAAGTATTTTTATGCAGCCTGATACTGCTTCCAGCACTGCATTTCCTAGTGGTCAGCTGCACCCTACAAAGTCCTTTATACCACCATTCTCAATACAATTTAATTCTTTTCACAGGGTTGATGCTCACTGGTTGATGGTTGTAAGGAAAGGAGAGCCATGCTTCTGAATGGAGAATGGCTGGAGGGGGGCGTGAGGGGAAGGGGAGAACCAACCCAACAGAAGTCTCTTAGTTAAACTAATATAATCCTATAAACTAATATAATCCTTAGTTAAACTAATATAATCCTAGGCAATAATCTTAGGGAGCAGAATTGCTAAAGATGCGAAACCTATTCCTAATTTCTTCCTCCATACAGAATAGATCTATTCTCCTTTCACCACATGTCAGTTCAATTTCCCCATTGGCTCCACAGAGATAATTAACACAGCAACTGCCCTTCGTTTATTTATTCAAACTCTTTCAGAGTGCCCCCTAGTGGGAAACTGAGAGGTTGGAGGGAATTTCAGTGTTGCACAGATGTGTATGCATGCTGCAGTACAAAGAACACTATTATTACAGCATCTTGTATTTGAGATTATCTACATGATATGGAACAATGAACACTGTTAGCGAAGCTCGGTCTTAGTGAGAACAGAGAGCTCACAGATCTGATTTGCAGCCACATCAATTGCTGAAAGCAAAATAAATCCCCCCATGCAAATGATAGTCAATTCAAGCCTTTTATTAGGACCAACTAAATTTCAGTGTGCAAGCCTTTGAGTTCTACAGAACTCTTCAGCAGGTTGGATGTGTGTGTGTGTGTGTGGGGAGATATGTCAGGCTATGGTGTTAAGGCCTAAACTGTCTGCAAAGGCAGATGAGGTGATGCTGGTTGTGTTGGGGAAATCTAAATCCCAACCCAAACAGGTTCAGACTATGGGCTGAACTAGGGTTGCCAGGTCCTTCTTTGCCACAGGTGGGAGATTTTCGGGGTGGAGCCTGAGGAGGGCACGGTTTGGGGAGGGGAGGGACTTCAATGCCATAGAATTCAATTGCCAAAGCGGCCATTTTTCTCCAGGTGATCTGATCTCTATCAGCTGGAGATACCTGGCAGTTGGCAACCCTAGGCTGAACTCAAATATGAAGCAGAGAATATCTGAAAAATGATACTTTATTGAAAAGAGAAACAGTTTGCACAAACGGGAGAGGCGGTGCCTAGGCTACAGGACAAAAGAACGCTCTCTCCAAAATATCGCAAGTATCAATGGTTTTTATAAGAGGATGCAATAGGGAATAAACAAGCCCCTCCTAATTAGCATATATGATTGCAGCATGGTCACAGAATACTGATAACAAACATCCCTTTCCCTTCCTCTGAGCCAAACCATGGAATGGTCATTTTACTGGCCAAGGACAGAATATCACTCTGACCCTCTTTGGCTAGCTAGTCCACAAGAGGAAGAGCCTTCTTCCTCCAAATGATTCCAGCTGTTGTTTACTCATACTAAGAGTTCTAACATAGAGTTCAAGCTATGCCTGCTATTATGCGGTATAAAGAGCAATACTAAATCTTTGGTTCATAGGCTTTAGGGTAGGCCCTAGCCTATTTAATCCAACAATTCCTCTTCAGTTGCAGCTCCTACCAAACTGTACTTTTTGTCCTGTTGCAGCATTCAGTGCGCGTGTGACCCCACAACTGGGCAAATAATGCCACCGCCAGAGCCATTTTGGTCCAAGAAAGCAGCATGAAGGGGACGGCTGGAGCCCATCCTCTCTTAATGCCACAATCCTGATCCAAATCCAGCCCTATGGCACTTGAGGAATAAGTTCCTTGAAGATGCATCAAATTGGAACAGGGGAATGCCAACCTGAATCATGGCCAAATAAGAAAAATAGGGCTGCACAAAGCACGTGCCAGCAAACCAAAAAACGAAAAAAGATGCAAGGTGACTGGTGGCAGCTTTATTGACATGTAAAACCCCTACACATTTTGTTATATGAGTTTGATCAGCAAAGAGAACTCTGATCCACCTGATGCAGCTTATACAGCAAAACGCGTAGGGGCTTTACATGACAATAAAGCTGTCATCAGTCACCTTGCATCTTTTTTTCCTTTTGGGGGGGCTGTTTTATGGCCAAATGTATCATGTAGCTTGGCTCTCATCATTCAGGAATGAAGAAAACTTCCATCTGAAATTAGATAAACCAGTAGCGAATAAATTCAAACATCTCTCTCTCTAGTCCCAAATGGTACACACCAGTCCCATCATCAGATAATGTATTTTGCTAAACTGGAACATGAATGTCACAAATCTCCCTGGGAGGAAAGCACATGCTTTATTGTTCAACATGTCTGTGTTATATGCCCATATTATAGGAGTGCACGTGAAGTGCATTTCCTGGCATCACTGCTCAATGTGAAACAACAAATTTTTGTGCCAGCAGTACATCCTAGTATGTGAACTCCAGTGGTCATGATAAGAACCAGAGTGCTAAATTAGTTGTCTTTTATGCCCATATTAATCAAACACATACAACCCAACTAAAAATTATGTACATTACTGTTGCCTGCTTTGTATTGAAGATTTTAAAAAAATCCAATCACCACTCCTCAAAATCAATACCTTTCCATCCATTTTTAATTTGGAAAGTTCAAGCATCATCAGGGCAGCGTTGGGCTTTCAGGGCTCCAGAGAGAAGTGCCAGTGCTTTTATGCTATATTTTTATTTCAGCTCACTAAATAGTCAGGAAAAATAAATATGGGGGGGGGGGGAGTTAGTCAATTTCACAAAGACAACAGAGCAGACAGCAAATTCCCCAAGCAGAATTTGAACCAGCAACTGTGGGATGGAGCAAATTCCCCATTAAATCCTGTCCATCGCCCTAGGTAGTTGCCCTATGTTTATGGCTCCAGAATAAGCCCCACTTGGCAAGTTTATCCCCCTCTTTGCTGATACAGGCAGTATTTCATTTCCCTGTTGACAGCTTGATCCATGTAAGAGCTCACTCTGTTGTCAGAGATTTGTCTGGAGAGGTCTGTTGCAGGCCTCTTTTGATCTGTCTATCGAAGGAATTTATTACCTGGACATTGTCACTATAGCCTCAGAATACCCTGTATCATAGGCCATCTGGCCTCAGCACACACACACACTGTGAGGAAGGGTACCTGACACACAGCTCTCCCTGAGAACTGTTACACTCAGGAGCAGGGTAGGATTCAGTGGCTTGCCCAAAGCGAGCCCAGGCATCTGTCGCACAGCAGGAAGGTTAACCCCAAACAATCTGCAATCCTATGTTACGTTCAGGCAAACACACACAGAATCAAGCTGCATGAACATTTACAGACATTTATCCAAGTTGTAATGGCAGCATCTAACTAGGAAAAACCATCCATAATTACCTCAAAGAAGTAATACTTTATACTGCAGAGGGAAAGAGTTGCCATTGCTTTTGACAACAGTAGCTGCGATGATCCTGCTACTTCACGTAGACTGGAACCCGTACAAATAGGGAACAGAAGCACCCTGAATGTGCCACAACATGACCTCTGAAAACAGCAATGATAGCATCTGCTATCATTCGTCAGTGTTGTCTATTCTGACCAGCAGCAGCTATGTAGGATCTTAGGTCTTCCATATCACCTACTACCAGATCAGGAGGTTTTCTTTTACAAAATTTATGTCCTGCCTTTCTGCCCTCACAAGAGCCACCAAGGCGCCCAACCAATTAGAACATATATAATAAAATCACATTTTAAAACTCTTAAAGTAAAACAAAAATAAAAATACACACATATCGTTAGAACAATTAAAAACAGAGCTAAAACACAAAAATAGCAATTAAAACACTGGTCAGGAAGGAGGAATCACTGAAACACCAAAAAGTCTTCACCTGCTGGTGAAAGCTGGCAACAGAAGGGGACAGATGAGTCTACCCAGGGAGAGAGTTCCAGAGTGTTGGTGCCATGACTGAGAAGGCCCTTCCTCCTAGGTCGCCCCTGCCTAATCTCAGAAGGCAGAGGCTCCAAAGGTTACCGTAGTGCTTGGGTGGGTTCATATGGGAATTGAACCTGGGACCTTCTGCATACAAAGCATAGGCTCCACTAATGAGCTTCAGCCTTACCTCTAAAGAAACACACATATAGGAAGAGGGAAAACTGAGGTGGGTGGAAGCAGTGGCTTGGCTGGAAGACAGGGGTTGTCTTCCTTCACTTCTTGTGTCTTGGTTCAGTAGCCTGACTGAGCCAGCTACAACTTTCCACAGAGCAGCTCTCCTGTGCTTGAGTCACACTACAGCACACAATTTGCAGACAAAATTAAGTTTTAGGATCCCTTCTGTATCTGACACTCTAGGGTGCCACATGCCCTCTGCCCAGCCTAATAGCACCTTGGGATGAATGGAAATGGCTGACCTACCTTGGCTAACAGTAAATACAAAGACAGCCTGCATCATGGTCACTTCAATAGTTCCCTTGAAGAAAAAGAAGTTTATTTGTTTTCTAAATGACCATGACTCCATTTTCCAAAGGAGTCAGTGGTATATCGGAGACACCAGTTTTGGGAGTCGGTGGTAGGAATAGACAGGTAAGGTGATTAGAACACTATCATGCCTGGTATCTGAGGGAGAAAACCCTTGTTTTTTCCTGCATCAGGGTGAATAAAAATTGGTTACTTCAACTGGATATTGTTTAAATCTGATCTTTAATTTTTTTTCACATTGTTTTGAATGCCTCTTTATAAAAAAGCTGATTAAACACTAATGAAACCAAGCATACCGTTATTTAAACCTGAATGCAAGATCCTCTATCAAACACACTGAGAAAAAATAACGGGGGGGGGGGGGGAGGGAATAAATGTTATATTTTAATGTTCAAATGTTTTCATATTTGTCACCTTGGGGACCAGAAATGGGTGGAAAGGAGGCATAAAAATGTTTTAAATTAATAAACTTTTGATGCTCAAAATCTAGAACTATGATAATGTGTTATTCTGTCAAAGTATTAATATTTATAACTTGTTGACCAAATAGCATAGACATTTAGTGCAGAATCCAACATGCAGTGCAATCCTAAACAGTGCTGTTTTTTTCTGTCAAGTCACGTCTGACTTATGACAACTCCTGGTGAGGTTTTCAAGGCAAGAGATGTTCAGAAGTGGTTTGCCATTGCCTGCCTTCAGGTCACACAATTTGGAGGTCTCCCCCATCCAAATACTTGTCAGGTTGACCCTGCTTGGCTTCTGAGATCTGACGAGATCAGGCTAGGCTGGGCTATCTAGGTCAGGGCTAAACAGTGTTAAAAAAAGGTAAAGGTTCCCTGTGCATGTAATGACCTTTAGAAGGTAATTACAGCCTTCTAAATCCACTGAAGGGTATCACACTCAGCACCATCCTAAGAGATCTTTCCTGGAAGTAAGCTCCATTGAATAAAATGGGACTTACTTTTGTGTAGACCTACTTAGGATTGCTCCTTTGTTTAGGACTGCACTGAATAAGTTAAGTAACTTTAAACTGCACTGACTTCAATGGGAGAGGGTTCAGCTTTTCTCAGAATGAGTTAAACATTCTTTCGTGGCTTGACTCTTACTTTTCATGTCATTTTTAAAAAATTCATCCTTTGCTTCTGCAAAAACTGGACATTTAATAAGTGATTTTACAGGTATAAAGAGAAAACCAAAACAGACATATTTTCAGCCATACATTTCACAGTTACCTACCTAATTCTGCAGTCCCAAAATGCATGTGGACTTTATGTCCAACAGTTTTCATTAGGCTCTTAGGCAGCATAAAGGCTCAACAAGTTTTAGCTGTTACAGCAACCAATAACTTTGCATCCTCTATCTGGAAATATATGGATTACGGAACAGGACAATTGATTTAAATCAATGGTTATAAAAGCTGTCTCTTTTTTTCTCTGCGACTTCAATTGCCTTGACTTCAATCAATCAATCCTGTCCTTGATCACAGATGCAAATGTTTGCATTTGGTAGCAAATCAACAACATTTCCGAGCAGTAGTAAGAGGGAAAGATACAGATATGAGAGGTAGGGGGAGCGTTATAAATCTATATAGTGATATATAGATACAGAACCAACCCACCTCACTCCCTTTCCAGAGCCACCTGAAACATCTCTCGCAAACAATTCATGTGTCCCATGGATTCCACTTTCTGCCCTTCAAAAACGACAAATCTATTTCAGCGTCTGTCTAGTCCATTTCATTTCCAAATCAGCTCAAGGTTATCCTATTTTTGGATGAGAAAAGTCCATAGAAAGGTTAAAAGAAAAACACATTCACAGCATCCTCAACCCAGGATACTGAAAATGCGTTTGGACAGGTTGATACCAGTACTGGTACATACATTTCTTCATACATTTCTTAAAACAAGCACAAATATATATGTATACTTTGGGGATATTTACACAACAGGTGTACATTTTGAAGATAAGCGTACAAATGGAACCAGCACACAGAAAGGTGTTGGGCTGGAAACAGGAGGCAGATATGCATATGAACAAAATCTTCCTCTTGGTTTGTACAGGCCAGCATACTTTAGGCTGCATACAAATATGTTTAGACAGATATGTGTATCTGCACACATATTTCTGCATGTACCTTTTTTGTGTTGCACACTTGAATAATAGCAAATTGGCAAACTGAATTTAGCTGTGTTACAGGTGTTAAAAAAAAGGGCTAAGCGGCATAAGCCCCCGTTAATGAAGTAATTAATAAGGCAAATGTAATTGATGTGAGTTGTGTTAATTCTGTTTAATTTAATTACATTTCAAATCATGAAACAACAAAGGAGGAGAGTAATTGCTGATCCTGCACAGCATTTCCCAAGCTACCCATTGGATTTAATTTGAGAGCTTCTGCTGGGGAGGGGGGAAAGCCAGGCATCCAAACCCAGATCATTCTGTACAATCATTCCGTGTATTTTGTGAGAAACCAGGAGTTGCTCTTTTACCTCATCTGTAAGCCAATTAGTGGTCGGAGATTTGCAACCCAGAAGAAGAGACGTATCATTTTGCAGGAGGCATGCCATCTTGGATATGTGCAGTAAAGGATTTGGAGATCTTCAAGGGAAGCAAGTTAACTACAGCTTGATTATCTATACATGGCCACCATAGATTCCCCCCAATAATTCACTCCCCCTGCAAGCAGCCTCCACTCTTTCTTTGTAGCACCTCCAGCCCTTTTATCACTATGTTATTCTCCCATCCCCCCTGTAGGTTCTTCTCAGTGTCACATCATTTTCTTCTCCCTTTGCTATGCTTTTCCTCAACCTTCCAGTTTCCCATCTTCTACCAGCACAGCAGCAGCAACTCACACAGCCTGGGACCAACTGAACTGCAGACTGAAGTTCACAACTCTGTCCTGAGTTACAGAAGCACTCAGAAGGGCAGAGACTCCTTTCTGACCTTCCTATCTAATGTATCTTTTTCTCCCCTTTCTCCAAGGAGCCCAGAAATTTCCCACTCCTCCTCCACATAATCCTCATGTTACTTGTACGGCTGTTAAATTGAAAACAGCTCGTGCAGCCCCACAAGGGGCCATTTCAGCTTGGGAAAATGGCACAGGCAAGGGAAGGCAAAAGCCACCCCCACCCCCCATGCCATGGTCATCATCCAAATCAAGCCCTGCATGGGGAAATAAGTTCTCTGCAGCTGCTGGCTGGCTGTGGGGAAAGCAAATCAGGTTGGAGGGACTCCAATCTGGATCATTAAAAAAAATTGCATAGTCCAGGCCTGAGTTCCCACCATGGAATTGACTGGGGGAGAACATGAAAATAATGTAACATAGATATTGTCGAAGGCTTTCATGGTCAGAGTTCATTGGTTCTAGTAGGTTATCCGGGCTGTGTGACCGTGGTCTTAGTATTTTCTTTCCTGACGTTTCGCCAGCAGCTGTGGCAGGCATCTTCAGAGGAGTAACACTGAAGGACAGTGTCTCTTGACACTGAAAATACCAAGACCACGGTCACACAGCCCGGATAACCTACAAGAACCAATGTAACAGAGAGTTCGGAAAAATCAAGTGACTTTGCCAGTCTTAAAGCTATGTGTATTTTGGAGGATTTTATCTTTTTACCACAGTTTTAATTTCTGCTACGTTTTTATTATTTCTATGATATTATTATTCCCTAATTAAGTATGTATGTATTTAACTTTGATTTGTTCGGAGACTTGATGGTCTATGACTGCGAATAACGTCTACTACACCAGTCTCAAAGAGGGAGTCTGGCAGAGCTGGGACAACACTCTAAACCAGTGTCTCAGGAGCCACATGTAGGTCTTTGACATGCCCCCTGTCACTCTTCTGAGCACTGTTTCCTGATGTGGCACCCTCCCCATGTTAGCGGAAAGCAGGCAAGGCCATTGCCTGGTGCGGTTTGTGGTTGGCAGGTTGCTAGAGGATCTGCAGGAACAGGAGGCTACATCTCCCTTAGCTGTGGGCTTTACGACAGGGGAGAAGTAAAGGGTTCCCTACCTTTCCAACAATCACTCACCCTTCTCCACAGCCTCCATGACCTCATTCCAGCATCCAGATGGCTGTCGGGAGGTCTGTAGCACCAGGATAGGAAATACCATGCCCACATCGGGAGCTGCCAATCCCACAGGCACATGTGACCACAGCCCTGCTCTGGGACAGAACATGCGAGCAGTAATACGGACACAACTATTTCATAGAGCGCATTGACTTAGGCAACATGCGTTTTAGAATAACACAGGATGCCTGATGCATTCAAGGGTTGCTGTGGAGGATAAGACAGAAGAAACAATTGAGGAAGGTTAGCATGGTTTTTAATCACTTTTCACATGCATTCGTTGTTCTCTTCTTGGTGAAATTTCTATAGACTTTGATCAAGAGTGCTTTTAATTGCATTCTCACCAAGACAAACAGTCCTGGCCATTTTAATCTCTCTTCATTCTTTATTTATAAATCAGAATGACTTTTAGAGTCCAGCGGGCTGGCTCATGCGAGCGAATGCATTCAGCTCACAAAAGTATCTGCCAGATGAAGGCTTCATTACTTCTGCTGCTTCTTCTAAAAGAGTTAATCAGTGCAAAGCATTATTGCAGCATGAAATCTTTTGGGGCAGGAACTGCAAGAAAGAATTTCAGTGCCATCCTAAATGGAGTTACACCCTTTTTGAAGACAGACGCAGCACGCACTGTGTTTTGAAACGAGGCTGAAACAGTTCAACAGGTGTGCTCTTCCCTCAAAACCCAGAGCTGTGTATATGCTATGAACTCACAGCAAAATTTATTTAATAAAATTCTTTTGTGTCAGTGGTTAGTGTCAGAATACAATTTGGGAAAGCTAGGTTCAAATCCCCACTGTGGTGACCACAGACCAGTTGCACACTCTCAGCCTAAACTACCCCACAGGGTAGGATAAAATGTTGGAGGAGATAATAATGCAAGCTGCTTTGTGTTTCCTTTGGGGAAAAAGAAAATGAGTTGGAAAAGTTAGTTTTTATATCCTGCTTTTCTCTACCATTAAGGAGTCTCAAACCTTCCTCTCCCAACAAACACCTTGTAAGCTAGGTGAGGCTGAGAGAGTTCTGAGAGAACTGTGACTAGCCCGAGGTCACTCAGCAGGCTTCATGTGGAGGAGTGGGGAACTGAACCCAGTTCTCCAGATTAGAGTCCGCCACTCTTAACCACTATACCATGCAGGCTTAAGGTGAAGCACAAATTAGTTTTTTTTAATTAAAAAATAAAGTCTAAAGAAGTCCTCATTACCCCAAAATATACCTGCAGTCTATATCCCATTAAAACCCCTAGCAAATGAGGGGGCCTTGTGGAACGTCCTGAAAATGCCCCCCTCACTTTCTCATGGAGCCCATTCCACAGAATGGGAGCTACAATGAAAAAGGCAGGGGCTCTAACTGATGCCAGGCTTGCTACCTTAAGTGGGGGAAATGCCAGCTGGTGGCAGGCAGCCTGAGGACACGCAAGGATATATGGGGAGAGTCAATCCTTTATATTATTTTTAAAAATTACAAAATGTGATTTTGGGCACAAATTAAGTTTTCTGTAGAACTTCTATTTACAAAAAATGTTTCTAGTCCTTATGGCTAGAAGATATATAGATGAGAAAAAGCTTAGTTAATGCCTGGTGTCAGACAGGTGGCTGAATCACATTTCCACTGGTCAAGAGAGATTCACTAGAGACTCCTTCCCATGAGCCTAATTTATTTAAAAAAAAACACGCCAATATATTGATATTGCATAATTTAGCTTTGCATAGTATAAACAAATGTTTAATTTTAACTCTTAAACCCAGAATATACGCAAGCCATTATTAATGCCCATGGGCAACCTCTGGCACCACATCAAGCCCCCAGAGACTTCAAGCATGGTTCTGATGCATGTTACAGAAGTGTCGTTTATTTGAAAGTCAAAGAAAGTGTGCCTCTGCCTCTTTTCCCTTTTCTCTCCCAGCCACAAGCTGGGGATGCTCAAATGGGCAAGAAGGTGAACCCGGGAGGAGCCAGAATAAACTCAAGGTTGTCAACTTTCCCCCCTCCCCCAGCCAAATGCAGCCAGCTTGAACAAGGGGTCACTGATCGTATATATGTGCTATCATCCCAATTTCACCTTCAGCTGGCAAGTTTTTGTACTGTTTCAAAAAACTTGTTTGATCCAGAGAACCAAAAAGAAAAAAGTTGGGACATCAGTATTTTCCAAGTGGCTTTTTATTAGGTGACTATAGTCATACAAGGCCCCAACTTGGATTAGGAAAGCAGCTAGTGGAGGTAACATTTAGCCCTTCTTCTGTCACATGGTTACACTAATCAAAACCACCACCCCCACACTCAGTTATTAGCTCTTTACGGGGGGTGGGGGACGACAGGGTACCTGTCTTTTGCCCTTAAAAGGGCTACAAACTGCATGCAAGGGTGATGATGTGTTCTGTTTAGCAAAACTGTGCAGGGGTGGCAGGGTTAAACCCTTCTGCATAGAAGCCCCAATCTGACTAAGGCTCCTGCAATGCATAACTGGCTAAAATTGCCCTTTTAAAAAAAGACTGCTGGGAAGATCCAATCACGGATGCCCCAGTTCCGATCGAGGCGACAACAGAACAAAATTAATGTGTGCCCACACCAGAGGAAATGAAGCCTCTATCAAACCACATTCAGTTCTCTTAAAAGGCACTGTCTGTTTGATATATAGGATGCCTGGATAATAATCAACAGTGTGAGGCTTCAGGGCCACGCATAGATCTTTTACTTTGCCCTCAGCTAGCTGAAGTATGCAAATACATGCGGTTTGAGAGTTCTACTGTTGATTCAGGTTGCAAAACTCTGGAGGCCGTTTTGGAGGATTGCACCTTTGATTTCTTCTCAAACGGAGCCCTGCCCATCAACAGCTTAAAGGCCTACTTCAGGCTGACGAGGGTCCCTTCCTGTCCCCTCTCAGGACCTGCTAACATCAGCTTGTTTCTCCCAGGTCCGTGCCAGTGCCATCGCACAAGACGCCGACCAGAACTACGATTACGCCAGCAACAGTGTGATCCTACACCTGGACGTGGGTGACGAAGTCTTCATCAAGCTGGATGGCGGGAAAGTCCACGGGGGCAATACCAACAAATACAGCACCTTCTCCGGATTCATCATCTACCCAGATTGAGCCCTCCTGGCTCCTTCTTCCCCACCCTTTTTGCCTACCCAAACCCTTCCCCCTCTGGGTCAGCTCAATATTCTTCTTGGCTTTACCATCTCCCTGGACCCCAGGGGTGGGGGTATCCCTTCTCTTAGTTCCAATCAACAGAGTATTGGAACAGAGACTTTGGAGAGGGGAGACTCTGCCCTCCCCCCTTGGGTCAATATGCTGTCTAGAGGGTGGGCAAAAGATTTAGGGTGCATGGGGAATTGTGGGGGGGCGGGTAGATACAGGATAGCAGAGTATCATCCTGGGTGGGGCCCTGTTCAGCAGCAGCCATGTCCCCTAGAGAGGCAAAATCTAGGTTTGGAGTAATATCCTTACTTTGAAGGAAAGATTTATTAATGCAGCGTGGGGTCCAAATCCACTGCTGAATGGTTGTGGGGTTCTGATTCTATATCATCCGCTCCCTAAATAATTCTAAGGAGCAAAGACTTAGAAAGAGAACAATTGCATTAGCTCCCTTCCACAGGAATAAAGGATGCCTCTTGTATATATTCCTCAGACCAACTGATTGGTTGCCTGTGGCAGGAGCCGTTACTTCATAGGCTGTTATTTATCCAATAAAAAAGCCAGTTGGGAGGTCCGTTGGGGGAGTGGGGTGAAAGTAGAAATAGCAGGCTTCAGTTTCCATACTCCCGGTCCCCCGTTAGAAGGTTGCACTACCCCCCCCCCCCCCGAGGCCATAATTACGTTCGGAAAACACTCTGGACTCAGGTGCTGAATATCAGCGGTGGGACAGAATTCAAATAAAAATTGTGTGTGGGGTTGGGTTCCACAGTGTGAGCCCGCTCCATTTCAGCAGTGGGAGAGAACTGTCCTTCTGAATCAATTTCCAAACACCACTATAGCGAAATAACCCTTGATGTACAAATAGGGGCTTTCAACCCCAGGTTCCTCCTGCCTTTGTACACTGAGCCAAGTATTATTGAGGCTGCTTCCCATAAGATGATCCAGTGTTCAATTGCATGAATATATATAGATATCAATATTATAGAGACTTTCAGCTGGGACAGAAGAGGACCGCAATTTATGGGGGCCACTAAGCCTTTGTGTGTAAGTATCTCTGTTCCATGACATGTTATAGACCTTTGTAATGCAAACATTGATACACATACATCTACCAGCAAGGCCAGTCCCCCTCCCCTCCATTTCAGAGCTGCCATTTTAGAGTCAGACAAGGCTGAGGATTGGATAGCTGATAGGATTCAAGTGCATTGCAACAGACCACCATAGCTAACCCCAATTCACACAACTGTAAGACCCGTAGAATATGTATCATCATAACCAGATTTACCCCATTCAAGTCCCACTGCTGCCATGTCCATATCAGCCATATTCTCCCCGAAATAATATACCATCCAAAAATATACTGAGTCTGGTTATAATAGGTTTTTTCCAGTAGAACACAGCTACATCCTAACATTGCACCACCCTTAGGAGCTCATTAATATGCCCAACATCCCAAAAACCCTTGAATCAGACTCCGAGCACACTATTAAAACACTACAGGCTCTTCAGAATGTGCCGATACAACTTCAGATACCATCTCAAACACCATGCACTTGAGACTTCAGCCGTATCGATTAAAGATTTCATTTCCACCATGCAACGTGAACACAGCCACAGGTTCTCTTCAAAGTACACCCAACACACACTCACATATATACATCTGAATCCCTCAACTTAACTCACTCACTGATACTCCATGGGTTGAAGCCAGTACAAAATTTCCATCTGCCCTACAGCTCTTGAAAAAGACTACAGCAGCTCCTTGTGCTGAGCCACACTTATTGTATCCCCACTTGCGTTTCTGCTTGCACAGGACCTTGTGTGACCAATTTCTGGGCACTACAATATATAGGGGGGAAAGTGCTAGGCCTTGCATAAGATCTTGCGCAAAAAGAGCTGCACAAAGTCTATTTATGCCTCTGCATCGCTGGATCCAAGCCTTTGCATTCCATTACACCAGTGTCCAGAGTCCTAACATACGGGTGGGTAGGGTAGGGGACAGATGGGATCCCATTGCAGGTCTGCCTAGCAACAACCTTCATCTGCTAATGAGAAAAGAAAGGTGTTTCATTCCACATATCTG
The DNA here is from genome assembly GCF_029931775.1 of Euleptes europaea. Taxonomy (NCBI): domain Eukaryota; kingdom Metazoa; phylum Chordata; class Lepidosauria; order Squamata; family Sphaerodactylidae; genus Euleptes; species Euleptes europaea. Next base: position 158,104,303 of record NC_079312.1, read on the forward strand.
TACCTATGTATATCTATACTCTTCTCTTCTATGTGCATGGCTATTTTGCACATGAACTCAGATATACAATGAGGTACATGTTCTGTGTACACATATCTGCAGATCTATGCATACTTCAGGACTACTAGATCAAGCCAAGCTAATGCTAAGGTGTAGTTCCCAAGCAGTGTTTGGTAACTCTAGTAGAGGTGTACATGCTGCCACCAATATGGATGTTATATGTGCAGGAATGGTTGGAAGAAACAAATTCCTCTGAGCCAGAATCTTATTTGAGGCATCAGCCTTGCTCAGGGCTGAATGCTTGTTTCAAATTCCCTGGGCCAAACCCAAAATTTCTCTGTTGATGCTCCTGGGATTTTTCCAACTCACAAATATTCACACAAATGTGCATAGGTTTGCATATGTATGGGTGTGTGCTACATTTGAATTTGAAAGGATACATATCTGGGATGAAATATCAGAGGGCACAATGTGAAATGAAGCTCATACACAAGCCACACTCATTACACATCACAACCTGTACGCAGTAAACCGTTCACACACGTGTGCATGGCTGTATACATTTTTATAGCAATTAAAAGTGTATGCTATGTGCACACACAAGTACATGAGTGTGCATGTATTAATGCACAAACATACCATGTGCAATTAATCTGCACATTTTTATTACCTCCATTCATATTTTCCCTCTCCACTGTTTCTCCCTATCCTGCTCCACCCTTCCCATCCGCCTCCTTCCTTCCCCTTTGAGACAGAGAAAGAATCCTTCCGCTGTCGACGGCTACAGTCTGGACCCCACTGCAGCCTGGCTATTTTGCACAGTCCGCACTGCATGTCTGCCCTTGCGTTAGCAGTTTTCAAATCCATTGAGGATCTGGACAGTGCCTATTACATATTATAGACAGAAACCTGCCAGAGAGGCCCCAGGGCATGGCCGTAAACTCAGCATCAGGATGGCATTGCTGTCAGGAACACGAACACCACTGGGACCACTTGACTCTGTGTCTTTAAATGATCAGAATCTGTGTTTTATCAGTTAATAAAGATACTCTGGTTTTTGACTCACATATTGTCTTTTGCTGGTGTCGTTTCAATGACCATCACCATAGCTGAATACCAACATTGTATTTACCAAGTATCAACATCCAATCTCAGAACACACTTGTATGTATACACACAAAGGCTTGCAACAGACACTTTTGCACATTTTCCTATATGCAGAGTACTCAACTATGAGAAACCTCTTCCTTCGGCTTATTTGCATTGCCCCAGAGCTCTGTCATTGACTCAGACATCCTTGGGTGTACTCTACCTACAAGCTCAGAGAACGCACCACATTTTAAATTGGGTATATACCGTAATTCAGCTTTCTGAAAATCTCAGCTTTCGCATGAAAAGTCAAGCTAGCCTTTCCAACTACTCATTTTAGGAAAGAGCGATCTCAGTGTAAGAGGACTTTCAAGCCTCTTTTTTCCCTAACGTTCATGTAAAATATATATATAAAATTTCCCTGCAATCCAACACAGCCCCACTCCCAAAGTGCAACCAGTATCAGGTCTGATACTTGACTCTGGTAAACACACTGTGGATTACTTGAGAACTGCACACCCCGCTCTTTACACGGCACAGCTTGCATGGCATATAGATTGAACAATCAGGCCCATTTGAATGATTCCCCCCATATTTGAATGGACCCCCTTTTCTATGTCAACCATTTCTGGAGCAAACGAGTGGTTTGGAATGGTACTCAACCATGTGAGTTACGGTGTGGCATCTGGAACACCATGAGTCTGTCAACAATGGGCAGGAAACCACAGAGAAGACTGTGAGAACAATGGAGGTAATGGAATTCTGAAATGTAAACATGATGGCTCACGGGGCTAATCACCATGCACACATTTGTACTAACAAACATAATACCAAGGAAAACTCACAAATGAAAAACAGGACAAAAAACAACAACCCTGCAGACTCAAAATTGCAACTTGAAAAGAAACAAGACCTGCCACAGAAGCATTGGCCGTATCACCTGAAAAATGTATTGTGATACCAGATCTCAGTCCTAAGCTACAGAAGCAAAGACATGCACTGGTAAAATCTTGAGGTGGTACCACTGCAGTTCGCAAGGCAGAAAGTACTATTTTGGGCATGTTGGCCAACGTCTGTAAAAAGAAAAAAAGAAAAAAACACTCACTGCAAGTACTAAAAAGAGAGCCCTTTCATGCATGGCTGTTTCCCTTGCAGTCACCCCTCTGACAACTTCGGGTCTTTGCTTTGATTATGCATGCCGTTTCCAACCGTCAGAGTTCACCTCGCTCTCCCCCCACACTTCCCTGCGTTTTGCCCGCGTGTTCAAATTCGTGATAAGACAGGTCCCTGAAAACCCAGGCAAAATGCGCAGAAACGCAGGGGACAGCGAGGAGATCTCCGACGGTTGGAAACAGCATGCATAATCAAAGAAAAGACCTGAAGTCATCAGAGGGGTGACGGTGAGGGAAACAGCAAAGCATAAGAGGCCAGAGTTATTTTGTGTAGATGACCAATGCAAAAACCTCACTCCTTCAGACTAGGTGGCACAACACAAACAGGCAAGCCCATCCTATATCATTCCCGCACAGTCATTTGCAGATACATGCGCACCTCAGCTCCATGTTCCTCCAATCAGTGAGTGCACTCCAAACAACATTTGCCTCTACACGTAGCATCAGTGCAAAGCAACGATGTTACCCCTCATACGATAACGTCTGCCTAGTAATGAGTGCCTTTCCACACATGCAGCATGTCAGCACTTGCATGTACATATAGAACGGCGATGCGGATGTATGCCTACAACTTCCCCTTTATACGTAGCTTCATATGAAGGGATAACAATATGAGGAAAGGGCATGTGTGCCCACTGGATGTTGCTCTTCCGTGGACACATCTGCATAGTCCCCCCTCCCCCCTACACTCCCTCTCATCCTCCGCTACCAATGGCTCTTCGGTGCTCTGCGCTGGCCCCTGTCACCATACTGACAGCTGATGAGAGGCGTTTTCACCATAATGAGCTCCCCAGCCTCACTAAGGTGGGAGGCTGGGGATTTAAGCTTCCTGACTGATCAGACTGGGTAAGCAGCTAGGAGAAGGAGCCAAGGGCCCTTGGGAGGAATAATTCAGCAGAACTCATCAATGGAGGGAGGGAGAAGGAGGGTCGGCAAAGAACTCTCTCCAGGCCTGGCCTATCCCCCTCCCACATCCATCTCACGGCCAAGATTTGCATGAGGCAAACCCAGAGGGAGGAAGAACGGTGACAACATGCAATTGAGACACAGGGAATGAAGCACATTTGTGCAACAATGCTCAGCAAAGTGTGGGTTATGGAGGACCATGAAAGCATTGATCTGGGTGCATCTGTGCCAGTGTGCAGCTGTGATTGCATCCTGACGTATGTGAGCATATGTGCCCAAAACATAGCATTCTGATGTCTTCATGCTGTGGCACACATTGAGGACACTTCGCCTGCCTCAAGCAGAGGGGCTAGATTAGAGGATCCTTGGGATCTCTTACTGATGAGAGGTAACTACATAGTTTTCAAGAGTTCCCATGGTTAGGGTTAAAGCCAACACGTTACGCCAATCTATAGTGGAGAGGGACCCAATGCCATGGGAAAAACATCTGCGGTTCTGAAAGTCACTCAATGTATTTTGAGTAATTGCTCTTCATCAATCCATAGCATCTTTGAATGTTCCCGTTCTGTTTTTCTAGGCTTTCCAACTGTCCACAAAAACATTGCCCTACCATTCCCCCCTTTTGTTCACATCCCCCCTTTCTAACTGTGTGTGTGTGTGTGTAAAGTGCCGTCAAGTCGCAGCCGACTTATGGCGACCCCTTATGGGGTTTTCAAGGCAAGAGACTAACAGAGGTGGTTTGCCAGTGCCTTCCTCTGACCCTAACCAGGGCTGACCCTGCTTAGCTTCTGAGATCTGACGAGATCAGGCTAGCCTGGGCCATCCAGGCCAGGGCTTTCTAACTGTACACCTTAAGTAAACAAATAAGCCTGAGGGCTGGGCTCTGTCCCACAGCTCATAAAAAAAATATTGGGTTCTGCCTCCTACCTCCAACAGTAGACCTCTTCTAAGGGTCTAACTACATGCTATGCTGTTTTGAAGTCGACCCCAGATCCCTTAAAACCAGGCATTCCAAAAATGGAATTCCCAGCAATTTTTGAAACATAATTTTCATGAGCATTTGGCCCCGACTTGGGTCAAGACTGTGGCATGTGCAGAGAAGGGGCTTCATCTGCCCCCATGTGCCGTTTTCCTGACCCAAGTAAGGCCCAGGCAGCTACTATTTGCTCCGTTTGGGAAACTGATGCATACTTTCCAGGTTTCCAACAGCATGTCTCTGCAAGCTGTATATATATGGGACCTTCATGCCCACCTGATTGTTCCAACATCTCTACTCAGAGGTACACATGGAGGTTTCATGCTACATGATACATTCTGAAAGCATGAGAGCAGAGAAGAGGAAATCCACTGCTTCTACCTAGAGACCTCGGATCTCCTGCACACTAACACATGAGATTCTTCACCTCTCTGTGGCAGAGTCATCATAGGGATGCTTCCCTCTTCGTTTTACAGAATTTATGACCACAGCTTCCACTGCTGGGGCACTCCAGCTCAGAAACTTCAGGAATGCTACAGAGGAAAAAACTACATGTCATGTTGAGGATCCAGATGGGAACCCCCACCCACCCTATAATCTGGCCACACACACAAAAATTCTGGGAAGACCAATCTGGATTGGGACCACGGTATTGGGGAAAGGGGGCTAAATCCTTCCCCAGTCTGTGCTACTTGCCTAGTAAACCAACTCCCCCAACTGCTTTTAGTCAGTGGGAAGAAAGACTGGTACCCAAATAGAAGCAGAAAACAACCTTTGGGGAAATTTTCAACAGGGGAAACAGTGCAAGGAGGGCAGGACAGGAAAAAGTTAAAATTCTCCTTCCTCGGCACTGCAGTGTCAATTGTGATCTCCTCAATCACCATAGTTGCTTTTCTGGCAGGATCCCCAACTTCACATGCCCACTGTCACACACTGCACCTTTTTGCAAACAGTGATGGTGGGAGATAATGAATGACCCCATTCCTTCCTCTTCCAACTATCTGAAAACATTACTTCAGTTATAAGGCATTTTCACATAGTCAGTAATCTTATTGATCCACAGTCCAGTGTAGTTTACTCCCTGGAGGGAAGGCATGGTATAGCCAGATCTCGTCACATTTTAGATATTAAGCAGGGTTGGTATTCAGATGGGAGACCTCCAAGGAAGGCAGAGAAAGGCAATGGCAAACCCCCTCTGCTTCTCACTTGCCTTGAAAGCCCCGTGCTGGGATCGCCATAAGTCAGTTGCAACTTGATGTCACCTATGTACGTAGTTTTCTCCCCCTCCCTTTCCCCCCAGGGAAGTACTGGAGATTGCATCTGGGTCCTTTGGAGTGCAAAGAATGTGCTCTTCTACCACACAACCCCTCCCAATTTGCCTCTCTCCAGCCTAAGAAGCTGCTGTTAACAACCTGCAAGAGCTTTACAACACATTCACACGCTGCACACTATACATGCTTCCAGGAGACAACAGCAAATCCCAGAAGAATAAAAATGTTTACCATTTTTTTAAAGCATTTGCCAAGGTCACTGCTTATAGTACCTTCTCTCTTAAACTGGATGAGTTCACACCAGCATGTCTTCTCTAAGGCGGAGTACATTATATTAGTAATAAAAACAGTCACTTAAAAAGTAAAATACAACTCTCCCTCTTAGACCAATCTTGCTAGGCCTACAAAAGAAAAACGGAGACTCTGAAACGGGTATCAAATTCACAACACAGTTCAGTTCAATGGTGCACTGAATAAAGGTTAGCAGAGAGGCTGCACAGCAACTTTATGGTGTTTTAAATCTAAGTGAGCAGAAAAGAGATCTCTCATCATTTGCCCGGAGGGGGGGGGGAGAGGACGAGGAAGGAATTCTTGCCACCAGCTTCCATCCTGTAAAGTAGGAGAGATCTGTTCACTTTTGTTAGCAGATTTAATAGTGTAAGAGTCCAATCATTCTTAATAGGTTGCAGTAATGCTCTGCACTACATCCAAACAGCTTGAATAGACAGTTAAAGGCGCCTATTCAGGGCAAATTCAGCACCTACCAGTGACCTATACACCTCAAGAAAAACCAGAACAGGTGCTGCAGGAGTAGATTGTTACATTGATCCTGCTCATTTTGTGAATCTGGAAATCAGCATATTATTAAATTCCCAGACTATATACAAAATTTCATTCATTCATATTTCTTCCCCAAATTTATTTTCTGCTGAGTATGGATTACTTTTTTCTACCATAGGCTTTGCTAAACTTTAAAATGTCGTGTCATTTTGCACTCTTATTTTTGACACATCTTTCAGTCACTCTTCAATATCCACCTTAAATTTCATTATTCAAAACAAAAGTTGGAACTTGTTCAAAATTTACCAGGGCCCAGTTCATCTAAGCCTCAAATAAGAATCAAGCAATCAGTTTTTTAAATCCCAAGATTAAAGCAACATCATACAACCATAATTTTATTCATAGTTTCAGAGGATAGTCATGCTGGTCTGCAATAGAACCTCTAGATTCGAATCCGGGAGCACCTTAAAGACCAACCAGATTTTCAGGGTATGAGCTTTTGAGAGTCAAAGCTCCCTCCGTCAGATATTTGTTGATGTCACTTATAATCCATTTTTCTCACATGAGACTCAAGGTGGATTACATAGTGCTCGTCAGCTACGATCAACTGAACGGGACATCCAATAAAAAACGCAATAGAGTTTGGAATGCATAAATCTGATACAGAGCTGAAACAAACCTGAAACAATGCATAAACATTGATGCAGGACACATTAAATGATGTGGAAATCATCTAGTGGGATCATACTTACAGCAGCAGACTGTACATATTGGTATAGTCCACAATACCTACCCCTTGACCAAAGCATCTTTCTGAACCATTGCATTACACTACAGCCCTATTACGGTACCTGTGTACAGAAGCCCTCCTGAATAATTCAGTTTCGCATAGTCTGCAGAAAGCCAGGAGAGTGGGAGTCTTCCTGACATCATCAGGGAGGCCGTTCCACAAGGTGTGTGTGGGGGGGGCACAACAGAGAATGCACATGTGCGGCCAGTTGTGGATTTTGCTCATTTGCAGGGTGTCAGCTGCACAAGAGGGAGAGGAATGATTTTCAGGACACAGTTATACGGATGCTTTTTCAAGCAGCCTCAATGCGACCAGAATATATTAATTCACCATGGACTTCACAATTCCAGCCAAGACAATAATCTCTTCTAAAGTGTATTAACAAGCAAGCCTGTTGAACCAAGTAAATCTCTCTTGAATCTGAAGTGCCTGAGCTAATTTCACCATATAAAAAGCCAAACTATCAGCTATCCAGGAAAAATAGAATAGCCCCCACCAGGGCTGGTGCTACCATTAGGCGAACTAGGCGGTCGCCTAGGGTGCAGACCTCAGAGGGATGCAGAACTGGCCTGAGGGGTCCAGTTTTGAACAGATTTATTTCTTGAAAAAATGCAACTGACAATTTATATTTATTTATTTTAAGGTAAGTCCCACAACAGTGCTATGGAATATAATTAATTATAACATCTTATAAAAAGTTTTGTGCTTTTATTTTTCTACAAGACATCTGTTTTTGAAAATTGGTTAGCAATGCGGGGGCACAAGTAGTTAGCCTTGCCTAGGGGGCAAAAATGACTGGCACTGGCCCTGCCCCCCACTGTTAACGTTAACTGCTGTATTTTATGCCTATCTAGACCTGCCTTCTCAATGCCTTTTGTCATTTATGGTAATTGTTCAATGTGCAGTGTCACTTTAAAAGTTTTTAAGAATTAAAAACAGAACAGAACTGTTCAATGCATGTTTACTCAGAAATAAATCAAGCTGAGCTCATTGGTGTGTGTTAAGTCTCAACCAACTTATGGTGACCCCTCATGGGGTTTTCAAGGCAAGAGACGTTCAGAGGTGGTTTGCCATTGCCTGCCTCTGCAGAGTCTTCCTCAGTGGTCTTCTTCCAAGTACTAACCATGACTGACATTGCTTAGGTTCCGAGAGCTCACAAGATCCTCCACCATCCAGGTCAGGGCACTGTCCCAGTCAGAGCTCGCTGGTGCTTTCTCCCAAATAAATATGCATAGGATTGCAGTATAACTATGCCTACTTACCTGGGAGTAAACCCCATTGAATACAGGGGGACTCGCTTCTGATTAATAGGGTTGCCAGTTCTCAGCTGGGAAATACCTGGAGATTTTGGGGGTGGAGCCTAAGGAGAGTGGAGTTTGGGGAGGGAGGGTCTTCAATGTGGTATAATGCCTTAGAGGGGGGCATTTTCTTCAATGGGGTATAATGCCAAAGGGGCCATTTTCTTCAGGTGAACTGATCTCTGTCGCCTGGAGATCAGCTGTAATCCCTGGAGATCTCCAGCTACCACCTGGAGGTTGGCATCCCTACTGATTAAACATGCAGAAGATTGCATCACACATCTAGTTATGTGGATAATATATGATTGTGGAGGAAAGCCTATATTCATATTTTAATGCCTTAGCCAGCCAACAGAAAAGGATTCCTCAGTGCCATGCTAACACTTTTCATTTACAGACTAGAATTCATCTTCAAAAAATGAAATATATTTCAGATGGAATTGCATCCTTCAAATACTTGAATAATCCCCCTAGATTAGTCAAATCAGATCCCTAAATATAAAATACAGAATATGAAATAAAACAAAATATATCAAACCTGCAAGCACATCATCAACAGCTTTGTTAACAAGAGAGAGCTTTTGCGTTTTCTGAAAGCACAAAGACCCTTGCTTTGGAGTAAATACCATTATATACCACAGGACGTACACCCAAGCATCCCAAATGGGATGAAAGACTAGGGCCAACGGGACTTCAATGCCATAGAGTCCAATGGCCAGAACGGCCATTTTCTCCAGGGGAACTGATCTCTATCGGCTGGAGATCAGTTGTCATAGCAGGAGCTCTCCAGCTAGTACCTGGAGGTTGGCAACCCTAAGAGTCACGCCTTCTCAAAGTTCTTGGCCTCCACCCTCAGGCTCAGGTGCTGCCATTCTGCATGCCAGCCATTTATGGCAAGCCACACACCCCTCCCAAGGCGGGAGCTCAAAGAATTTCGGCCTCCAACCAGAGGCAATTACCAGCACGGGAGCAAATATAAGTCACGTGACTTAGTGCGGCCTTCTCAGCGGCTTCTTCCCTGACCCATGGAGCTCCAGCTTCTGCTATCTCCACCGCAGGCAGGCATTTGCAGCTAGCCTTTCTCGACCCCTTGTCGTGAGCTCTTCCTTCGAGGCAAGGAACAAATGCAAAAGAACTACAAGGCGGCCATCACCCGCACAGCTGGGCCTCCTTCTCTCCTCACCCCCCTCCCCCGCCATTTTTGTGGCTTTCTTCTCGTTAACATCTCCCTCATTGTGTTCTTTAAAGTGGCAAGCAGGCACTAAGGAATGTCGTATTCCCTTTGCGCCAAGTTCTCATTATGTGGGGGCAGGAATGACAGGCAGGTGGGGTTGGAGCCGCGCTTGCACAAATGCAGCGTTTAAAGTGCAGTGGCTAATGTTACGTTCCTCGGAAAAAGCTTGAGGGCCCGTTGCTCCGTGCAATCGTTATTCCTTTGGGCCCAACCCTGAGCAGCTGCTTAGCAGAGGAGGCCTTCAGATCTTTAAGGCGAGGGCCTTGCGAGCCAGGTCAGTGGTCACATGGTGACCCTGATAGGCAGTGAAGGCAGAGGAAGATGCTGGAGATGGGAGAATGGGGAAGAAAAATCCAGAAGAGGAAAAGGTTAACTGGTCCAAATGGCCGGGGGGTGGGGAGAGACCACTGGATGCATTCTCTCTAGGGTTGCCAACCTCCAGGTACTAGCTGGAGATCTTCTGCTGTTACAACTGATCTCCAGCCGACAGAGATCACATCACCTGGAGAAAATAGCCGCTTTGGCAATTGGACTCTATGGCATTGAAGGCCCTCCCCAAACCCCGCCCTCCTTAGACTCCACCCCCAAAATTCTCCCTCTGGTGGCAGAGAAGAACCTGGCAACCCTAATTCTCTCTAGAGATGTGACAACTGGAAGAGGGTGGCAGAAAATCTTGGCAAAACGTTTTTTACCGTTTATTTTCCTTTAGATTTCCCCCACCCAATTTTTTTCCACCAGAAATATTGGAAATTTTGTGGAACTCAGAGAGAGAGACAAAGTAGGAAATATTTTCTCTTTTGGAATGAAGAATGCGTTTTAAGACAAGGTGTTACTCAAAATGTGTAGTATGAAGATTATGCAAGGCCATCTGCTGCATTAGATAATAATTCCTTTGTGTGTTTGTAATAATAAAATAACACATATTTTCAAGTAAATAGTTTAAATGTGAATGCATTTGTCTATAATTAACATGCTATATTGTGTATAACGATGAACACTATTGAACATTTCAGTGTTTTTTTTTAATGTTATAAAGTTTAACTTGATACTCAAATATGCCTCTAATCCTGTTGTGTCTGTATGAGACTGTTTCAGTCCAAATAATACATGTTCTTTTGTTTGCTGTAAAGCTTTTGTCTGTTTCCGTTTTTATCTTTTTCTATCTCTTGGATGGCAAAGACCAATAAATTCAGAATTTTTGCTTTGGTATGCCAAACTGTATAATTTTATGTGCTAAATTATATATTATTTATTTAATGCTATTAAAACAGTAAAGTAAGTTGAGGTTTAATAAGAAGGGATTTACCAAAATTTCAATTTTTTCTGGAAAAAAAGTGCTTTTTAAAGACTTCAACTTTTTCAGACATTTTACATCTCTGGTATTGTCCCACCTAAGAATAATTTAAAACAAAATTCAATTTGTGGCATGGCAGTTTTTTACTTAAGAATTGGTGCTTGTTTTTAAAATATGGATCTTTGGTATTATTAACTAGAATATTGAAATATGGTAGGGGATCAAAGAAGCCAATGTGGGTGATCAGAGAACTCCATGATGAGCTAAGAGAGAAAAAGGAAATGTTCAAGAAATGGAGGCAAGGACATACCTCTAAAGAAGAGTATCTGTGGCACTATAGGTCAGTCATCAGAGAGGACAAAGCTCACAGTGAGCTGATGCTGGCCAGAGAGCCTTGCTACAACAAGAAAAGCTTCTTCAGATATGTGAAAAGCAAACACAAGATAAAAGAGGCTACAGGGCCCACTATTGGGTGAAAATGGAGAAACTCAGACAGAAAGCAAAAATGCTCAATACCTATTTTCCCTCAGTTTTCTCCCTGAAGAAGACAACAGGTTCATCTAGAGATGACAGTAGACAAGGCACAACATCTGAGCTGCTGGTTGATACAGACAGAGAAGTTGTTGAGAGGCACCTGACTGCACTGGATGAGTACAAATCTCCCGGGCCAGATGGTGTGCACCCGAGAGTGCTCAAGGAATTTTCTAGAAAGCTTGCAGAACCTTTGTCCATCATCTTTAAGACCTCTTGAAGGATGGGAGATGTGCCACAAGAGTGGAGAAGGACGAACGATATCCCAGTTTTCAAAAAAGGGAGGATGACCCAGGAAACTAAAGGAGATAAAAATAAGACCGAGGCCAATGGTGCAAAATAGGTTACAAAATGTTTATTACTCAGAATAGAATTTCCCTACGTGTTTTGCCCAAGAGGCTTCTTCAGGGGAATCTGTAGTTATTACAGTAGTCCTTCAAACAAGCATAAATTCTCATTTGTAGTAACTACTGATTCCCCTGAAGAAGCCTCTTGGGCAAAACATGTAGGGAAATTCTATTCTGAGTAATAAACATTTTATAACCTATTTTGCACCATTGGCCTCGGCCTTATTTTCATCTCCTGTTACTGGTTCGGCCCTTTTATTTCTCCTGGAAACTTCAGGTCAGTCAGTCTGACCTCTGTCCCAGAGAAGACACTGGAGCAGATTTTAAAGGGATCAGTCTGCAAACATCTGAAGGACAACTTGGTGATCCGAGGAAGTCAGTACGGATTTGTTTCCAAGAGGTCCTGCCATTTGTTTCCAAGAGGTCCTGCCAACCTCATTTCCTTCTTTGATTGAGTGACGAGCTTACCGGATTGTGGGGATGCCATTGATGTTGTTTACCTGGGATTTCTGTAAAGCTTTTGACAGGGTTCCTAGGGTGTTCTGATAGGTAAACTGGAAGACTGAAGACTGGACTCAAAGCTAGTTAGGTGGATAGGGAACTGTTTGGAGAACAGTGCCCAAAGAGTCAATGGCATTTCATCTGATTGGAGGGGTGTCCAGTGGCAAGCCACAGGACCCAGTTAGTCATTAAATTAGCAGGTGACACCAAATTAGGAGGAGTAGCGAACACCCTGGAAGATAAACATTGAATTCAGTGACATCTGAACACCCTGGGAAAGTGGGCGAATGTGAATGAGATGCAATATAACAAAGATAAGAAGATAAGTGCAGAGTTCTACATCTGGGTAACAAAAATGAGAAGCACGCATACTAGATGGGGGATACACTGCTGAGTAGCAGTGTGTGTGAACGGGATCTTGGGATATTGGTGAACTGTAAACTAAATATGAGCAGTCAGTGATGCAATGGCAAAAAAGGCTAATGCGGTGTTAGGGTGTATCAGCAGAGGTATAACATCCAAACTGCAAGATGTCATAGTCCTGCTGTACGCCACATTGTTCTGGCCGCACCTGGAATACCGTGTGCAGTTCTGGAGGCCTCACTTCAAAAAGGATGTTGACAGAATGGAGCGGTTGCAGAGGAGAGCTACAAGAATGATCAGGGCTTGGAGACCAAGCCCTACAAGGAAAGACTGACTTGGGAATGTTCAGTCTGGAGAAGAGGTAGTTAAGGGAGGACATGCTTGCTCTCTTTAAGTATTTGAAAGGCTTACTTAGAGGAGGGCAGGGAGCTGTTCCTGTTGGCAACAGAGGTTAGGACTCGCAATAATGGGTTTAAATTATGGGTGGGAAGATACCAGCTGGATATTAGAGAATTTTTTTACAGTATGGGTAATTCAGCAGTGGAATGGGCTGCCTGGGGACGTGGTGAGCTCCCCCTCACTGGCAGTCTTCAAGCAGCAGCTGAACAAACACATGCCAAAGATGCTTTAGGCTGATCCTGCACTGAGCAGGGGATTGGACTAAATGGCCTGTATGGCCCCTTTCATCTCTATGATTCTAGGAAACCAACCTTGGTCATGCCATCACTGTTCCCCTTCCTGCTCCACTACAAATTGGCTGGGAAGAGACAGTATTTGCATCTAATAAAGTGAGCTCTGACTCTTGAAAACTCACACTGGAACAAATGTTGTTAGTCTTTTAAGGTGCAACTTGACTTTTGTTCTGTTTTGGGGAGAGACTGGACACACCTGGAAATGCTGAAGCCCCATCTAGTGGGAAAGGAGGGCTACAGCCCTGTAGGCTGGTATCTTCTTCAGCCACGCTGTGGGGATTGGTGACGATCGCTGCTAGGAAGCCTGAACTTCCTTGCCTTTTCCCAGGGTATGCTTTGATTTTCCCAGAAAGAGTCCCATTTTCTGATGCAACACATTGCACAGGCCTACATTCCAATCTCCGTCTCTTGTGTGTTTCTTGTCATAGGATAGGAGCATCCTTTTCAGATTCCGAGGTGGCCCCTTTGATCTTTCTCCCTGTTAGCTCCCCCCCCCCAATAAGTTTAAACAACTGCCAGCTAAACTACCTAATGCACATATGGTAACTATTTTAGCAAGGCATGATGAGGGTGGCTGGGTGAATGTCCCTGAATTTGCATTCAAGCAGTCATCCAGTTGCCTAAATACAAAGGGACCGCCACATTAAGTCTGTTGTAGTAACAACAACAAAACAGAGGACCAGTGGCACTTTCAAGACTAACACAGATTATGAAACAGCCTGGATAAACTGAGTGTGTTGTATCCTCCTTTTCATACACTAACCAGCAGTCTGGGCAATGACAAGCACTTCTGCACAGAATCAAGAGCCATAGCTCACCCAGCAATCCATATCCAATTTAACAGAATTGCTATAGGAATCGGCCCCTAGTTGCAATTGGAAAGGCTCAAACATTGTCTCACTGACTCAGAGTGCCTCTGAAATTCATAGGAGCTCATAATTGATGAGCTAACATGAGTACAGGGGGAGCCAGTATGTGGCTGGCCCCGCCCCACCCCTATGCACAGTTGCCATGATGGGCACAGCACCTGTATATGCATAGGCTCTGTCACTGTAAATAGGAACATTGGCTCCAGATTACAGGGATGTAGCCTACACACATACACCTTGTTCATGCATAGACACTGTGTTCAGGTGGAGCAAATGTGTGAGATCAGCGGGGGTGAGACCAGTGTGCTCACGCCCATTCTGCACATATTGGTCTGTCTATGAATATGTTCTGCATTCAGGGCAAGCAACAGCCAGAAGCACACACACCTTGCATACAGATTTTTGTTGTCTACAATATTGTTTTTGAAGGGCCCAACCCAATTTTGTCAAATGTCGGAAATTAAGCAGGTTTCTCCCTGGTTAGTACTTGGACCACCAAGGAAGTCCAGGGTTGCTATGCAGAAAACCCTATGGCCCCTCACTATATTGTCCTAAGAGAAGCACATAAGAGGAATGCACAACCTGCACTCAAAAATCCACATCTCCCTCCTGTACATGAGTTTAGGGTGGCTGCTTAAATTGTTGGTCAGAAAGCTTTTGGTTGCATTGTGACTCCAAAAAAAGGGGGGGGGAGACATGAGGCTCCTTGGAAGGTGCCAGCATCCATGTCTACTGATTTGGTTACCACCAATGAGAAGACAGCTTTGCAGTTCAGGGCAGGGGTTGGTTGTAGACAGTGGGAATGTACACAGGGATAGGAAATAGCAGAATCAGGCACACACCTTGGTTTCCAGTTTGATTTTTGGAAATCCATAGACCTTGGCCAGATCTGCCCACTTGGGTGGGACCAGCCTGGCCCCCAGTAGTCAAAGAAACAGTGATACAGTTTGGTCTGTGAGTGGGGCCAGCCATGATCGGTGGGACACGGTGTAAGCTTGGTGGTGCAAGAGCACTACCGTGCACTACTAACACTATGCCTGTGCTCCAGAGTGAGTCCCTTTATGGACATCAGAAGTACAAAAAGCAGAATAAGGTGCAGCTGGTTGTAAGCACTTATTTTAACATCTTAAGCTGCTCTGCGGCATTTTCCCTAACAGGCCATGACAACACCAGGGCAGCATTCATTCTGGGGATGCATGAACACTGTTATTGCTCAATTTCTGTTCTCTGTTCACCTGGAATCTGGGAAGCACAATTTAAGGCAAAAAGTCAGACAGCAAAACAAAAGACACTGATGGGTAACCCTGGGTGTGGATTGCTGTCTTCTGCCACCCTCAGCTCTTAAAAAAAAAAAAACACTAATCCAGTCACAAAGAGCCTTGATTTTTTAAATTTCTTACTCTTACCATTTTAAGCCACATTATTTATTTATTATATTTTTGGTTTTTTGTGTCACCGCTTACCCAAAGGGTCTTGTGACTTACAACACTTTACGTTTGGAAACAGGGATGATAAAAGTTGAGGCTTGGGTTTGTATCAGTTCTAGAGCCTTATGGCTGAAGCTGAATCTCAGTCCTCAAGGCCTGGCCCCACTGATTCTAAAAGATTGTTACCAGTCACGGTGGATAAAAGCAGTTAAAGGTACACTAGAACAGATGGGCTTTTCTCCCTTTTCTCTTCTGGAGCTGGGGGCTGATCAGGCTAAGAAAATCGTGAAACAAAGAGTGAGGGACACTGAGCGGCAGTAGGGTTGCCAGGTCCCTCTTCACCACCGGCAGGAGGTGGAGCCTGAGAAGGGTGGGGTTTGGGGAGGGGCTTGAATGCCATAGAGTCCAATTGCCAAAGTGGCCATTTTCTCCAGGTGAACTGATCTCTATCGGCTTGAGATCAGTTGTAATAGCGGGAGATCTCTAGCTATTACTTGGAGGTTCGCAACCCTTAGCAGCAAATTGATCTAGCAAGAACTCCCACCTTCTTAGCCCCTGATAAACCCAGATAAACTGTTGCCCCTGCTGCATATCTTTTTACTCTGGAACTAAATAGCCATAGAACGGCCTTTTCACAACCCAGATGCTCTGCCTTCCCCTCAGCACTCCTAGAGGGTAGATATTAAAAAATCCCCATCTCAAGAGAGATTATGCCGGTGTGGTATAGGGGATGTAGAAACCATGGAGCATATTCTCATCTGCTGCCCTTACTATGAAGAGATCCGTGGCAAATTTATCCGTCCCTGGACTAATAGGCTCTCTGATAACCCCATGGGTGAACACATGAAGCTGCCTTCTACTGAATCAGACCATTGGTCCAGTATTGTCTACTCGGACTGGCAGCGGCTCTCCAGGGTCTCAGGCAGGGGACTTTCACATCACCTACCTGCCTAGTCCCTTTAACTGGAGATGCCGAGGTTTGAACCTGGGACTTTCTGCATGCTAGGCAGATGCTCTACCCCTGAGCCACAGCCCCTCGCGCTTATTTAAACACACCAAATCCCTATCCCCAATCTAAAAAAAATCTCAAACTTTCTTTAAACCATTCTCAAATGCACTAGAGTTTCTCAATTGGGGAGGGAGACTCTATGCATGCTCAAAAGCACTTCTGCATATTAATTTTAATTGGGGGGGGGGTCCTACACTGAGTCCCGGCACTGGAAATTGGCAGAGCCCTGGATGGAATAAAGCCCCCCTTTTCATGCAATTAATTTCTCCCCCGCCTTAAAAAAAACCCCAAAATCTCCCTTCACCCTCATTAATTTCTTACAAACATTACAAAATGCAACAGGATCTTCCCAAAGAAGTGATCCGGACAGGGCGCATAGAGAAGGGTATAGCAGGAATGTTTCCACTGGGGAGGCCCGAGGGGCAATGCCTCCTCCTTAGCCAAAGCGCAGGGTTTGCCCATGGGGGAGCCAGCAGCGCCCCAAACCCGGCCCTTTCCCCCATTAATGGTGGGGTCGCCATGAGTCCATAGCGACTGGATGGCTTCTTCCAGATCCTAGTCCAACACTCTAACCCCTACACCACATACTCTTCTTTGGAGCGTTCTTTCTGTGACTGAACCCCAAACAAACCACACCCCATGCTGGCCCCCACAGAGCCAATCCAGTGTAGTCAAAAGCATAGGCAAAGGATCAATACACACTTGATGTGGATAAAGAGTGTTGAACAAACACATCTGATTCTCCCCCCCCCTCCCCCCCAAATTATCTTAAACATGAATCTAGTGACATCCTATACACCAACAAAAAATTCTAGCATCAGGTTTCACAGACTAGACCCCATTTGGTCAAATGCTACAATAAAAACCTTTAAAGTGCCACTATACTCCTTTTAGCTGCTGCAACACACTTGACAAAGCTACCGCTTTGGCCTCAAAATAATTGCGTCTGGGCAAGAATGAATGAATCGGCTCTCCCTAGGAGGGACGGGAACGGAAGAGAGAGACATAAATTCAGCAAGATCAGATCTTTCCCCTAGCCTGTATCCAGCTGACATTTCACCATTTTTCGATGTATTTGCTTGTTCTGCCCCACTGATGGTTCTTCAAGCAAGACTTTGAGACGGAATTCATGTATAGTCAACCACAGAAAGTGATACAAATGCCTATCGCTAGGGGCTGCCAAAGTCTTGGCTGCCATCTGGTGGTCAGTGGCTACTGTTATCACTTAAAAAACGAGGAAACTTCTGCATCCAGCACGCACCAGTGTCTGGCTGTCGGCTATATAAAAACCCCTTCCACAAATTTCTCATTTCTTTCTTTACCTTTATTAACAAAGCTCCTTCAGTCTGAGATCTTGAGGCATAACAGACACCGTGCCCATTGATTTATGCAACAATGTCCTTAATTTGGTTTTATAGAAGAGTTCTTTGCACACTGTCAGTTTACATGTTATGGGCAGACTGCAGACCACAGACAGCAAGGTGGGGATATTTAACATTTTACTTAATATCTTGTTGGGCATGCTGTTACTATCTGCAGAATGGATTCCGCTTTTTCAAACAGGAAATATCACCATTACAGAAATTTGGCACATCATGTCATTTTGTGCAGAGGGAAATTTAACTCTGCCTCACCCAGCCGATGGCAACAACTGCAGCTGGTGTTACAGACTTGGACCCTAAGAAAAAATAAATGGGGGTTAAACATGGAAAGGATGGGATGTGTTTCCCTGACATTGACTAAGCCTCAGAGTGGAAAACTTACCATCTTCCCAATCCCTGCCCATGTGCTTAGAGCAGACATATTTCTTGCTCCTTCTGTAGAGAAAATGTGGTCCAGACCATACAGGCCCAAGTAGGTCAAATACCAAATAAGCAGGTAAAGTAATTGTATCATTCTATGCTCAATGTACACAGTCACCAAAATCAGCACAGGAAGCCAAAAATCATATATATGTAATATAATCTATATTTCTAACAATGTCTATATTTCTAACAATTCTAACAATCAGCATAGGAAGCCAAAAATCATATATACAATATAATCTATATTTTTAACAATTGTTAGAAAAATGCTGATTTTGGTAGCTGGCTTGCAGGCCAGATAAGAACTCACGTGGGACCGGATCTGGCCCCCGGGCCATATGAACACCCCTGCTCTAGAGCCTCCATGGTCGGTGGATCATTCTTCATGCAGCCACTACCTCACGTGGCACAGAATTTAGGGAGATTTCTGCTTTCCCCCCCCCCCCCCCCAGTTCTTCTCTCTCATATCATGGCTCCTGTTGCTACAGTTTCAGTTTGGCACTTGTTATTTCAAGGAACTGTTTCTCATTCGACAGTTATCCATAAAAAAGGAGATACCCCGTAACTATGAACAAAAAAGGCACATTCATGCTTTACAAAGACAAGGGAATTCTGAAAGTATTCTAGTGCTCTACCCCATGCAAGACATTCAATTCTTAGGGTCTCAAATGCATCTTTTGGAACCCCCCGAGGAAGCAACCCTGATGGGAGAATAGACTACTTCGACCTTTTAGGTCTTGCCCCTCAACAGTCTGGTTCATATAGCAACAGGTACAGGGCAGAGCAAACTTATTCTACAAAGCTAGAACCAGGCTGCTTCTGGCCATGACCTTCAACCAAAAAAGTCCTTTGCTTGGCTGAGTGATGGAAAGCAGGCAGGCTTTTGTTTGGAAGCTGGAGGCCTGCGTGGGAAGGCAGCAGCGAAGGTTTTCATCCCTTTGCAGTACCTACAGAGAGGAATAAAGAGAATCATTCATTCTCATTTAGGTTGGATGACGCTAGGTGGGTGTATCTGAATGGAACAGCTACAGCTGTGCCATTCATCACTATGCATTAGGCATGACAGCAGCAAGTAGACATGAGGCAGTCTCACCTGGAGCCCTGCCTATAGGCCTTCAGGCTACCTCTCTGCACCCCATACCTTTGCAGGACAAGTCCCAGGAAACATTTAATAATATGCCCAGCCCTTAAGGATATTCTAAAATGTCCTAGACAGAAGGTACTTGCGTATCAGAATATGCAACTCACATGATTTAACCTCCCCCCATACCCCTTGGGTACATGAGCTTGGAACATGTTTCTAACATGTATCGAGCCGCTGTGCATTTGAAAAGAGGCCTGCACAGAAAATGATTTGGACCAGGTGGGCTAGTTAGCGTTTTTCTTTGTTCCAGGAGAGTAAAGGAAGCAGAAAGCCACTCCCACTGGCAGTCTCCCCATGTTTTTAACAGGTATGGAGCAGCTGCACGTATGAAAGGAAGACAGCCATATCAAGGGCAAGATAAGTGAGACGCTTGCCTTGGGTACCCAAAGCTGAGGAGTGGAGGGGGGGAAATGCTATTATCCCAAGCCACCATGCCATGAGGAAAAGAGTGCATTTCCATAAGTTCAAATTGAATCAACCAAGCAGGGGCAGCTGACCCTTTAGGGCAAAAGGAGCAATGCCCAACCAAGCTATTTCTTTCAGGGCTTGCAGGCTGTGAGCTCACGCCTTAATCCATTTTAGTTGTCTTGTCCGCTAGTCTTTCTGGATTTTGGCCAAGCTCCTCCCTGTACTCAAGCGAAGGTACAGGTTCTGAAAAGTACAGGTTCTTTTCTGGGGTAAAGCTCATGGCTACCCAATGGAGAACTATAGAAGCAGAGTGAGGCATGTTAAAATAAAAACAGGCTTGGTCAATGGATTCTTATGAATTTATTGACCAGACTCACAAGAGCTGAAGAACCCACCGCCCAGTTGTAGGAGTGGAATGTGAATGAAGTCTCTCTCTCCATCAGGTCAAAAGAGCCAGGAAACAATCAACTACCTGCATCATCATCGATGTTTTGTTCTTATTTGCAAATAACACCCCAATATTTTTTTGTTAACAGTTAAATTTTTATTTGTCTCTTTGAAAAATGTTTTTACAACATTAATACAATGTTACGGTCAACACAGGATTAGTGTATTGCCTCCTCTCCCCAAGGGCCATCTCTCGCCATCATAACCAGCGATTGTCCTTCCTACAAGACACTAGATGCTTTCAGTCAAGAAGGCATTTCAGTCCCTGGCTCTCCCGGCCCCAAGAAGAAATCAAGTTGTGGAGCCCCAGGGAGAGTTGTTGGAAGTGGGAAAGCAGAGACTCCAAGGGTAGCACAACTACAGGGGGTCCATTCAACCTGTTGAGGAGGCACTTCACGGATGAACTTCAGTGCGCCGTCCTGGTGCTGGTGGCCAAAGACCCAGGCCATCATGAAGGGAAAGACCCCTCTGCTTCCCTGAGTGGAGACCGAGGCACAGAGATGGGGATAAAGTGCTGGGGGATGAAGAGAAGCAGTAAGAGAGGAGACAGAATTAACTGGTTCAAATACACTTCCCTCTCTGCGGACCTAAAAATTACACTTTAGTCACAACAGACTAAAACAGGATGCCCCGAGCACCACACCCAAAGTAAATCCAGAGCACTGGTCCTCCCGTTCTTACCTACTGCTGCCCATGCTTCGCACAAGCCAGAGAAGAGAGTCCTCAAGCTAGGCTTACCAGGTCCCTCCTCTGCTCCGGCGGGAGGTTTTCCTGGTGGTTGCGAGATTGCTGACGTGATCGCAGCACTTCCAGTTTACACCCGGAAGTGCTGCATTGCAACGGGCCCTTTACCACTCAAACTGGGAGTTTGAGTGGAAAACAGGCCCTTGCGATGCAGCACTTCCGGTTTACAACCGGAAGTGTCGTGGCGCCTCAAGCAGGCATGTGTGCACTAGTTGGATTGGCGGGGGATTGCCTGCCATCACCTGGCACTTGGCAACCCTACCTCAAGCCCTGGCCTTTGACTCCCCCCCCTCCCAAATTGCCCCACGATGCCAACAGCCACTTTGTTAACCTGCAACCAGTTCACGGTGGCAAAGAGTAAGACAGACAAAAGGCCTTGCCTGGTTTTATATCCACACCGCACTGAGTGACACCAAGTTTTTCCTGTGAAAAGGCAGTTTCAAACATGATTTGACCATGCTTAAAAGATGTGGGGTTTGAGTGGGCATGTTGGCAAAAAGAAAAGAAAAAGAGGCTCGTTGGCACATGTACAGATTTGCTGTCCCAGAGCACACACACAACAGCCACGAGCTTCTGGAGTGTTCAGAGCTGCTGAGTCAACCTTCTTAAAACCCACCACAGGGCTAAAGGAGGAGTCTACTCCTTTTCTACTAGGGGAGCTCCTCGCCACGCTAATGAACACTATCTTCTACCCAGGTTTACAGAAAGGCAAAGTACACACTGTATTGTTAATTCCATACTTGAAGTCTAACATACACATATATATGGAAATGTTCTCCAGTGGCCGAAGATTTTAATCTTCCACAAAATTCTGTGGCAGTTCTCTTACAGAGAAGCTTCAGAAGGAGATTACAATGTGAGACTGCTGAACTAGAATTCATTATGTTTAGGACAATGGACACCCCACCCGGCTGAATAGGCACATAGGATTCCTATCTTATTCCAGATGCTAATTTTCTGCATTTCCCACCTCTGGGTTCACTTCCTAGCTCTAATCAAGTGGATTTTGTTTTGCACTGTAATTCTGCACCCTCACTCCAACTGGCCTTTTTTTGTAACTGTCCCTCCCACCTTCTGAGCTAGATATAGGGGCTGATGGAGCTTCATTCTATTTGTATCTGATCAAGCTTTGGCTCACAAAAGTTTTGGAAGCGTTCTGTTAGTCTTGAAGGAGTTAATGGATTGAGTTTTATTTTTCTGATACTGCTACTAGACCCTACTACCAACCTGCAACCATACTTTCAACTGCAACTTTTTCAATGAAAGGAGGAAGCTGACAGATCCCCACAATAACCACACAGCTGGCATTAGGTGCTTTGTTCTGTTGTGTATATGCACCATCAAGACACAGCTGACTTATGGCAACCTTGTAGGGTTTTCAAGGCAAGAGACATTCAGAGGTGGGTGGCCACTGCCTGCCTCTGCATGGGCTGAGAGAGTTCTGAAAGAACTGTAACTGGCTTAAGGTCACACAGCAGGCTTCATGGGGAGGAGTGGGGAATTGAATACAGTTCTCCAGATTGAGGTCCGCCGCTCTTAACCGCTACACCACGCTGGCTCATTCTGTAAAAGGCTCCTAAGTCTAACCTAGAATACCAGGGTGTTCATGCTCTAATTTCTTCCACACACTTCCCAGGCTAATGACTGCTCAGGTCTTAAGGAAGTGCACCCTATTGCTCTAGGTGAACACAGAGAGCCCATTTATTGAGTAGCCAGAACTACCAAGGTGTGCCACTTCAATAAGCCACTCCAACATTCTGTCAAGCATCTCCATGGCACATCCCAGTGAATTACCACTGTCTGTATCCACCTGTAGCCTCCCCACACTGGAGCAGCATAGCCCCACTGTCACTCAGGGCTGGAGAGCATCAAGAAGCTCCCAAGCTTACCATGGCATCTTGGGCGTCCAGGGTTTTTGCTACAGGCTCTTTGCACCGTGGAACTGAAGGCTGGGTGACGGTGGCGATGCGGGACATATAGAAGGCACATTCATCATTCAGGCAGTCCTCGTGGAAACGCCGGGACGCATCCAGTAGTTCCTCCAGGCGTTGCTTGAAATGGGCCACGGAGGAAGAGGCAGCACTAAGTCCTGGAGACAGAACGAGTCCGAGTGTGAGCTCTGCCCAATGAAAGCCCAGCAGTGCCAATGTCAGTGGCACACACAGTTTGCCCCAAGTAGATCCCCATTCATAGCTCTTCCTACAGATGGGATGACCTGGGAAGAAGATAGTCCTGTTCCCTCCCCCTCTGCCTTCCGAGGACTTCTTCCTCACCCTAATAGGGGGAAAAATCAAACACTTTGGAGAACACTGAAAAAATAACCTATGAAATTTGACTCTTCTGGAATTAGGGAAATGCTTATTCACACACAATGTTTTCTAAGAACTATTATGAAGATTCTTATGGAAGACAAGCCACTGCATTAGATCACACTAGCTACTATGTACACTGTGGACACATTTACTGAAACATTTATACCCCAACCCTTCCTTGTGGTTCAAGGCAGCTTAAAATAATAGCTAAACATTTTCAGTTAAAACCAGCAAACATACAGCATATTTTCAAGGATATATTTAGTTTTTTCCTGTCGTTACAAAGGCATACACATGTGATAATAAACAGCTAAATTAAGTATTTACAACTTAATTCAGCATCCAAAACCTTCACGCTGAGACTGAATAATTTACTGTTTACTACAAAGCTTCTATTAACAACTCTTCTTCCTTGCTTCTCAGGGGGCAAAAACTAAAATACACACATGCCTACACAAAAGGTACAACAGACGGCACCTCATGCTCTCTCTCTAGCACTAAATATATTTGCAGATTTTAGGCAAAACTAGGGCTTCTAAATTTCATAATTATACCAACAGTACAATTTTATATGCGAATGATGCATTTTGTTTGTCAATAAATTGCATACTTATCAAGTATAGGCCATTCATAGAATCATAGAGATGGAAGGGGCCCTACCAGGCCATCTAGTCCAGCCCCTTGCTTAATGCAGGATCAGCCTACAGCATCCCTGACAAGTGTTTGTTCAGCCTCTGCTTAAAGACTGCCAATGAGGGGGAGCTCACCACCTCCGTAGGGAGCTGATTCCACTGTTGAACAACTCTTAGTGTAAAAATTTTTTTCCCTAATATCCAGCCAATACCTTTCCGCCCGCAATTTAAACCCTTTATTGCGAGTCCTATCCTCTGCAGTCAACAGAGGATAGGACTGCCTGAGACCCTGGAGAGCCGCTGCTGGTCTGAGTAGACAATACTGACTTTGATGGACCAAGGGTCTGATTCAGTGTAAGGCAGCTTCATGTGTTCGTGTGACTATTTCAACCACCATATAATATAGGAGTTAATGACTTGGCTCAGGGCTTCCACCCAGTGAACGTGACGGAGCAGAAGCTGAACGCAGGACCTCCCAGACTGAACTTTTACCACCACATAAGGTAGAAAAGACACTCACCTCATGCTCTCCAAGACTGTGGACTTTATCATTGGAGTTGTGTGTGTGAATAATACTTGCCTGCAAAGAAGGCGCAATGCTCCCACTAGAGATCTCTAAAGACTTATTTGCGTAGTACTGCAATACGTTCAGCCCTTCTCTACCACTGTGAAGAAACAGAACAAGCCTTCTCGGGGAGAAAAATTGTGGGCTACATTCCACCCAGGCAGTGAGCAGGACGCTCTAGCCTTCCCTCACACCATACTATGACCCTTCTGGGGTACAGTGACCCCTCCAGGACACAGCGAAGCCAGGCAACCCAACCAGTCTTACCTGTGCTGTTTGCACTGGATGGAGAAGGCTCAGGGGAGCACATAGAGGGGGCAGAACAGACAGGCTGTGAGTTGGACATCGTGAGCGTTGTATCAGGCATATGTGCTCCAGCAGCAGAGACAACTGCCTGCTCGCCAAGCTTCGGTGTAGTATCCTGCAGAGGCGTGGTGGTGACGAGGTCAGGCTTGGGGGCCTCGAGAGCAGGTGAGCAGTGAACCGACAACAGTTTGTGGAGTTCTTCCAGCGAGGGGGCAACCTCATCGATGCCGCCATCGATTTCCTGCTGCAGCAGCTGAGCAAAGAACTCAATACGCTGGAAGCAAGACAACAAGAAGCGCGTCCGTTAACTTTAATCCTACCTTTTATTAGGCTTAGCCTTGCTAGCTACAGGAGCCAAATAGCCGGGACTAGCTAAAGTTCATCTGAGCTTGGTAACCAAGCAGGGTTGGCCATGGGCAGTACTTAGTTCGGAGGCAACAAAGGATGTCCATATTTGCTAGGCAGAAGAAGGCAATGGCAAAATCACCCCTGCTCATCTCTTGCCTTGAAAATGGCCCTGGGGTTGCCATAAGTTGGTTGCAACTTGACATCACACACACTTATTATCATTTGCTTGCTACTAGACATCTTGCCGTTATGTATGACCTGCATACCACGAACCCCAGGCCTCAACCACATAGTCTTTCTGAGCATCCCTAAATAAATAAGATAAATCTCTCCACATTTCCACAACTCAGAATATTCACTTAGTTTGCATCACTCATTCTTTCCTGGCAGTTTCCAGATAGGGACGCTTTTAAGCAAGGGCTGGAGTAAAGGAGAAAAGTCACAGGAGGGAACAGGACCCTGAGGAGAGGATGTTGCAACATTTCCCCTCCACAGTCTGGAAGGCTTGCTTTAAAGGAGCACACCTCTCCTTTCTGCATCAGGTTAGCTCAGTCTCTCTCAAAATTATTTTTGGACCTCTAGGACAACTTTAGCCAAACCAAGTTTTAGGGTTCAGGTTCAAGACACTTCCGCTTGATGTGAAACGGCTTTCATAAACGGTAGCAAAGCTGGGCTGTGGTTTGCCTTGTTGAAATGACTGCAGAATCTTCCAAACGGGTTACTTCCCCCACTCATTACTTAAATCTAGTCCAATGGCAGAAGTCACCTTGGTGGGGAGATTTAGTCATGTTCCTTATGATGCCCCCTTGTCAGCAGTAGACTGGAAAGTTGAAATAGCTGGAGAACAAGCTAAGCAGAATGGCCTCTTTGGTACTTGTGAGCCAGCACAGTATGGGCCCCTCAGGGCACACCTGGGCAGCAGCGCCCACGATGGGCATCAGGTAACCCAGTGCCTCTGGTGGCAGTGAAGGAGGAGCCAATGGGAGAGCGGACATCTATTGTTATCATTGCTGAAGAGCTTGGCCAAGCGACTCCTGCACTGCTGGCAGAGATGCTGCAGCATGGCTCTGGTTGTTCCTGGCTGAAGTTTCCTGGTAAGCTTAAATGACCGGCTCACCCTGGCCTGGCTCTGCCTTCTTGTGCTTTTTGTGGCACAGGAGAAACGGAAGCTCTTGTGCATCTTAAAGCCCCATCCTTAAATGTCAGAAATAGAATGTCTCCCTCAGTTACTGAGGGGCCAAGAAAAGTGGTTTCGAAGGACTGACTTTTTACCAGTAAGGGTCAAAGGCCACTCCATTCTGCATCCTACACCCTGGCACTATATAAAACCTGTGCAGCCTTTGCAGAGTCTCATGTTGGGAATAGTTACCATGACTGTTCTAACCAACTAGCTTTAGATGTTCTAGTTTTTTTCCACTGTGAGGAGCAAGATTAAGGTAAAGCCCATGAGTTATTTTGCAAGGAATTCCATTACGGCCAACGGACAGTACACAAACAAGAAGTTAAACTGGAGAGGTTCAGTTTCCAACAAATCGAACACAGACAAATCACTCTGCCCAGTGCCCCGTGCTGTCCCAAATCCAGGGCTTGTTTTGCAGCCAGCTGCTCCCCTCCAGTGACTTCCTCCTACGACAACTCTCTCCGCTTAGCTGTCTAAGCCCATTCTTCTGCTCCCCACTCCGTCCAGAATCAAGAACCTTCCCCAACCCAGCCCACTCACCCCTACCAAGCAATGGTCCCTGCATATGGATTTAGGCAACCCAGCAAGTTTGCTGGAAGAGAGCCTCTCGAACCCATTCAGTGTGCAGAAATCAGCAGTCACCCTCTCCCTCAGTATCTGCAGAAAAGCACTGGCTGCCACTTAATTTTTTTTTTAATGCTGGGGGCCTGTTTCTACTAGAAGAGAACAATTCCCTGCTACCAACTCAAGCCTTCATTTTTTTTTACCTGGAGTTTCCCCATGTCTGAGGGGATGACGCGAACAGCAGGCACTTTCTTTGCCGATGCCTCCAGACCATCGTTAAAGAGACGCACAGCAATCTTCTCCTGTTGGGGGAGGAAAAGGTCAGACTGGAGGCCCGCTCATACCCCCAACCCCACTAGGTTATCATCACGAACAGGATCTGAACAGGTAAGACGGGGGAGAAAGCAAAGTGCCTTCCTCTTCCTTGCCTAGAAATTGCCTGCTGATCTCAACAAAAGTGAGGATGGAGACTACACTATTGGAGAGCCGATTAGAGAGCCAGGGTGCTGTGGTGATTGGAGAACCAGACTAGGATCTGGAAGACCAGGGTTCGAATTCCCACTCTGCTGTGGAAGTCTGCTTAGGTGACCTGGGGCCAAATGCACCCTCGATTTACCCTTCCTTACAGGTTGTTGTGAAATGGAACAGAGGAGAATGATGTAAGTCGCATTGGATCCCCATTAGGGAAGAAAAGCAGAGTACAAATTAAATAAATAGTCTGACAGCCCTCTGGCTAAACCACAAGTCAGAGTTTTGCAAAAACTTAATCCATGCAATTCGGAACATGTTTTAACTGGAAATTGTAAACAACCGCAACAATTTATCAAAATCAAGTATACTCCCAGCCCCCTGACTTTTGCATGTGGGGTAATTTCTGCAGCTTAAATGCTTGCATTTATTTAGCACAATTCTTTTTAAAATTAACAAATGACAGCATTATTTTCCAGGAAGGGATCAAGTACATGTTCTCTAGGATTTGCAAAAGAAGGGCAGGGGACATGATGGAAGCTGTTCCACAGTCTCTCTGGCTGCAATTTCCTAGGGTCCCCACATGCAGTTTGCAGGTGTAATCTTGCAGACAACCTCTCGGGGTACATCCATGCAAAGTCCCACAGAAAAACACTCTTGAAAGCATTCCTCTAGCCCAATCTGGACACTCACCCACCGCACATCTTTTTTGGAGCTGTTAACACCCGTAGGAGGCAGGATGATCCCACCCATCTGCTTAGTCTGAAAAGGACAAGAGGACATGGGTAATTTTTTGGGGGTGCCAATGTTGACTTGCTACCAGGTTCTAGAGGCTAGGGAGCCATTAGCAGCAGTTTCTCAACTTTGCCCATCTGGAGCCAAGGCCAAACCTGCTCAGCCCAAGATTCCTTCTTAAATACTACCATCAAAGATTCCTTAAGTGAACAGGGAGCAAGTTCTGGGAGCCTGTTTGGCTATATGCCCACACAGAAACGAAACTGATACATCTGACACCTCAAAGTCAACATGAGGAAATTCTCTATACAACATGAGTGCCTGCTTAATGCAAAGACAGTGTTAAAAGTGTACACGTGTAATAGATTTTCTTTTTCAAACCACCGCACCTTAAAAACGGTCAGAGAATATAAACAGGAGACAGATATGGTTATTAGGCTTTTGGATACTGCCCTGCTCGTGGCCAGGCAGATTCAGGGTTTCTCACAATGTCATGACCAGTGAGATCATTGGTCTGTCCCCACCATGATAACTATTATGAACTCTATCCTCCAAAATGTGCCATCTAACTTAAAGAAATCAGTACAATTAACGGGGAACCAAAGACCTCAGAAGACAGATGTCTTCCTTATTAACCTTCAGGTCACAAAATATCCACTCCCTGCAGTGACAGAGCAACTTTTTAGAAGGACTAGACCTTTTAAATGATTTTTTGCAAAGGAGGACTCTGCCACCCAAAAGTCCACGACCCCTTCGCAAACCCACCTGTGGTGTTTCTGTAAGGCACCGGATACCTGACCGTTTAACAGTGCAGGAAGAGAGGAGCTCACGGTTACATCTCCAAGGGCTGAAATGCTGAACCAAAACAGAGAAAGTATTCAGAGCACCATCTGGTTTTTGGGGAGGGGGGTTGCATTAAGAGACAAGGAACAGAGCTTCAAGAACAAAGCAAAGCGCACTCTGGCTAGCTACAGTCACAGGATGAGTATCTATGCCTGCCAACTATGAAAGCCCTGGGCAATAAAGCCTTGGAGTTTTAGCACTCCCAGCCTTAGCCTACCAGAAGCCCAATAGCCCATCTTCAAATGACCCAGAAACATGATCTGGGGTTGCCCATATCCTGCACATACATCTCTGCTAGACATTAGTTTCCCCACAGTTTGAAACCCAAATTTCAGATTATCAGTTTCACATCATGCTCCTGGGAACTCATCTCCCCAACTACAGGGGGGGCTAATTTGGATCATGACCATGGCTTGGAGGAGGGAAGAAGGGGCTTCAGCCTTCAGATTATCAGTTTCACATCATGCTCCTGGGAACTCATCTCCCCAACTACAGGGGGGCCTAATTTGGATCATGACCATGGCTTGGAGGAGGGAAGAAGGGGCTTCAGCCTTCCTCCACCATCACCCCATAGCACTTCCCCAACCCCAAGTGACCATAGTAAGGGTGTTGTTGATCCTACTGGAGGGGGCTGCATGTGTACTGATGAGCTACATGTGGGCCATTGTGGGTCAGGAAAAGAATGGGGGGGAGGCTAACCCCCTTTCTCCTACCCACGCGGCAACCCCAGCTTGACTTTGGCACTTAGCCACAGTTCACCCTTCCCGAGAACAAACCAAGGATTGTGAATGCGTGACGGGAACCCTCCTGGCTAGACCACTCAATGAATAATCCACCACAGAACATCTGTTGCTAGGTGTGACGGCCAGCTGGGCTCCAAAAGCCCCCGACTCCTTGAGACCTGCAGGGTGAGAAAGAGAGAAGTCAGAAAGTCTCGGTGAACAGCCATGCCCCCCTTTGACACCAGGGCAGCCCCTATAGGGCCCCTACGAACAACTGCACCCAACTAAATCCACACAGCAACTCCTCTCTTAACCGTACCTTTAAGGCCCTGCGTGGAACGGCAGGACACACGGCCAAACTTTGCTGTTGGGGGAGAACTCATCTGGGCCCCTGGGAGAGATCCATTTTCACCCTGGAAAAGGAGGGGAAAACAAACCATCAGTGCCCCCAGCTGTGCCCCAGAAAGTTCCCCCTTAAGCAGGTTTCCTAAAGCTAGGCTCATAAGCAGTGCCATTTCCTCCCTGCTCCTCTGTCTTATGTGCTCTTAGGCTTCACGGAGCATTGTCTTATCTTTCTTTCACGTACACTGCTTTGAGAACAACCGCTGCACTTCAGCTTCTCACGAAGTAGCAGCTGCTTAGGAAAGCACTCGGTAAGGGAGCAGTGAGAAGACGCTGGCATGCCCAGAAAATGGTGGTGGGGCGTGTGTGTTTGGGTGTGCCAAGAAAAGCATCAATGTACCTATAAAGTGTCTGTGCCAAATCCCAAAAGCAGCAAGACAAGGCCACCCACAGACAAGGCTGGGGTTTCTAAATTTTGGGGGAGGGGGACGACTCCCCAGGAATGCAGGGGTGGAAATGATCTTAAGAAGATAACATAAGAAATAAAATAAACGGAAGAAAATAACAAAATAAGAAATAGGAACATAAGAAATAAAATAAACGGAAGTAAAAAATAATCCAAGCCTCCACCTGGTAAGAACTGAGCATGTGTCAGGAGCAGGCCATGAGGATGGTATGCGGTAGTGCGACTGTGCTTCCAGGTGCTGTTGTGCTATTCTGTCCAAGGCCAGTCTATGCCCCGTGTTTAGTCTTCATAGATTCCCATACTGTGGGAATCACCAAGTACTCCTTCCTGCCTCTGAGAGGGGGGTTGCCTGGGTTACCAGTTATCTCCTTTTGCTTTTCCATATATGCCATGTACCTTGCCTTTGCCCCTTACTAGCGTCCTTTTGAATATGGCTTCTGAAACCTGTCGATTCTAACCAATAAAACTGCTTTTGTGGACTTGCCGTCTGCTGGAATCTGTTTATGGGTTTGCCGCAGGGCTAGAGCTTACAGCATGATGCAGCAAACATGGAATCTTGAAGTCAATTACCGGTAAAAGGAGACAAGAGGGGGAAGACAGAAACTGTGTGTGTAGTGTCAATCAAGTTGCTTCTGACTTATGACCCTATGAATTAATTGTCCTATATATTGTCGAAGGCTTTCACGGTCAGAGTTCATTGGTTCTTGTAGGTTATCCGGGCTGTGTAACCGCGGTCTTGGAATTTTCTTTCCTGACGTTTCGCCAGCAGCTGTGGCAGGCATCTTCAGAGTAGTAGTTACTCTGTTACTACTCTGAAGATGCCTGCCACAGCTGCTGGCGAAACGTCAGGAAAGAAAATTCCAAGACCACAGTTACACAGCCCGGATAACCTACAAGAACCAGTAATTGTCCTATCCTTAACTGCCTTGCTCAGGCCTTGCAAACCGAGGGCCAAGGGTCCCTTTAAAGCAGTGGTTCCCAACCTTTTTTTGACCAGGGACCACTAGGACTTTTTTGTTCAGTGCAGGGACCCCAAGGTTCAAAATAAAAATTCAGAGAATTTGAAAATAAACTTTAATCATAACTGTTAGTTAAACATTAAGCTTAGAATAATATTTGAATATATATTTTTATAATAGAGAACTTTTAATTGAAAATATTAATTTATTATGGGTTTATAACTTTGTTTCATGGACCTTAATTTAGTTCTCGCGGACCCCTGTGGGTCCACGGACCCCTGGTTGGGAACCAGTGCTTTAAAGTGTCAATCCTTCTCATGTTGGCTGGGTCTTCTTTTCTTGCTGCCTTCAACTTTTCCTAGCATGATTGTCTTTTCCAGTGACTCCTGTCTTCTTATAATGTGACCAAAGTACGACAGCCTCAGTTTAGTCATTTTAGCTTCTAGGGAGAGTTCAGGCTCGATTTGATCTAGAACCCAGTTATTTGTCTTTTTGGTGGCCCATGGCCAAAATCTGGCCTATACAAATTTATAGAAGGGGGCAATTTGGATGTTTGGGGGGTCCAAACTGTCATCTCCCCAAATGATTCTCATAGACACACACACCCCAGCACACACACTTCCAATATTCATCTAAGATATTGTCGAAGGCTTTCACGGTCAGAGTTCATTGGTTCTTGTAGGTTATCTGGGCTGTGTGACCGTGGTCTTGGAATTTTCTTTCCTGACGTTTCGCCAGCAGCTGTGGCAGGCATCTTCAGAGGAGTAACACTGAAGGACAATGTCTCTCAGTGTCAAGTGTGTAGGAAGAGTAATATATAGTCAGAAAGGGGTTGGGTTTGAGCTGAGTCATTGTCCTGCAAAAAGTATCAAAGGTAATGTGCTAATCATTTGTCCTCTAAGTATCAAGATAATGTGCTAATAAGGGTGTGGTATGTTAATATGAAACCATTGTATCCTGAAGTGATCTGTTAACATGTGGAATCTAAAGCTAATCCGCATGGCTATTGTGGACTGTGGTCTTTGTTAATCTGGAGGTTTTCAAGACAGGAAGCCAAGCCTTATTCATTCTTAAACTCTTCTGTTAAAGTTGTGCTGATGTTTATGAATTTCAATGGCTTCTCTGTGCAATCTGACAAAATAGTTGGTAGAATTGTCCAGTATTTCAGTGTCTTAGAATAAGACCCTGTGTCCTGTTTGGGTCAGTCCATGTTCAGCCACTGCTGATTACTCAGGTTGGCCAAGTCTGCAGTATCTTTCATGTTCTTTTATGCTTGTTTGTATGCTGCGTTGTGTGGTCCCAATGTAAACTTGTCCACAACTGCAAGGTATACGATATACTCCTGCAGAGGTGAGGGGGTCTGTCTTTTGCTGATCGTAGCATCTGTTGTATTTTCTTGGTGGGTTTAAACACTGTTTGTAGGTTATGTTTTTTTCAAAAGTTTCTCCATCCTATCAGTGACTCCTTTAATAAATGGCAAGAATACCTTTCCTATGGGAGACTGGTTTAATGGCCCTTCTGATTTCATTTCTGGAATAGCTGTTTGCTAGCAGTGCGGGATTTAATTTTAGGAAAAAATTAATCATCTAAATCTGATGTTTAACAGATATCCAGACAGACACTGAACACTGCTCACCCTGATGCTGCCAGAAGCAATGTGTGGCTTTCGAACGTCTTTCAGCGGCACCCGCCTGGCCAGGCTCAGCTTGCTGCCAGCCCCAAGGGCTGAATGGCTCAGCCCAATGTTCGACAAGATGCTGGCCTTGGCGGCTGGATCTGGTACAAACTCTTCATCTGGAACACCAAAGGATGAAGTTATCAAGGATGACCATTAGCAAAGCTGTTTACACTCTGAGCCAAGGGCTGCAATCAAAAGCAACTGCCGAGTCAGCATTTAAACAGCTGCTGAATAATATTCCATTTTGCATGCTTCATGCTGAAGTGGAGGGCTTAAGATTTTTCTACAGTAGCAGTTGGATGATAACAGAATCTTAAGTTAAAAAAAGAATAGCAGAAGCTTCAACCCACTGTTACTGAAATGCACACAAGCTCTGAATCAATTTTGTTTTTAATAGATACTAGCCAATTAATACCTGCAAGTGAGTCACAAGAACATAAGAAAAGCCCTGCTGGATCAGACCAAGGCCCATCAAGTCCAGCAGTCTGTTCACACAGTGGCCAACCAGGTGCCTCTAGGAAGCCCCCAAACAAGACGACTGCAGCAGCACCATCCTGCCTGTGTTCCACAGCACCTAAGATAATAGGCCTGCTCCTCTGATCCGGGAGAGATTCTTGTGACAAGGTTCTATACCCAGCAAATATGGTGAAGCATGAATCTAATCAGCAGATGAAACCACTGCAACTCACCTGCACAAGAAGTTCCTGTGGTTTCCTTACTGCCAGCCCAGTTGCTATTTAAGAGTAGACAGCAATACAACAATTACAAAAGAGGGCGGAGGAGAAGAGGTCCAAGTCTCCTTCCCATGATGCATGAAGAACTAGCCTCCAGGATGCTCTTACACTGCAATATGTTATTAGGGAGCAGAGGAATGCCCTGGAGCCATTTAGGAATGGGATGGAGACAATGAGAAAGTCATGCTCTGCAGGTAGAAATCCTTACGCCTACAGACAGGGTTCATGGGAACCCCAACTGCCACCAGTAACTAATAGATCCACCTGGAAAGCCATTCTAAGCATGCTGGCTAGGGCTACCCCAGCTTGTCCAAAATAGGAAAGCAATGAAAAGGCAGGCTAGAAGTCAGATGGGGATTTCCCCCCCCCCCAAGGGTTTGGAAATCCAGGATAATGGACCTCAATATGGATTGCGTCCTCAACAGTACCTATGAGCCCCCTTCCTCCACTACCACTAGTTCATCATTCAGTTTGCTTCTCACCTTTGCTTCACATTACCAGCCTCAGTGCTGCTGCTCAGACATTCTGTCTTGGGACTGACCACTGAATCTTTACATTTGCCTGCTGGCAGGTTCTCCATTAGTTGGTTGTGCTTTGCCTCCACCTGATACAAAAGACAGACAGTCAGGGACACAAGGCACTGCTGCTAACAAACATAATTTTGGGGGGAAAGAAGCACCAACCCATTAATGCAGTCCCAGACAGAAGTGTGCTGGCTGGACAAAGGGGTACCAAACAGATTTGGGGCCATTAACATAGGCTCAGGTATCCCCAGATTTCACCATCACTGGAGATTAAAACTGGGTTTATAGCTGTAAAAGTTCTGGAAATTTTGAAGTCATACAGGGAAACTTTCTGGAAGCTTAATTTTTGGGGGCAGATTCAAACATAAACGGCACTTTTTATCAAACCTAAACTTACTTTAGTACTTCAACAACATAAAAAAACATGATTTATAAATTAGATAGCATGTAAAAATATTTGTCATATTTAATAAAGTAGAAATATTGACTTAGTAATCTATAAGCAAAGTTAAAAATACTCCCAGTACTAAAGAGATCTGCAATGTGCTATAACCCTATGCTACATTAGCACATGTCTTAGTTTCTGCCAACAGAAATAAAAAGCTAAAGATACAAAACCCAGAAACCGTTTTTTATAATTCAGTAGCGCATTGAACACACAGCATTCGATGTGGACAAAATTAGTCACATTTAAATATAAGCTTGAAAATATTTTGCATATGATCACTATACTCAAGAATCATTATGTAACACTGTAGATTGATTTTTAAATGCAAAATATACAAATATTCTGAATGAGTAAAACCTCTTCTTAAAAAGGATTTCACTCATTCCTAGAAAGTATTCCATGGGAATTTCTCAGTGCCTTGAAGTTTTCAGTCAGGAAAAAAGGGAAACCTTTCTGAATTCCCCACCCCCACACCGCCCGCCAATATTCACATATTTAGATAGAGTCATGGATAGCTACTTTAAAAAAGAGCACCCCAGCATAGGGAATGAGAAATATTTTAATATACATTGGCAGAAGCCTCAGCTTCTTTCAAACCCTCACCCAGTTTACACCTGCTAGTCACCACAGCTAGATGCTTAAGGCAATAACAGGTTGTGGTGTTTACCCACCTGCTCCTCCAGGACAGGGAAAATAAGGAGACCAAGAAGAGTTGGTTTTTATATGCCAACTTCCTCTACCTTTTTTTAAGGCAGAATCAAACCGGCTTACAATCACCTTCCTCTCCCCACAACAGACACCTTGTGAGGTAGGTGAACAGAGAGTTCGGAGAGAGCTGCGACTAGCCCAAGGTCACCCAGCAGGCTTCATGTGGAAGAGTGGGGAAATCAACACGGTTCACCAGATTAGAGTCCACTGCTCATAACCACTACACCAAAAGCAATTGATCCAAGACACACACATAGAACACAGTATGCAGAACCACCACATAGAACCACCTCGGAGTCACACACAAACCTTGCTAAGAGTAAGAATGGGATAATTAGTCCAAAACAGTACTGTAATGCAGGGAGAGTTTGTAACAACTGAAAGAAGTTAGCATCTGCTATTTGTAGGTGCTGTTCAGGGCAAGGAAGCTTGGGCGGCAGTGTCAAGGATAAAGCGGCAGCCCCAAAGCAAACATTTTAAGAAGAATTAGTCTAAGAGCCAAACTAAATGTGATGGTGGACACGGGTCCACCCCATGTCCACCAATGCCATTTTAAGAAGCAGTTGTAGTTTCAAAAAAAATAGCTGTGAAGCCCCAATCTGGATTGGACACATGGCAGCCCCCGCCCCAGGAGTTCTTGCCACACTCTGCCCGTGGCTTTTGAAGTGCTGAAACCCACCATGGGGGGCTGTTTCTGCAAATAAAAGGCACGGGGAGGGGGGACAGGAGTTCCTGGGTCCACTGAACACCCAACCTGGATTGGGGCCTCGTGGCAACTTTCAAAGAACTACAACTCCTTCTAAACTGGCCCTGGCAACCATGGAATGAACCCACCGCCACCATCACATTTAGTTCTAATTCAGCCTTTTAAAAGTCATCCCCTCCACCAACTTCAGCATTTCTCCTCAATCTGGTCACCTGCTGGTCAGCAAACAACGAATGACAACCCAACACTCACCCCAAGGTTCCCGAGTGTCGTAGACAGCACCTTCAGTTGCTGGGCATTCAGGGCCAGACTACAGGATTGTGCGTGATCCACATCTGTTGGGAGGGGAGGAAATGGAGGGACAGAGGAGGAGGAGGAAGATTGCTTAGTTCAATTGCCACACCTCTCAAAACACTGAAGGGGCTTCTAACCAAGTTGCAACACCAAAGAAGCTGCAAGGAGGGACCTCGGGCACTGCTCAACCCAACCCAGCCCCCAAGAAGAAATCCCAGGTTCCAGTACCTTTTGATGCTGATCTGGAGAGATGGGACGTGCAGACAGGATTCGCTGCAGTAGCTCCTACGTACAGGGAGCCTCGGCCAGTCTACAAGGAAATTAGAGGTATTGATTGCAAGCCCCATCTCTAGAGAAGAGCCCCTTCCAGCTTCTTTGCTCCTGTTCTAATTATTAGGCTGGGGGGGGGGGGAGAGAAGTGGAAGACAGAGAATCTATTCATGTAAAGATATGGTTTCAGATCTCCTTTACTACAGCTCCTCTGTGAGCTGCTGCCTGGTTGTGCACATGATGCTCAGCAAATGTTAGCATGGGACAAGCCTGCTCTGTGTTCATCATGGAGGAGATTCTTACCACGGAGTGAAACAAGGCAGCTGCTTGAATTTTCTTATGCTGTAGGAGACAACCTCGGTGCCCAGGGAGGTAGAGGCCAGGCACAAGGATACTCCATAAAAGCAGCATCACCTACCTTCACCACACCTACATTCCTTAAGGCGATAGGGAATCATGTGAGACTGGATACTCCAGTGATCTCCGACATTTCCAGACACAGGACCTCTACCCTGCCTAGGAGCCACTGAGCTGCAAGCATGCGACAGAAGCCAGGTGACATCAGAGCCATGCAACAAAAAGACAATGAGCCAGAACTATGACTTCGCTGGTGTCGCGGCCAGAACCACGGGCAGCAGACCAAGAGAGATGGGGACAAGAAACAGCCCCAAGAGGTGCACTGTAGTGAGGAGCAAGTCAAAGAGCCATGGAAGAACTCTCTCCACCAATCAGGGACTTCTTTGCCGTGCTGACCTGCTGCTCCTTTCAGCAGGAAAGCAAAGAAAGGCAGGAGGCATAATTTCCTTAGTCTCTAGACAGGCACAAGAGCCCTGTGGTGCAAAGTGGTAAGCTGCAGTACTGCAGTCCAAACTCTGCTCATGACTTGAGTTCGATCCCGACGGAAGTCGGTTTCAGGTAGCCGGCTCAAGGTTTCAGGTAGCCGGCTCAAGGTTGACTCAGCCTTCCATCCTTCCGAGGTCAGTAAAATGAGTACCCAGCTTGCTGGGGGTAAAGGGAAGATGACTGGGGAAGGCACTGGCAAACCACCCCGTAAACAAAGTCTGCCTAGTAAACGTTGGGGTATGACATCACCCCATGGGTCAGGAATGACCCAGTGCTTTACCTAAACAGACACACTAGCAGCAGGTCCTTCCAAAGGCAGCAAAGAAATGGTGGCTCTAGAGGGGCTTGTAAACCTCCTAAGGATGCCAGCCCTTGGGCCAAACACCACTGCTCTTCTCCATGTCAACCTGACAGACAAGTGTATATCACACAGAATACAGACAGATGTCACAGCTGTACTCATGTGTGTAGAGGAGACTTACCCCATTGCTGGCTGAGCATGCTCTGCTCCCCCTCAAGGGTACCCGCCGGGCCAGGCTGGGCTTGTGGGTGGTGCTCACCACACGATTAGACAGCCCTGTGTTGGACAGGATGCTGGCAAGGGCTTCTGCATCAGGCACAAACTCCACCGCACTGGCTTCTGTAAGAGAAAGCAGGGCCTCGCATTAGCAGCACGGAGAACTGCAGAACGACAGCAGTTAAGAAAAACCCCAGCAACTGGATCACCCAGGATACTTAGAAGCTGGCACCTAGGAAGGGGAAATTTAATCCCAATTCTGCCCAGAGATGTCCTCAAACCTGGAAGGCAAGAAGGAATGGAAGCTCTCTGGCTCAGCACCTTAAAGCCAAACAAGAGACCCAAAGAGCCTTAACAGTTCCCACATAAAGATTTACATCTACAAATTTTGAAGCCATGGGAGGGGGAGGAGTTTTTTTTCCTCCTTGGAGGAATACAAATTCTATAGATTGCGGGGAAGCCATTAAATGAACGCTGTACTTAATCAAACCTCAGCTTGCTTCATGGTTTTAAGAGCATAAAGTGATTGATACCTTTGCCGTTTGCATTTCCATCTTCCAATACATTCCTATGACCAGATGCACTCAGCTGCATCTCCCCAAGAGGCTCCCTGGGACAGCTCTTGGGGAGTAACCCAGCCGCTGGCTCCAGAACTGGAACGCTCACAGAAGACGCCTTGGACATCTTGAGCCCTTGGCTCTTCACAGCAGAGCATGCCTGCAGAACACAAGAGGACCCAACTCAGGCCAGTTTGTATGCCCCAAGATTCTGCCCTCATTCAATAAGGGGCAGCCAAGACATGAGAGGGGACGTGTCAGGCCAAAGCTGCCGAAGATCCAGACTCCAAGTTCCCTAATGGATGTAATCCTGTTCTCAGCAAAAGCCAGGGTGGTGTAGAGTGCTGGACTAGGACCTACGAGATCCAGGCTCAAATGCCCACACTGCTGTTGAAACTCATTGGGTGAGCTTGAATTAGTCACTCTTAGCCTAACCTAACTCACAGGATAGGGATTCAGAAGGAGGAGGAGAGAACAACGGAGTAGGCCACTTTAGGGACCCATCAAGAACATAAGAAAGGCCCTGCTGGATCAGACCAAGGTCCATCAACTCCAGCAGTCTGTTCACACAGGGGCCAACCAGGGGCCTCTAGGAAGCCCCCAAACAAGGCGACTGCGGCAGCACCATCCTGCCTGTGTTCCACAGTACCTAATATAATAGGCATGCTCCTCTGATCCTGGAGAGAACAGATATGCATCATGACTAGTATCCATTTTTACTAGTAGCCATAGATAGCCCTGTCCTCCATGAACATGTCCATTCCCCTCTTAAAGCCTTCCAAGTTGGCAGCCATCACCACATCCTGGGGCAGGGAGTTCCACCATTTAACTATGTGAGAAGAGAAAGCCTGAGTAACAAAAGCAAAGGAACCTTAATGCTCAGGTTCTGACTCACAGCACTACCTGTGCTGAACAGCGGGCTCCTGAACTGGAGACCGAGTCCACCAATGACACTCGCTCAGCGGCTCAGGAGCCACATAGGGCGCTTTGACGTGCCACCTCTGGCTCTTCTGAGCACCACTGCCCAAGGTGGCACCTGCCCCATGCTTCAGGAACATGGGCCAGGCCCATGCCCGGAAGGGCTTGTGGTGGGCAAGGGGTTCCCATCTTGTAACAGCTGCCCCTGGGAAATGGGGTAAGCTGCTGGTCTCCCTGGGGTCCAGGCCTCACACCGGGGATGGAAGCAAATGCGGCCCTTTCAGTTGACGGCACCTGCCAATGTGGCTCTCAGCGAGCGGTGGAATGAGCACCACTGAAGTATACATTTTGTCACAGACCCCAAGAACTTTTTGACAGGGCTGGCTGAGAGACTTCAGTTTATGCTGCATACAAAAATCTTGTAGGAGGATCTCTAAAAACCAGATCTGAGAACCTCTCTGCCCAGCTGAACTCGGCAGTTGCGATCCATGCCTTCATTAAAACTTGGCTTCCCAGAGTGAACAGACCCTAGCGTAAGGATTTACGTTTAGTAAAAATGACCTTCAGCCCTTATGTTGAGAGATGCTCTAGGTCTACTAGCCTGAAAAGCACAGCTGGCAGCCCTCCACACTCAGATTATGTGCCTGAACAACCAAGTTTGGGCAAATGGGAAAGAGACAAACGGGACAGCGTTTAGGAACTTAACTACATGCTAAGCTTCCCACACATCCTCCCTAGGTCCACTGTGAGAACTCTGCATTTAGACTTTAATTGGGAACTCTATCCCAAGCATGTGGGGCCCCCAATTTAGATTGGAACCGTGGTACACAGGAGAAAAGGGCTTCAGTCTCCTCCGCCCCGCACCATTTTTCTGACCTGAAAGGCCCCAGCGGGGCTATTTGCCCTTCGGAGCTTCATGTGCACTGATGGGGTGCATACAGGTTTCCTTGTTGGAGCAAATAGCAACCTCCATGGGACATGTCAGGATGGGAAAACAGTGCAGGGGAAAGCTGCACCCCCTTTGTCCCTAGCATCCCACAATACCAAACTGGATTGGACCCCCACACACTTGGGAACTGAGATCCTAGCAGGGACCTTACATTGACCATCAGAGTGGGGAACACGGAGATAACTGGCAAAACATACTGTATAAATAGGTTCTAGAAGACACAGAAATAGGTAGACAAACACAGGGAAGACATGTGATGCCTTCTCAGAGCTATAAACCTGGTATGAGGCTCCGTCTCCCAATCTTCAGCAGATGCTAGGCAGGGAGATGTTAAGCTTCTAATGAAAACCATGAAAGCCAAAAATTCCTTTTTTTTTTTAAAGCGAAGGACCGAGACACTGCAGTGAACCTCTTGCAACACACAGGTACTGTACAGCCATGTCATGACAGAACAGCCTGGCCCAATCGAGAAGGTCACCACCCCACTCACCTGCTGCGATTGCTTCAGTTCCAGCGGAAGCCTACTTCTGGACAGAACTGGGATCTTGCTGCTGTTGCTAGTGCTCAACGGGCGCTCTTTCTGCCCCGGCTCCACATATTTCCCTGGAAGGGGGAAGGCCCCTTGCATGTTTTCCTTCCCAGCCAGGGCCATTTAAAACAACTGTCCTAATCTTACAGGAGAATCCTTTGCCGATACCTGCATGTACGAGAAAAACTGATTTTGTGGACAAGCAATTAAAAAAAGAAAAACCAGCAGTGGTTTATGATAAGTACAGATGGCATACAAACCTGTTTCCCACAAGGGTTTAGTACCCTTTGATCAAAGTGTGGATGGGTAAAGTGCCCTCAAGTTGCAGCCAACTTATGGCAACCCCATAGGGTTTTCAAGGCAAGAAGCAAACAGAGATGGTTTGTTATTTCCTGCCTCTGTATAGCAACCCTAGACTTCCCTGGTCATCTGCCATCCAAGTACTAAAAGGGCCAACGCTTCTTAGCTTCTGAGATCTGGCGAGAGCAGGCTAGCCTGGGCCATCTAGGTCAGGTTGATCAAAAATATACTAATCTTAATGCAACCAGTTATCCTGATTGTAACCCCACCAGTAGATTTTACAGATCAATTTCTAGAGCAAATAAGCAGCTGCTGTACCACCAGTCTTTGCCTTAAGACCTGACTGTTTCAGTTTTGAAGCAAATTGGTGGGGTGCTTTATCAGCTGAACCAGGTCTCATCTTTAAGACATGGAAGGGGAAGGAAAGAAATATGGACAACAGCATCTTCATTCTACTAGAGATGTGAAAAAATCCAGGGTGGAGGATGGAAACATTTGGAAAAAACCCCGCGAGGGTTCCTCCGGCCGGCAGCGGCCTCTGCAGGGCCGGCAAGGCCGCGCCGCCGCCCCCGCCGGGCCCGCGAGGGTTCCTCCGGACGGCAGCGGCCTCTGCAGGGCCGGCAAGGCCGCGCCGCCGCCCCCGCCGGGCCCGCGAGGGTTCCTCCGGACGGCAGCGACCTCTGCAGGGCCGGCAAGGCCGCGCCGCCACCCCCGCCGGACCCGCGAGGG
Source organism: Euleptes europaea (assembly GCF_029931775.1). Lineage (NCBI taxonomy): Eukaryota > Metazoa > Chordata > Lepidosauria > Squamata > Sphaerodactylidae > Euleptes > Euleptes europaea. The sequence goes on from NC_079312.1 coordinate 158,146,546, forward strand.
TTCCTCCGGCCGGCAGGGGCCGGCAGGGGCCTTCTGCAGGGCCGGCAAGGCCGCGCCGCCCCCGCCGCCGGGCCCACGAGGGTTCCTCCGGCCGGCAGGGGCCTCTGCAGGGCCGGCAAGGCTGCGCCGCCGCCCCCGCGAGGGTTACTACGGCCGGCAGGGGCCGGCAGGGGCCTTCTGCAGGGCCGGCAAGGCCGCGCCGCCCCCGCCGCCGGGCCCGCGAGGGTTCCTCCAGCCGGCAGGGGCCTTCCACAGGGCTGGCAAGGCCGCACCGCCCCCGCCGCCGGGCCCGCGAGGGTTCCTCCGGCCGGCAGCGGCCAGCAGGGGCCTTCCACAGGGCCGGCAAGGCCACGCCGCCCCCGCCGCCGGGCCCGCGAGGGTTCCTCCAGCCGGTAGGGGCCTCTGCAGGGCCGGCTAGGCCACGCCGCCGCCCCCGCCGGGCCCGCGAGGGTTCCTCCGGCCGGCAGGGGCCTCTGCAGGGCCGGCAAGGCCGCGCAGCCGCCCCCGCCGGGCCCGCGAGGGTTCCTCCGGCCGGCAGGGGCCTCTGCTGGGCCGGCAAGGCCGCGCCGCCCCCGCCGCCGGGCCCGCAAGGGTTCCTCCGGCCGGCAGGGGCCTCTGCAGGGCCGGCAAGGCCGCGCCGCCGCCCACGCAGGGCCCGCGAGGGTTCCTCCGGCCGGCAGGGGCCTTCCGCAGGGCCGGCAAGGCCGCGCCACCCCCGCCGCCGGGCCCACGAGGGTTCCTCAGGCCAGCAGGGGCCTCTGCAGGGCCGGCAAGGCCGCGCCACCGCCCCCGCCGGGCCCGCGAGGGTTCCTCCGGACGGCAGCAGCCTATGCAGGGCCGGCAAGGCTGCGCCGCTGCCCCCGCCGGACCCGCGAGGGTTCCTCCGGACGGCAGTGGCCGGCAGGGGCCTTCTGCAGGGCCAGCAAGGCCGCGCCGCCCCCGCCGCCGGGCCCGCGAGGGATCCTCAGGCCGGCAGGGGCCTCTGCAGGGCCGGCAAGGCCGCGCCGCCGCCCCCGCGAGGGTTACTACGGCCGGCAGCGGCCGGCAGGGGCCTTCTGCAGGGCCGGCAAGGCCGCGCCGCCCCCGCCGCTGGGCCCGCGAGGGTTCCTCCGGCCGGCAGCGGCCTTCTGCAGGGCCGGCAAGGCGGCCCCGCCGGGGCCGCGAGGGTTCCTCCGGCCGGCAGCGGCCAGCAGGGGCCTTCCGCAGGATCGGCAAGGCCGCGCCGCCCCCGCCGCCGGGCCCACGAGGGTTCCTCCGGCCGGCAGGGGCCTCTGCAGGGCCGGCAAGGCCGCGCCACCGCCCCCGCCGGGCTGCGAGGGTTCCTCCGGCCGGTAGGGGCCTCTGCAGGGCCGGCAAGGCCACGCAGCCGCCCCCGCCGGGCCCACAAGGGTTCCTCCGGCCGGCAGGGGCCTCTGCTGGGCCGGCAAGGCCGCGCCGCCCCCGCCGCCGGGCCCGCGAGGGTTCCTCCGGCCGGCAGGGGCCTCTGCAGGGCCGGCAAGGCCACGCCGCCGCCCCCGCCGGGCCCGCGAGGGTTCCTCCGGCCGGCAGGGGCTTTCTGCAGGGCCGACAAGGCCGCGCCGCCGCCCCCGCCTGGCCCGCGAGGGTTCCTCCGGCCGGCAGGGGCCTCTGCAGGGCCGGCAAGGCCGCGCAGCCGCCCCCGCCGGGCCCACGAGGGTTCCTCCAGCCGGCAGGGGCCTCTGCTCGGCCGGCAAGGCCGCGCCGCCCCCGCCGCCGGGCCCACGAGGGTTCCTCCGGCCGGCAGGGGCCTCTGCAGGGCCGGCAAGGCCACGCCGCCGCCCCCGCCGGGCCCGCGAGGGTTCCTCCGGCCGGCAGGGGCTTTCTGCAGGGCCGGCAAGGCCGCGCCGCCGCCCCCGCCTGTCCCGCGAGGGTTCCTCCGGCCGGTAGGGGCCTCTGCAGGGCCGGCAAGGCCGTGCCGCCGCCCCCGCGAGGGTTCCTCCGGCCGGCAGGGGCCTCTGCAGGGCCGGCAAGGCCGCGCCACCGCCGGGCCCGCGAGGGTTCCTCCGGCCGGTAGGGGCCTCTGCAGGGCCAGCAAGGCCACGCCGCCCCCCCCCGCGAGGGTTCCTCCGGCCGGCAGGGGCCTCTGCAGGGCCGGCAAGGCCGCGCCGCCGCCCCTGCCGGGCCCGCGAGGCTTCCTCCGGCCAGCAGGGGCCATCTGCAGGGCCGGCAAGGTCGCGCCGCCGCCCCCGCCGCCATTTTAGAGCGCAGCTTTACCAGAAAAGGGAATTTCTTATTGACCCTCGGCTTATACGCGGGTCAATAAGAAATTCCCTTTTCTGGTCTCAAGTTTCGGGGGGTTGGCTTATACTCGGGTCGGCTTATACCCGAGTATGTACGGTATGCAATATCAGGAAGCTGAACAGCAGTATGAGACCCAAGGCTGCCACCTAGTGGCTATGACTAACAGTGCTCAAGCTGGCTAGCAGCCAACCAATGACAACCCTGCAGGGGTTTCAAGGTAACCGACTATCAGAGGTGTTTTGCCATTGCCTGCCTCTGCATAGTACTCTGGACTTCCTTGGTAGTCTCCCATCCAAGTTCTAACAAGGGCCAACCCTGCTTAGCTTCTGAGATTAGGCTAGCCTGGGCTATCCGCTCAGAGCACTGGCTAGTTAGTAGAAATCAATTTGTCGGGGAAGGGGAAATTGTCTGCCTTCTCTTATCGGAACTGTATCTTAAGGCCCAAAACCTACCTTGTCCTGCTAGTTAGTAGAAATCAATTTGTCGGGGAAGGGGAAATCGTCTGCCTTCTCTTATCGGAACTGTATCTTAAGGCCCAAAACCTACCTTGTCCTTTTAACACGTCTAGGTCTAGGACACCAAGATGGCAAGACCCTATTTTATGTTATTTTGTTAACTTGTTTTTAGGATGCACTCTCAAGCGGAAAGCTTTCTAAGTGGATTACAAAAAAAAAGCCACCAAAGTTTTTAAAATGCTAGCACTACAATAGGATGCCTAACAGCATCAATACAAACATACACAGGTAAGGGTAGCAGCATACCAATTTAAGAGAAGATATTAAAAAGAACTAAAGATTCTAAAACACCAACTGTCTAAAAGACAGGATGGTTAAAAGACAGGCCAAGAAGTCTACAACAGAAAGCCCAAATAAATGAGGGGGAAGTTTAAACTGGTGACAAAAACCTGGGTTGCATTCAGACCTCACACTAAGTCACAATTTGCTGCAATGGGCAGGAATATTGCTCATTTCTTATACCTGCAAATTTCTCCCTTCTTGTGTGGAGCGCAGTTATAGAGCCCTGGCTTGAACCAACTCTGGTTCCCCACAATGTGCCAACACAGGTATCCAAATAAATCCGAGTTTGTTTACTACCCACAAATCAGGACTCTGAGCCTGAATTGAACTATAGTGTAGAATTCTGGCTTGTAGAATATAAACTCTGATTTCCCTAAGCACCATCATGGAAGTGGAGTTCAATTTAAATCAGGACCCTTTAATTCTGCTGGGCATAAGGAGGGATGGGGGATATGCATAGGTACGAGAAATAAGTAATGTTTCTACCTGTTATGGCAAAGGGTAGCTTGGTGTCGATGCCTGAACACAGCCTAAAAGCTCATGCCAACCAAAGAGCTGGGGGCAGGGCAATCCAAACCTGAGGTACCACCAGAAAGACACGTTCCCTTAGGGCCACCTACATCATATCAGGCAACAATGACACAGAGGGCAGGGCCTCCAAAAGATCTCTTAACTATAGGGCATGCTTGTACCTCAAAGAGTTATTTATATAGCACAGTTAATGCATATGGTGGCTTAGTGGAATAACAAACAAAGAAACAGCTCTTGGCCCAAAGCAGCTTACCACAGCTTTATCCACACTTATAACCTAAATTTTGACAGTTACAGAGAAAAATGTGATGACACATGCCTCAGTAAGGAAGGAGAAGTTAAGCTAAAAGGCAACATGGAAGTTGTGGTTTTGAGGAAGGTTTTCAGGAATGGAGAAAGGGGCAACACCACAAAGGCATTCCAGGGAGGTTATTCCAGGCCTAAAGGCCCATAGAGAATGGGGGAAGGTAGGGTTGCCAACCTCAAGATACTGGAGAAAGAAGGAACCTATGCTGAAAATAGTGGTAACTGTACAAAGAGGCAACACGTGGCTCAAAATAATAAACATCAGTATCAAAAAACAATTGTGTTTGTCTTACTGTCAAATGTATTGAAAATAGACCACCAAAACAAATGAAAAGTGTGTCAAAAAACACACACAATAGCCCCGCAGGGCTAGCCTCGCAGGGCTTATAAGGCAGTGCCAATAGGCTGAATATATAGGAAAGCCGAACAGCTAAACAAAAATAAAGCCTCCCAGGCTGAATATAAACCAAAAAAGATATGGTTATAAGCAATACACAACAATAGTGGTGGTTGTAAGCAATACACAACAATGGTGGTATTACAATCACAATAGTAACAAAACAAAACAATGCGGTCCAAGGTGGGTCCGTCGCAAAGACGCGTTTCGAATCTTCTTCAGTTTGCCAACCCTGAGGATTTAAAGGGACCATACCTTTCTTAGGAAACAGACATTTCATGCAATGTTATGAAACAACACTATTAACAACAATGTTTATCTATGCAATTTTAAGAAATTAGAGGCTTAAAGAAGGAATTAGAACTTAGTAGAGTAGTTCATCACATGTATAACCTGCAATACAATAATGCCATTTAAGAATGAAAACTAAATGGGAAGAAGCTATCTTAAAAATTTATAAGAATGGTGGATGTTAAAGAGGGAAGAAAGGGGATACATTTTACCCCATCTGATACTACAAGATGTTGAGGTTTTTTCATGAAAATTTTCAATCCGGCCTTTGCTACTTGTGGAGTGATAAAGAACAATTCCTAAAGTATCCACAGCTGAGGCTTGAGATAAGGATGTTAAAACCTAGTTAAAGGGACAGGTGCTTACAAGAAGCAGGATAAGTCAAACTCTGTGTTCAAACCACTCGGTGTCATTGTTTTGAAAAGAAAGATGCCTATTTTTCATTCACTTCCCAAGATTCACAAATCTCTCACGGCCCCCCCGGGAAGACCAATCATCAGTGCAGCGGGCTCTATTTTGGAACCCTCTTCGAAGTATCTTGAATCCTTTTTGCATTCCTACTCCACTGATACTCTTTCTTATGTTGCAGACACCAGGGACTTTATTAACAAAGTGGAAGTACGTGACATTGCTCCTACTGAGGTTTTTGCCACTTTGGATGTTTCTGCACTATACACAAACATTCCTCTAGACGAAGTTCGCACAATTATTCAAACTTGCCTTTCCACCCGCTCGTCCACCATTCCACCTACTCACTGTCTGCTTTCTTTACTTGATATCATTTTTGAGCATAATTTCTTTAGGTATGGTCGTCAGTTTTTTCTGCATGTAAAAGGGGTTTCAATGGGCGCAGCATGTGCCCCATCAGTAGCAAACCTATATATGGTGCAGTTTGAAAAAGAACATTTTTCCTCCAACCTCTCCCTTTCATACTCATGTAGTTTTTTTACCATAGATATGTTGATGATTTATATCTAATATGCAAATCTCAGGAATCATTTCATTTTATTCTTGATTGGATCAATACTTTGAACCCACATCTCAAATTCACTGGTCAATTTCATGAAACTTTGATTCCCTTTTTGGACATCTTGACAACCAGGTCTATTCACAACACTATTGCTATTAAACCCTACCGAAAGCCCACTGATAAGGGTGTGGGTCTACATTTCACATCGCACCACCCTTTACATTTACGGAAAAACTTACCCTAGTCAGTTCTTACGCTTAATGCGCAATTCTACTACTTTTGATGACTTTATACCTGCTGCTAAGAGTCTTACACAGGACCTTCGTTCAAGATCTTATCCCAATTCTGTTCTTTCCACTGCTTATTCGAAGGCAGCAATCTCTAATCGCAATGATCTGCTCAACCCCAAACCCAAGCAATCACATCAGAGAGTAACAGCATCATTTACTTACACCCATCTATCATATGACATTAAGAAGATTCTGCAACGACATTGGGGTATTATAGAACACATACCTGGTTGTGCCTTGCCCCCTCTCTTAGGATTGAGAAAGACTTTCTCCTTAAAAGATCAACTCATCAAAACTGATATGTTGCCTAAGAAGTCTCATATTTCCACAGTTGGACATTTCAAATGCCATGGCTTGTCCTTTTAGCATGCCAGTTAAAAAAGTCACAGCTATGGACGACAAGTTCACCTATACCCTTAGGCAATTTTCTAACTGTGCTTCCACTGGCATGGTCTATACCCTCCTTTGTTCTTGTCCAGTGCCAAAAATGTACATTGGCTGCACATTACGCCAAATCAGACAGTATTGGAGACATCGCACGAGAATAAGAATGAAAACTTTGGAGGCCCCTGTAGTTAGCCATTTTGTAAGCCATGGCCATACTGACAAGGATCTAAAATTTTTTGTCATCTGGCAATATCAGCCTCGATCCTATTACACCCAGGATATTGGGAAGATTCTTAACTGTCAAGAAAGACGCTTCATCTTTCTTTTCAAAACAATGACACCTAGTGGTTTGAACACAGAGTTTGACTTATCCTGCTTCTTGTAAGCACCTGTCCCTTTAACTAGGTTTTAACATCCTTCTCTCAAGCCTCAGCTGTGGATACATCTTGTAGTATCAGATGGGGTAAGATGTATCACCTTTCTTCCCTCTTTAACATCCACCATTCTTATAAATTTTAAAGATAGCTTCTTCCCATTTAGTTTTCATTCTTAAATGGCATTATTGTATTGCAAGTTATACATGTGATGAACTATTCTACTAAATTCTAATTCCTTCTCTAAAAGTGGTTGGTAAGCCTTTAAAGCCTCTAATTTCTTAAAATTGCCTAGATAAACATTGTTGTTAAGAGTGTTGTTTCATAACATTGCATGAAATGTCTGTTTCCTAAGAAAGGTATGGTCCCTTTAAATCCTCAGGGTCGGCAAACTGAAGAAGATTCGAAACGCTTCTTTGCGACGGACCCACCTTGGACCGCATTGTTTTGTTTTGTTACTATTGTGATTGTAATACCACCATTGTTGTGTATTGCTTACAACCACCACTATTGTTGTGTAGTGCTTATAACCATATCTTTTTTGGTTTATATTCAGTCTGGGAGGCTTTATTTTTGTTTAGCTGTTCGGCTTTCCTATATTTTCAGCCTATTGGCATTGCCTTACAAGCCCTGCGAGGCTAGCCCTGCGAGGCTATTGTATGTGTTTTTTGACACACTTTTCATTTGTTTTGGTGGTCTATTTTCAATACATTTGACAGTAAGACAAACACAATTGTTGTTTTTTGATACTGATGTTTATTATTTTGAGCCACGTGCTGCCTCTTTGTACAGTTACAACAACCTCCAGGTACTAGCTGGAGATCTCCTGCTGTTACAACTGATCTCCAGCCAATTGAAATCAGTTCACCTGGAGAAAATGGCCGCTTTGGCAATTGGACCCTATGGCATTGAAGTCCCTCCCCTAGGCTCTGCCCAAAAAACGTCCCACCGGTGGCAAAGAGGGACCTGGCAACCCTAGGGGAAGAGGATCACTTCAGGGAGTAGGAGCCCTTCAGGCAGCTGATGGGATCAAAATGGAGGAGCAAAGATTGCACTGAAAGGAGAACACAGGCAGGGTTTCCCCCACCACAGTTTGGCTGCACTCTACAAAAGCGTTTGAGATTATTTCTGTAGAAATGAGAGAGCTGACAGGAGGCATCACACGCATACTCCGTCTCCCCACCTGACTTCCTAACCCCAAGTATTCCAGCATCTCGTCTCCAGCTATTTTTCCCCTTGCCACCCCTTCCAGCCCCAAGGCCTTTGTGAGGCTCTGCCTCCATTTTCTCCTTGGCTTCTCCGTTCCTCTTTCCCCTCAGGTCTACTCTTTTTTAAGTGTGTTCCATCAGCCCTCTCCATTTCACCTCCCTTTAGCATAGGGTTGCCAACCACCAGGTACTAGCTGGAGATCTCGCACTACTACAACTGATCTCCAGCCGATAGAGATCGGGTTCACCTGGAGAAAATGGCCACTTTGGCAATTGGACTCTATGGCATTGAAGTCCCTCCCCAAACCCCACCCTCCTCAGGCTCCGCCCCAATACCTCCCACTAGTGGCAAAGAGGGACCTGGCAACCCTACTTTAGCAACAGGCTCTTCACCTGCCTCTCTGCCCACTCCATGTTTTCCGCACCCATTCCTTCAATGGGCATTAAATATTGTGAGGCCCTGCAAGATTTGTCCCACTTGCACCTCATGTCCTTTACTCCTCCACACCTCAACTCCTCCACCATCAACCTACTTCAGGTTCTTGTTTCTCAGTATGTTACCAGCAAAGACCTCTCCTTCCTTATTCAAGAAATTCTATTCTGCCTCTCGACCATAAGACTTTGAGACAGCATCCTTCCCTCTGGTTCCCATTCCATGATCTTCCCTCTTGCCACACACCTCCCCTCACAGTGTACCCTCATGCAGTTTCCCAACTTTGATGACATGGCCCATCCTGCCTCTATGTTTCTTCATCTATTATTTCACTTCAGCTGAAAAAACAGGCCTATCACTAGCAGTGGGTTGCTGACAGCTCCCTCAGCAGGGAATGTTAATGAACATTCCATGGTACCACATTGTCAACAGGTGCCACAGGCTTCACTACCACCACAAAAATCCCCTATTGCATGACAATACAGTCTCAAAAGCTAAGGCTACAATGACAGTCACTCTTTGCTTCTCTTAAAGACCGAAGAACGGTACACTCCTTCTTTCTGGGGTGGTTGTCCTCTTCCATCGAGCGCACAGCTTCGGGAGGGAGCAGTGAGGGAGGCAGGGGACACCTGCCTAGCCAGCCAGATCAGCTGAATCAACCCTGGTGACCAATGGGGCGACAGATGTCGCAGCCAGATCGCCCTCACAGCCATTCTCTTGAAGACACCTCTTCGCTTGGAGGACAGGCAGAACCACACACCCCCAGCTCAGTTCCAGCACCTATACTTCCTTGGCTATAGAACTACCACCTTTTCTTTGCCCCTCACCTTTAATAACTCACAAAGAAACAAAACAAGTAATGCTTTTCAGAAGCACTCTGCCTTTCTTCTAAACAAAACAAAGTACACCCCTTAATTTCTGAGTCAGGTTGCCATTAAAGGACCAGGAGCAGAGCCCCGTGGCGCAGAGTGTTAAGCTGCAGTAATGCAGTCCAAGCTCTGCTCATGACCTGAGTTTGATCCCGACGGAAGTGGGTTCCAGGAAGCCGGCTCAAGGTTGACTCAGCCTTCCATCCTTCCGAGGTCGGTGAAATGAGTACCCAGCTTGCTGGGGGTAAAGGGAAGACAACTGGGGAAGGCACTGGCAAACCACCCTGCAAACCAAGTCTGCCTAGAAAATGTCGGGATGTGACATCACCACATGGGCCAGGAATGACCTGGTGCTTGCACAGGGGACCTTTACCTTAGCAGAGCTAAACAAAAAAAAAGTTGTTAAACCTCTAGAAAGGCAATCCTGAACAAAGTCACGGGGATCTAAACGCATGAATAGACTGCTTAGGACCGCACTAGAAACCTCTCTATTCGGGTCAGCTCTTGCCTTAACTTAGAGGAAAACCCTTCAAAGAAGAAAGGTGGTTGTACTGCAAATTACCAAAGGCCCCCCAAAATAACCCTGTCCCAGCCCTTTGGAGCAAGGGTGCCTCTCAAGTGTCTCCAAAGCACTTCAGAACTTAATCCACCCCAGCCCATACTCAGCAACCATCAACATTAAGCAACCTGGTTAGCATTTGGAGGGGAGACCACCAAGGAAGTCCAGGGTTGCTGTGCAGAGGAAGGCACTGGCAAACCACCTCTGTTAGTTAGTCTCTTGCCATGAGAACCCCCAAAAGGGGGTCGCCCTAAGTCAGCTGTGACTTGACGGCACTTGAAACACACACAAAGCCGGTACAAGGCATTTTTGACAACCCCTTAACCCATTCGTCAACTCTACGCAACTCCCCGCCACTGGAAACCCCACACTCGCGGGCGCCCCTTCGCTTCCCCGCCGGCCTGCCGCTCACCGCGTCTCCCTCCGCCGCGGCCGAAGCGCCGGCTGCGCAGCCATCCGGCTCCAGCATTTCATAAAGCATCGGCGGGCGCTGGTTGGTCGGCTCGCCGCGCCACGTGACTCAGCGAGTGGGCGGGGCCGGAACGTCGGGCGGAGGAGCGGGGAGGAAGAGAAGCCGGCGGGGGCCGGAAGCGCCTCCTGGAACTCTTTGAACGAGGAGGGAAATTAGCCAGCCGGGGCTTTGGAGGGAAGGGAGATCGCGTCCATGACAATCAATCCAGGAAGGGTAGTCTTTCGGAGCAATAATGGCTAAGGCCGTATATGCAGGGTCAGTTTTGATGCTTCTTTTTTTAAATGCGACCTTTAAAATGCCTATTCACGGTCCCGACGCAAAAGGAGAAATTCCCCCCACCCCCCACTCACCTGCTCCTTCGTTCCTTCCATTAGCAATGGTCGTTTGAGTAGCTAATACGCAGCTGTGATTTCGCATGCTGCCTTGAGGGGATTCTTTGAGGCGGGGCGGAGCAAACACAAAAGGGGCTCTTAAGAAATGAGAAGCGGGTACGTCTTGGGGCGCTTTAAAGACTAGCGAAGTTTTATTCCGGCATATGTTTTTGTGCACTAGTTTCGTTAGCCTTTAAGGCGCCGCAAGATCCCTGCTTAGTGTTTGTCTATATATGTAGGTGGTTTTCCTATCGTGTTTTGACCCCGCCCTTCCACAAAATACATGGTCCTCATCCCTACCTCCATTTTTGTCCTTAGGGTTGCCAACTGCCTGGAGGGGGGGAAATGCCCCGTCCCTTTCATGAAGGTTTTTTTTTGTCAGGTGAAGTGATTTACCTTGGTGCCGTGAAAAGTTTCAGCTGCTCATTTTTACACCTTAACCTCCTGTTAACACAATAGGATATTTTTCTCTAGGTCTACTGGCAACCCTATCCTTACAGCAACCCTGAGAAATAAGTTAGGCTGAGAGTGAGTAAGTCCAAAGTCAACTAGCAGACTTAATGGCCGACTGAAACTATGAAAACAAGTCTCCCCAGTCCTAGACAGGCACTCTACCCCAGGGGTCCCCAACATGGTGCCCATGGGTGCCATGGCATCCATCAACACTTTTCCTGGTGCCCACCAACTGGTTTTAGAAAATGGGCAGGTCGTGGGGCTTTTTTTTCTAGCAAGGCTTCTGATGGGCCACTGGAGATTTGATAGGCTGTGCAGATTTTTAAAAACATTGTTTTGGCAGCTGCTGCCACCACAGCACAAGGATCTTTGAGAAACTGGAGGTCAGCTGTGGCAGCATTTTGTGGCTGGCCCTGCCTCCGGTGGCAGCCATTCTGTGGTTGCGCCCCCCATTCTATGTTCTCACTTTCCTTTCCCCCCCTCTTTTCCCCCCACTTTTTTTCTCCCCCCCCCCTTTTCTTTAGTGAAAATTCCAAAGGTGCCAGCAGGCTCCAAAAAGTTGGGAACCCGGGCTCTACCCAGTCCACTACCCAACATTCCTTCTCACTACTGAATAGTTATTTAATTATAAAATTCCTCCAGAGCATCTCTCAAAATCTCACAACATCTTGGTGTAGGGGGCAAAGCTCCTTTTAGCTGCAGCATTGAGTTCTGCCCCTAATCCTTCTTAGCACCCACTGCAACATCTTTTCTGATGGATTGAATTGACAGTGGGTGCTAAAAAAGTGGGGAGTTCCAAGATCTGGGAGTGAAGATCCAGCATGGTGTAGTGGTAAGGCTATGTCAGTGTCAAGACTAGTACATGGGAGACCCAGTTTCAAATTTCCATTCAGTCGTGGAAGCTTGCTGAGTGACCTTGGACTAATCACATCTTCTCAGCCTTGCCTACCTCACAGGATTGTTGTAAGGGTAAAATAGAGGAGAAGTGAATGATGTACGCCACTTTGGGACCCGATTGGGGAGAAAGGCGGGGTACAAATTGTGTAAATAAATAAAATTTTGAAAATTATCTGCTGGCTAGAGCTTCAGAGACACCACCCCCACTCCCACCAACCCTGGGGCAGAGCTCTGTTCCAAAGATTTATATACTGAATTATTATAAATTACTTAGATTGTGAGCTTTGGCAATTGGACTCTATGGCATTGACGTCCCTACCCTCCTCAGGCTCCGCCCCAAAAACCTTCCACTGATGGCGAAGAGGGACATGGCAACCCTAGTCATGGTAATGTATTATGTCAGAGTCCCAAACAGCGTCTCCCTTTCCAGGCCCGGTGAAGTGGATGTCCAGCTTGGCTCTGCTGGGTGCCGTGGCGTTGACTGTGATTGTGAAGTAGGTCAGTTTGCCAATATCGACACCTGCTGGAAAGGCAGTGGGATGTTCGAAAGATCTGTCTAGTCTCTTTCTGGAGAGTTTGCCAGCCAGCCCCCCACCACCATCACAACTGGGTGAAATGCCTTTGCCCAAAGCTTTTACTATTTAGGCTTTCAAACATCTAAAAGCAACTTTCGCAGTTCATTTTTATTCCTGGACACTTTGGAGGCTTTTGAAAGCTACAATATTATATATTGTATGCAGTCATACGGTTGCCAACTCCAGGTTGGGAAATTCCAGGAGATTTGAGGGTGGAGCCTGGAGAGGGTGGGGTTTGGGGGGCCCCTCAGAGTCAGCCCTCCAAAGCAGCCGTTTTCTCCAGGGGAATGGATCTATGTTGTCTGGGGATCACCTGTAATTTTGGGAGATCTGCAGGCCCTACCTGGAGTTTGGCAACCCTAAGATGCAAAACCATAATACAATGAGAGCAAAAGAGCTGGATAAAATGCAGTCAGCAGGGGTGTTGCTACTTGTAATGGAAACACAGTTTTGCCCTGAGTAAGGTCTCCATCTTGGAACAGGAGGGGTTTTCCAGTGCATGATTTTTTCATCTTAAATCTGAGTACCTCACTCTTCTTTCTGCAGGTGTGCGGCCCAGGAACTGCCTAGTTCTGCTTAGACAGAAGGATTGTCATCTAATGTCCGGGGACCCAAGTTAGGTAGAAAGGCAGCATAGAAAGTATTCTAACCCAGTGTGGTGGGCATAGCCACAAAATGGCTGCCACATAACGGCTGCCACAGGAGGTGGAGCCAGCCACAAAATAGCTGCTGCAGCTTCCCTTGTCACACAGTGAAGATCCTTGTGCTGCTGCTGAAGCAATGTTTTTAAAAATCTGCACAGCCAATCAAATCTCCAATGGCCAGTCAGAAGCCTTGCTGGGCGAAAGCCCCAACCTGGTCCCACCCACTTTCCAAAAAACACTTGGTGGGCCAAGGTGTCAGCAGGCGCCACGGTGCTCATGGGCACCATGCTGGGGACCCCTGACCTAGAATGGTGTACACGTCCCTTCCTTAAAGCCAGCCTTTCCTCCAAGCTGGGCTGCCTCTGGTGCCATCTAAACACGAGAGGAGGTGCAAAGTGTTGTCATTGCTCCACAAATAGCTACAGCAGAAAGCCAAGCCGCATACTGTAGAGACAAGGCACCTGAGCCACTTCTGGTCCCAAGCAGTCCAGATAAGGGATACTCAACCTGTATCGTACTGCTGATTAGCCTGAGCTGGGGAAAACTTCATGACGTCTCTGCTAGGCCTTTGGCAGACAAAATTGCTTGCCTGTCACAACATGGACTCCTCAAAGATTTAGCAGATCAACCCCAAAATATTGTTTTAGTTGCTCAAATGAATTTCATTTAGTGCACCCCAAGGACGTCGATGATTTGCTTGGAGTACAGCTTGCCACATCCCTTGTCTATCACAGCTGACAATGTCTAGCCAGAGGAGATTGCCTAGTTTGTTCCAGGAAGTGGCAAATTTTTCTTTGAAGGAGGGGATGATGCTGACCATCTTGAAGACAGTTCTTTCAGAATCCTTCCCTTGGCCCAGATGATCTCAGCTATCAGCCTATTGCAAATAGCTCTTTTGGGAGAATGGTGTTTGAGCAAGTGGTGGACTGGTAACTCCAGGCCTTCTTGGATAACATGCATTATCTAGATCAGTTACCCCCACCCCATGTGGTGTCCAGGGGAGCCATGGCACCCAGTGATGTCTTTCCTGGTTCCCAAGTCCTTCTTTTCCAAAGCAATGAGCCAATCCTGACTTCCTCCATCTCACTGGAGCAGCAGATCCTTCAGAAGAGTCCAAAAGGCATCACTTTTGTGTCTGCAAGAAGCCCCCTTTCAGAAACAGCTGTTTCCAACTTCAGTTGGAGTAACTCTGTATAGGACAGGGAAATCCCCATACTTTTAGCGTGCAGGAAAATGGAATTTCAGCAGGCAATGCTTCTCCCGCAATAGTTGCCACTTTTTTAAAAAAAATCCAGAACTGGCCCTCTTAGGACTTTTACAGCAGCTGTGCAGAAATTCAACAGGTGAAGTCCCCCCCTTTGAATTTCCATTCAAGAAAGCTAAATGAGGAGGGGGCCGGGAGTGGCAGCATGTATGAAGGAAGCTTGACCAAACCACAGACTGTGTTAGACCCTGTGACAGAAATCCTAAAACCTGCTAAGGCTCAGGAGTGGCACCCAGAGTTAATTGCGCAGTTAATCCCTTTTGGACAAAGGATGATCCAGTTAAGACCAGACCAGGTATTTGTCATGGGAGTCCAGAGCCATTACCAGGTGCTTGATGGAGGTGGGATATGGTTCTGATTGGTAAAAGTAGCCTCTGACATCAGAGATGGGGATTTGCATGGGATTGGAGAAATCCTCTTGTCACTATAAGGAAGTAGGCTGGCTTAGGCCCAACTCCATTTAGCATAAATATATGTACATTTGAGATTTTCCCTTGTCTTCAGTTTTCAGCCTTCAGTGGAAACTGGGCCCACAGGAAGTTGGGTAGGGGTTAAGAACTCCTTCGATTTCTTGTTACAAGAAATTCTGCACAGGCTCTGAGGAACCAGCTACAGCATAGGTAACATGTTTAGGATAGTTCAACTGTACTGCTTTTCGTTTGAATACCTGTGTTGTTGATGCTGCTGTGTGTTTCCCCTGTATTTTGTTTTGCCTTTTTCCCACACCCTTTTTGATCCAACCACCCTCCCCCCCTTTTTTTTTTACAATAAACCTTTTAAATAAAGACTTTCCTTTGGCTTCACCTAGTCCAATCTATTTCTCTGGGATATTTCCTTTAATCTCTTCCCCACGTGCTAGACTATGAACGCTACCAGATTGGTGATAAGTTATTTTGTTATTGCTCTAGTACTGTGCTGGAAGAGGGCCTTCTCAGTGGGACAGTCTAGAGGTTCTCAGGAGGTCCTAACTGGTGTGTGTGTGGGGGGGGGGTTACCAGTGTACTTTCCAGGGAATCCTTGGTCTAAGGGAAGATTCCCAGCAAGGAAAGGCACCATTTCCCCTTTCCTATCACACAGACACAATCTGTATGTACGAAACAAACAAGTAAAAACCCACAGAATACAGAGGACCTTTATTGGCTGGTTGGAAGCAACACATGACCTATTCCGCACCAACAGCCAAGTGTCATCAAGGAGCTGGCACTATTCAGGGGAGATCAAGGAGCACCAGAGACAGTTCTGCTACAACCACTGAGTCTCCCATGAGTCCGGTTTCTTCACAGGAGGGTGAGACAAACTGGGTTGTCACCTGGGCGTATGACCTCATCTTTCCCCAAGCTGGACATTAGTGAAGCAGAGCTGTTCAAAGGAAGGACAGACTGGAGAACCAGCATGTGTGGACGTGTTTGGTATGTCACAAGAGTAGTGGGAACGATGGGGGATCAGCATAGCAAAAGGACAAGATCTGGTCCTGGAATTAATGCTGAGAACTATTTGCATGCAGAAGTTGGCACCAGGAATTCTCGTCAAGTCCAACTGTGAATATGGGGGAAATGGCAACATGGCTATGAAAAGTAGAAGAGTTGGTTTTTATATGCCAACTTTCTCTTCCACTTAAGGGAGAATCAAACCAGCTTACAATCACCTTCCCTTCCTCTCCCCACAACAGAAACCCTGAGATAGGTGGGACTGAGAGAGAATGACTGGCCCAAGGTCTCCCAGCTGGCTTCGTGTGTAGGAGTGGGGAAACAAATCCAGTTCACCAGATTAGCCTCCGCCGCTCATGTGGAGGAGTGGGGAATCAAACCCGGTTCTCCAGATCAGACTCCACCGCTCCAAACCACCGTTCTTAACCACTATACCACGCTGGCTCTCTTAGGGGAAATCAGCACCGAAGCCCAGGAAGGGGATCCCTATTTGTCAAAACCCAATATCGATAGGGGATAAGAAGGGCCTTGCTGCTCAACTGTGATCACAGTATTGCCCTTTAAGTGAAGAGCAAACCTTTGGGAGCCTCCCAGTGGGGTGATTGTGACACAACAGACACTTCTGTCTGCAACCCATGGAGTGAGCACATATCAGGGAAAAGGAGCAGGACAATGAGGGCCTGTGGAGTTCTACCCCAAAGTAGTGCCAGTGGCGGTGGATAAGAGTACCAGTGTGCTGTAGTGACTGAAGGAGTGAGGAGATAAGGGCTGAAATTTTCACTGTGCCCCTGAAGCTTACTGGGTGATTTGGGGCTGGTCTCATTCTGTCAGCATAACCTATTTCACAAGGTTGTCGTTAGGACAAAATGGTGGGGTAGGAAGGTGATCCTGTATGCTTGAGAGTGGACAGGATAAAAATCAAATCAATAATATATTAGATAACAGATATGAAAGGGGAACAGTCACCGCCTTTATCCTAGCACTTAAGACTCTTAAAAACTGGGTATGGACAACACGGATTAAGTCATTTATTAGTATACTGTACTGTTAGAATTTTCTAAAGCAATGTTAATAGACTTATATAGTGTTTTAGTGTACAAAGTACTTCATATGCATTATCTCCATCTCCCTTACAACATACCTGTCAAGTATTATTAACCACAAATTGGGATGTGGGGGCTGAGAGACAATTTGTGCTTTTGTGGCCGAGGCAAAAAGTATAGTGTGGTTCTCCTGATTGCCAAATCAGACTCTGGACGACTACAGTTAAAGTCCTAAACTTATAGAAATCAGCAGGCTTGGACTGGAGTAACTCTGCACAGGATTGCACTGTAAATACTGGCTACGAAAATACTATGTGTCAATTCCACATATTGGGCGGGCGGGGGGGGGGGCTTATGCTACAGGTGGTATGAATACCAAACGCATAAATGCCTCTTTCCTCATGGCAGTAGTGGACCCAGAACTTAAGAGTGAGGGGAACAAAGGTCCAGATTTCCCTGGAAACTACTTCCTCTCCGTTTCTCTTCCAGCTTTATGCCGTTAACAGTGCAATCCTAAACCAAGTTAATTGCTTGAGAAGGGTACAGCTGTTTAGGATTGTACTGCAAATCTCTTCTGTCACTCACCAAATTCTTCACTCTCATTTATGCTGTCTTTACTGCGGGGTCTGTGACGCTGTCTCATCTATAAAAGGCAGGACGAAAGTGCTTCTGAGAAGCTATATCTTTCTGTATATATCACCTTCAGAAGAATAGCTTTATAGGGTACCAATTACACATAACCACACGTTTATGTCAGTTACAGACTGCTATGCATCACTGGCAACCAAGATCAAGTTAATTTATGCTATAGTATTCCCTATTACTATGTATGGGTGAGAAAGTTGGACAATGAAGCTGATAGGAAGAAAGTAGATTCCTCTGAAATGTGGTGTTGGAAGAGAGTTTTATGGATACCGTGGACTGGCAAAAAGACAAACCAGTGGGTTCTAGATCAAACCAAGCCTGAACTCTCCCTAGAAGCTAAAATGACTAAACTGAGGCTATCATACTTTGGTGACGTTATGGGAAGACAAGAGTCACTGGAAAAGACAATAATGCTAGGAAAAGTTGAAGGCAGCAGGAAAAGAGGAACACCCAACATGAAAAGGGTGGACACTATAAAGGGAGCCACGGCCCTCAGTTTGCAAGACCTGAGCAAGGCTGTTAACGATAGGACATTTTGGAAGACATTAATTCATAGGGTCACCATGAGTCAGAAGTAACTTGGCAGCACTTACACACACACACACACACACACACACACAATTAGTGTAATGTGGCATAAAAGAGCGTGGGTTTGAGTATCAGATGGGTTATGTTCACTCTAGTTGCTGTTCAACATGTTTTTGTTTTGTTTTCAACATTTTCCTAACTGATAGAAAACATATACCTATTAGGCTCGGATCATTGAGGGACAGCATAGCCCACTTCTGGACTTGTCCCTCTTGGCCTGTGTACTGGGCTGCTCACAGCAGCTGCTCAAATCCAGGAGTTTAAGAAATGGTACCAGTACACCATCATAAAGGAACATGGCAGCCATGAATGGGCTGCAGGCACCTGGCAAAAAGAGAGACAAGATAATGGTGCTGTGAAAGGATGAGGCTCGATAGGCCTCATCTGTACCACAAGTCACCTATGGAAGATCTGGGCTTTGAAGTATTTGGAACTGGCCATTGCTGAAGACAATGAAATAAGCCATCATGTAGACCCATTATACCTGTTTCAAAACAATTAATTTTGAATGTCTGATCAAGAGGAAAGGGCCCCTTCATGAGGCCGGAGTTAAAGGTGCCATCACTGCAGTGTGGCGGAAAGCGAGAGAAAGGGTTGCCAAGTACATGTCAGTTATGCACTGGCACGAGATGTCGCCTTGGAGAAACTGGGCCTGACCGCATAACAATGCCACAGTGAGCAGTGGAGCCACGCTGCAGCCTGTAAGTGCCTTGGGTCAGCCTTCAAGTGTTCAGCTGAACTGCAGAAAGGAAGTTTGTAGCTCAGCAGCTTAAAAACCAGCCTGATTTGCACCCCACAGCCGCAGCTGAGAGGATTCCGCTGTAGTCAGTCACTCTGCTGCAAACCTGAGTGCTCAGAAGCATCAGGATTAGGGACGGCTGTTGATCTCCAGAACTATTCTGGACAAAACTATCAAATTACTAAAAGAACCTCCCTAGTTCCTGTGCTTCTGTAGTCTCACTATTGGCTTCAGAAATAGCTTTGTAGTGTCAGTATTAGGCAAAGCCATGGAGGTGCATCAGAGAACGGGGATCAATCACCTGTCAGTCCGGGTTCTGGGAGATCACCTGCCTAAGTTATCACAGAGCCCTGGTTCTCAGAGAGTAAAGTAGACATCCCTATATGACTATAATCAGCTGTGGATGAACAAGGCAGGAAAAATGTCTGGGAGATAAAATAGCCAAATAGATCAGTGGTTGATCACAGATCCAGTGAGTTTCCTTTAACATAGGAATTTCTTACCCATTTGCAAAGATAATTGGCAACCACAGCCCAGGGAATGAAAGGGAGATAGCTGAAATGATGAGAGCTGAAAGAGAAGAACATCTGAACACTGCTCAGGTGTGGGAAAGATGGATCTGAAGTTGGCAAATGGATAAGAATGTCTTTCATGCAGAGACTGAATTTAGCATTCATGAAAAACCACCACTTCACAGAGTAACATTTGAAGTTCTGTTTAATTTTTCTATGGGTTAGTATTTAGTAATATCAACTGAATACTCTCAGGGAATCCACACTGTTAAATTATATATTTGTCCTCTCTTTATAGATACGAATGACTTTAGCAGGATTAGCCCAGATTATATTAAAATAGCATCCATGAGTTTCTCTTTCCAGAGACTGGTAGTTCATCTGCCTTCCTTTGCATCCATAAACCAGAGGGCTGTATGCATTTCAGATGAAGGGTCACATCGGGTGCCAAGAACACAATACTTACAACTAAATCCAACAGTCCAGTAGGACTTGCCTCTGAACGAACAGCTCTAGGACTGGGTGCAATAGAATAATTAAGAATACATGGAACTGCACTGGAACCAAATGGAGAAATTTCTTCCCAAAGTAAGACTGTAATTTTGTTTTTAAATTAAGGCTCATTTTAACAAAAAAATAAATAAATAAAAAT
Organism: Euleptes europaea; assembly: GCF_029931775.1. NCBI lineage: Eukaryota > Metazoa > Chordata > Lepidosauria > Squamata > Sphaerodactylidae > Euleptes > Euleptes europaea. The sequence goes on from NC_079312.1 coordinate 158,166,499, forward strand.
GCATTTAGTAATTTATTTTGTACATGCTAATCTTGGGCACCACTTGCCTTGAAAGCTCCTTGCTATGGTTACCAAAAGTCAGCTGTGACTCGATGACACTTTACACACACACAATTTTGGACATGCTTGGGAAGATTTCAGCAATTATAATCTTGATTTAGGAAATTCTCATACTGAGAACTTTTGAGAACCCCTATAATGCAGTGTTCGGCCTTGACTCAGCACAGAAAACTGACCATGGGGCTCCCATGGCAGGTGGTTGGGGCAGTGAACACAGATTGTGACCAGGTTGTTGATTTTCTTTGGTGCTTCTGCGTTGGAGGGCCTAGCTAGACTTGCCACTTGTCAGAGTTGCCCAGATTCCTCGCCACGACCATTTATGAACCAGAACATGACCCAGGTTTGAATTTAAACACATCAGCAAAATTGTACCTATTGTGAGCTGACTCCGACCAGTACCTGATGGCTTCGAGTCAAGGTGATGCTCTTCCCCTTTCACAACAAGGCTGGCTGGAAGTGGGCCTCGCAGGGCAAGGTGAAGATCTGAGTGGCAAGAGGTAGGAGACAGTGGAAGAGGAGAGCAAGTGAAGAGATCTCCACTCCCCAGCCATGTGTGGTTATTGCTGGAATCACAACCAGGCTGCCCCTAGGAAGACTAGAGGCACACGTAAGGGGAGAGCTGGCTATAGAAGCCTGGTGGGAGTGTGGAAAGGCTGTTGAGAGGTAAGAGGTATTAGCATCATTATAAGTAAGGCCAGTGTGGCTTTGTGGGGAACTGGGGGTTCTGCTGCTGGGACTTCTGCACGTTGGCTACTTAGTGCCCATCCCTGTGGCATGGGTAGGTAGGTGTCTGGTGAGGTCGGCATCACTTTTCTAGCTCCGCTCTCTGCTGTTTCCTGGACTCAGTCACCACCTGCTGTGATCAAACAGATAGACCATAGGGTTAAGACTCTTGGACTTCTGGGAATGAAAAGAGCCACACTGACCAGTTCACTAAATGATAGACAGAGCTGTATGTACTCCATGATTTTGTGTGAGAGTGCCAGACTGAATTTTATAAAGGGTGCAAAAAATGCAACATTCTGGGGGGGGAAATTCCCAAAACAAGAAGGAAGTTTCTAGTCCCAAAGTCTGCAAATGTTGGTTTGATATAAGGATAACGCCACTAAGTGGTCAGATATAGCTTTCAGTCCCCTGAATAGCTCCGTGCTCCTTCCCATTACTGGCACAAAAAGAATGAATTATACAAAAGAAGCTATTAATATATGCAAATTAAAATACCTTACATAATTTACACAGAACTCAGATTATTATTTCTTCAAAGCAGAGTACACACAGCCCTTATTTTAGGACTGGAAAAGACTAAAATACAACCCCAACTCCATACAGCAAGACATGACATTACCCCCAATATACCTCTTGCAAGTAAAGTCACATAGTCTAGACCACAGAGCAGAGGTAGCAAAAAGCACATAAGAAACACACTCCTCCAGAAGACCTAAGGAGAAGGCAGGAGCTAAGGGAAAGAATTATACCCCCTTCACCCTAGCAAAACCTGCTCTGGGCCTAGGTATGAGCCTCTCTATAGATATTCTGGCCATTTTTGTTCATGCCCAGGCATCACATTCAAAGCCTTCATCTCCTACTGGAGACTGTTAATATGCTCACCTCTCCATCTCGTGTTTCAATGGTTTTGATCAGAACCGTCTTCCTGGTATGAGTTTCTACAGTTGGCTCAGGCTCTGAAACTATAGGGGTGGGAGGCCATTAGGAGAGAGCACAGAGCAAATTCAAAACAACCCCTTCTCTCTATAACAGACCTAAAGTATGATGTTAGGTTTGCTCAGAATGAACTGGAGATGAGACAGGTGAGATACTTTTCCCCAAGGGAAAGCAAACTAAACTCAGGTTGTCTGTGTCAGAGGGCAGAAGAGGATTCTCCACAACAGAGCTTAACAACTACCCAATGTGCTCTCCACTAGGTCAACAGTAACTCAGCTTTGGGTTGGGAACTCATTGACAGGAAGCAAGAGGTTCACACAAACAAAGTCTCCTATTTGTGCCAATACTACCAAGCAGATCTCTGCATGTGCTCTTCCAGAAACCCACATACATGATGCAAAATCTGAGCCATGCCCTAGAGCCGTGTTGGCGAACCTATGGCACGCATGCCGCACTTGGCACGCCGAGCCCTCTCTGTGGGCACGCGCGGGTAAGTTGAGCAGCCGTCGCGTCTGCCTTCCCTGGACTCCCCGCCGCCCAGCTGGGCAGCGGGGGCTTTGAACTGCTCCGCGCTGCCTGCAAAGCCCCCCCCCCTTCCCTGGACTGCCCGCCGCCCAGCTTAGGAGCTTTGAACAAACATTAATTGTTCAAAAGCATGCCAAATGCAAACTTTTACCTTTCAATAAAAAGTTGTTTGTATCATTGAAAGCTCTGTTATTGTGTTTTTCTTTTAAGGCAAAAGATGTTAATGTATGAGTTGTTTTTTCTAAACTAAAACCTCAATATTCAGATTAAATTGCCGTGTTGGCACTTTGTGATAAATAAATGGGTTTTGGGTTGCAGTTTGGGCACTCTAAAAGGTCTCTAAAAGGTTTGCCATCACTGCCCTAGAGCAACAAGCTTACCTGTGGTTTTGATGCTGAGTGTTGACATGGATTGGACAGGCACTGAAATCCTGCAGGAAACCCAAAGTAAGAAGCAATAGAATAAGCTCCTGCAACCTACTCCATAAATACCCCCCTCCTTTTAATATTGTTCTTCTTGATCCATTCTGCATTGGCAGAAAGGAAAGGGGTTGGACTATACAAAGCTGGAGGGAATTACTGGCCTAGGAAACCCACCTGCTTTCCTCTCCCTCTAGCAGCTTGCGGTAGGTGGCAATCTCAATGTCGAGGGCCATCTTGACATTCAGTAGGTCCTGGTACTCCCGCAGGTGCCGAGCCATTTCCTCCTTCATGTGCTGGATCTCCTGTTCCAGCCGTACCACTGAGTCTTGGTAGGAGTTCACCTCAGCCCCGTACTGGTCCTCCAGATCCCGCATCTGCCTCATCAGGGCTTCATTCTGGGGTGGCAAGTGACTTAAATGTGCCAAATGTAGATGAGAGCCCTTGTACCTTTACCTGAAAATCACCTCTTCAGAGCCTAAAATCCTGCTCCTAATTTCCAAATGAGTGGGAGAAAGTAAGCCAGCAGAACAGAGATCAAGGGCTGGTTTCTCAAACAGGCTTCAAGGGTCAATGCATGGCTGTGGACAGCCTTCACTGCTGGGTGGGGCTGCCGTATTCCCAGGTGGGAATCAGTAATTTCTAGGACTTTGTCACTGAAGATTAAGAGTTGGTTTTTATACCCCACTTGTCTCTATCTGGAGGCGTCTCAAAGTGACTTACAATCGCAATTCCTTCCTCTCCCCACAACAGAAACCTTGTGAGGTAGGTGGGGCTGTGAGAGTTCGGCGAGAACTGTGATTGGCCCAAGGTCACCCAGCAGGCTTCATGTGGAGGAGAGGGGAAACCAACCCAGTTCTCCAGATTAAGAGTATGCTACTCTTAACCACTATACCATGCTGGCTCTCATTTATGAGGTTCTGTATTTTTGTAGTGCTGATTATAGTGTCTAAAACACTGACGTTTACCAAGAACAGTGGCTTTTTTAAAGTTGAAAAGCTTTTATTTATCCCTTCCTTTAATAAATACTAATTTATTAGAATTAGTCCATTCTTAACCCCCCCCCCCATCCCTTTTAAACACCTTACCATGCACAGTCAGAGTACCCAAGGGGGGATTTGTTTCAGGATCACTTAAGCATAAAGTTGACAAAAATCTTTAAAAACATTCATCTCAACCTGGGGGTGACAGGACAGAGTTGAATGAAGCCTGAGGCACTCCTATTTTGGCAGGACAACTACACTTTTTCTGATTCTAAAACCAATTCCTATTTTCCTATTCTAATCAGAATATTCACTGGGGTTAAGGCTGTTATTTTAAAAGAAAAAAACATCTTAGCTGGGGCAAAAAGTCCTCCAGGTGAGGCAGTGGCTCACTTGGCTGCATTTATACTTTTACTTGTAACTGAGCACTGAAAATAGGTGCTGGGAACCAACTCATTGCTAAGCCCTGGCCTCCTGCATATGCTGACAGCCCAGTTCCACCGAGGGTTGCCAGCAGGTCAGGAGGAAAATGTCCTGTCCTTTTATCAGAGGTTGAATATACAGAAATCTGTGGATGAAGCTTTTCATGGAATGGAGCTGAATAATATCACCTGGTAATGGCTGCCAATCAAAATTATATTATTATTATTATTATTATTATTATCATTATTATTATCATTATCATTATTTTGGATAACAGAGTGCACACAAAAGGAGCTGGTTTTATTTGTTCCAGTGGTCTGCGTTACACCAAACGCACATCTTATCCCTGGTGTACAAGAAGTGTGTACCATTTTTGCTATGACTAATGAAATCAAAGAGCCCCATGGGGCAGAGAGGTAAGCTGCAGTACTGCAGTTCAAGCTCTGCTCACGACCTGAGTTCGATCCTGACGGGAGTCAGTTTCAGGTAGCCGGCTCAAGGTTGACTCAGCCTTCCATCCTTCCGAGGTCAGTAAAATGAGTACCCAGCTTGCTGGGGGTAAAGGGAAGATGACTGGGGAAGGCACTGGCAAACCACCCCGTAAACATAGCCTGCCTAGTAAACGTCAGGATGTGACGTCACCCCATGGGTCAGGAATGACCCGGTGCTTGCACAGGGGACTTTTACCTTTTAATGAAATCAAACCGATATTAAAAGGGCAGCCAGAGAGGCTAGTTTAATAATTGGCACCCCTAACTGTATCACTTGCATAAGCTCCTGCATGATGATTTGGAATACTAAGCAAGAAGCCCAACGTGGGGAGGAAGCAACGTGGCTCCCCCAGGGAAGAGGGCAGGAGGCTCAGGATAGGATCTACTCACTGTCCCCTTGAGTCCATCCACCTCACAAGTGAGACTCTGGATCTGGCGCCGAGATTCGTTCATCTCCTGCTTGGCCTGGCGAAGGGCCTCGTGGTTCCGATTGGCTGCATCCGACAGATCGGCAAACTGCAAGAAACGGGAGTAGGGTTCAATCACAGAAGCAGGGAACCAGCACACAGTGCAATCCTAAGCACAGCTGCCCTCTTCTGATTCCACTGAAACCGATGGAATGGGCTTCAAAGGGTGTAACTTTGTTTAGGATTGCACTGACAGAATGGGGTAGGAGCTCTGGAGAGCTGCAGCACACTCCTGACCCTGCAATATGGGGCTTGGGGTGAAACTACTCCTCACTTTTTTGGCTATGTCCACCCTTGCACTGACTGTCTACCTGTCTATCACACTTGTATCCTTCCCTGTCTCCAAAGAGCTCAGGGAGATGTAGACAGGGTTCCCCCAAGTTACCTTCTCAATAACCTTATGATGCATATCAGCTGGAGAGGCTCTGTGCCACCTAGTGAGTTTCATGGTTCAACTAGATCAAATCCAGGGCTGTCTGGTCCACACCCAACACTTCCCATTACACTACACTGGCTCTCTGTGAATACATGCCCCATCCCACCCTCATGCCCTTCTCGTTGCACCCAATTTAGGCACCTTGGATTTGTACCACTCTTCAGACTCCTGCAGATTCTTGACAGCGATGCTCTCGTACTGGGTGCGGATATCTCGCAGAGCAGCTGTCAGGTCCGGTTTGGCCTGCTGCTCCACCTCCACTTGCATCTGCTGCTGGCTATGCATGCTCACTTGCATGTCGTTCAGCTCCTGCACGCATCCGCCAAGACAAGTCAGACATGTTCAAGAATGCATCCCACAAAGCAACATGGATGTACATAATGGCAATCACACATGAGACAGCATACCCACAAAACTAGGTGCATGAAACACAAAGGAGAATATCCACAAGCGCATGGGTACCTACTGGACCCACAGACAAGAACATTATGCATCATGATTACAGTAGCTCATAGAGGGCAGGCAAGGAGCACATAACGGCACCCATAAACCCGCCGCAATCAGAACAGCAGCATTACAAGGCACATGCCCACCACCAAGAGATACATCAAACAGACAGAAGAAAAGCAACAGGTGTGAGAGACAACCGGCTCCATGTAAAGACTTCTTAGTTGGATCAGGCTTACAAACCTACAGTGACAATCCTGAGTTGCTCTGCTTGCACTATCAAGGATTTGGCTTGGGAAGTAGCTGCAGTGCTGTTATTCGCCACTAGATGGGGCATAAGCAACATGGTGTGTGTGTGTGTGTGTGCGCGCGAGCGCGCGTGTGTGTGTATAAACTGCCATCCAGTTGTGGCTAATTTAGGGCAACCCCATGGGGTTTTCAAGGCAGGAGATGTTTAGAAGTGGTTTGCCATTGCCTTCCTCTGCATAGCGACCCTGGAATTCCTTGGTGGGTTCCCATCCAAATACTAACCAGAACTGACCCTGCTTAGCTTCCGAGATCTGACAAGATCAAGCTAGCCTGGGCCACCCAGGCCCACAAAAATTAAAGAGCTCTGGATGGGATCCACCACCACAATCTCTCCCTCCCTATCAAACCCAATCACATCACTTTTCCTAATACAGGCCCAATTCTGCTGCCTCTTCTCGAGCCCTTACCTTTCCTCCCATGGCTCCCCCTGGGACCATGCTGCCACCATGGCTAGCCATTGGGTTGGGGGAAGCATGCTGTCATTGCTAAGTGAGTACAGGAGATACCCCCCAGCCTCATGCAATCAGGGGAGGCAGCAACAACCAAGAGAAGGTGTCCACCTGTGCAATGGGATGGGTGTTTTAGGGTGTTCTGCTAGATTCTTGAGACTGTCTACATCAACAAGGCAAAGGAGGATATCTTTAGCCGGGGAAGGTGATCACCTGCCCTTGGTCTCAATGCCGGTGCCTTTATTTCCTTACCTCGTCATGCAGTTTCTTGAGGAATTCAATCTCATCCATGAGGGACTCAATCTTGCGCTCCAGCTCCAGGCGGGAAAGGGTGGCATCGTCCACATCCTAGCGTGCCACGGGAAGGGGAGAACCAGAATCAGAAACACAACAAGCAGCCCTTCTCTTTCCATTTTAATGTATAATGTGTAAGGGAAAGAAGGCAAAATGTCCGCCCAACTTCAATAGCCTGGCTGGCAGGAGCAATAGAAGGTGGAGCATGAGGCCTTAATTCAGCACAACGGACAGCTCATGCATTGCCCAAAACGGCACTGAAGAGGTGAGCTTCACAACTCCTCCGGTGCTGCTGCTAGTTGCTGGAGCAAGACGGCACTAAAAAGCTTACCCACATAACAGTGAGAGCGGAGACAAACTGGAGAACACTTGGTAAGCCTGCACGTCCACAAGCACAAAGGGAGCATGAGAGAGCCGAGAGGTGCCACTTCCTTTGCTCTGCTCCATCTGCGGGCACGCTTACCTTGCGGAAGAGAACCAGGTTGTTTTCTGCTTCTTCACGCTTGTGCATCTCTTCATCCAGCCTGCAGGACACAGAGAGCAGAAGAGGGCTAGAAATGGGGCTAATTATAGTTCACCATCGTATTGACCGCACTGACCTAGCTGTAACCCCGTCTATCTATGATTATTCTCTGGCCTACCACACACAGTCCAGTGCTGGAGAAAAGTGATCTGTTTCTATCCCCCTCTCTTGCCAGAGCCACACCAGATGAAACAATCTGTCAAACAGGCTACATATATGGAAGCTCCTGCTGGCACCTTTCCTCAGTAGCCTGCATCATGCTTAATTCCTAGCAGATTATCACTATGTCAAACAAATTTATCCAGCTCCCTAGCATTTATTTACTGCGTGCTACGTACCATACAGAAGGGGTGGCAGAAGCCCCTACCTGGAGGAGTTGCTTATATTAGATGGTTGACATAACGAGTGGAGGGAAGTAAGAGATCGACCAGTAAACAAAATGAATTGGGGTTTGGAAGATTTGGTTGGTAGGGGAGACACAGAGAAATTAGTTCTGAAAAGGCTTTGCTAGAAGCACTTTGCAGCCTTTGGTGGCATTAAAAGCCTTCCATTGGGTGGGGATAGTTAACATACTCTGTTCTTCTGGAGAAAAGAGGAGATGTGTTCACAATGGCCTCTGCCCACACCTTTTTCCTTCTCCCATCATCTCCTGTCCATCCCTCCTACCTTGGCTGACTCAGGAGGAAGAAAGGATGGAGAAGAGGCAGCTTCGTCATTTTGCAGGCATAAAGGGCCACGCCCCATTTCTCTTCCAGCCTTTGGATCCTTACGCTTCTCTGTGCCCTCTCTTTCCCACCCCCGTCTGCCATTGCGTCAACCATGCCAGGATGCGGAAATTCAAACCCCACCCCACAGAGCCTTGGAGAATGCAGTCTCCATTTATCTGCCCTATGGTTTTGTTCCTTTTTTTAAAAAGCATCGGAGTAGTAGTGATGCATGCATCACACTGGACCCCTGTTATGAGCCAAACTGGACCCCCTACATACCACCAGGAGAGATCAATGCAGCTGCCCCACCACACCAGCGGCATCCATTTGACATCCTTTTCATGCCTATGTTTGCCAACTCACACCGATTCCACTATACAACTGTACTACCACCATGACATACAGACTCCTCCCACTGAAGGGATTTTTTGGTATGCATTCTCCCTTGCTACACCCTATTGTTCCTCTACCTGGTTCCCAACTTGGGGTACACGTACCCCCAGGGGTGTAAACCTGGACATTTAGGGGTACACAAAAAAAATTGAATAATGGTGGGGAAAGGCATTTGAAATAACAGCAACTATATTAATTACAAACATTTCGGAATTATGAGGGGTACAATTTATGGAAATGGGCTGCCAAGGGGTTCGCTAGTGAAAAAAGGTCGACAACCACTGAGTCTACCACCAAGTTCCACGGTCACTCCATTCTCCCTGCCCCATCCAGACATTTCATGGCTGCAACAGAACCGTAGAAGGGTCCAGCTTCACCAGGTGCCCATCCCTTTTGTCATTCCTAGACATCTTCTGGTAGTTCAGTCCTGCCACGCCCCACCCCACATAGTCAGATTTTCCTCCCCATTTCTGGATACTAGAGTCCAATGCCTTCCTACCCTTCTACATCCACTCCTATACATACACCCCACTCCTATACATACACGGTGTCCTATTGGTGGAGGTCTGTCCCCACTATAGGTTTTTATCCCACTGGCCCCTCAAGGATCCATTAGCAAATATACCTCTTTGCTATGCATATCAACCCTCCTCAAATCCTGAAAGTCATCTTCTTTCATTGAGTATGCCATTAAAAACGCTTCTCCTTATTGTGCTATGCACAAAGTAGCTTCCCTATTTCAGATGTGAAAGGCCCCCCGTACCGGTACATGAACAGAACATGGATTCCCATTCCCCCTTTTCATCTGTCCACATTCTCCATCCAGAGCGGGAGCAGAAATAAACTACTGAATTACCCTCTGCAGTCTGGGGATGTATTTCAGGAATCCTGGCTTGGCTCACAGCTCTCCTCACCCTGAGCCTCTAACGTTCAACCCAAGTTCCAAAATTTGGGATAAATGCCTGGAATCCCAGATGCACATTAAAAACAACATTTTTTCAGCATTGGGGGTATAGTCAGGGAGACCCAGATTCCAGAGTCGCTTGCAACCATTAAACCCTTTCTCAGAACTGGGGATAGACACGGGCTCCCCAGCCCTCAGCAGCCCCACACCCTCAAATTCTCGCCATCCCCATTAAGGTGAAGCCTAGAATGCAAAAGAAAAACTGTTCTGATGGTTAAGCAGCAATTAAGTATTTGTATTAGACCTATTGGGAATATTTAGTCAATGAAGAAGAGAAAGAATTACACAGGTTCAGTCGGTTCTGATTTTTTAAAAAATGTTATATGTAGATAATTCCAGAAGGGTCGCCATGTTAGTCTATTTTTAATTCTGCTGCCTCAGATTAACAGTCAATAGCTCCACAAGAGCCACCATTTGTTAACTAGTTCAGCCATATTTTTGTAGAACTGACCCAACTGGATCTGCTTATCAGGTCTTCCACTGCCCCTTCCTCGGTTAGATCTGATTTTATCTTTTCCCTACTCTGCCCATCTATCAAGAGTTGGGAGTGGTCCTCACCAGCTCTGAATGGGCTGATCTCTCTTTGACTGGTTACTGTTTCAAACTGGCATCTCCCCGCTCCCGCCTTTCTGCTGCATGTAACTTTAATTATAAATATATCTGCCATGGATGTACACTCTGGGCACCTGATGAAGTGAGCTGAGACTCCCCAAAGGCTTATGCTGGTATAAATTGTGTTCGTCTTTAAGGTGCTACTGGACCTTTCATTTGATATTATGCAGTAGTGTTATGTGTTGTGGTAATTTTTGGGGGGCTTCATGCTTGCTTTGATTCTGAAGGAAACTGCAAGTAAGGAAAGAAAGATATTACAGTTTAGAGTATATCCTGACTCCTGTGCCCATCGCTGGACTATTCCTTCTCTGCTCCTCTGGATTAGCACTAGAGCTCGCATGGGTTCAGTTAACATTTCTGCAGTAATCAGTCAATCATCTACATGCATTCCTCTTTGGGGTTCAATCCCCAGCTCTGAATCCCCAGCACCCAAATCTATACCCCACAGTAACCCATTAGATCTAACCCTCTCCCTAACTCAGGAACCTTGACGCTCCTCTGCGACTGGTTAAATGTCTTCTCCCAATAAGAGAACAGTAGCTAGGTGTCTAAAAACTACCAGCATTCAAGCCTATCTGGAAGCTTTCTTCCCTACTGCCAAGCTGACCTGAAATTACTGGTTGATGCTGCAGTGCACTCAGTATATGCTCAGAGACACCCTCTTCATAATTATATGAAATAGTTTTTATCCAGGCAATGTATATTGATGCAATTTTATCCTTTTTTGGCATTTCGTACATATGTAAGGATATTTTGTAATGGCCTATGGCTAAACAAATAAATGAATTCTTCTTCTTCTCTTCATAATCATTTCACTTGTTCCCAGGAGCTGGGAACTTTGGCATTCAGCTGAAACAGCGAGGGACCAGGCTCAGATGGGCTCTCTAACTCTCCGCCCACTCCCACCACCCCATTGGGTCCAGAATCCAGCCTCCCCCTCTATTAACCCATTACCCTCCACCAAGCGCTTAAAATCCACCTTAGAAGGCAAAGCTGCAGACTCATTCCTGGCCCAGCGTCGAGCCCAGGCTGTCCTCTGCCCCCCCCCCGGGTCGGTCGCCAACCTCCAGGTAGTAGCTGGAGATCTCCCGCTGTGACAACTGATCTCCAGCCGATAGAGATCAGCTCCCCTGGAGAAGAATGGCCGCTTTGGCCATTGGATTCTATGGCACTGAAGTCCCTCCCCTCCCTCCGCAGGCTGGGCCTCCAAAGCCTCCCTCCGGGGGCGGCGGCCTCACCTCTGCTTGAGCGCGGCCAGGTCCTCGGCCAGGTTGTCGCGCTCGACGTGCAGGCGGTCGCGGTCCTTGGCCAGCGCGTCCACCTGCCTGCGCAGCTCGCGCAGCTGGTCGTGGCAGAGGTCTGCGGCGCGCGCGGGCTCGGCGGCGCGGGCCTGGCCCAGCTCGGCCTGCAGCGCGGCGTTCTGCGTCTCCAGGTAGCGCACCTTCTCGATGAAGCTGGCGAAGCGGTCGTTGAGCTCCTGCAGCTCCTGCTTCTCGTTGCTGCGCGTGGCCAGGAACTCCTGGTTGAGGGCCTCGGCCCCCGAGAAGTCCAGCCGCTCGGCGCCGTAGGCCATGCGGGGCGGCGCCGGGGGGCCGTGGCGCAGGGCCAAGGCGCCCCCGCCGCCCCCGCTGCGGTAGGAGCGCAGCGAGGCGCCGGCCGAGGGCGCGCTCAGCAGCCGCGTGGCCGAGGCCGAGGCGGCGTAGCGGGACGACGAGTAGGACCCGGGCGACAGCAGGGGGGGCGGCCCGAAGGTGCGGCGGTACGAGGTGGCGCGGAGGCCGCTGCAGTGGCTCATGGCTGCGGCGCACGAGGGGGCCGGCTGGGGCGGGCGAGGCGGCTTTATAGGCGCCCGAGTGGGGAGGGGGAGGAGGGGGGGACAGGCTCCTCCTCTCTTGGATGCGGCCCACAGCCCCGCATTGCAGCCCCGCCGGCGGGGGAGAGGGAACCGCCCCGGCCGCCGCGCCCGGAGAAGAGGCTCCGGTCGGGTCGGCCACGAGAGGAGAGAAGGGGCGTCCGTTTTGGGGGGATGGAGCCGGCGCGGAGACCCCGGCCCTGCGGGTCAGCTGAGGGCTGGGCTGGCCTGGCCTCGGGGCGGTTTCCTCCTCGACGGAATGGCTGGATGACGCTGCGGCCCCGCTACAACTGGTGGGTGGATATGTTAGGGGATTTGGAGGGTCGGGAGGGTCTCCTAGACCTCCTGCCATTGCACCCGAGAAAGAAAAGGGGGTTTGTTTTTTAAGGAGCTTGGGATACTTTAGTTTACGCATAAAAGAGAAGCACATTTGTTTCCTTATACTGCAGTTCTAAAGATCCTAAATCTCTTTAGGATTGCACTGTTAATCGTTTTTTCATGTATTGGGAAGTTGTTCCATGTCAGATACGAAGCTTTTCTTTCCTTGAACGGTATATGGTATATCCCACCCTAGGAAAGAAAACAGACGCAAAGGCTATGGGGAAGAGAGCACCCAGGAGTCCTGCCACGTCTCACCCCCTTCACTCTGACCTCCGTCACCCAGTTTGCAGAAACCAAGGGTGCAGCAGGGAAAGGGTTAGTACAAACTGCCAAATGGAAACATTTTGACACAAGGGCATCCTGGACAACAGACCTCTTTCCAGTGGCTGCTCCCATCCTTTGAGTAAGCCTAATTACCCATTTGAGAAGTGGCGGGGTCGGGGGGGGGGGGATAAGAGTCTTCACATTGTGTCCATCTGTATCACATTTGGAAAGACACTTGTCTGGCAAGTCTGCACCTCCATGCATACACAGGACAACCTGCAAGTCATGGCAATACCCCAATAGAACCCACTCCTAAATGCACACAGAACAAATGTACATTTGTGACATGCTGTGCCACACACAATATGAACAAGTCTCCCTGACGCTGCATCCCACCCACCAACCTTGCTAGCTACAGGACTGACGCAGAAGCCAGCTTGGTTACATGGACGTGCCTTTTGGCACACAGTTCATCTCTTATTCTTTTAGGAGGCTCTCTCTCTCTCTCTCTCTCTCTCTCTCTTTTTTTTTGCCATGTCCTGGATGGCACATGGCTAGCCCAATCTTGTCAGATCTCAGAAGCTAAGCAGGGTCAGCCCTGGTTGGTCCTTGGACAGGAGACTACCTAGGAGCTCCAGGGTTGCTACACAGAGGCAGGCAAGGGCAAAACCACCTCTGAAAATCTTTTGCCTTGAAAACCCTATGGGGTTACCATAAGTTGGCTGCAACTTGACTGCCTGTTTCACCACCATCTTTTTCATGTGTCTGGCACATCATGGTTGGTTCTGTATTCCAGACTATAACTTAAAGTAACCACCACTCTATTTTTCTAAGCTGAATAGCTGCACAGAGACATTTTTGGCTGAAGGCGAGTAGAACTTGCTGCTTCTCCTCCTGGCCATTCCCTACCCAGCCCTGCATCTTCCTTTCCAATAAACCCATTGGTGCAGCATAGTAGCATTGAGAATGAGTTGTGGTCTCGAAAGCTGCTGCTTCAAATCTCAGCTATACACAGCCCTCAATCCTCCATCTCTTTATGGGGAATTATATTGGCCTACTTTACAGGGCTGTTGTAAAGATTACTGTGAAAATGTTCTTGAATTGCTTGGACACTGAGGGGATTTTTTTCACGGAGGTTTGCTGCGGTTTCACTTTTGGTTTGGCCCGGTTCAAATTTTTGATTTCTCATGACTGATCCGAATTGAAGAATAAAAACCGCTTCATGCCCGTGTTAAGCCAAACCTGTTTTGCTCCGTTCTTTCCTGTTGCTGCGTGGTTTTTGGTTCAGATCTCCATGGGGGGAAAAAAGCCTTTGTTCCTTGGTTCGCATCAATTGTCCCTACCCATGCCGGCTAATTTCTCCTCCCCCAAGAACGGCGATTGGCTGGGGGAGTTTCGCGCTCAGACAAGAATACCGCCCCTTTTTCTGCCTGGCTGCCTGCCTAGAGTCCTGGCACTTCTCTCCCTCCGTCCCAGAGGCAGGCAGGCGGGCAGGCAGCACACCTTCCCCGCCCCTCGCCCAGGATGGGCCTTGAAGCTGGGCCCACACCTCCAAGCCCAGGGGGACGCCGGATGGACGGCTCCAGGGGGACACTGGTGGGGGCCACTCCATGTGCGCCTCGAGCGCTGGGGGTGGGTGGGGGCAGCTTGGTTTAGGGCAGCTGGACCCGCGGGGGGGGGATGTTCAAGGGAAGGGGCTGTTGGCCCCCCTGACCCAATGGTGAGGGGGGATTTTTGAGAATTCGGGTGGGAAAAATGTGCATCCTGAGAGTGGAAAACCCAAGGCAAAACTCCTTCCCATCACTCTTCTGAAGAGGGGCAACCAGTCTGCTCTGGGTCTCCCTCCTCTCTCTCGATGCACTGGGGCCGGGGCTCAAGCCAGGGGCCTTCTTTCCTCTCCCCTCCCCCCACCATGCACACTGGCTAGATTGGGACCAGCAGGCTAGCCAGGAGCCCTCTTCTCTCTCACGATGCACTGGGGCCCCGGGTTGGGGCCAGCGCGCAAGCCAGGTGCCTTCTTTCCTCTCCCCGCCACCATGCACACTGGCTGGATCAGGACCGGCATGCCAGCCAGGAGCCCTCCTCTCTCTCACGATGCACTGGGGCCGGATCGGGGCCGGAGCGCAAGCCAGGGGCCTTCTTTCCTCTCCCCACCCCCGCCATGCACACTGGCTGGATCAGGACCGGCACTCCAGCCAGGAGCCTTCCTCTCTCTCATGATGCACTGGGGTAGATCCAGGCCGGCGCGCAAGCCAGGAGCCTTCTGGGGGGGACATACTCTGGGAAATTGCTTTAATGCAAGAGGTTTACAGTGGCCATTTACACACAGGAGGTTTTTCCTAGGATTTGCCGCTCTATAGATGCACCTTTTTCCCATCCAAATTCTCAAAACTCAACAATCAGCCCCCAAGCAGAGTTTTGAGAATTCGGATGGGGAAATGTGCATCTAGAGAGCGGCAAATCCAAGGCACTCCTCTTGAATCAGCACAGGTTGGAGCTGCTCCATTCCCACTTTCAGCTAAACACTTCTCTGGGCACATGGATGCAATTCCTCCCCCCCCCCCAAATCCTGTCTGTCATTAAAGGGCAATGGGTTCCACACGTATAGAAAATAGAGGAAAGTTTTGAGAAAAGCGCTGCCTTGCCCCCCCCCCCCATTTGGAATCTGACTGTTCCAAAAGCAGAACAGAGCGAGGGTGGAAGAAAAATGCAGGAGACCAGAGGGACTGGTGCTTGTTTTTTGCGCTGGGGCTGTGCCCACAGAGGTGAACCGCAGGAGGTAATCTGCTGGATGGAGTTGGGGGTGGGCATAAAAATGAGCTTGTTGGAAGGGGAGGCCTCCTGCAAAAGGGACAGACCAAACCATTGTCAAATACAGCGTGCTTTGTTCCCATGAAAAACCAAAACTACATCAAGATTGATGGGGATAAACCGCGGCCATGAAAAATAAAATTTAAATTGGTTTTTTTTTTTTTGGTCCGTGGCAAGAGAGCATCAAAATCTTCCGTGAAAAGTGGGCCTGAAAGTATTATATAAATGCTATTATTATTCCCGAGAGCCAGCATGGTGTAGTGGTTAAGAGCAGGGGACTCTAATCTGCAGAACTGGATTCAAATCCCCATTCCTCTACATGAAGCCCACTGGGTGACTTTGGGCTAATCACAGTTCTCTCAGAACTCTCTCAGTCTACAGGGAGGCAGGCAATGGCAAGCCACCTCCGAACGTCTCTTACCTTGAAAATCCTACAGGGTTGCAATAACTCAGCTGTGACTTGACGGCACTTTCCTCCACATTATTATTCCCAAACAACTGTTCATATTGCTGCATTTCCCTTCAAATATCACCTCCCCCCCACCCATGGCAGTGTTCCATTGTTACTGCCCTAACTATCCCATTTTTGCCCTGCCTTCCCTCCAAGGAAGTCAGTGTGGTGTACATAGTTAAGAATATGAGAGGAGACATGCTGGATCAGACCAGTAGTCCCTCTAGTCAAGCATCCTATTTCACACAGTGGCCAACCAGCTGCCCTGGAGGGTCAACAAATAGGGCATAAAAGCCAAGACCTTCCCTTGATGTTGCTTCCTAGCACTGGTATTCAGAGGTTTATTCCATCTGGATATGGAGGTTCCCTTTAGTCACCATGGCTAGTAGCCACTGATAGACTTCTCCCTCACGAATCTGTCTAATCCTCTTTTAAAGCCATCTCTGGTATCGATCATCACTACATCCACTAGCAGTCAATTCCACAATGTGGTTAAATTCACTTGTTGAGTGAACAAGTACTTCCTGAATCTATTGCCCATCAACTTCATTGGCTACCCCCAAACTCTGGTATTACAAGAGGGAGAAAAATTCTCTTTATCCATTTTCTTTATCCCACACATCATTTTATAAACCCCTGTCATGTTATCTCCTTAGTTATCTTTTTTCTAAACCATTTTCTAGTGGCTGCTATCTACGATGAATGAATGCCGTCTTGTTTTATTGTATTATATGGAGTATAAAGTTTTAATATTTTAATGTAGTTTTATGTTTTAACCAATGTTTTATATTTATATTGTTGTGACCTGCTCTGAGCCCGGCTAGCTGGGAATGAAGGCGGGCTATAAATATGATGAATAAATAAACAAACAAACTAAAAAGCCCCAAATTCTTTAGTCTTTCCTTATAGGCTTCCCCTACTCTGTCTTTTACTAATCCCCCCCATCCTTTTTATCCTCACAACAGCCTTATGGGGTAGTGTCAGGCCTGCTGTGTCTGAGATAGTTTCGCTTTCTCACAGACTGTTTCAAGGACTGTTTCCCTAACGAATCGCATTCCTGTTTCCTTTGAAGCTAGCGGGTGCCCGTGGGAGCCTCGGCATTTCCAAGCTGTTTGGGTTTCTCTCATGAGACTGTGTAGCTCCTGCTTTTCTAGTGTTCTCATATAATCAAGTGCTTGCCATTTCCCTTCCATTCCTGCCTTTCGATTTCTAAGCTCTGTTTACTGGTGTTACCAATAAACCATCTTTTTTGTGACTACTAGTCTCCTGGTGTGGCTATTGGGAATCCTATAGTACAAGTGCTTACAGGTAGGTTAGTCTGAAAGAGAGTGACTAGCCCAGAGTGAGCTTCAGTGCTGAGCAGGGACTTGAATCTGTGTCTGTCTGGTTTCAAGCCTAGCATCTGAACTGCTATACGAGACTATAAGACAGCCTGCATTTCTCTCTGCCAGTTCCCAGCCACCCCGTGGTTCTCTTCCTCCCCAGTCCTTCAAATAATTCCATTGACGTACTGCTGGCAGCACTTCTGCCAGCTCTGCTGCGCTGCTCTGTTGTCTTCCCAGGCTCCTCTAGCTGGAGGATGTGGATGGAAGAAGTAGAAGAGCAGGAACAAGAGCCTATCTTGCTCTCTGGAACTCCTTCCTCAGGAGCTACATCATGTGGCAAAGCAGTTTGGTCACACCTGATACATAAATCATTAGAGCACAACCTGCCCTGCTGGGCCTCATCCTACCCCTGCATCCCTCTACTTCATGCTCTAATTCATTTACCTCTGTCATGGAGTGGCAGGGATCCACCCAAGTGCCCACCACTGCTGACCTAACACCTGTATTGGAGCAACATGGAGATTTTCATGCACAGAAATGCCCTTCAATGTAGGAAGATGCATGAATTCCATGCAAGGACCAAAAGTCTTAAATCCATGCAATTTGATGCAGGTACATATGTAATGGTTTACATGCAGGTTTCATGCATTTTCCTTTAGAGAAGTTCATTCCATTCAGGGGAGGGGAGGCGGTGTGGTATAGCCCGATCTCGTCAGGTCTCAGAAGCTAAGCAGGGTCAGTACTTGGAGGGGAGACATCCAAGGAAGACTGCAGAGGAAGGCAATGGCAAACCACCTCTGCTTCTCACTTACCTTGAAAGCCCCTTGCTAGGGTCACCAAAAGTCAGCTGCGACTTGACAGCACTTTATACACACACACACATTCCATTCAGGCAAATTACAGTGTGCAAAGCTGAACTTAGACATCAGGGCTGTCAGGTATGGCATCATTAGACAGCGACCCTCCGCTTTAGCAGGCATCACACAAGGTTCTATCACAGCCCTTTCTCATCTTTCCAAAAGGGGCACTTTCAGCAGGGAGCGAACTTCCCGAGGGGGTTATCCAGTTCTTTGCCACCTACTGAGACTGCTATACCTAAGCTAATTAACACCAGGGACCGTTATTAGATTTGGGAAATGCAGATGCCTCTTTTCACGAGGCCTTGCAGGCTTAGAGCACAACAGTGCAAGCTGGAGCTTTTGAGGACTGCACATTTTGTATGAGGCAGGTGTGGTGCAGGGGGCAGCAGTGGGCATGGCTTTGCAACATGAAGTCCTAATCCATCCGCAGGCTCAGCTGCATGAACACTGCGCCAAGAAATGCCAAAGTTCTGTGCCAGCAAAACTGAGCAGCGTGACGTGTATAAATTGAAATGTTAAGCAAATGGGCCTATATTTGCTTGCCTTTCTTAATTGAATCTCTTTATGCTTGTCTTGGAGTCAGGAGTCTGCAGGACGGTGGAGCTCCAGCCACAGACCACTGGAGAAACCTCTGACACTGGTGCTCCTTTGGCTTGTGGAATTTCACCAGACATTTGCCTGCACACTTAGGAGTGACGTCCTAAGAAGAGCTGCAGCCTTCTAACTCAATTGAAGTCAATGGGCTTAGAGGGGTGTTTAACTCTGCTTAGGATGGTGCTGAAACTCATCTCCACAGCCACAAAGCCTAGGAGGCTGCTGCTTTCCAAAGGCAAGCTGAGATTCTCTCACAGTCTACTGGATCCTTTATCCAGTACCAAATTCTGTGCCGGCATTGAATTACACAATGTACACAGTATTGGCCATAAAGGCAACTCTAGGGAAAGTTTCTGCCTTTTCAGCCCAGTTTGGATTAAGAATGGCAAACAACTTGGTATATTGAGGAGTGGTACGTGTGATAAACGTTTATTTAAACTTTCAGACCTTGCAAAGACCAAAAAAAAAAAATTTGTACTGTTTCTAAAATATACTCAGGTTAGGACTTTGGCAAACCTCCAGGGGGACGAGTATTCCATCAATGTGGAAGAGGAACTGAAAATGCCTCTTTCTTGCAACTAGAAATGGGAGTGGGGGCTCTGAACTAATGTCCAAGTTGCACTGAAATTGAGTTAACTGCATGGATGCTGCAAGTAATAATAATTTCAACGGTTGAAATGATTCACCACATACTCATCAATTATTTATTTATGGTTCACTCTCCACCTCCCCACCCACTATTAGTGACTGATATCTGGAATATGAATGGCGTATTTAGGAGGATGATTAAGACAAAGCATTGTAAAGCACAGTAAGTGCTATAGAAATTATAGATAATGGCCCAATTGGGCTGATGGCAGGAATATGCCCTCTCGGGGCAAGTGTAGCACAGAGACAGGGTAATCAGATTGGCAACCCTTTTCTGCAGACCCCTATGGCTATTAACGACTAATGGAGCTGGGGCGGGGGAACCCATCAACCCTGAGAGACATTATCCTTCATCAGCAGGAAGTGGTGAAGCCAGGCAGCCAGCTACAGATTAAGAGATGAGCAAAAAATAAAGCCTTACCCGCACTATTATTATACTTCTTATTCTCGTGCCGCTTGAGATGGAGTAGGCGGAACCTCAGGAGCAGTTTGTCCAATCAGATGATGGGAATTCCCCCAGGCTTGTGATAAGCTTGCCACTCGGGAAGGTTGCTTCCAGTTTGGGCTGCTGCTCTCCTCACATGGAAGGCTTTTAGAGTGGGTTACCTGGGGGTTTTCTCCTTGTCAGCGCAAATTCTTCTCTTAGGATGTTCCCAGAGAAGAAACCGTTCTGCAGGAATGGCCTGGCTTGCCACGCCATGATGAGCCACCAAGGACAGCAATTTAAATGGCCTCCTTGTGGCCATTGTAACATGTAATTAGCCCTGAAATAATATCTCTGGTACCCATTTTGCACACCAAAAACTACCATACAGTCATCAGAGGCTGTGGGAACTGGCCCCAGGGTGCCTAGATGGTGTTTCTAGATTCTAGGGCTTTCTCCCCCCACCCCTTTCTTCTGTGCTTATTGCCTTAGAAAGGAGTCATGTGTTACAATTCATTTTGGAAACAGTTCCAAATTATTGCTTGCTTTTATATTTTTCAACAGAGAGCAGCCATTGCAGCTTTTCTCCAGTAGTCATTTGTACAACCCGAGACCATTGAAGTCAATGGACCTAGAAGAGTACAGGACTGTGCTGATTGTCTGTAGAGTTGTGCTGTGTAAACTCTCCCTTTCTTCCTCACCTTTGATCCAGCAGGAAGTAAAGTTCGTGCAAAAGCGTGCTCACTGATGTGTGATATTTTAATGGGTCTGAATTAAGATATTACCCTTCCCTTTTGTAAGTCTTTAAGGTGCTACTGGACTCCTACTATTTTGAACACATGAAGCTGCCTTATACTGAATCAGACCCTTGGTCCATCAAAGTCAGTATTGTCTACTTAGACCAGCAGCAGCTCTCCAGAGTCTCAGCCAGAGGTCTTTCACATCACCTACTTGCCTAGTCCCTTTAAGTGGAGATGCCAGGAGTTGAACCTGGGACCTTCTGCAAGCTGACAGACTAACATGGCTACCCATCATGATCTATACCCTGCCCTGTTCTTGCTTTGGGTATTTTCTGTATATCAACACACTGGATTTCTGGATTCTGCTTGTAATTCTGGACCCTGGACACAGTGAGCAAAAGGAAACTGAAGAAGGTTGGTGAGCATCAGAGCAACCCGGAGATTTAGCTTGATGCTTCTGCTGAAGCAGCGACTGCTTGGCGCATGCTTTGGGCAAGCTGTTTTCATTTTCTTTTCCAGCTTCAGTCCCTCATCTCTAAAATAGACAGTAGGAATAACCTATTAGTGTGAAGATCAGTCAAGCAATTACTGCAGAGCACTTGGCGCCTTGCAAGGCTATAAAGATGATAAATAAAAGGCAGCGGCTGTCGCGCCAGCAAAGGGTATTGAGGATAAGCTTGGGGGGAGGGCGAGACAGCTGAAAGAGCTCATTTGGCCCCACCCATTCACCCCCCAGAAAGTGTTTTGAGACTTTGTCCTAGTTCTGCCTAGGAAAACAATTGCAAATGATTATTTCTACAGCATGATCCCAATGTATAGAGTACTTTACAGGGTAATATAAGTACATGCAACTCCTTGCCCCAAAGAACTTACCATCAGGACACAGGAAAGGAGGGCGGAAAGGGAAGAAGCAAAATAATGGCAACAGGTGAAAAGCATGCATAAATGCACTTGTATTTAGGCTTAGTTTCTGTAGACAGTGAAGATTAAAAGATTAAGCCAATGGCTTTATATAAAATATGCTTCTATTTAGTACATTTATAACCTTCCCTTCTACCAAGGAGCTTAGGGTGGTGTACACGTTTCTTCCCTTCTCCATTTTAGACATCACAACAACCCTGTAAGGTTGGTTAGGCTGAGAGAGAATACGTGGCCCAAGGTCACCCAGCAAGCTCCCATGGCAGAGTCGAAATTCGAACTTGGCTCTCCCAAATCTTGGTCTGACATTCTAATCACTACTTATGGGCTTCTTCAGGAGGAGTTTGGTGGAAGAAGGAAATGTGGTGCCGTGAAGGGGGCATTCTAGGAGGGAATTTCAGGCACAAGAGGGCTGCCAGAGAAAACAGCTTTATTGAATTTCATTTCTCCCCAGTGGAGATCCAAAGCTGCTTGCATTGTTCTCCTCTTGTCCATTTTATCCTCACAACAACCCTGCAAGGTAGGTGAGGAGGAGAAGAGTTGGTTTTTATATGCTGAATTTCTCTATCACTTAAGGAGGTATCACCTTCCTTCCCCTCCCCACAACAGACACCCTTTGAGGTAGGTGGGGCTGAGAGAGCTGTGACTAGCCCAAGGTCACCCAGCTAGCTTCATGTGGAGGAGTGGCGAAACAAATCCAGATTAGAGTCTGCCACTCATGCAGAAGAGTGGGGAATCAAACCCAGTTCTCCAAATCAGAGTCCACCTCTCCAAACCACTGCTCTTAACCACTACAACACACTGGCTTGCTGAGGGTGTGTGTGTGACTGGCCCAAAGTTATTCAACAAGTTTCCATGGCAGAACAGGGATTTGAAACTGGATGTCCCTGATCCTAGTCAATTCTGTAACTACAACTCTACACAGGCTCACGTATAGTCATATCAATCCAGGGAGAAAGACTTCAATCCTATGCACACTTACCTGGGAGTAAGTTCCATGCTGTTCAGAGCTCCACTGAACGTAGTGGGAATTACATCTGAGTAGACACACATAGGATTGTGCAGCCTGAGACCTTCAGGTTGCTGAGGATGTTAGTATTCAGGAAACAAAGACTGCAAGCAGAAATGTGAGGACTGAGAAATGAAGAGCAAAGCTGCACAGAATTTTGAGCACTGCATAATTCAGACCCAGCTACTTTCCAGCCCAGTGGAATACATGATATATAGTTCTGTGACTATTATGAAATATTTTCTCTTTCCAAAATGCTCTTACTGGCATTATTTCAAGAAGAGGGAGAGATGAGGGGAAGGGGCTTTTTAACTCTTTCCTCCCATGCCATTTTCCCATTTAAAAATGCCTCTGCCACATTCAGCCTCTTTGATCCCTATTGGAGAAGTAACAGGTATTCCCCCCTTCATGCTCAAAACAGCACCAGTGGATGCACTTGGGGAACAAAACAGCATGTTTTAAATAATTATGTAGCTATATATAGTATGTAGCTCCACTCAGTCCTGTTTAGATGTTTCAGAAAAACAAATTACCACTTAGATGCTCTGGGCAGGGTATCTGAGAACAAGGAAACAGAGGGACAACCTCTCCGGCCCAGTTCCAGCTGGCAATACAGCAAAGCTACCCGTCCTAATTCTGGTGATGGCTTGGTACTCCGGTCTGTTTTTGCTGAGCCTCCCTGGTGAGGTCAACCCAAGGACGTTCCATCAGGGAGGACAGAAATTCAATGACGGGCATTTCTCGGATCAGCCATTCTCTAAGCATTCCAGCTACCCTCCCAATGTCTGCTTGTCACTCCTCTCCCCCCTCCACCTCTGTCTGAGAACCGCGCCAGCTACTTACAGGAAATCCAGGCAATTGAATATATTTGCTGAGAGACTTGAAAGATGCCCAAAGCACAGTTAAAGGGAAGGGGGCAGGTAGAGCGAAAGAGAGCAATTGAAACATCAGTGAAATGCCAACTGTATTGGATGTTTATCCTTAATGGATAGTCTGCAGCCAGTCCAGCCTGGGGAAGGGCTTTTGCTGAAGGCTGGATGCTGAATCAAATGAAATCCTCTTTCTTAAAAAAAAAGAAAGTTACTGCTTGAGTGGCAGAAAGGGAACATCCGCATATCCCAGCAATTTCTAAGGAGTCTACATAAGGAAAAATCATGGGGGGAAGTTCTTTTTTTCCCTTTCTGCGTAGGAAAACCTTTCAGGCAACAGCACACTGGCCTTCTGAAGTTGCTGATGCCTTGCTTCTGGAAGCGTTGTTTCCCCAGCCAAACATACCAAGAAGGAAAGTCCCTCTTCTATTGTTCCCATGAAGTTTTTGGCCTAGTCGTTACTGAGGTGGTAAATTTGAGTGGCTTTACCACTTTTGCCCTCAGATAGGGGCTTGCATGAAGTAATAACCCTCCATTTTTAAAAATCCCCACCACAGAATACTAGCATAGCCTTTACCCTGACATGCTAGCTTTCTATGGTCAGGGTCTTGGTTTCGTTAGGAAGAACTTTAAGGCATCATGTGATTCTTCCATACAACTTCTCTGTTGCATCAGATGAAAGGACTATCTAGGCATCTTTTGGAAATTTGTATTTCAGTGGTAAATTATGAAGAGCTGTGCTGGTCTATGACTGTTTTTAATAAAGATTGATTGATTGTAAGAAAAGTTCCAAGTTCTCAGGGACAACAATACAATATGCCCATTTTCTCAAAACTCAAAATGGAGGAACAGGGTTGCCAACTGGCCAGGAAAAAAGTTTCCTAACCCTTTAATAGAAGTTTAATGTGTGGAATGGGGTGCTGCTATGGATCAAACTGATACTAAAGACACAGAAAAGGACCAATGTAAAAGTTGGCAACCCTACAGAGAAACAGAGAAGGGCTGGCTTGCCAACCGTATTTTGTGTATCCACAGCTGAGGCTGGGTTTGGGACACCACGGCTCCCCAAAACCTGAGGCCTGGTTTTGAAGAATGAGGCAAGAACCAGGCCCACTCACCAGCTTTGTCTCAGCTCAGGCAGGACGGGTTGCCAGGGCAACCAACTGGCCTAAGAGCGGCCATAATCTCTCCCCCCACATCCCCTTCAAGGCTCCGTTGTTGGGAAAAGGATGCCAAAAGCCCAGTCAGGCTTGAAGAGCCCAGTAAAAAGCTGGGTAACAGGCCTCCAGAGTGAGAAGTGCTTTCCTGCCTCACCCCAGGACATCAAGCATGAAAATAAAGGCCAGGGGTGGTTGGAATAAATCCTTCCCCTGCTCATACTGGTGCCACTTCTCTGGCCTCTTCCCTGGTTCCCATCTTTTTCAATTCCTGTTTTCTATATGTGGCAAAGAGACGTTTCCCCCCCACACACATGCTTTCACGTTTAAAAGTGATTTTTTAATAAAATGTGCTAGAGGAGAAAACTTGTTTCTAGATAGGCTGCAAATCCTATAACTTGGGAGAAAGTCCCTTCAGACACAGTGGGGCTTGCTACTACATATAGCATGTGTAAGATTACGCTGATCACAGCCAACAGACATGGGAAGAGCATAGAAGATCACTTCATGTACAGAGCAACAGGGTACTTGGAAGGGAGACCACCAAGGAAGACTCTGCAGAGGAAGGCAATGGCAAACCACCTCTGCTTCTCACTTGCCTTGAAGGCTCCTTGCTGGGGTTGCCATAAGTCAGCTGCGACTTGACAGCATTTTACACACGCACAAGTATCTTAGGGATCTATCCTTTCCATAGATTTAATCCCCTATGTGTTGAACCTGTCATGCCACATCACATCTTTGAACCATTTACTGTCCAAAACTCTGTGAGGAATGGGAATGGTTTTGATAAACTGTGCTACTTTCTATGAAAAACTGAAGCTAGAGGTGAAGTGTAGGCATGCACCAGAAGCAGCTTCTCAAGAGTGGAAGATTTCATGTCCCTACCTCATTTCTCTCCAGTGACTTGCTCCAGTGAAAAGAAAAAGAGAAAAGACACAGGGCTGGATTTAGCAGGAGCTGGCCCAGCTGCCTATGGTGCTGGAGTGGAATATTTGCCACAGTGTGTTAACTCCACTATCTATTGCGGAAAATTTATGGAAAAATATACAACAGCAGT
Organism: Euleptes europaea; assembly: GCF_029931775.1. Classification (NCBI taxonomy): domain Eukaryota; kingdom Metazoa; phylum Chordata; class Lepidosauria; order Squamata; family Sphaerodactylidae; genus Euleptes; species Euleptes europaea. The sequence goes on from NC_079312.1 coordinate 158,192,023, forward strand.
GCCCATTCAATAAGCGGTGTGTGTAATTGCAATATCAACTATCTATACTATAAAAAATAACTAGACATCTTGAGTTTAGTAAAATAAAACTGGAGCCCTGTAGCACCATAAATATTAACCAAAATGTAATTACCACTGGACTCCTGTTTTGTTTTGCTGCTACTGACTAATTAATATGGCTGCCCGACTAGATTTGTGAGTATCAAACACATGCTAATGCAATTTTAATTTTTTGCCTTATATGTTGGGAATTAGTGTAGTAGAGTGGTTAGAACACCGGTCCCCAACCTTTTTGAGCCTCCAGGCACCTTTGGAATTCTGTCACAGCAGGGTGGGCGCAGCCACAAAATGGCTGCTGCAGGAGGTGGAACCAGCTACAAACTTGCTGCCCCAGCTCACCTTCAGTCACACAGTGAAGATCCTTGGTCTATGGCGGCAGCTGCTGCTAAAGCAATATATTTTAAAAACATGCATTGCCCATCACATCTCCAGTGACCAACCAGAAACCCTGCTGGGCAAAAGCCCCACCTGGCCCTGCCCACTTTCTAAAAACACTTGGTGGGCACCAGAAAAGGTGTTGGTGGGCGCCATGGCACCTACAGATATACCACATTGTGGACACCTGGGCTAGAGTGTCAGACTAGGATCCAGGAGACCCAGGTTGATCCCCCGCCCCCCATGGAAGCCTCCTGGGGAACCCTGGGCCAGTCGCTCTCTGTCAGCCTACTTCACAAGGTTCACTTGTGAACCTACTTCACAAGGTTGTTGCTGTAAGAATAAAACGGTGGAAGGGACAAGGGGCTGCTTTGGCGTGAAAGCAGGGTTTAAATATTTAAATAAATAAATGACAGGGATACATCAGATTGTTCATCGAAGTCATCAGATGTGTTAACAATGCAATTTAAAAAATAAGGTGTTCAGAAGATGAGGATTTACGTTAGTGAAATCGGGGAGGGAGTCTCAAAGATACCAATGTTTGGTGTAATAGATGTATTAGTCTTTAAACACGGTATCCTTCTATGAGGTGTCATTTGGTCCAAAATGACCAATGAAACATAATTTATTGTACAAAGGAAGACAACTATTGGAATCAAATATCTGGAAGAAGAAAGTGACCACGCTGTGATCTTAAGGGACTGAAATGAGTCATGTTTCTTTACTGGAGATAAATGGAAAGGGACAGCATTCGTATCCTGAATGGAAACAGGAAGGAAAAATGTGAGCCTTCTGGAAAACCTCAAAAAATATTTTTGTAATTTAAAATTAAAATTTGCAGCAATATCAAACATAGCTTACTAAAAATAAAATTAAACATATCATCCTGTTAGAAAGCAGGTGATCCAGTTAACATGTAAAAATGTTGCTTTGTATCTTTCAAAAACAACTAGACATAGATAACTAGTTTGGAGGTGAGGATAATTCTATTCATTAGGAAGAGTTTAAGCATCAGTGGTTTTACAACTTCCACCACCCCAAGCCTTGTGGCCCCTTGGTTTCCTGAAATTTGTCCTTATCTGACCATTTATTTTCAATACTTTGCATATATAGCAGTGGGATTGCCAACCTCCAGGTGATGGCTGGAGATTCACCTAGAGAAAATGGCCACTTTGGCAATTGGACTCTACTGCATTGAAGCCCCTCCCCTCTCCAAACCCCGCCCTCCTCAGGCCCCACCCCCAAATTCTCCAGGTATTTCCCAACCCAGACCTGGCAACCCTATATAGCAGGGAGGAGCCAGTGTCCTGGGACACTTTAAAGGGCAAAAACGTACGGTCGCTTTAGTCTCCTTTATTCCGTTTCAGCCAGGATCGAACGCACGTTCGGCGAAAAGGCACGCGTTCGATCCTGGCTGAAACAGGGAATAAAGGAGGCTTAAAGCGACCCTGCGTTTTCGCCCTTTGTCGTCCATCAGCTGCAGGAACCGGGCCAAACTCTAGAACCAGTTCTGAACCTGGAACAAGGAGGCAATAAAATGCTTCTCTGGCCATATGCAGAATAGATGAACTACAGCTTCCGCTACCTGGGACCAGGGGACAAGCCTTCCATAGGTTTTTCTGGAAAGCTGGGTACCACCGGGACCTTAAAACGAGACCATTCGGAGGCTTCCCGGGCCCCCAGGCGTCCTTCTGAGGTGCGGCTAAAACGCTGCATTTGAGCAATGCGTTGAATCACACACACCCCCCTCCCCCGGCAGCCAAACACCCTGCATGGCCAACTCGTGACGCAGCCCGGCGCCAGCCGCAGACCCGCAAACAGCTCGTCCGTCCTGCCTTCCTCTCCCCAGGCCGGTAGCTGCTGGCCGGACTCCTGCGCCCCAAGAGGCTCGCGGGGTGATGCCTGGGAGAGAACCCAGGCGGAAAAGGAGGGGCCCTGCGCCTATCTTGGGCCCTCACCACGCCCTTGTCCCCTGCCTGCAATGCTGCGAAGGACGTTTACTTGGGAGTAAGCCCCAATGAATGACAGTGGGCCCTTTTTCCGAGTAGGCTTGCATAACTTCATGGCGAGGCCGAAACGAAGGCAAGCGCTTGTTACGCGCATCTTCCTCCGCCCGGACCGGACGTATCCAGACGTACACTAGAGGGCGCGGTTGCGTGTGCAACGGTTTGGGATTATTTCTTTGGCTCCGACGGCGAGCGGCTTTTGCACCTGGGAGAGCCGCCGAAGCATCCCTTGCTGGTTTGCGCGATGCGAGCAGAAACCAGCGACAAAGAAAGAAAACGCCATCAGTAAAAGCCGCTTCTGAAGTCATCCGGCAGCCGCTTTCCTGCGGTTGGACTCCAGGGAATTCGCCCACCCTCCGCGGTTTCTCTTTCTTTAGCAGCCATTAAACCACGCAACACGTATTCCCTCCCTGTTCACCGCCTTTAAAAAGCTGTCATCCGGTGTAGCTGGTTCTACACCAGTGGTTCCCAACCATTTTTGACCAGGGACCACTAGGACTATTTTGTTCGGTGCAGGGACCCCAAGGTTCAAAATAAAAATTCCAAAAATTTGAAAATAAACTTTAATCATAACTGTTAGTTAAACATTAAACTTAGAATAATATTTGAATATATATATATATTTTTAATAGAGAACTTTTAATTGAAAATATTAATTTATTATGGATTTAGAACTTTGTTTTGCGGACCTTAATTTAGTTCTTGTGGACCCCTGGGGGTCCACGGACCCCAGGTTGGGAACCAGTGTTCTACACCAATGGTCTGATAACCCATGATGCCTCTGCCTTTGCCTGCTGTAGGGTTGCCAGGTCACTCTTCGCCACCGGCGGGAGGTTTTTGGGGCGGAGCCTGAGGAGGGCGGGGTTTGGGGAGGGACCTCGATGCCAGAGAGTCCAGTTGCCGAAGCGGCCATTTTTTCCAGGGGAGCTGATCTCTATCGGCTGGAGATCAGTTGTAATAGCAGGAGCTCTCCAGCTAGTACCTGGAGGCTGGCAACGCTACTGCTCAGTGCCCGGTTGGGACCTCTGCCACCCATCCCATGGTATCTGGAGTTCCAAGGGAGAAGCAAAACACAATCCTGATGTATTGGATTATGTTTATATCTTGTCCTTCCGTTAAGAAGTTCACGATAAATCAAGAGTGAGGGGAGAAAGTAGCATGAGGCAGGCAGGATTTGAGCCCAGGTCTTGTGTACTAACTTGACCCTAACCACTCCAAGTTACTATAGAACAGGAGGGTGGGGTTTAGAGAGGGAAGGGAACTTGGTAGGGTATAATACCCTACCTTCCAAAGCAGCCATTTTCTCCAGGAGAAGTGGAATATTAGATAAATAATAAACAAGCAATCTATGTAGACTGGAGCTAAGTCATTATTTCTGGGACATCTCCAGCCTCCACCTGGAGGTTGGTAATCCTATCATACATGAAGCTGCCTTGTACTGAATCAGACCATTGGTCCATTATCTTCAGTATTGTCTACTCAGGCTGGCAGAAGCTCTCCAGGGTCTCAGGCTGAGGTCTTTTCACATCACCTACTGCCTGGTCCTTTCATTTGGAGATGCCAGAAATTGAACCTCGCACCTTCTGCGTGCAAAGCAGAGGCTTTTTCACCAAGCCACAGCCTTCCCCTTACATCTTTCTCCTCTGCACCATTTTCTCACAACAATTCTGTTAGGTGGTTTAGGCTGAGAGTGTCTGCCACCACTTCCAGTAGATTTCTGATACAAATGTTAAGCTACATCACTACAGGGAAACAGCTTATCAACACTCCTGGATTTCTACACAGAAAAGTGCATACCTCCCCTTTGTTCTGGAAGGAAGTTAGGATCAGCGTCACTGAAAAGTTGTGTATCTGATTTGATTCAGAGCTATTTCAGTTTGGAAGCTTAGAGATAAGTGGAATTTCAGAGTCTCTAAGAAAGGCATGTGTGATACAGATTTAGCTCCTCTTTCCTATCTGGTCTTGATAAAATGTGCAGCAATTTATTGCAGTGCTTGGAAATGGTCGATTAGTACAATTGGAACTACTGAGTAAATATGAAGAGAATGAAAAGGAAAAACAAGCACCACCCAAATCCTAAGAAATGGACAGAACAAGATTTACTGCCACCTGCTGAACATTGCAGAACATAATGAATGCTGCCTCTCACGCTCAAAGGTCTGTCTTCCTCCTCTGCACCAAAGGGCCTTGCATCCCTTAATTCTATTGGGAGTGTACAATACTTTGTACTGTGAAAGTAGCCTAGTCTCCCTGGGTAGTTTGAGGGCTATGCAGTAATTTGCCAGATTTCAATGGGTCCCACGTTTTAGCTGGAATCCTGGCCGACAGCCTTCTCATCAGCAAGCATACAATTAACCAAGACCATAGTGACCAGGCTATTATAAATCAAAGCCAGACATCCTTCACACAGCTACGTCCTACAGGCCTCTAAACACTATGTTTTTGTTTGTGCAGACAGACATGGCTACAGCATAGCCGAAAGCAGAGCAGTCATTAAGACAACCTCCATTTTCACCTTCCCTTTTTTTCTGCTGCTCAAACAACTCTGCCAGGAGCCTGTTTTTGCAATGCGCCACCAGCGTAGTGCCAAGTTGCAGACATAGCACTATATACCCACTCATTTACTCCTCTGCCTTCCCGCCTTAAACTTGGAACAGTAAGAGGAGTTTTGAGGAGAGGACAAGCGCAAAGTGTGTATGGTCTGAAAAACACCTGCAGCCTTCGACCAACGGCAGCTCCAGAGCTGGTACTACTACAGAAAAGCTTGTTAACTACGGCAGCGATTCACCCAAAATGCTCAGGAGCCAATAGAATGGCAGATGTGCTGCTCCAGAAGTTCATATTTTTGACATCAATGCAGTTTTTCATATGGTCATCCTCTGGGGTCACTAAAAGTCAGTGATGCTCACTCAGTGGCTCTTTGACATGCCACCTTTGGCTCTACTAAGCACTGTTCCCCCATGTGGTACCCACATTGCTTCTACGTCCCAATTCTGCCTTCTCACTAGGGTTGCCAACCTGCAGGTGGAGCCTGGAGATCTCCTGGAATTGCAACTGTTTTCCAGATAAGAGACCAGTTCCCCTGGAGAAAACGGCTGCTTTGGAGGGCGGGCTCTATCGCAATATACCCTGCTGAGGTGCCTCCCTTCCCCAGGCTCCATCCCCAAACCTCCAGGAATTTTCCAAGTTCTTACTGTCTCCCTGGCACAGGGCAGAATGGCCTTGGGCATCTTGCTGTCACCTGAGCATCAAACCTCATGTCAAGGAGGCTGCAAGAAGACAGCAGGGGAAGTAAAAGGACAAACAGGTTCAATCATGGCGGAGAGAAGTATTGAGTTAATTTAAAAGGTTACAATTATATATTGCAATTATATATTTCAAATTAATAGTTACATTATTATGTGTGTTTGGTGTAGTGCACAGGGCACACAGAAGTCATGTGGCTTTTGGTAGGTGGTAATTATGAATGTGCCCTGACCTGGAAGACCCAGGCTAGCCTGATCTCATCAGATCTCGGAAGCTAAGCAGGGTTGGCCCTGTTTAGTATTTGGATGGGAGACCTCCAAGGAATATTAGGGTCTCTATGTGGAGGAATAGAATGGCAAACCACCGTTAGTCTCCTGGAAACCCTACAGGGTTGCAATAAGTTGACTACAACTTGACAACACTTCACACACGCAATTATGAATGTGGGTCTTCACAACCCATAGAATGAGTACCATTGCTATAAGCGCTTTTTTAAAAAAAGGAGTTGAACCATCCAAATCTATTAATAAGCAACTTTTCTGGTTTTCCAGTTCAGCAGTTCCCAACACAACCTTTGGCTCTGAACTCAGTTCCTCAACTTCATTCCAACTCCATTTTGGTACAGACACATCTCTTCTCAGCACCCAGCTAGAACTTGTTTACCTATCACAGCCAGTGTATTTAGAGGGACTGTTAGGAGTTAAACTACCAAGCTCCCTCCCCTCCCACCCCAAATTAAAACCAGCTCTAGAGCCCAGCATTAACAGCTACACATCATAGCTATCGCTGGCATTGCCCCAGGAACAGCTTGAGGGAGAAATTTTCCTTTAACTGAATAACTTGGGATATGTAAGAGATGCATTATGCTACCCTGAGGGGCAAGGAGAGTGAAGTGATGCTCGAAGGTTGTTACAAATATTCCATTGTTTTACCACAGCTCTAAGAATCAGCAGTCTGCAGCTAAAACTCCCTGACGCATGCAGCATTGGCATTAAAAAGCTGCGACATATGCCAACCATATGACTGGACATCTGCTCCCACAAAGGAATTCCTCTGAATACTCCTCGCTTCCTGCTTTGGTCTAGGGCAGAGGTGGGGAACATCAGGCCCGGGGCCATTTAAGGCCCGCGAAATGATTTGGTCTGGCCCTTTGTGAGTCCTGGCAGATCTCTAGCTCAGAAGGATCCAAGATGGCGATTCGCCCCCTCCCACGGACAGGAATAGCCTCTATTCAAGGCGGATGAGTTTGTTTTGCTGAGAAAAGGAACCTTTCCCCCCCCCCCTTGAAGAAGAGTCGTTAGCTATGGAGCTGCTAGGACCGCCCAACAAACTGTGTCTTGTGTTTGGTGCCCTGCTTGCATTTTTTGGGCCCAGCTGAGAATGGCAGAGCTCAAAAGCGAGTTGCTCTACGTGGCAGACACTCGGCGCCGTCTCCTGTCGTGCCTTTTGGCTAAATGTTTGACCACATAAAGCAGGCTAATTTTTAAATTTATAATTTTGTATGGCCCGCGAATGATGTTATAAATATCCAAATGGCCCTTGGCAGAAAAATGGTTCCCCACCCCTGGTCTAGGAAAACTTTAAAAAGGTGCCACAAGATTAATCACAGCAATAAGATTCCTGCACAGCAGCTGTGTAAGTCCATTATTCTGAGGCATGTCTAAGCCTTGGTCCAGAAGAACTTGGACTGAAACACTTTACTGCTTCTTCCACCATCTAGTACATCCAACATTATCCTCTTCCTCCTATTTCATTTTCTGCCCCATCAATGAGATCTGCTAGATGAAGCATTGTGTATCCTTTTTTTCCATGCAGATGGTGATTGGGAAGTTAACGAATAAGATGGCAGAAGGGGAAAGATGCTACAAACTTCAACATCCAATGCTGGATCATGTCTCCATTCATTTCTACCTTCCCTTTCCCACATGAATGTTACAGACTTTGCAAGTTATGGCCCAGGAGCTAAGTTTAATTCATCTGGTCTTTAACATAGTTGATCCTTACAGTTACACGAAGGCTTAGGCAAGGGTGTCCACACAGGCTTGTGTACAGGGCTTTTTAACAGATAGGACTTTTGATTCCCTTCAGACAGCTACATCTTCCTCCCAAAAAAACAAAAACCCCAGAGGTTTACCAAGTGTACTCCTGAGGTCCCTCCTGAAAGGGGAATGAGACACCCAGATAAGTGATTCTACCCTTCTTGAGCTCCTGCTTCAGCCAGAGTTGCTGAAGCACTCCACATTCCCAGGCCAATGCTCCTGAATGCATCACTGAGTTGCAAATTTTTCCCTCCTGCCACAGTCATTCAGGCCTTGCCAAGTTCAGAGCCTAGCCAGTCCCACTCAGCCATTCAACAAGCATGTTCCCAGATGGCACCAGACCACAGCAGAACACCGACAGGCTCTTTACACAGCTTGGTAGTACAGAGCAGAGTTTGTTGTATACAAAGAAGAGTAAACAGCGTTTTTTGAATGACAGCTTTTAATGAGTATTGGCACAATGGACAGTAGCAGCAGTCAAGAGGCAGAAGTAAAAGGCAGAAAATTTAATATTCCTCCTCTTCCTCATCTTCCCCATCAGCACTGTCTGCTCCAACCTCTTCATAATCCTTCTCTAGGGCAGCCATGTCTTCCCGAGCTTCTGAGAACTCCCCTTCCTCCATCCCCTCCCCTACGTACCAGTGGACAAAGGCACGCTTGGCATACATCAGGTCAAACTTGTGGTCCAGGCGAGCCCAGGCCTCAGCGATGGCCGTGGTGTTGCTCAGCATGCAGACGGCACGCTGCACTTTGGCCAGGTCGCCCCCAGGGACCACTGTGGGGGGCTGGTAGTTGATACCAACCTTGAAACCTGTGGGGCACCAGTCCACAAACTGGATGCTACGCTTGGTCTTGATGGCGGCAATAGCAGCATTGACATCTTTGGGGACAACGTCACCACGGTACAACAGGCAGCAGGCCATGTATTTACCGTGGCGAGGGTCGCATTTTACCATCTGGTTGGCTGGCTCAAAGCAAGCATTTGTGATCTCCGCTACAGTCAGCTGTTCATGATAAGCTTTCTCAGCAGAGATGACTGGGGCATAGGTGGCCAGAGGGAAATGGATGCGAGGATAGGGCACCAAATTGGTCTGGAATTCTGTCAGATCAACATTCAGGGCACCATCAAACCGGAGGGAGGCTGTGATGGAGGACACGATTTGGCTAATGAGGCGGTTGAGGTTGGTGTAGGTGGGGCGCTCGATGTCAAGGTTCCTGCGGCAGATGTCATAGATGGCCTCATTGTCTACCATGAAGGCACAGTCAGAATGCTCCAAGGTCGTGTGGGTGGTCAGGATGGAGTTGTAGGGCTCAACGACAGCCGTGGAGACTTGAGGGGCTGGGTAGATGGAGAACTCCAGCTTGGACTTCTTGCCGTAGTCAACGGACAGGCGCTCCATCAGCAAGGAAGTAAAACCAGAGCCAGTGCCACCACCAAAGCTGTGGAAGACCAGGAAGCCCTGGAGACCTGTGCACTGGTCAGCCTGGAGGGGGGAGGGGAAGCAACAGTTGTTTCAGCAAGATCACATGGTTGATTGGAATACAATAATCTATACCAACTCCCTCTTTCAAGACCCACCATCTCTATGAACCTTTGGCACAAACCTTTAATACTCCTCCTGTACTGAGATGTAGCCCAAGCATATGTAAAAGGAATGAGGGAACATTCTTTTCCGATTTATACCCACTTCCCTTCTCTTATCATTTCCTGTAGGCAAAATTATAGATAGTTCCTTGGGGTGGGGACCATCCTCCTCTATTCTGCGAAGCACCAAACGCACTGTCTCCCAAACTTCACACTCCAAGCTTCCTTACATTTATACCCCCAAGATCCAGCCATCCTCTCTCCTTGTGGCACTGAAGCAGACCCATGTCACCAAATCATGCAGAATGCAACAGATATAACCCCAAGCATCACACTGAGCAGCGCGTATTGGTAGAAAGACTCTTCTGCTACACAAATTATTAACAAAAACCAAAGCTGCCATCTTTTTCTTAGTAGAAGATTCCAGAACTAAGCAGTTGAAGCTGGACATAATTTACTTGGATCTGCGATTAACACTCCAAGTTATAACAGAGATAAGGAAAAGGCTATGTGAGAAGTCCTTAAGATCATGCTAGCTGCTTCAGTTACATTCCAGCTAGGTTAAAACTGGCTCAAGCTTTACAAGTCTGTCAGCCAAGGAGATCCAAGCTCATCCTGACATTGACACGGTCAAGTTCCCCTATTGCCAAATGCTACACATTAGATAGTTTCTCCCAAAGGCGAAAGAATACAGAAGAATCTATGTGGCCTTGAACTGGACAGATTTATGAGCACCATGCAGCTATTCACAACATGCCAGGATGGTATAACAGCACCTGGAGGGGCATTCTCTAGGACTTCTCCACTATCAGTTTGCCTCCGTCCTACCCAAATCTCTCCTCAAGTTGCCCAAGCAAGTATTTGAAAGGAAATGCAGTTCCCATGTCATCCAAACTTAGGGATTATGGAGTAAACCGGACCATACCTACTCTACCCCCACTTCTTCCATCAACTACCTCCCCTCTTAAATAAGCTCAGACCAACTATTTATGTTTCCACCTGAAAACTGGTTCTTGGGGGCAGCTGGCAAGCAAAATATAGATCAAACACAGTCAAGTTAAATTTTACAAGTCATTCCTGGCCTTAATTAGAGGTTTAGGTCAGAAAAGGGAAAAGGGAAAATGGTTATAGTGGTAAAGCTAGCCTGGCTGACAAGAAGAGACAAAGAGACAAGTACCAAGAAACTTAAGTTGGGATAAGGGCATTAAGCTCACTTGCACTCCTCTGTGGGATTGGTTTGAGGCCTAAGGGGCCATCACTGGTTTTCTAGCAGCTGCTATGCTGGAAGACTCTGCCAGTCCCTAAAGTGGTTCGAAGGCAATGTTTCCCAATCTATGGGTAACAAAGCCAGTGATTTGTGCATGTGCTTTTTTAAGTGGGTCACTATACCAAGTAAATTTGGACTTGTGAGTCACCATACCAAAATGTACAGACATTTCCCTCAGGAAGAGTCATTTGCTTAGAGGTTGTCTTCCCCATCTTCTATCATCTCCATCTTAAATAAGCATAGACCAAACTATTTAGCTCTGCTCTGGATAGCCTGTCTTGTCAGACCTCAGAAGCTAAGAAGGGTCAACCCTGGTTAGTAACTGGATGGGAATACCAAGGAATACCAGGGTTGCTATGCAAAGGAAGGAACTGCCAAACCTTCCTCTGCTATTCTCTTGCCTTGAAAACCCCATAAGGGGTTGCCATAAATCGCCTGCGACTTGATGGCACTTTACATACACACAAACTATTCATGCCCCAACCTGAAAACTGGTTTCTGGGGGCAGCTGGAAGGCCAAGTAATGTGGATCAAACAAAACAACTAGATTTTACAAGTCATGAAGACAGGAGATTATGATCTATAAGGAACTGAAATTAGCAAACAACTGCAGATGTTAACACAGTGTAATTAAAATCTGGTTTAAACCAGCCCACTCTTGCCTACAGCTGAGAATCAGCCCAGATGGCAAACCTTAGTTTGGAGGGGCAGCATTTCCTCTTTGCATGCAAATGGTGCTTTTGGGCTAGTTGCAGCTTCAGGAGGCCAGAACACAGCTTCCGTGGCAGAGTAGGGTTTCAGACCTGGGCCTCCCAGATCCTCATCTGACGCTCTGACCATGGGAAGCTAAGGACTCCTCTTGCTGCCCTTGGCTGCCGATCACTCACCAGCTTCCTGATCCTATCCAGAACCAAGTCAATGATCTCCTTGCCAACGGTGTAGTGGCCCCGGGCATAGTTATTGGCAGCGTCTTCTTTGCCAGTGATGAGCTGCTCAGGGTGGAAGAGTTGGCGATAGGTTCCAGTGCGCACTTCATCTGTGGAAAGAAGTGAAGAGTACTTAAAATGCTATTTTGAGCCCATGTGTATGAAACGCCAGCACAACCAAGTCCTATGATGAATGCAACAGCTGCACAAAACTGAAAGGAACAATTTTGAATTTTAGGAAGCATTGGGATACCAGGGAAGAATGGCTGAGGCAGAGCCACACAGCTTATTTGCTGGGTGGCTGTTCAGGAAAGAAATCTTGAAACTGTATGATGAAGCCTTACCCTTTGGCCCCTGAAGTTCTCTGTATTTCACCACTCCATGCCTTCAGATGCTGCCCTAATATCTAATTTTGCTGCCTTCAAGGACATACTTGCTTTTATGGAGCAAGCAAAGCCCCCGCTCCCCACAGGAGATGCAGAACTCTGCATACAGTCATCAGATTCCTCACTTCCATAGTGAGTACTGGGGGACATAAAGCTAGCATTCTTTGCTATGCAAGTCTATCCCAGCATCTCTCCTGACAAGTGCCATAACCTGCCATAATATGGGTAGTTTGGGCACTCTGAACATTACTGCTTGTGTTTCTGCATTCAACCCTGGCACCAAAAATAGAGTCTGGGACTGATACAATCTTCAGTGCTCTATAAAGAAGCAGGCGTAGTCCACTGGCCAACTTATCCCAAGGCCATGTACTCCAGTAGGCAAATCAAGTATTTTCTGAGGTCTTTCTCAGCTCTGCTACCAAGATCTTCCAACTGGAGGTGTCAGGTATTGAACTGGGGTCCTTCTGCACATCAAGTATGAGTGTACTGTACCACTGAGCTATAGCCTCACTCAATGCCTTGTTTATAGAAAGCCAGGACAAAGTAGCTTGTATGCTCACCTATCACTGTTGGCTCCAAGTCTATGAACACAGCCCTGGGGACATGCTTGCCAGCACCCGTCTCACTGAAGAATGTGTTGAAGGAGTCGTCTCCTCCCCCAATGGTCTTGTCACTGGGCATCTGCCCATTAGGCTGGATGCCATGTTCAAGACAGTAGAGCTCCCAGCAGGCATTGCCGATCTGGACACCAGCCTGGCCCACATGGATGGAGATACACTCACGCTGTAGGGATAAAGGTTACATAAACTTAGCAAAGAAATACACAGCCAGCTCATACCAAATCAAGACCCTGGGTCTATCTAGATTAGCATTGTCTAATCTGACTAACAGCAGTTCAGGATGTTGGGCAGAGGTCTTTCAGATCACCTACTACCTGACCCTTCTAATTAGATAAATCAGGGACTGAACCAGGGGTCTTCTGCATGCAAACCAGACACTACTCCATGGTTTCCAAGGTAACTTCAGAGAACTAACAAATAACCAGTCTCTTGGAAAAAAATCACACATCAGTAAATGTTTCTCCATTTATACCCAATGCCAGTTTGCCAAGGAGAGCATGAACTGCCAGACACTACCCTGCATACTAATGAGGAAGTATCAGGGGCATAGCAGTGCCAAGCACTTTATCTCCCACTCACAAGATGATTTGGGCCAATAGTTTGAACTCTTGGTGGAAGCCAACTAACTACTTAGCCACTAATTCATCCAGCGGCCTTGGGCCAGTAATTATGTGAACCTCTATTCTTCACCAAAGTTTATTATTCGGCCCCATAGCAGCAGAGAATGAATCCAGCTTTCTTCAGTAGTTTGCACAGAACTAGCCTCAATTAGAGCAAGGCTGTGCTACTCAAAAGCTTGCTACTTTTGAGTAGCTAGCTGTTCAGCCACTTTCCATTCATGTGCATGCACAATCCCTGAAGTAATCAACATGTGATTTACAGACATGTGCCACCTGTGTGACTTCTCACTTTTAGCATTCCAAGTGCATTTTTACACTTAACACAATTGAGTCTCTCCAAATATGCTACTGGCTCAGAAGCCAGAAGGCAAACACTGGAACAGTGATTTGTGGCCAAGATTAGGCAAAGCAATCATGATTCTAGGGTCAGCTGCCAATATGCAACGTTCTGTTCCAAAAGAACAGAAGAGCAAAAAGTCAGCTATAATTTTAATGCTTCCATTTTAATACAGCCACTAGCATAATATGGTGTACTGGCATGTGAAACCCCTTTTGAAGTTGGAATGCCTGTCCAATGAATTATTTTGGGAACACACAGATCTTCTACCTTGATCTTCTGAAGAGACGAACACTTCAGTGAAGTGGATGTCTGGATTTTCCCCTAAAAGCAACAAGTCATTTTCCATTCCCAAGAACATCCCTGATAGAATTGACGAGCCCCCTTTTCGTGCCTAAACAGCAGCCTAATAATTGTGTGACCTAACTGAACTCATTCTTCTGCGCTTTAATCCCAAAGGCTTGTTGTTCTCTCCCCCCCACTCCTTTAAACCAGCTTAAACCAGCCGGCTCCCACCATCTGACTCACAGCACAGAATGCTAGATAAACAGCAGAGAGCTGCAATTTGAAGGTTTGTGGTCAGCTGTCATTAACCCTTTCTAGAAGGTCTCCAGAGAGGGGGTTTCTCTTAATGATCACAGAAACTGCACACACTGACTTTAGGACCAATGGGTAACTACATTCAGAACAGCTCTTTAGACTGATTAAATCTAAGAAAATTTCTTTACGGTAGCATTTTAAACATATTTTACATCAAGCACAATCTCTCCCCCCCCATATCTTGTTTGAAACACACATATCCAGCGAGTAAGCGCTAGGCAGCCTTCAAGAGACTAGTCTATTAGGCTCAAAGACTTAGGAGTATTGTAGCCAGCTGCCCATCCTTAATCATGCATGAAGGATTAGCTCAAGCAGCCACAGTTAAGTGAAGGACAGGTAACCCACCTCTGTTCTAGTTTGATAGAGGTAACTGCAAGGTTGGATGGTGGGTCACCTGGATAGCTATCTAGGCCTCAAAACAAAGGTGTATTCAAAAAATATGGGCAATCCATAATAGACCAACCCTTTCCCTGCATGATAAAGCAGTAATCCAACCCTCATCACACCCCAAACCCTATTATCCCAGAACTAGTGCTAGAAGCCTTAAGTGCAACAACTAAGGAGTTTGAGTCACTGTGTTGCAACAATTGTCAGCATATTACCCTTTGTGTTGTTCCAGCCTTGGACTCTGGTCTTTGTGGGTCAGCTCATGCTAACTAACAAAAGGAATGGTAGCAGTGTAGGTGATATGATAGCTGAGACTATGGAGAGCTGATGCCCATCACAGCAGAAAACAATGACTGACCTTGACAGACCAATAGACTGCCATAGGGATCTTCTTGTGCTCAAGCAATCACGCAAAGCAGTATTTATCCCAGCTGCAAGGAATTAAAAGTCTGCTCTTCACATACTTAAACATGGTCAACTCTGAAACATGTTAAGCTCTGAAATACAATTACTTCTTGTGCTATCTGAAACTGTTAAATAAAACAACCCTGACATCACCCATCACGAGGCAACCGCTCCCCCAGGCCGATGGATCTACTAATACAGGATCACGGAATGCTCCAAAGATTTCAACCAAGGCTGAAGGTCTGGAACACGGACTGCCAGAGTAAAATGTACATACAGGGTATCGGACAGGAAACGCTGTGTGCTGCTGGAAGACCCAAATTGGTATAGAAAGGGACACTGGGAAGCAGAAGACTAGCAGAAAGCCTAGCATCGTGACATGAAAGAAACCAGGAATGACCTGGGAAGAAGGGAGCTAGGCAAGGAGAGACCACATGGAGTTCATAGCGAAGTGGCAGAAAGCCTCAGAGGGCCCAGGGATAGGAGAAGCTGGATGCTATGAGTGTAGGCATTAAATCATCAGAAACTAAATATTTGTGCGACATTAGGGAGCAGAATTTTGCCGTTGATGGTTTCAAGTCAAAACCTACAGATTGCAGGCCTCTGGTTTACAGAATTAGTTTCCTCACAAGCAGGACTGTTTTGCTAAACCAGTCACAAGGACTTCCTTTTTACTCTTCCGGCAGTGCATAAATAGACTCTCTCCTGTCTACTCGCAGCAGGACCACAGTTGCAAAATAATTTAGCCTAACAATCTGCACAGAGATGAATGTAATAACGCTACTACTCTTTGCTGGATTCAGCTCAACCTGATCATGTAAGAATTATACATCTTCCCTGCATTCTTCTTCCCCACAGGACCCATTACCTAGCTTATGGCCATGCAAAGGTCAGTGGGCCACAGTGAGCAGTGGGCCAAATATTTGGGGCTACCCTTGAAGTGTGTTTGGAGGCAAAGGCTGGGCTGCTGGTCAGGACCAGGTATTGCGAGCATGTGGTCCCATATTATTGCAATGACACTGGCTACAATCCACTCCCAAGCCTAACTCAAGGTGTTGGTTCTGACCTTTGAAGCCCTACTTGGTTGGGGACCAGGGTTATCTGAAGGACATTCTCCCATATGTTCCTGTCCAAGAATTAAGGTCACAGGGAGAGGCCCTCCTGTCTGTCCCATCAAAAAAGCTTGTTTGGTGGGTACACAACAAAGGGCCTTTTCAGTGGCAGCCCCGTAATTATGGAACAACCTCCCCAGGAAGGTACACCTGGCCCCCTCACTTTCAATCATTAGGAGGCAGTTGAAGACAGTTTTATTTAGGACCCCATCTGGTTATGTTTACTAGCAGTCCTAAGGAGTGATTTTAAGTTTTGCCTTTATGCTTTAATGTATTTTATTTGCTGTCTTATCTATATTTGTACGCTGCCTTGATCGCCGCAAGGGAGAAAGGCAGCTAATATTTAATGTTTTAAATAAATTAAAAAAATTAACCCATCCTGCTGACAATCTCCATTGATGGAAGAGGGGATGATTCCCCATTTCCCCCTCCTCAGAACAGCCCACTGCCCCATGTGGCTACTGTTCCACTCGGGGCCTGTGAACCAGCTTCCCTGGGATTAAAAATGGCTGTAGAGGGTAGAAGGGAAGCGAGAAAGATGTGTAACTGTCAGCACCTTTTGCTGCCAGATAGTTGGATCCAACCCAGCATGCTCCAAGTTCTTCTGTCCATATAGGAGGGGCCTAAGCTTCCAGGAGCAGAAATCCATGGTTGCTCCATCTGTGGCGGCAGCTTCCTCAGAAGAATCCATCTACATGCTAATGAGTAGATGGCTGGTCCGAAGCCAGCCACACTGAAGCCCTAGCAGGATTAAGCTTGTTTTAACTGGTTAAGATGCAGTGTGAGAAGCATGCAGCAATAACTATACTGAAGATATCCCTGTGTAGCCCTGTCCACCAAAGTGAGGAAATTAGTAATTTAAAGCAGAAAACATACTACATCCCTCATCTGACCGTAAATGGGATGGGCCGAGAAGAGATTCACTTAAGAGAGCAAAATCAGGCAGGAGTCCAACAGCTCCTTGTAGCTAGGCGTTATCCTCAAGCACTCCAGAATAGCTTCTAATCAGAATGCTATTTAAGCAAAGATTTTAAAGGCCACTGCCCACTCTCAATTTGGACCAGCACATCAATCTTCTCCTTCCTTACTGCAGCTAGTAGAAACTTTGGTTGGGGTGGAGAAGACGGTTGATTTATATTATGCACACAGTCATACACTCTCAGCCTAATCTATCTCACAGGGTTGTTGTGAGGATAAAATGGAAGAGAATTGTGTAAAGCTGCTTTGGGTTCCCTCTGGGGAGAAAGATGGAGTATAAATGAAGTAAACAAATGAAGTAAAAAACAACATGAGGGTCAAGGTCAGCGCCCACCTGGTCAGCACTGTGACCCCAATCTAGACCAGGAATTCTTCCTCAGCTCTTTTAGTGCAAAAGCAGCCAGGAGATCAGTCTCCCATGCAGAATGGGTTTAGCTGAAAGCAATTCAAGCCAGGTTGGTTAAGCTAGGACAAATCCCTCAAGGCCGAGACAAATGGACCATTTTATACATTGCACAAAGGCAAAGCCAGGTCAGCTATCAAGCATACATGCGACAGGGAACGCACATAGCTCCCTACTAGGTGGACTTGTATGATACATGTCTGTTGCCTTCATGTTAGGCATGTGTGCATTTTCCCCACACTAATACCCTTCACAGGAAAGTAGGTGGCGATCCTTTAGAACCACAGCAAGCTGCCTCAACTACTGGGGGCCACTGGAATGGAAAGGACCATGATACAGAACAGGAAAAAGCCCTCAAAATAAGCACACATGAAACCAAGCATCTGGAAGTAGCTTCAGCTGAGAATTATAGTTTTATAGTCTGCGTCTAAGGAAGCATAACATAAGCACACACACGTCTGTAAGTAGCTTCAACTGAGAATTATATAGCCTGTGTCAAGGGAAGCACAGCTTCGTTACTTCAGCACAGCATATGATAAATTTAATTTATTTGATGTTTTTATGGTGCATTGGCCTCTAGTTTTCTGGGAGAAAGTCAGGTCTATAAACATTTTAAATACATAGAATTAAACCAAGTGCATGCTCCCCAATGCAAAACAGTGTCTGGTATGCAAGAGGGCTTGCAACAACAGAGGAACTATTGTAACTATTGTTTAAATTGTGTTGCATTAGCATCTCTGCTTAGAAGTCTGCCCTACCCAGCTATTGGGGCTTATGAAACACCATATCAAGCCCCTGACCTCATAACTTTCAAGAGCAAAGCCAGGCGTTTGCAAGTTCAAACTTGGCCACTTTTGCTTTCAAGGTACTAACGCAACTCCAAAAACAATTAAAAGTTCTTCTGGGGACTTTTATATGCGACCTTTTAAAGCTGGCCGTTTTGCAACAGGGTATGCGTGTTAAGGGGAACCTACTCCCATTGCTAGCAAGTCTGACCAGCACGCAAGGAGTTACAAGCCGATCCTATGCACGTCTACTCGGATGCGGACCCTACTGAGGTCTTCTGAACTTCCAGTGTGCGTTTAGTCATCAGTTACTGAACAAGCCGCCAACTCCTCCTATAGCTTATCTCCCTGGCAGGCCATGCCTACTCTAGAACTTTCTCCCCCCATTCCGAGAAATGACTCAGCAAGTAGTCACGGAAGGGGATGAGGCTGCTATGCCGAAGAAAGTCACATCTGGCCAGTCGAGGGTAAAAAAAGTTGGTTTGCTTCGGTTCCTGGCTGTTTTTCCCTCTAAAGCATCTCTGGCTTGAAGCCCAGAAAGAGGGTCTCTTGGTAACACCCAGGCTGTAGGCAATAACTTGTTTGTCTGTTTCAAATCTATAGACCCATTTTCCAGCAGGGGTAAAATAAGGCTTCTGGAGAACTACCGGAGGTTTAGGCAAATAAACTGAGGCCATCTATGCATGGGAGTTTTTGCTTTGGATTTGCCACTCTTTAGATGCACATTTCCCCCATCTAAATTCTCAAAACTCGACAATAAGCCCCCATGCAGAGTTTTTAGAATTCAGATGAAGAAAATGTGCATCAAGAGAGCGGAAAATCCAGGGCAAAACCTCCCATGCATAAATGGCCCGAGTCTTTGATTTCTGGGCTATCATACAAAACCCCCCTAGCCAAGGCCAAAATGCACCATACCGCCGTTTCTGGAGCGCTTGTTAGTCACTTCATGTTGCCAGCTGGCCTGGAGAGAAAACTGCCATCAGGCTTAATGGCACGTTATTTACTTACACCCTCACGAAAAGCTTCAGCTGTCCCTTTGCCACATGCTCAGCCTCTACTAAAGAGACAAAGCCTTTCTCTCTCCAGGCCAGCTGCCGAATGCGCCGGAGAATCAAACTACGGGGTTTACCGCATTATGTCTTCCCAGTGATGTATTAAGAAGTTTGAAACTGTTCTAAAAAAATACTGTTCGCACTTTCTATGTATTCCCAGCGATGTATTAAGAGTTTGAAACTGTTCTAAAAAAATACTGTTCGCACTTTCTATGTATTCCCAGCGATGTATTAAGAGTTTGAAACTGTTATAACAAATACTGTTCGCACTGCGTTCGGCCCCTTTAGCTGTGAAGACGTCTCCCCACCATTTTTTAACCGTGGCATCCAAAAACCCTTTTAAAGCGATGGTTTTTATAACAGTTTCAGACTCTTAACACATCGCTGGGAATACAGAATGCGGTAAGCCCCTACCACGCCATCCTCCCCCGCGCGCCCACATCGAAGGAGGGAGGGGACCCTACTAGCACGACTCAGGCAGCGTTCACGCGTCTTCCGGCGCGCGCTCGCACATGCAGCACGGAAGGGGCAGAGAACCACGCGGGCGGAGATGCCCGTTCCGCCGGCCGGCCAAGATGCCCAAGCCAAGGAAACGCTCGGGCCTTCCTGCCATGCGCACTGACGCTTCGGGCCACTCCTGTGCGCGCCTCCTCCTCCTCCTCCTCCCCCCCCTTCCCCGTGATGCGCGGAGCAACCCACACTGGCCTCTGCAGCAGCACCGACGCGCGCGGCATACTAACCAGGCGAGCGAGGCATTCCGCGCCCCTTGTCAGGAAGAAGTTCTCCTTCCCGAGGTGGACTTTCCAGAGCCCCCGCGAGCTGGAAGGAAGATCGGGGGGCGATAGGAGGGGAGGGGCGGCGGGGGGGGGAAGCGGGTAACTTTCATCGTCCGCTCGTACAGATGGGGCGAAAACGCACGGTCGCTTTAGCCTCCTTTATTCCCCGTTTCAGCCAGGATCGAACGCGCACGCGTTCGATCCTGGCTGAAACGGGGAATAAAGGAGGCTAAAGCGACCGTGCGTTTTCGCCCCACGGGCTTCTCCCCGGAGCTCTTTGCACTCGATCCCTCGCTGCGCGCCTTGGGTGCCCCCCCCAATAATTACTTGCCAGACACCCTACATAAGCGCAGTTGAAACAACCCTCATTGTTCTCCACGCAAGCTAAAAAGCGACTTACCATGATTGGCGAGAAGTCGCTGCTAAGGGGGGGGAAAAGGTCTTCCTCACTATTTGTCCCGTTTACGAAGCCGCCAGTGAACAAAACCTCCTTTTCAAACCAACTCGGCCGCTTGGGCGGGCCATATATAGGGCTCGGGGGCGGGCGATTGGGAAGGGGGCGGGGCGAAGGTGGGAAGGGGTCCGCCTTCAGGTCGCCTCCCTCATCCGGCTTCCAGTTTCCCCAAGGGGGGGGGGAGAGAAGGACGCTCGTTTTGGGAGGTCGGGCTGGGCGCGCGGCCGCGGCGGGGAGGAAGCCTGTGGAGGCTGAGGAGACTTAGAGCAGAGCCGAACGGAGAGGGCGAGAAAGAGAAGGCAGCGGCCATTTCTGCAAGGAAGGTTTTGCCTGGGATTTGGCGCTTTCGAGATGCACATTTTCCCCCATCCCGATTCTCGAAACAACAACAAGCCCCCATGCAGAATTCTGAGAATTCAGATGGGGAAAAATGTGCATCTCGAAAGCGCCAAATCCCAGGCAAAACCTCCCGTGCATCAATGGCCATCGAGAAGAATGGTTAGATGCTCTGCTGTGGTTGTAGTATGCCCTCGCTGCAAAACGTTCAATAATAATAAATATTTTAGTGTCTGAAAGCACCAGATGCTGTAAAGAAATGGAAAAAAATAAAATAAAGCAGAACTGAATTGAACACGAATAGCTGCTTGCCACATGGGTCCCTGACACTTTTGAGCCTGCTGGCCGATTTGGGGTTCAGACCCAGCACAGTGGGCGCAGCAACAACGTGGCTGCCTCAGGAGCGGGAGCCGGGCGCAAAATGGTTGCCACATCTTTAGCTGCTGTCAAAGGAACATTTTTAAAAATCTGCAGAGCCAATCAAATCTCCAATAGTCAAGCGGAAGCCATGCTAGGCAAAACCCCTACTTGGCCCCAGCCGCTTCCTAAAAAAACACTTGGCAGGCGCCAGAAAAGGTGTTGGTGGATGCGATAGTGCCCACGGGCACCACATTGGGGACCCCTGAACTTGGTGCAATATGGCTGAAATGCTGCTGTGGCATAAAATCAACTGCCCCCTTTGCATGAGATAATCAAAATCTAATCAGGGACAGGGAGAGTTTAGGTGTGTGAAAGATACAAGGAGTTTAATGCTAGGCTTTAGCCTGGACAGTTCCATGGGGAAAACAGCTATTAGCCATGACAGATTAGTGGCGCTTCTATGTTCAGAGGCAGTATACCTCTGAATATCATATACTGGGACAAATCACAGCTGAAGGCTAACTGGCCACAGTTGGGAAATATAATGGAACAAATTAATGCTTGAGTCGGGCTGTAATTAGGATTGCCAACAGGCCTGAAGGAAAATGTCTTGTCCCTTCAACAGGCTTAATGGGATGTTATTTACTAGGCAAAAGCTAATATTTCCATCCTTGCCATGAAAATCTTCAGCTGCCTATTTCCATACATGAAGCTTCTGTTAAAGAAACAGGACATTTGCTTCCAGGCCTACAATCCTAGCTGCAACCAAAGAACACTTCCCTGAGAGTAAGCCTCGTTGACTAAAATGGGACTTACTTTTGAGTAGACCTACTTAGATCAAGACAGTAAGCCTAACAGAGCACTTTTTTTCCAAAGCAAAGAACAGCTACCACAAATGCCTGTCTCTGTGTGAGCAGCTACAGCAAACCCAGGTGTGTGTGTGTGTGTAAAGTGCCATCAAGTCGCAGCTGACTTATGGCGAGCCCTTTATGGGGTTTTCAAGGCAAGAGACTAACAGAGGTGGTTTGCCAGTGCCTTCCTCTGTATAGCAACCCTGGACTTCCTTGGTGGTCTCCTATCCAAATACTAACCAGGGCTGACCCTGCTTAGCTTCTGAGATCTGACGAGATCAGGCTAGCCTTACCCCCCCTCCCCACTATACCTCCCTCCTCTCATGCCTGCTCCAGCTACTACTTCTAATCAACAGCACCTTGGCTCCATCCCCAGCATGCCCTCAGTCATACTCCCAAGTCTCAGGAACCGGACCAGAGATACGTTCTTGTGCCAGCTATGTTGCAGCCAGCTGGAGAGGCCTGGGAACAGGGGTGCTGAAAAATGCTTTCTTCCACAGCAAATCCAACGAGAGAGGGCTTTCCCGTTCATGATGGGCACACGTACAGTCTGTGTATGCAGGCAAGTTTTCCTGCAGTTCATTTGGCCCTGTGAACAAAGAGGGCTCCGCTTGCCAAAGCTGCCACTTTGAAGCCTCTTACCTGGGCTCATCCTTTAGGAAAGAACAGGTAGGCACCCAAATCTCCCTTTGCGTTTCCTGGTTTATCACACAATTCTGCATCCCGCCCTCCCCTGCATCAGCACTCAGAAGCTATTAAGTCACAGCTGTGGGCACGATGTTCTCTGGAAGTGACAATGTTTCCAATGAAGCACGGGTAGCTGCTGCCCTTCTGAACCCCATCTCCACTCCCAAGGGCTTGCTTTTTCATGGGAATAATTAGGATGGGGGCAGAGTCAGCAGCAGGGTTGCCAACAACCTAGAAGGGGACAAAAACCCTGCCCCTTTAACAGAGGCTTCATTGGCTGCTGTATACCAGGTGATGCAATTTACCTCCATGCCATGCAAAGTCTGCACCTGCCCATTTCCACACATTAAGTCTCTGGTAAAAGGATATTTTTTGGCAACCCTGGTCAGCAGGGTTTGGGCAGAAGCTGCCAGTCAGCAGAAGTTATTACCAGAAAAGGAAACAATGACCTGTTATGACTTGCTGTTCTCTCTTCTGACCTATTACTTTATGTTCTCCAACTGTGTCAGCAAAGTCTGAAGAATCTAAAATGGTTTTCAGTTTGAGTTACAATATCCCGGCAGATAAGATTAGTTCAAGCCATCCTCCTCCTACTCTTGTCTGATACAGGGAATCAGTCACTTGCAGTGCAACCCTGTTCAGAGTTACTCTGGTCTAAACCCATAGATTTCAGTGGAGCAACTCTGCCCGGGGATGAACTGTGAAATAGGCAATAGATCAGCGAAGGGGCTTTTTTCCTGCCTCCCCGTGATTAGGATCTGACATGGTTATTCCTCGGCAGCAATTATAGCTGTGGCCAAATCACTGATTCATCTGTGACTACTATGAGCAAGAGGTCTGTGGCAAAGCGACAAATCCCTTTGCCAAAGAAGCGGAACGGTGACTATGTAACCAGTTTTAATAACATTGCTGTAGTTATTATTTTCAAAGTAACTACAACCAATGCACTTGAAACATGTGCTTTCCAGACCTGCTCAGGATTGCTCTTTATACCTGGTCTATGTGCAAAAGTGCCCTGACCTGGATGGTCCAGGCTAGCCTGATCTTATCAGATCTCAGAAGCTAAGCAGGGTCAGCCCTGGTTAGGATTTGGATGGGAGCCCACCAAGGAATACCAGGGTTGCTATGCAGAGGAAGGCACTGGCAAACCATCTCTGTTAGTCTCTTGCCATGGAAACCCCCAAAGGGGTCGCCATAAGTCAGCTGCGACTTGACGGCACTTTACACACACACACGTGCAAAAGTGGGCTTCGGTATTTGTTGTGAGAATTATGCCCCTCTCCTCTGAAATCTGAAACAGTGCCCTGCTTGGCTACTGTTATCTTTGTGTCTATAACACATTCACTATGATAGAGAGATTCTGAGTCCCTCTAGGTCACTGGTTCCCAACCAGGGGTCCGTGGACCCCAGGGGTCCACGAGAACTAAACCAGGGGTCCGCGAAACAAAGTTATAAACCCATAATAAATTAATATTTACGTGGGCGGCATGGCGGCGGCTTGTGGGCACAGAGCGCAGCAGCGTGCGGTGGTGACTCGGAGCGGCGCATGACAAGTAAGGAACATGCGGGGGCGGGGAGGCCAGGGGAGGGTGCAAGCGAGCCTCACACAACCACACACAATAGGAGAAACACTCATCAAACCTTGTTTGTTGATAGCTGTCGAAGAGGTTTTAGGGATGGAAGCCAAAAAGAAAATACAAGAAATACCTCTATCGAACAACACGGTAAAAGCTTGAATTGAAATTATGTCAAATGACATCGAGGAGCACCTTGTTTCGAAAATAAAAAATTCGCCATGTTTCGCTTTGCAGTGTGATGAATCGACAGACGTTTCTAATTGCAGTCAGTTGCTCGTATTTGTCCGCTTTTTAGACAACGACAACACTATTAAAGAGGAATTATTGATTTCGCGGAAACTGGAAATGACGTCAAAAGGTATCGATGTCATTAATATAATAGCGGAGTATTTTGAGAAACATAGCATTATGTGGGAAAAGCTCGCCGGCTTCTGTACGGATGGCGCTCCAGCCATGTTAGGATCACGCTCCGGTCTAGCAGCATTAATAAAACAGAAGAATCCTTCAGCAATAACAACTCATTGTATCATACATCGTCAGGCGTTAGCTTCCAAGACTCTTCCTAAAAGCCTTGTTAATACCATGGAAATGGCCATAAAAGTGGTCAATGTTATTAAAAGCAGCGCCTTAAATATACGCCTTTTAAAAAAACTGTGCACTGAAATGGACTCCGATCATGAGACTGTTCTTTTCCACACCAAAGTTCATTGGCTATTGAAAGGCAATATGCTGGGATGGTTATTTGAACTAAGAAAAAAGGTTGAGCTGTTTCTAGCCGAGAAGAAAATTAAAGATTTACTAGAGCTGTTTTCTGATTCGAAAAGTCAGATGCATTTGGCTTATCTTGTGGATATTTTCTCACATTTGAATAAACTAAACTTACAGTTGCAAGGTTCTGGAAACATAAATTTAGCAGGTGTGGGAAACATTTTTATGTCTGAAGATAAACTGCGTGCCTTTATTTGCAAACTTCAATTATGGGTAGGCCAAAACAATTATTCTGCGTTTGTGACATTAAAAACACTGGTCGATGATAGTAAAGATGACATGATCACCGCAAATATACAAGACAACATCAGAAGTCATCTGCAAATGCTGGTCGATGAATTCCACCATTACTTCCCGGAATATAACCAGACAGAATCAAAATATACCCAAAAGCTGATTCACAATCCTTTTGGTATTGCTGTTGAAGAGGTTGCAGAAGAAATCCAGGAAGAGCTCATTGAATTCCAAAATGATAGGCACTGTAAGGATGCGTTTGAATCAGTTTCTCTTGAAGAGTTCTGGTGTAAAAAAGCAATTTCATATCCTACAGTTCGGGGATTCGCCTTGCGATATCTTATGCTCTTCTCCACGACTTATTTATGCGAACAAGGGTTTTCTGCTTTGCTTATAATTAAGAACACGACAAGGAATCGATTGGAAGCAAGTGATGATATTCGTGTAGCTCTGAGCAACAGTATTAGCCCCAGAATTGCCCAGCTTGTAAAAAGGATGCAAGCTCAAAAATCACATTGATGTACAATTAAAAGTTCTCTATTATAAAATATATATTCAAATATTATTCTACGTTTAATGTTTAATTAACAGTTATGATTAAAGTTTATTTTCAAATTCTCTGAATTTTTATTTTGAACCTTGGGGTCCCTGCACCGAACAAAAAAGTCCTAGTGGTCCCTGGTCAAAAAAAGGTTGGGAACCACTGCTCTAGGTAATAATGTTGGTGGAAAGTCCCATTAAGCACAATGTATGGCGAACCAGTAGGGTTTTCAAGGCAAGAGATTAACAGAGGTGGTTTGCCGTTGCCTTCCCTTCTGTAGCAACCCCACTCTTGCTCGGTGGTCTCTCATGCAAGTACTAACAAGGGCTGACCCTGCTTAGCTTCTGAGATCTGATGAGATTGGGCTAGCCTGGGCTATCTAGGTCAGGCCCTGGAAAATAATACTTAGCTCTTATTTAGCACTTTTGATGTTCAATGTGCTTTGCATATACTTATCTTGACACACAAACAATAGCACTGTTAAGACAGAGAGATCCATATTTTTATCTCCATAATGCAAATGGGAGGCTGCAAGGGAAGGCTCCTGGTTAGGACACGATAGAGGGGAAGCTAGAACTGGGAGCCTTCAGAACACCAGCTCATTCTCTTAGCTGCTAGGCAATACCCTGGCTCTGGCCTCCCTTCCTAGAGCCCTGCCTGTCTACAGCTATGTGGCAATTGGTGTTTTGCTCAGAGTTTTTTCCATTGAAGAAGAAGAGTTGGTTTCTATATGCCGACTTTCTCTACCATTTAAGGAAGAATCAAACCTGCTTACAAGCACCTTCCCCTCCCCTACGCACAACAGACACCCTGTGAGGTATGTGGGGCTGAGAGAGCTCTGAGAAAGCTGTGACTAGCCCAAGGTCACCCAGCTAGCTTCTGACAGAATATGCAAGCCTGTTCATATTAGCTATGACAGGTGGATTTTGATTCAGGGGATCTAAGTGTCAAGCTAAGCTGATGTAATAACCTGGAAAGCCCCTAGAAGGCCTGAGACTGAGTGAATGAGTTGCACCTGTAGGGTGACTCAGCCTGAAGGTAATGAGTTGCACCTGGAGAGTGACTCAGCCTGTAACACTAATTGCTGCCTGGAGATGGCATCTGTAAATAAGTATTTGACTCCATGAGTCTACGTTGGGAGATAGTGGTGGAAGAGTGTGTGTATAGCACTGTGAATAAACAACTGCATTTTCTACAAGCTCTACTGGTACTGGTGGTTATTCCTGGGCGTTGGCACTGTCAAAGAGCTCCAACCAGTCTCCACCAGTTGGGCTGCTTTGGTTAGGTCAAAAGTTTCCCAAAATATTAAACTCCCGGTTTTCACCCCAAGTTTCATTCAGTAGCTGCCACCAACTCTGGACCAAAAGGTAAGCCTCCAGTCATGGGGTCCAGAGTAACCCCTGCCAAGCTTCAAAAGTTAAGTGTAACGCTTACCCTGCAAGGTAGAAGCCTGCCAAGGAAAGATTACACTCCAAAAAATGTCTTAGGTTTTTGGTAGATGGTTTTTACACTCAAACAAGGCACTTAGAATTTAGGCTTGGAATCCCAAAATCACAGACACAAGCCATTTAAAGGCTAACAATTTATTTATAAGATTCAAGCTGGTTTACAGGAAAGAAAAAGTCATGAAGTGTTTAAGCAAGAAAATAATAAACTATTTAGCTTAGCTAATTAATACATTCAAAAGCCTTTTTAATTCAAAAGGATTGGCAAAGGTTTCTTGCATCAGGTTTATAGTTACCAACTTCCAAAGATGCTTCCAGAATTCAAAAGTTTCAAAAGGTTGTCCAAAAGGTTTCTCCAAGCAGGTCAAGTTGACCAGAGTTTCCCCGTAGGGCCAAAATCAAATGGGTTGTGATGCAGCCAGCACAGCCTTCCTGCTGTGCGCCCCAAAGCGTGCATAGTTTGTTTAGGGTTGGTCTGTCCTTATATTCGTTTTCTCAAAAGGATGAGCTCATAGAAACCAATCGAGAAAACGAAAGCACTTAGCTAGTAATTAATCGCTTGGTCAGAAATGCTGACTCCTTAAGTGATGTGTTCAGGTGAGGAAGCTTACAGAACTACCTGCACCTGGACATTGTCATGATGGCTGACCGATTAATTACTAGGGCAAGGCACAGCCTTGCATTCCAGATAGGGGAGAGAAGACTTTAACAAGCACCAGCTGGGGCCCACCTCACTCCCTCCACAGAAGCAGTTTTCAAAGTGTAACTATTTTACTGCTCCAAAATCCTAACCGCACAAAACTCATAGGCCTCCTAAGCCTGAACCAAAGAAATAACACACTCCAAGAAATTGAGAGGCCTCAACTTCTTGACAGGCACAATCTGCCAGCTCCCGCAACAGCTTCATGGGGAAACCAACCCAGTTCACCAGATTAGCGTCCGCTGCTCATGTGGAGGAGTGGAAAATCAAACCTGGTTCTCCAGAGCAGAGTCTACCGCTCCAAACCACTGCTCTTAACCACTACACCATGCTGGCAGTCTTCTCCTGCATCCCATTGCCTACAGTAACTTGACACATACCTACAGGTTTGGGGGGACAGTTCCAGGTTTGGGAGGCCCTGGATAGGCAGAGGGATGCACAGGCAGATGGGGGCATGCAGGTGGAGGGTGGAAAGGGAGGCACCAGAGGGGTCCTATCTGCCCACCACCAGGCCCCTCTTATGCCTCCCTTTCCATTCCCCACCTGTATGCCCCCATCTGCCTGTGCATCCGCTTGCAAGCCCTCCCACCACCTATGCTCAATGGCCTGCACCACCTGCACTGGCCACCAGGAGCACTCTCACTGTTCACTGCCACATGCCCCATTACCCCCAATGATGTCGGCTAGCTGGGAGCATGGGTGGTGGGATACTTCAAGAAGACAGATGGGGAAGGGCAGGTAGGTGGCCGGGGAGATGTATCGGTGGGGGTCAGCCCTGGGCCCTGGCAGCTGCCCCACCTCAGGATATGCTGACGCTGGCCCTGTCCAGGGAGACTGTGGCCATCAGCTCATGTTAAAAAAAGCACATCCACACATTTTCCATTACATAACACATACATTATGATAATATTTTGACCTGAGTGAAGGTTTGTGCTGTGCATCTCATTATGGAGGAAAATCCAGAGTGTGGAATGGCAACAAGTGGAGGAAGGGGATCTTAGCTGGAGATATTATTTTATCTTACATTAGTAATTCCCAAATGGTGGGTTCAAACCCAAAAAGTGGGTCATAAGGACAGGAAGGAGGAGCCTCCTGGAGTCTAAATAGCACATCTGAGTTTGCCTCTGCAAAATGTGCAAAATGGCCATGAAATACAGCCTTTCGGTAATAATATAGATGTATATTAAAAATAAATATTAAAAAAACAACCACCAAAAGATAACCTCATTTGGTGTTAACTGATGTGAGCTTCTTGTGTTTTACAATGGGGGGGAGTAAGGAAAGTAGATGAGCAGCCCATTCATGAAGGGGGGGCCAAAACTCCACGGTGGCGTAGATGCTACCACAGAATAAGGTGGCACCCAGACACTGGCATGGGGGCACACATGCTGGCATCTGGGCACCACATCTAAGGAAGCAGAACAGCTCTGCTGCTCCCAGCCGCCACGGATCTACCCCCCCCCACTTCAGAACTGCGCTCTGTTTAGAAGTGGGATCCACTACAAAAAAGTTGGAAAACCACTGGCTATATGAACACATTTCCAATCTCGGTCATATTTAAAACCAGGGCATTTCCCATTAAGTATGATGTGTGTTGATTTGATACATTTCCCCCTCCTTGGCTTTCAACATTGTATCATCCAGTTCTAACTGGTAACTCTCTGTCTTTTCAGGAGATAATCACTTACTACAGAGGATTTAGAGATGGGGAAATCCACCACCCTGCACAGCAGGAGCTTAGGAATAAAAACAAATGCTATAGCAAAACAGGAATTACATTTAACAAACATAGGCAGGAAAAGAGAAAGTCCCTGGGCAGGGTGTTGGTGAGGAAGGGTAATAATGGACATTTCCCAGGTATTTCTCACTGAAAGACTGCAGTGGGAGTCTGATGTTCCATTCTGAATGGGGTCATCTATCACGCTGGGAACATCTAAAAATAGGCAAGTTAACATTCTCTGCATGTATGTGTGTGTCTGCATATTTAATGTCTTGGGTTTAGTGGCATTTTCCAGCCAGCGAAATAAAAGATAATGGTGAATAAATGTGTGTGACTAACCCAGCACTGTTTTTCCCAAGCCCCCTGGCAAGATGAAGTGGAATACAGGGCATCCAGAGACCTAATGTTGTGCCCGTAGTATGGAACTCGGGCAATTATCTAACTCAGTCCTCTGAGGCTCTGCCGATTTATGATTTAGGTTTGGGCCGAAA
The DNA here is from genome assembly GCF_029931775.1 of Euleptes europaea. Taxonomy (NCBI): domain Eukaryota; kingdom Metazoa; phylum Chordata; class Lepidosauria; order Squamata; family Sphaerodactylidae; genus Euleptes; species Euleptes europaea. Next base: position 158,222,152 of record NC_079312.1, read on the forward strand.
ATAACCAGCATAAAAACTATGAAGCTTCATGAACAAATCTTCAGTCTTTCCTAACTTGGCTCCCTTACAGTTTCCTGGGATGCAGGAGGAATTTAGAGAGCTAAATTATTGCCGCTCTTGACTCTGGAGGGCAGAGAGAATTGCTTTGCTATGGGAAAGACTAGAAGGAAACATTTACTGTTTACTAGACAAACACACATCTTAGTGGACTGGGTTTATATTCAGTTCCTAACCACATGGATCTGTCTGACTGTTCTCTAAGTAGATAGAATTTCATCAGTCTATATTTATTTTATCTTATTTGAAATATTTGTATCCCGCTTTCCCCCCAACCAACAGTACTCAAAGCATCTTACATCATTAAAACTAGCTAAAATATCCGTACACAGAAACAAATAGAAATGCACCAGGGAATTATGTGGTGGGAATTATGTCATTGGCAATCTTTGCCCCACTGTGACTGTAAGGTGGGGCAAGCAGGCCTGTTAATAGTCAGGATACTTTAATCCTAAGTGTCTCTGGTTGCCATTGGCTCAGCTCGAGACAGGAGGGCAAGCACAAGGGCCTAGGAAAGAAGGCAAGTGCTTAAGAAAGCAGTAGAACAAGGCATGTTTCAGGCATAGGATGGAGGAGCTGGTGTGGTCCAGAGGAGGGAGGCTGAGCAGGAAAAGGGACACACAGCCAGGCATTCTAGAAAGAAGGCTGAAATTCACATATTTGAAACTGCCCCCCCAGGTTTTTGGCAGCAAGCCTCCAGTCAGGCTCTAAAGGGGAGAAGGACTGGCCAGAAGCAGGGAGCAGCCCTGGTCTTCCACCTGCGGGTGAATTTATTTTTTGTTCCATTTGGCATTCTCTCAGTAATCACTCCTTCCTGTCCTATGTTTTAATATCTGTTTCCTGTTCACAACAGACCAAGCCCTGAATTTATATATGTTATTATTTTAATTGTTTTTATTATGTGCTTTTATATCACTTCTTTTAACTGTTGCTTGCCTTGGTGGCCCTGATGGGGGCAGAAAGGTGGGATACAAATTTTTGAAATAAATAAGAGTCCTCCTGGATTAGACCTGTGATCCTTCTAGTCCAGCATCCTGTCTCACACAGTGGCCAGCCAGTCACCCTGGAGGGTCCATTAACAGGGCAAAGAGGCCGAGGCCTTCCCCTGATGTTGCCTCCTGGCCCTGAGTTTCACTGGTTTACTGCTTCTGTCCCTTACTCACCAGGGCAACTAGCCATTGATGGAGCTTTCCTTCATGAAATAAGAAAATGTAAAGTGGAACTATTTACTTGAAAGTAAATCACACACACTAAAGTAAATGGCCCTTGTTTTTAAGGGCACTTTCACACATGCTGAATAATGCACTTTCAATCCACTTTCAATGCACTTTAACGATTATTTGCAAGTGGGTTTTGCTGTTTCACACAGTAAAATCCATCTGCAAAGTGCATTGAAAATGGGTTGAAAGTGCATTATTCAGCAAGTGTGAAAGCACCCTAAGTAAACATTGTTGGGATGAATCCCAAAAATCATGCTGAGCAGCTGAGCCTCACACAATTTCCCCTAACCTCATGGAGTGGCTTCTCTGTTGTTACTTCAAATTGCCTCCCTTAGGTGGCACCACAACAAAAAATTTTCATGCCAGCAGGCTTCTGGATTACCAACCATCATGCAGGCCTTAAAAAGAAGGGTTTTCTATTTCCAGCTCTTTTCCCCCTTCCCTCATTTCTTTTTTTCTTTTTTGCACGTGGCACTTTTTTTTCTTACACTCCAGTTTCTCCCAACCTGAAATGGGCCCATACATACAAGGACATAAATACAAGGAGGGAGATCTGCCCTCAGATCTCCAGGAGTTTCCCAGTCTGGAGTTGGCAGCCCTAGGCCAACTGCAGTGCAAAGCTTGGCCATTAATCTGACCTTGTGTTTTTTTTTATATATATATATATAATTATACATGGAAGATACAAGGAACAGAGAATTAGAGTTTGGGGAGGGTGTAGTGAGTTCTGCAGGGATGCGAGGCCATAATTCTGCCCTCCAAAGCAGCCATTCTCTCCAGGGGAACAGATCTCTGTTGTTTAAAGATCAGTTGTAATTCTGGGAGAACTCCAGGCCCCACGTGGAGGTTGGCATCCTTAGTTGTAGCACATTCTGAACATGTCTGAAGACCAACCACACACTCCTGCTGCCTGCAGTCTGAATTCATGCAAGCACATAGAAAAAAGTTTCCTCCTGCTTTTGCTACACCTGAAGACTGCAAGGATACACATCCGACTTTTTCTGCTGGGTAAACTTCTAGAGCCCTGACCTGAATGGCCCAGGCTAGCCTGATCGTCATGTCTGAGAAGCTAAGCAGGATCTGCTCTGGTTAGTACTTGGATGGGAGACCACCAAGGAATACCAGAGTCACTATGCAGAGGAAGGCAATGGCAAACCACCTCTGTTAAGGCGGAAACATAAGGTTGCTTTATAGCCTCCTTTATTCCCTGTTTCAGCCAGGATCGAACACACGTTTGGCGAAATGCATGCATTGGATCCTGGCTGAATCCTGGCTGAAACAGGGAATAAAGGAGGCTAAAGCAACCTTGCATTTTCGCCCTGAGATTCTTTTAGCTGCAGATGCCAGGGATTGAGTCTACCACTGAGCTAAGGGAAAGGACGATTTGTGCCCTGGCTAAAGTGATTTGAGAAATTTAGGTTAACGTGGGAGAAGCCAGGTTTATTATGCTGCCTCCACGGAAGCCCTGGCAAACATGGTCACCATTTCACGGCAGTTAATAAATGGACTCCCTCGCTTGATGACTTCAGAAAGGGAAAAAAAAACAGAACTAGGATCAGTGTGTGAATACTCCCAGCACCAATAGGAATTCTCTCTTCCATGTCCAAAGGACGTTCAGACTATTTTTATAAGCCTGGCAGGTGCTGACCAAACCCGCCCTGTACCTAAAGTCTATAAACTTAATTTACTACCAATGCTGCTTGCAGCTGGCAGGGCCAGGAATGAAGCAAAAGGGTCGCCGGCTGGGCTGCAGAAGGGCTGCCCAGGCAATCTAATCTGCATTCAGGTGCGCCAGCAGCTACTTGCAGGGGTCATTAGCCATTTATGCATGGGAGGTTTTGCCTTGGATTTGCCACTCTCTATATGCACATTTTTCTCATCCGATTTCTCAAATCTCAACAATAAGCCCCCATGCAGAGTTTTGAGAATTCAGATGGGGAAAATGGGCATCTAGTGAGCGGCAAATTCAAGGCAAAACCTCCCATGCATAAGTAGCCAAAACCTAGGAAGGACAATGGGGTATCTTGGCCGGATCCGCTTTTTGCTTTGCACGCAGTAGGACCTACTCGCTGTCGTGGTTCTGCATTTGAAAGATGGTGGGCGGCCATCATAAGCACACGTACTAGGAAGTGAAATGCTAGAGCTTATTTCCGATGCTTAGACTCCAGCTGTGACATACACACCCCCGCCGCCTCCGACTGCGCTTTACTGGAGGGAAATCAGGAGACGTGGGAGCAAGCTGGGCGGCCCGATCTCATTTGGAAGAGGCTTAGGCGCTTCCTCCAGACAATACAAAGGGCTCCGCGACACAGAGCATGCGCAAAAGGAAGCGGGCGGCGCAGGGTGCGGCTTCCTTTTCTGCTTGCAGTCCTCCGTTGCTCTCTCGTTTTGTATTCCAGGATTTGCCGCAATGCAGTCTGCTCGTCTCCCCCCCTCCCTCCGCTCGCTTCACACGAGCACGTGTCTGCAGAAACACCGCGCCCCCATTCATGGCCATGCTGTCGGCAACCGCAGGAGCTGAACGAGAAGGCAACGCCCTGTCTCTTCCCGCGGGGAAGGCAGGGGGCGCTCGAGAGCAGCCTCTGGAGAGAGAGGGAGCGAGAGAGAGACAATGGCCACTTATGCACGGGAGGTTTTGCCTTGGATTTGCCGCTCTCGAGATGCACATTTTCTCCATCCACATTCTCCAAACTCATCAGTAAGTCCCCAAGCAGAGTTCTGAGAATTCAGATAGGAAAAATGTGCATTAAGAGAGCGGCAAATCCAAGGCAAAACCTCCTATGCATAAATGGCCAGAGAGCCTGCCCGGAGCGCTTTGGAATTGGGCTTGGTGGGAGCTGGTAGGCAGGCGCTTGCAGGCGCGCTTGTGAATTCGCCGCATGTTGCCGCTGCCTCCGCTGCGGTGGAACAAATGAATGGGGCATTTTGAGTGCCTGCGATCGCCCACAAATGGTATTCTCCCTCTCCCGCCCATCTGCCCCACCCTCATGTCTGAAATAGAAGCCGCGCCTCTTTATAACGGTGGTGCAGAGATTTCCTTTGATGGAGGGCTCAGAAGCAGTTTAGAAGGCAGATCCTACGCATGTTTATTGGCAGAAGAAGAAAGACTTGGTTTTTATATTCCGACTTTCTCTGCCACTTAAGGAAGAATCAATCCGGCTTACAATCATCTTGCCTTCCCCACAACTAGGGTTGCCAGGTCCCTGTTCGCCACCGGCGGGAGGCTTTTGGGGCGGAGCTTGAAGAGGGTGGGGTTCGGGGAGGGGACTTCAATGCCATAGAGTCCAATCACCAAAGCGACCATTTTCTCCAGGTGAACTGACCTCTATCGCCTGGAGATCAGTTGTAATAGCAGGCGATCTCCAGCTAGTACCTGGAGATTGGTAACCCTACCCACAACAGACACCCTGTGAGGTAGGTGGGGCTGAGAGAGTTTTAGGAGAGTTGTGACTAGCCCAAGGTCACCCCACTGGCTTCATGCGTAGGAGTGGGGAATCAAACCTTGCTCTCTAGATTAGAGTCCATGGCTCCTAACCACCACTCTTAACCACTACACAGGGTACAGCAGGCCTTACTCTGAAATAAGAGTGTATAAAGAAGCACAGCTTCAGACTTCGTTGCGCCTCATATGTTAGGTTAATGTTTCATTTTACATCTGGGAAACAGGTTAAGAGAAACGGATATGTCCCAGGCCATGTAGCAGGTCTGCACTGAGAACTGCTTGCCCATTTATCTGAGACATGGGGCGAAAACACATGGTCGCTTTGTGTGAGTGTGGGTAAAGCGCCTTCAAGTCGCACCTGACTTATGGCGACCCCTTATGGGGTTTTCAAGGCAAGAGACTAACAGGGGTGGTTTGCCAGTGCTTCCTCTGCACAGCAACCCTGGTCTTCCTTGGTGGTCTCCCATGCAAATACTAACCAGGGCTGACCCTGCTTAGCTTCTGAGATCAGACTAGTCTGGGACTTTAGCCTCCTTTATTCCCTGTTTCAGCCAGAATTCAGCCAGGATTGAACACATGTGTTTCACCGAACGTGAGTTCGATCCTGGCTGAATCCTGGCTGAAACGGAAAAAAGGAGGCTAAAGCGATCATGCGTTTTCGTCCATGGTGAATCCAAACGGAATGAATTGGTAAACATTTACAGACCACGTTACTTTTTCATTTTTATACATACACACACTTCTGTGTCAGTAGATGAACTCAAACTCGCATATTAATGTGCCTTCCCTCATTATCCTCCTGACAACCAGCTTGATTCAAACCTTCACCCCTCTTTTGTTTGCTGCCGATTGAGTTCAGACTTCATTCCCAATTCTTACCGCCCAGTTGCACTTCAGAAGTGAATCAATGTATAGCAAACAAGCATTTAGATCAATTTCCTGCTTTCCATTGGGGCCTTGTTCCTAAGTAGGAAGTCCTAGAGCAGGGACTCCTGACCTTTTTGAGCCCGAAGGTACCTTTGGATTTCTGACACAGGGTGGTGGGTACAGCCACAAAATGGTTGTCATGGGAGACAGAGCCATCCACAAAATGGCTGCTACCTTCAGTCCCACAGTGAATATCCTTGTGTCGTCGTGGCAACTTCTACCAAGCAATATTTTTTTAAAAACCGGTACAGCCAATCAAATCTCCAGTGGCCAATCGGAAGCCCCTACTGGGCAAAAGATCCACCGGACACTGCCGACTTTCTGTAAACATTCAACAGTTGCCAGGAAAGATGTCAGCGGGCACCATGGTACCCATGGGCACCATGTTAGGGACCCCTGTCCTCAAGCAATTTGAGGACTGTGGCAGGGTGCTTGGCTGTCTCTGAAGATGCGTAGCGTTCAACTGACAGCTCTATAGTTTAAAAGTGAGCCCCTTTAATTGTGCCTAGAAGGTAGGTAAAATTGTATACTAGAATTATGTGGTTTTGGTGACATTCTCTTACTTCAACCCTCCGGCAGCAGACCAGCCTGCCCTATTTCTAAACCAGTGTTCCCCAACGTGACATCCACTTCCTTCGCTTTCCTTTATCTCACTGAAACAGGAAGCACTTCAGAGGACCTCAGGAGGCACCACCTTTATGCCTATTGGAAGCACCTATTCAGAAACAGCTGCCCCATCATAGAAAGATGTTTGGTCTGGACCCTCCTGGCATTTTGTGATTGGCCACTACACTCACACGGCAGCCATTTTGTGGCTAGCTCTCCTGCCCTCCCTCCCATGGCAGCAATTTTGTGGTGGTGCCCAGTACCTGCTTACAAATTTCCAGAAGTGCCCACAAGCGCAACAAGGCTGGGAAACCCCATGCTCTAAACAGTCTTAAGCAGCAGTTCCATATGCAACACCTTTACCTAGCTAAGATTGTGAACCTATGTGCATTTTCTTGGGAGTAAGCCCACAGGAGCTTCAGTAAACATATCTAGGACTGAGCTGTGAATCATGTGGTTTTATGTAGTGTGTTGCACTGATCTCAAGGGTCACATACTCAAAATTACCTAAGCGAGCCCCTTAGTACTCTTAGCAGTTGTGGAGAGAAGTGGGTTAAAGGTTTTCCCCTGCATTCCATGGCCAGCCTGCGGATGAAGGGGGGGGGGGTTTCTAATCCATGTTAATGCCTGTGAGTAATTAGCACAGTGTATGAGATGCCTACCTGGACCCATCCTTGGTTTTCTGCAGAGAGCAGATTTATGCACAAGGCTAGCTGTGTGATGCAGGATCTTCTCAAATTAGTTAAAAGCAGTAGAATAGTTGCTACAGTATACTACGTTAGGGCAGTGGGAGAAGGAGCAGATAGACAAAACAGGGAGACAGCAGACAGATGAAGAGAGAAAAGCGACAGGAAGGGCGAAGGAGGGGGGGGTCTGTCTCCTCTTTGTTCTACAGCTGCCTTCGCTTTCTTTGCTTCCTCTGTGATGCATTCTGTGTTTGCTGGTCATCAAACCCCCTGGCTCAGAGAACCCTTCCAGTCCCCCCCCCACACACCCCATTGAATTTTCCCTTAAAAACGTACATTCTGAGCATGACTGCCTGGGAAAATGCAGAAATCCCATGCCCAACACCTATTTTGTTGCAATCAAGATGAAGATTTACCAGTCCATGAAAGAAAACGTAACAGCCCATTCTTCCCTGGTGCCGCTAAATAAAACTAAGGGCACTGAAAGAAATCTGGATGGTGCCCTTTTTCAGAGAAGGGCGGAAGGTTGGAGCCAGGCCTTGTTGGCAACCCACCCCTCAGAATCAATTTCTGAAGAAGAAAAGCTGATCCTTCAAAGCCATGTTTTTAATGGGTTGGACCTAGCAGCAATTTCTGCTGAGACAAATGGTTTGTGTCAGCAGAATGGGACCTTCTCACTTCCTCTATCCCACTGCTGGCCATAATGCTGCTCCTGGGGAACAGGCAGGATTGTTAACAACCCGGAGGGAAAAAATCCTGCCCCTGTAACAGAGGGTTAATGGGCTGTTATTTACTGGGTGATGCTAGTGTTGTTAGGGTTGCCAGCCTCCAGGTAGTAGCAGGAGATCTCCTGCTATTACAGCTAATCTCCAGCCAATAGGGTTAAGTTCACCTGGAGAAAATGGCCGCCTTTGGCAATTGGACTCCATGGCATTGAAGTCCCCCCTCTCTCCAAACCCTGCCCTCCTCAGGCTCCGCTCCAAAACCTCCTGCCGGTTGTGAAGAGAGACCTGGCAACCCTAAGCGTGGTGCAGTGGTTAAGTGTGGTAGTTTGGAGCGGTGGAGGCTAATCTGGTGAACTGGATTTGTTTCCACACTCCTACACATGAAGCCAGCTGGGTGACCTTGGGCTAGTCACACTCTCTCAGCCCCACCTACCTCACAGGGTGTCTGTTGTGGGGAAGGGAAGGTGATTGTAAACCAGTTTGATTCTCCCTTAAGTGGTACAGAAAGTCGGCATATAAAAACCAACTCTTCTTCTTCTATTTACCCAAGTGCCATGAAAAGCTTCAGCGGCCCATGTTAATGTATTAAGCCTCTGTTAAAGGGGCAGGATACATTTTTTTGGCCAGGTTGCTGGCAACCCTGATAAGGGGCAAGTTCAAGGTCTGCAGTGGAAGTGTAGAAATTGGTGTGTGTGTGGGGGTACCCTCCCTATTAGTGAAGATCTATCAGTGGATCCAACCCATAGTTGCACTCGTAGGCCTTTTGAGCCTCTCTATTGATAGATGTATATTCAGTTCACTCCGTGATCTCCTAGCTGTGCAGCAAATATTGGCTGTAACGGGCAAGCTCTCATTCAGGGAAGCTAGTTTGCTCCCTGTGAAGATAAGGGAAGAGGAGGAGGTAACTTCTTTCAACCCAGGCTGTTTCCTCAGCGCAAAACCCTCCCCACTGCCACCGCCAGGGCTATAGTTTGCTCTATTGGGGAGAGCAGTAGGTTCAAGTGGGTTTTTCCCCCTACCCTGCAGAACTAACTGTAGCTTCATGGTTTAATTATTTACATGGAAAGAACAGTTCTTTCCCCCCCTCCTCACTTGCCTGGGGAGCATCTGGATGCAGCTACTAATTGGTTAAAAAGCACCGAAGATCCTAATTACAGACCTGCCACTTATTTTTTAGCTTGGTGCTTAGTGGGAGGAGGGATCCACGCAGGGCATCAGGGGTAGGCATCACCTTTTTTACCCTTCTGTGTCAACCTCTGCTTTCTTTGCAGCCCTTCCAGTTGGAAGAATGTATACATAGGCTAGGCACATTTGGTTCTCCGCCTACAGTCCCATCTGCTGTGGCTCATATTTCTAAAAGGCTTAGTTCTTTCTGCTAAGATCAATCAGTGCCCACAACTGCAGCTGTTCCTCCCTAAGCACTTTGGGGCACAAAGGAGGCATCTCCCTTGGGCCCAGAAGGCTTTCCTATCAGTATAGTGTTGCTTCTTCTGAGGCAGTTGCTTGGCTGTATATCCCATGTTTGGCCATTTCCATGCAGGTTACTTTGATGCTGTGGTCAAGTGGGGTTTTTCCTCCTGCTTTCCCACTGTATTGTGGTGCATATGTGCACCTCCTGGGGTTTCCCTGGCTTTTTTCAGATTTTGCCTAAATCTGCTTTGCTGCTAAATATTGGGGAACAATGTAGCAAAACCTGGCTGCTGCGTGGGCGGGAAAGTTTAGATTTTCCCAGTCCCATACAACAACCTTTTCCCTTACCCCATCCCCATGATGGCTTTTTTCTTCCCCCATCACAGGGGGCTTTTAAAACAGCAATTGAATATCAATATAACAATATAAGTGTCTGGTTGTCTGAATTCCTAGCTTGCACTTTTAAAAAATCTCTAGCATCTTTCCTTGCAGAAATATAAAGGGGAAGGCATATCTCTGCAATAAAAGGTGCTAGAGACGTAACTTTTAATAAAATGAACACCACAGCTGCAGCGGGGAAACCACCTCGGTGTGTGGAAGTGGGCGAGTGAAGCTTTCATGGCATGGAGGTAAAGAGCATCACACGGCAAATAAAAGCCCATTAAGCCAACCTTAAAAGGAACAAGACATTTTTCTGCAGGCCTGTTGGCAACCCTGTCACTCAGCCACAGTAGGGTTGCCAACCTCCAGGTACTAGCTGGAGATCTCCTGCTATTACAACTGATCTCCAGCCTATAGAGATTAGTTCACCTGGAGAAAATGGCCGCTTTGGCAATTGGGCTCTATGGCATTGAAGTCCCTCCCCTCCCCAAACCCCACCCTCCTCAGGCTCCGCCCCAAAAATATCCCGTTGATGGTAAACAGGGACCTGGAAACCCTAAGCCACAGTCACTCCTCTGGCTCTTTTGCAGTACCTTCAGACATGGTAGCATCGGGGATGGGGGGGACGACATACATAGGGTTGCCAGGTCCCTCTTCACCACCAGTGGGAGGTTTTTGGGGTGGATCCTGAGGGGGGTGGGGTCTGGGGAGGGGAGGGACTTCAATGCCATAGAGTCAAATTGCCAAAGTGGCCATTTTCTCAAGGTGAACTGATCTCTATCAGCTGGAGATCAGTTGTAATAGCAGGAGATCTCCAGCTAGTACCTGGAGGTTATGGAAAAGAATAGTACTAGGCACTCCAATTTTAACATGCAACGTATAAAGTTTAGTGACTATGTGAAAAGTGCTAAAAAACATACATCAACATAGACTGGTTACAAACACGCTATCAAGCAACAATAAACAAAACTGCAAAAAGTAGCTCAGTATTTTTGGCTACAAAATATCACCTCAAAAAACAACTGTCAAGAGTCAACAGAATGTTCTTAGTCCCATAGGACTCTCAAAATTGTTGTTATTTTGTTGGAAATGACACGGAAACACAGGAGAAGGTGGAAACGCCGTCCGGATGTGCTTCACGTTTTCACTGCCACGGAGGCAGCTTCGTCAGCCGTCCGTTTGTTTCTATACACATATCATGGGCTTAGGCTTTGTAACCAGTTTGTTGATGTATATTTTTTAGCACTTTTCACATAGTCACTAAACTTTATATGTTGCATGTTAAAATTGGAGTGCCTAGTTCTTTTCTTTTCCATAGCTTGTCTATTTAGTACCAGTGCCTTGTTTCTCTCTAGTACCTGGAGGTTGGCAACCCTACACATACAGAGTGTAGGAGAGTCACACATCTCAGTCCAGTGTTGCCACTGTTGGGATGGATGACTGTAACAGAGGGAAGCATAGCCACCACTGGAAGAGTGAGAGGATTCTATGCCCATAGGCCTATAGAAACCCACAGCTGGCCCTGCACATAGTTTAGCCAGGTGACCTTTATGGGATCTGCTTGCCCTAGAGATAATTGGAAATGTACGTCTGCTTTCCTAGATGGGAAGAATTGCTTAAGGGAAGACCCCAAGTGTTCCTACATCCCTTCTTTCATATTCACATGAACACACATGAAGCTGCCTTATACTGAATCAGACCCTTGGTCCATCAAAGTCAGTATTGTCTACTCAGACTGGCAGTGGCTCTCCAGGGTCTCAGGCAGAGGTCTTCCACATCACCTACTTGCCTACTCCCTTTAACTAGATATGCAGGGGATTGAACCTGGGACCTTCTGCATGCCAAGCAGATGCTCTACCACTGAGCCACGGCCCCTCCCCTGCAGTATTTGGTAAACAGACTGCTTAAAGATGCACTGCACTGGAGCAGAGAGTTCCTGTAGTTTTTGCCTTCCTGTAACAACCCGCTCACACCGTCCTGGTCAGCAGGTACTTTTAATAGAGGGTCGTGTTGATGAGAGTGTAAATAGTGGCAGGCCGAACTCTGTCACACCCACCCCTGTCAGAAGGCTGCTGATATTGCCATATGCTGCTGCTCCATGTGAGGGTCTCTGTCTATGTGTCTCTGCTTCCCATCACCTGCTTTGTTATCAGTGAACTCGTAAAAGCAGTTCACACCTTCTGGTCTCAGGCGCCAGGCCTGATTGCCCCAAGTATCTTCCCCCCCGCTGTTCTTCCTGTCAGTACTCCCTCAGGCCGATGCGGCCTTGGAAGTGTGATAGCTTCACCAGACTTCCTGGGACTCGTCTGATGTTTTGTATTATGCCAAGCTTGTAACTTCCCATAACAATAAGTGTGAACCCCAGTGCCCCAGTGCCCTGGAGTCAATATATTCTGTAAACCCGAATAGCCCCTCACTTGCAACTTGCTACCTGTGCCTGTCTCATCTCCTGATGTCTTCAATAAATCCTTTGTTTCTTTATCAACGTCTGAACATTTGATTTGGAGAAGTAAACTCAGAGAGAGGGGATCTCTCACATTAAGTTGCAAGTCATTGCCTCTCGAACTGCTGCTGTACCTTTTGGGACAGAATGCCAGGCGACGAGGAAAACACCCCTACTACCCCTGACGCACCGGACGGACCGGTGGTACCGGAGAAACCGGACCCCAAGGAGGAGGGCGCCAAGCCAAAGAAGCCTAGGGATCCCATCCCCGACCAAGGCCGGGACGGACGTCCCCGGGGACTTTTTAACACTTGGCTGGACTCCCCCAAGGGTTGGTCTCTCTCCCGAACCGCGGCGAAGGATCGCCGTTTGGCCTTCCCCAGCACGGGACTGGAAGGGGACCCGGCACGCAAGGAAGCCCTGATGGTAGAGGAACGCAGGCAGTGGCAGGAGGATCGCCAAGCCATGCAGGAGCAGATGGAGACCATGCAGCGTGTGATGGGTGAGATGGCAGCGGCTCTGGACGCGCTGAAAGTGCAACCGCCTGCCGGCAACCCTCCGGACGGAGCACCGGCAGCCCCTCCCGCGCCTCCTGGCCTCCCGTCCCGTCGGGACCTGAAAGTCACGTATGACGGTTCAGGGGACCAGTTGACCTTTTTCATGGTCCAAGTGGACATTTTTATGCGAGAACAGGGCCGAACCTTCACGTCCGAGGAGTCCCGAGTGCAGTACGTGGCTTCCTTATTACAAGGGGAGGCGGCCGCCTGGATGGTGTTGCAGTATGAACTCCGCTCGCCGGTGCTGCGGACACTGGACGAGTTTATGGTAGCACTCCGCAACCGCTTTGAGGACCCGACTCTGGGTGAGCGGGCTAAAGCCTCCCTGATGCAACTGCGCCAAGGGACTAAGTCGGTGGCGCAGTATGCAAGTGAGTTCCAGTCACTGGCCAGCAGAATCCTAGACTGGAGTGAAGCAACGCTGGTACAGTGTTTCAGGGAGGGCCTCAACCCAGACCTCCAGCATTGGGCCTTCATGCAAGGGAACCCCCCGGACGTGGAAGGTTGGGTTCGCCACGCGGCTGACATAGAGAATCGCAAACAACTCCTGACTTTGTCCAAACAACGCATCGGACGAGACCCAAGACCCCGAAGCGACCGGGGCCGAGACCTCCGACTGGGGGGCAGCGGGTTTCCCTCGGCCGCTGAACGCCGCAAGCGATTTGAGACCGGTGTCTGCCTAACCTGCGGAGGTAAGGGACACTTTGCGTTGCAATGCCCCTCTCGAGCGGGCCGTCCCAACCCCCCACGCCAAGCCCCGACCGAACCGCAGAAAGCGGCTGCCGAGGACCAGCTCCGCCGCAGGAGCGGACCACCGGGCCGACGTTCCGGCGCACCCTCCGCTCTCCATGCGCGCCCCCAGGACGGGGCCTCCACTTCTACCGGCCCAACGGGGTCCCGGATTACAAATACCACTTTTGATTCGGACGGGTCCCCGACCGCCACCACTCCTTCCCCCTCTTCCAGCGAGGAGGAGGAGTGGGAACAGCCGGCAAAAAACGCCGTCGGTCTGCTGTAGAGGGGGCTCCGCAGCAGACCGCCCCTGTCGTTGTGCAAGGAGCTCCACCGATGGTAAGCGCCCAAGAGGACAATGTGTATGTGCGTGTCTACCTGTCCCTACCGAAAGGGGGTCCCAGTTTAGAATTTCCCGCCTTAGTTGACTCGGGGTGTGCCCGCACCATGATTAGCGAGGAAACTGCCAAGAAACTGGGGGTCCGGCGCAAGCGGCTTCCGGGACCCCTCCGCTTTTCCCAAATGGACGGGAGTGATTTTAAACGGGGCCCGGTGACCCACCGAACTGCAGCCGTGATTATGTCCGTGGGAGAACATTGGGAACGCTTGTATTTTACCATTGCCCCTATAGTAACCCCTGTGGTATTAGGGATGAACTGGCTACGGGGACACAACCCTTCCATCGACTGGGTTAAACGGGTGCTCTCGTTTCCCGACAGCCCCTGTGGGTTACATGATAAGGAACGGGTGGTCCGGACTCCGGCCGCCGCTGTAGTAGGGTTACCCCCCCCAGCCACCGTTCCTCCTCAACTGCCCACCGAATACTCGCAGTTTGCAGACGTCTTTGATGTGAGGGAATGTGACGAGTTACCCCCCCACAGAGAAACGGACTGTGCCATCGAAATAGTGGGGGAAGGCAAACTGTCTAAGGGGAAAGTCTACCCCATGAGCCCTAGTGAAAAAGCGGTGTTACGGGACTATCTGGATACCAACTTGGCGAGAGGGTTCATACGCCCTTCCAAGGCTCCTTATTCGGCCCCGGCCTTCTTTGTGAAGAAAAAGACGGGAGATCTCAGACTGTGTATTGACTTTCGCAGGCTAAACGCAGTTACCCAGTCTAACGCTTATCCTCTCCCTCTTATTCCCGACCTTCTAGCACAATTAAAGGAGGGCCGAATCTTCACCAAACTGGACTTAGTGGAAGCATACCACCGCATTCGCATTAAAGAAGGGGACGAATTCAAAACAGCTTTTTCCAGCTGTTTTGGAATGTTTGAGTACCTAGTCATGCCGTTCGGACTTTCGGGAGCTCCCAGTGTGTTTATGCAATTAATTAATGAGGTTTTGCATGATTTGCTGTTTCGGGGGGTGGTGGTATTTCTCGATGACATACTTATTTACTCTGAAACCATGGAGGATCATGTGCGCCTAGTGCGAGAAGTGCTCCAGCGGCTGCGGGAGCACAAACTGTATGCTAAGGTATCCAAATGTGAGTTCCACCAACCCTCCATTACTTTCCTTGGGTACGTAATTTCCCACCATGGGTTGGAAATGGACCCCGCAAAGGTCCAGGCGGTGCAGGATTGGGAACCCCCCACTACTCGCCGCCAGCTCCAGCAGTTTCTGGGGTTCGCCAACTTTTATCGGAACTTCATTCCTAACTTTGCCCAGGTTGCGCTTCCTCTCACCGCCCTGTTGCGTACCAAAGACAAGGGGGCTAGTGCTGCACTACCCTCAGCCCGTTTGCAATGGTCCCCCCAGTGCCAGCAAGCTTTCGAGCATTTAAAACGGCTTTTTTCATCCGAACCCGTTTTGGCTCACCCCGATTGCACCAAGCCTTTCGTGGTGCAGGTGGATGCCTCGGATGTGGCCATGGGTGGGGCCCTATTGCAGAGGGATGAAGGGGGGCGGTTGAGACCATGCGCCTACTTCTCCAAAAAGTTTTCCCAGTCCGAAATCAACTGGGCTATTTGGGAGAAGGAGGCGGCGGCGGTCAAACATGCCCTCACCATATGGAGACACTTCTTAGAAGGTGCCGAACTGCCGTTTGAAGTGTGTACCGATCACAAGAATCTTGAGGCTCTCAAGGGAGCTAGAAAGCTCAACGCCAAACAAATTCGATGGGCCCAATTTTTCGCCAAATTCCGGTTCACTCTCAAACATGTCCCTGGCAAGGAGAATGCCCTAGCTGACGCTTTGTCACGACTTCCCCAGTATCGCAATGATTTCGATCGCCCTGTTGACTCCCTGTTCACTCCCGAGCAGCGGGGGGAGGTCCCAAGCTTAGCCGTCACTACCCGGTCTCAAGCCCATCGACCAGAAACCCCCCCTACGCTCAAAGGTATCCCAGAAGCCTTCCAGCAGCGACTCCGGGACGCTTCCTTACAGGAGGAGGAACACCATCTCCTCCCTACTGGCCTGGAACGTACCAACACTTGGTGGGTGCAAGGGGGAAAACTGTATGTCCCATCCTCCCTTCGCAAAGAGGTATTGGGACTTGTACATGGTGCCAGGTTAGCAGGTCATTTTGGTTTCATAAAAACCCTTCACCTGGTACGGAGGCAATTCTGGTGGCCCGGTATGAGAGCTGATGTGGAGCTGTATGTGCGCAGCTGCCCCACTTGCGCCACAGCCAAGAAACGGATGGGGAAACCCCCAGGGCTTCTCAAACCACTTGAGAATCCCTCCCGTCCCTGGGAAGTCATAGCCATGGATTTTATCACCGACCTACCTCCTAGTCGGGGAAAAACGGTTCTCTGGGTAATCACGGACCTTTTTTCCAAACAGGTCCATTTCGTTCCATGTGCTGGTCTTCCTTCAGCCCAGGGCTTGGCTAAACTATTCGTTACACATGTCCTCAGGCTACACTCGGTCCCGAGGAAGGTCCTCTCCGACCGGGGGGTCCAGTTCGTTGCCAAGTTCTGGCGAGCCTTCCTAAAGCTCATGGGGGTGGAGGAACAGGGCCTGTCCTCCGCCTATCACCCCCAGACGGATGGTCAAACGGAACGAGTAAACGCAGTGGTCGAATGTTATTTGCGTTGCTATGTTAATTTCCACCAGGACGACTGGGTCGACCTGCTGCCATTCGCCGAATATGCGTACAACAATGCGCCTCATTCCTCTACCGGCTTTAGTCCCTTCCAAGTAATATACGGGACGGAATTCGGTCCTTTCGGTTCCGCCCCCGTCACACCAGAGCTCCAAGCCACCCCTGATCTTCAGGAGTGGATTCAGGCAGTTAAATCTACCTGGCCGTGGCTGCTCAAAAATCTTGAGAAGGCAAAAAGCAAGTACAAGGAACAGGCAGACAAACACCGATCTCCGGGATGGGAGCTAAAGGTGGGGGAGCAAGTCTATCTGTCCACCAAAAACCTCCGCTCCCTTCGTCCCTGCAAAAAACTGAGCGACCGCTATGTGGGACCTTTCCCCATTACCAGAGTGATCAATGAGGTTACCGTGGAACTGGAACTCCCAAAGACCCTCAAGGGAGTCCATCCCGTCTTTCATATAAGTCTCCTCAAACCTTATGTGGCAGCCCCCCAGTTCCACCCCCCTCCCGAACATGAGATTCCTTCTGTGGTGGGAGGGGATACCCATCTGGAAATATCCAAGGTTTTAGATTCCAAATGGAAGAAGGGGAAACTGTTTTACTTTGTTCGTTGGAAAAACCTTGGACCCGCTCACGACGAGTGGGTGGCCGCACCCCACATGGCGGCCCCTCGCTTAGTCCGAGAATTCCACCTCGCTTATCCCGATAAGCCTCGCCCTCTCGAGGACCCCGGAGGGGGGCCTTAAGGGGGGCAGAATGTGAGGGTCTCTGTCTATGTGTCTCTGCTTCCCATCACCTGCTTTGTTATCAGTGAACTCGTAAAAGCAGTTCACACCTTCTGGTCTCAGGCGCCAGGCCTGATTGCCCCAAGTATCTTCCCCCCCGCTGTTCTTCCTGTCAGTACTCCCTCAGGCCGATGCGGCCTTGGAAGTGTGATAGCTTCACCAGACTTCCTGGGACTCGTCTGATGTTTTGTATTATGCCAAGCTTGTAACTTCCCATAACAATAAGTGTGAACCCCAGTGCCCCAGTGCCCTGGAGTCAATATATTCTGTAAACCCGAATAGCCCCTCACTTGCAACTTGCTACCTGTGCCTGTCTCATCTCCTGATGTCTTCAATAAATCCTTTGTTTCTTTATCAACGTCTGAACATTTGATTTGGAGAAGTAAACTCAGAGAGAGGGGATCTCTCACACTCCAGCTCTTTCCACATACCCCTTGTATCTCTGGATTGTCAATTAAGGACCAGATGATACCTTGGACATTTTTTTCTTTGTGAACAAACAATGGCATCGGTCTACTCTTCTTCTGTCTCAAGGGATTGTGCATTGCACATTGTTGTGTGGTTTTAAAATGAGCAGATTATAATCTAGGGTTGCCAACCTCCAGGTAATAGCAGAAGATCTCCTGCTATTACAACTGATACCCAGCCAATAGAGATCAATCTCCCCTCCCCAAACCCCACCCTCCTCAGGCTCCACCCCAAAAACCTTCCGCCGGTTGCAAAGAGGTATTATAATCGTACATAAGACATGAGCAGGCATTTATGGGTGGACATTTTCTAATGTTGGGGAGCATCCCCAATCAGCTGCTCTTCATTTTAACATACTGGTGGTTGAAGCGGTAGAATTCGTGACAGAATTAATTTCTTCATACTATATTGGAGCTCTGGGGAAGATCTGTACAGCCACAAATACTTTAGGAAATTAGAGTTGACCTGTCATTACAGGACAGCTTGCTAGCCTCTTTAAATGTGTTTTTCTTTGATGTCCTCATCCCCTTAGCCTTGTTTCTCAGGCTTATTATTGGGGTATAAGATAACCTTACACATGCAGTCGAAATCACCATGCAACATATTTTCAGGGGTGGAAGGCTCAATAGCTACCCTGTTGTTTCCCAAGGGGGAGATGAGCTTCCTTTGCAATATTTATTATGCAGCAATTACTATGGTCTCGCTAGAGGCCAAGAGGAGGATCCATTGTTCACGGTAAGTGAGCGAAGAGGCTTTTATTTTATTGGGTCTCATCTGGAATTTTTGCTTTGTAGGAGATCTTTGTCCTCAGAACACTCACAGATAAAGTCTTTCCCCACCCATTATTAACTTGCATACTTTCATTTTTCCTAGGGAAGCAGTGTATCCTCCTTCAGCTGCCAGGTCATCATCAACAGATCCAAAAGTCAGACTAGCCCTTCTGAAAGATGTGAGAATGGGAAGAACCAGTTGACTAGAAAAAGAGGAATGAGAAGCAAAGCATTGTAAAAACTGGGTTGGATTTCATTGTTTAGCTGATTTGACCTGTAAGTTCATATATTGAATGTTAAGAGCAGATGCAGCTCATAGAAAGACATCCTTCAGTTTCTCTTTGCAGAGAAGCCTGCCCAGAAGGAAACAATACTTTAGAGTCTTCTGGATACAGCTGCTGTCTGTTTAGAAATTCAAGAGGAAAATAAAATCCCACTTTAAAAAAATAATATAGTTATATCTGATCTATATTTATTTATTTATTATTTCCATTTGTTACCCTGCCAAAGCCAGGCTCAGAGCGGCTTACAGAATATAAAAGTCATATTAATCAATTAAAAAGCATTACAGTCATATTAATCAATAAAAGCATTAAAATAGCCCTATAAAATCATTATACTAATTTACCTAGGCGCCTCTAACATACGAGTCACAATACAACAACCTAGCTAGGCAAGCAGATGGAAGGCACCAGATGGAATAAAAGGTATTAACCACAATGGGAAGGTTAGGGAGGCCAGTCTTTATATATAGGAACCGTAGCCTGGCGGAATAGCTCTATTTTACAGGCCCTGCGGAACTCTTTGAGGTCCCGCAGGGCCCTGGTCTCACTAGTGAGGCTATTCCACCAGGCAGGGGCCAGAGCAGAGAAAGCCTTGGCCCTGGTCGAGACCAGCTGGAAACTCCTCAGGCCAGGGACCACCAAAAAATTGTTATTATCTGAACGAAGAGTCCTCCGGGGAACATACCAGGAGAGGCGGTCCCGCAGATATGAAGGTCCCAGACCGTGTAAGGCTTTAAAGGTAATAACCAGCACCTTGAATCTGACCCGATATTCCAGCTGGAGCCAGTGCAGCTGTTTAAGCACTGGCGTGATATGAGCCCGTGACAAGGACCCAGTAAGCAGCCTTGCTGCGGCATTTTGTACCAGCTGGAGTTTTCGAGTCAGCCTCAAGGGCAGCCCTATGTAGAGCGAGTTACAGTAGTCTAGCCTGGAGGTGAGACAGCCAGTTCTCCTAACAATTCTATTTTGGATTCATGCATAGGGAATTTTCACACGTTCAGACAGGCCCATATTTTCAGGCTGTAATTCAGATGGATTGAGTACAGGGGAAGCTCTTCCTTTCCTTTCCCTCTCTCTGTTAGAGGCTGCCAGGGAACCTTGTCCTTGGCCCTCTTCTAGTTTCTCTTTCCGCACTATCCGTGGATGAACTTATCAAACCCTGTGGATTTCAGTATCACTTGTATGCTGATGAGTCCCAGCTCTGCCTCTTTGCTTCTGAACTTTCTCCATGCAGTTCTTTATCTCCACTTTCCTGCTGGCGTTTCCTCCTGGATGTCTTATTGCCATCTCCAACTCAGCATGTCTAAGCCTGACCTTCTCATACTTCCTCCAAAGTTTCCTGTCTGTCAACTGGCACAAAATCTCGCTTTATTTTTCTCTCTGCCTTGGGGGAAGAAGCTGAGAGCACAGCGGGTAAATGCTTAATGTGCGATCCATCACTAAATCATGTTGCTTCTCCTCCTACAGAATTGTAAAAATATGGCCCTTCCTCTCTGCCCCCACATCAATGATATGTTCTGGTCTTCTCTTGAAATTCAGGGGTATAGTTTGTGACATTTCTATTCAAAACGTAAAAGGTATACAAGATAAGTACAGTGACCATCCACAACAGCTGTCATTGGTGATCTCCTGTGGCAGCTAAGAAATGTGTTGGCTCCATTCAGCCTCTTGTTACTTGAGTCAAACCCATTGTGCCGGCATAGGCCAAGGGCCAGGCGGTGCCCACAGTCCTCAGACATGCGGGAGGTATCTAGCCCCTTTCGGATAAGGCGACAAAGATTATGCTGTCTACCGAGGTCAGAAGTCGGAGGCGTCGTCAAAGCAGGCAGGAGTCAACGGCCGGAGAGATCAATCATGAGCGGTAGCGGGAACACAGAGAAACTACAAGGTTGCTTCCGCAAAGTGAAAGCATGCCTGCACTGCCTTTATCAGTCAGTGCACTTCCAAGCTAGGCTTCATCCTGAAATGACTCAGCACCAGTTCTCTGTCTGCTTAGCCTCTCCAAACGAGCACTTCTCCTTCTACCTTGCAGAACCACACGCTGCCGAGTCCTGATACGCCTATCAGGTTCAGGTGAGCTTGGAGGGCTGCCATTCTCAGCTTCCACTGCAGGGGTTGGGGGAAGAGTAGCTTCTGTCTGCCCTTGTTCCATCTCTCTGCCTAGCTGTGGTTCCTGCTGTGTTGTTTCAGGCTCCTGTGCTACTGGCTGCAATGGAGGTACTGAGGGCCCAGAGGCAACCTGTTCCTCCACTTCAGTGTCATGGCCCAGGCTTCAACAGGTGAAACATCATCAGAGGAAGAGCTTGAGCAGGGAGAAATAACGGGCATTGCACCTCAGGCAGCTGAGAATGCAGGGCAGGGCGAAGGACAACAGGTAGGAGTAAACACCAGCCCCGCTGAGGAGTTGGAAGTAAACACAGAATCACCTCCTTCGGCACAACCAGATGCAGCTGTAACTCCACAGAAGCAGGACCCACCCAGCTCACCTGAAGCCACTCAACAACAGCACAGGCAAAAAGGAAGAATGGAGTTGCAAAGTAAAAGGAGAAGTGCACGTCTACAGGCACTAAGGAGACGGCTCCAAGACTGTGAGTTGTCTGAGGATGAGAACTAAGGCAAAGAGAAACAGCTTAAACCCAGGCTTGGAACAGACAGATGTTGCGAAGGCAATTGTTGCAAAAGGATCTCTGACTTTTGTTGCTGACGCTCCTAGACTTTGATAAATGGACTTCTGACCCTTGGACTGGACTTTTGACTTCCCCTCTGCACGCCGACTTTATTTTGGTTTCCAGCTCCTGGCGGGACTCCCCCGGATTCCTGCATTCCTGAGATAACAGCCTGCTCTCAAGACCAGTAGCCGGCAGTAACCCGAGACGACCTGGCCTAGCACATTCAGCTTCAGAGTCCTCCGAGTCCTCAGCTCCCAAGGCAGGGCCCATGACACCCATTGATGTAGGTCTATGAATGAGGGGCTACAGCTTAGTGGTGTCTCTCATGCAGAAGGTCCCAGGTTCAGTCCTCAGCATCTCCAGTTGAAAGGACCAGGTAGCAGATGATGTGAAACACCTCTGCCTGGGACCCTGGAGAGCGGCTGCCATTGTGAGTAGACTATACTGACCTTGATGGACCAATAGTCTGATTCAGTATAAGGCAGCTTCATGTGTTCATGTCGAAGATGATGTGAGTGACCCTGGAGAGCTGCTGCCAGTCTAATTAGACAATACTGACTTTGATAGACCAAGGGTCTGATTTGCTATAAGGCAGCTTAATGTGTTCATGTGTCTTTCCCTGTGCTGCTTCATATATATCCTAAGAATCATCCTCATGTATCTGATAAAGTGGGCTCTCTAGTCCACAAATGTTTTATAGATTTGTTTGTTTTTAAAGTGCCACAAGAGTCCTTCTGGGGTTTTGTCACTGCTTCAGACAAACATCCGTATTAGAATTTGCCAAGTTCCCATTCTACAGTCTAGCCCTCCTCAGATTTGCCACTGAGCAATAGTCACCAGGAAAAACATGCCGCCAGCCATTAAATTATTTTTAAAAAGGGAAACTGTTAAGTCCGCGTGGGAAGGATTCACGAGATCAGAGACGGAGTTCAACAACACAGCTTTATTTGATTTCAGCACAGAACTTACTTACACCCTGAACGTGCCCTGCTTATATGCCCCCCTGGCCACCTGCAGCCACTCCCCCCCAAACCGTGTTAGGGGGGAATACCCTCTCAGTGACCAATGGGACATGCTGGCTTAGGGCCAATAGGATCCATTTGTTTGACCAATAGGGTGAGCAGGGTTTAGGATCCTTCGTGCAGAGCTCAAGCTCCTGAGTCCCCCTTGATTACTCCCCAACTATATACATACACAACACCCCTCTCCCCTAAGTCCGAGCGACCCTCACTGTTGCACTAGGAGCACACAAAGTCCTGGAGGTAGCTCGGCCGCGATCGATTCCACTGGGAACGGTGCGGCGCTGGGATGGGGGACGTTGGGCGATCCGTCGTTTCCGGATCAGTCTTACCCTCGGTGGCTGGGTTGTCATCTGCCGGGCTGCTGGGAAAGTCCGGCGCTGGCAGCGGCAACGGTTGTTCCGGTCGCTCCTGTTGTTCCAGTTCCCGGGTGACAGGAATCAGCAGTGGTGCTGGCACCGTGGTTGCTTCTGGCAAGTTGGCGGGGCGGCGGCGTAGCTGATCGATGTGGTGCCACAGGATGCGCCCCTCCGGGGTGGTGACCCAATAGGATAGCGGGCCGGTGGCGTCCTGGATCATGGCTGGGATCCAGGTGGGGCCCGCTCCATAGTTTGGGGCGAACCCGGGGTCGTCCTGCTCCACGACCCTTGGGGAGGTGGTCGAGTCTTTGCGGCCCATGTATTCAGGCGCCAGGTCGGGGTGCAGCCGGTTGAGCAGGGTTTTCGGCTGGTGACCCATGAGGAGTTCCGCGGGGCTCTTCCCGGTCACGGAGTTAGGTGTGGTGTGCTGAGCTAGGAGGAAATCCACCAGCCCCCTGTCCCAGTCACAACGGTCGATGCGCCACAACGCATCCTTGGTTGTCCGGACCATCCATTCCGCCTGTCCGTTGGTGGCGGGGTGGAACGGAGCCGAGGTTGCGTGGCGTATCAAGTTCTTGGCCAGGAACTCCTTGAACTCGGAGGACGTAAATTGGGTCCCGTTGTCAGAGACCACGGTGTCCGGTAAGCCGTGGGTTGCGAAGACCTTGCGCAGCTCTCGGATGACTGTACGCGAGGTCATAGAGCCGACATCGACCACCTCCAGCCACTTAGAGTAGGAGTCCACAATAATCAAAAAAGTCTTACCCTGGAAGGAACCCACAAAGTCTATGTGGGTGCGGGACCAGGGTGTGTGTGTGTACTCCCAGTGCTGGGTCGGGGCACGCGGCATCTCTGGGTGCGACTCCTGGCAAGGTAGGCAACGGCTCACCCATTCCTCGACAGCAGCATCAATGCCTGGCCACCACATGTAGCTCCTAGCCAGGGCCTTCATGCGCACGATTCCCGGGTGGCAGACGTGCAGAGCCTCCAGGACCCGTGTGCACAGCTTTGCCGGAATCACTGCACGGCTCCCCCAGAGCAGGCACCCCTTGTTGAGCGATACCTCGTGTTGGCGCGTGGCGAACAGCTTGAATTCCCCATTGGGCTTGGCGGTCGGCCACCCCTTCCCCACCCAGTTGAGAACCCGGGCGAGGGTGCAATCCTTAGCCGTGTGCATGGCGATGTCCGATACGTGGAGGGGGGCTTCCGGCAGCAACTCCAGGAGCATGATGTCGCCGGCAGGTTGCGGGTCCGGGTCACAGCCGTCCAGCGGCAGCCGGCTGAGGGCGTCGGCGTTGCCAATAGACTTCCCCACCCAGTTGAGAACCTGGGCGAGGGTGCAATCCTTAGCCGTGTGCATGGCGATGTCCGACACGTGGAGGGGGGCTTCTGGCAGCAACTCCAGGAGCATGACGTCGCCGGCAGGTTGCGGGTCCGGGTCTCAGCCATCCAGCGGCAGCCGGCTGAGGGCGTCGGCGTTGCCGATAGACTTCCCGGGCCGATGGGCAAGCTAGAACTCATAGGCATTCATAAAAATGGACCAGTGGAGCATCCAGGGCAACAGGATCTGCGGCATCTGGCGATCCAGTATGAACAACCCCAAGAGCGGCTTGTGGTCCGTCAGAATCGTGAACCGGCGGCCATAGACGAAATCGTGGAATTTCTTGATGCCGGCCACGACGGCGAGGGCCTCCCGGTCGATCTGCGCATAGTTCCGTTCGGCTGGCGTGAGAGTCCTGGAGTAAAAAGCGATTGGGGCCTCCCAACCGTCAGGCAACCAGTGCTGCAGGACCACACCGACACCATATGGGGAGGCATCGCAGGTCAGCACCACTGGCAACTTCTCGTCGAAGTGGATGAGCAGGCTGGACGAGGAGAGGAAGTCCTTTGCAGCCTCGAACGCGCGCTGCTGCGGCTTGCTCCACGACCATGGAGCACACTTGTCCAGGAGGCGGTGGAGGGGCTCGGCGACCGATGCCTTGTTGGGCAGGAAGGCGTGGTAAAAATTCAACCGTCCCAAGAATGCCTGGAGCTCCTGTTTGCACTTGGGCGGAGGAGCACTGTGGATCGCCTTGACTTTCGATGGAGTCGGGTGGATCCTGGCAGCATCGATGAGGTAGCCCAGGAACTCCACCTGTGGAAGGCCCAGCTGGCACTTCTCGCGCTTGACGGTGAGGCCCGCGGTTCTGAAACGGCTGAGCACCTGGCGGACGCGGTCTAAGAGTTCCCCCTCGGAGGCAGCGGAAATCAGGATGTCATTGAAGTACGGGACAACGCCTGGCAGGCCCTTAAGGAGGTCCTCCATGATGTTCTGGAAGATCCCCGGGGCCGTGCTGACCCCGAACTGCAGGCGGGTCACCCGGAAAGCGCCCCGGTGAGTGACGATGGTCTGCGCCTCCGACGGACGGCAGATGTTGGCGATGTGGCCGGATCGACCGCACACATTGCAACAGGCATCACAGAACCGGCATGTGCGGCGGTCGTGGGGGTCGCCGCAGCTGGCGCAGGCCCTTGATGCTGGGCCCCGTGGCTTGGGTGCCCTGGCGGACATCTTGTGGGTCTCGTCCACGGAGTCGCCATCGCTGGCATCCCCAAAATGGACAGGGGCAGCTTCGCGGGGTGGGGCTGCGGCGGCGCAGTCGCGGCGGTGGTCGCCCCTGGCTGCTATCTCGGCCACAGTGGCCTCCTCGATGGCGGTGGCCAGAGTCACTTCCTTCTTGGCCACGATGCGGCAGCAGACCTTCTCGTCGCGGAGGCCCGAAGGTGAGGCAGTCCCGCAGGGCCCTATCGAGGTCCTTGAATGCGCAGAACCTCGCGATCTGGCGCAGTGCCGCGATGTACTCGGCGACGGACTCGCCTGGATCCTGGTCACGCAAGTGGAATTCCAGGCTCTGGGCCATCTGAGTGGGCTGTGGAGCAAAGTGTTCGCCCAGAGCCTTCATGATGTCGTCGAAGGATGAGGCGCTCAGCGCTGCCGGGGCCAGCAGGGTCTTGCCCAGCTGGAACGTCCAGGGACCGCAAACACTGAGGAAGGCGTCACACTTCTTCTCGGCTTCCGTCACGGAGTTGGCGGGCAGGAAGAAAGTAATGTGGCTGGCATAACTCTCCCACTCGCAGGGGCGGGAGATGTCGAAGGCTTCTATGGAGCCGATGGTGGCCATCGTGCGGCGTGTGTCGTCTCTCCCAAGAATCCAGCGAATCAGCAATCGGGCCGGCTGCCTGGACACAGCGAGGTCGCGGAGCTAGGTGGAAGCTGCGGGTCAGCCGGCGTGTGATTCAGCGTTGCGGACCGGGCTGCCTACCAGTCACTGTGAACGGCGGAATGAGAGTGAGTCAGCAGGTCAGTCGGGCCGCTCCCCAGTCTTCGTCGCCACTGTTAAGTCCGAGTGGGAAGGATTCACGAGATCAGAGACGGAGTTCAACAACACAGTTTTATTTGATTTCAGCACAGAACTAACTTACACCCTGAACGTGCCCTGCTTATATGCCCCCCTGGCCGCCTGCAGCCACTCCCCCCCTGATCCGTGATAGGGGGGGAATACCCTCTCGGTGACCAATGGGACATGCTGCCTTAGGGCCAATAGGATCCGTTTGTTTGACCAATAGGGTGAGCAGGGTTTAGGATCCTTCGTGCAGAGCTCAAGCTCCTGAGTCCCCCTTGATTACTCTCCAACTATATACATACACAACAGAAGCCAAGGCTCAAGTCTGTCTATAAACATCAACCTCTGCCTTGTAGTGGATAACTCTCTGCATCGTGGTCTGTACTCTAACAAAACAGGGTAGGTATTTTGATGCAACTCCAGATGCGACTTTGGGCCAGGTATCTTGTTTGTTTACTGCACGACTGTTGGGGAATTCGTGGCTCCTAACCGTCCTGCATACTTTCCTCAAGTCATTTTTTTCACCTCTTTTGTGTTTTTGGCACTCACCCTGAGTGCCTGAAAAGACACTCAGGGAGGGCCCTGACAACAGTTGCCAGGGAACAGCTTAGTTGCTATCAATAGTAAACAAAAGACAGGCAAAAGGAAGCCACCTCTCCTAGGATCTGGAGGAGGGGCGGGAGGTCAAGGGGCCATGTGGTTTTCTTTTCTTTGGGACGCCATGACGAGATGCCCACAGATTCTAGATGGTTCGTCTCAGGTTTCTTCAGGGCCGTTTCACTCCTTACGTTTTTACGTTTAAGATATTTATTGTCAGAGGAGTAGCTGCATTAGCCTGTTGTGTAGCCAAATTAATCAGGATTCTGGTAGTAGCCTTAAAGGCTAAGCAAATTTATGGCAGTATACACTTTCATGAGTCAGTGCTCACTTCATCAGTTTCATGATGAAGGGACCTGATCAAGTGAGTTCTGACTGATGCTGGAATAAATTTGTTAATCTTTAAAGTGCTACTGCATTCCTGCTTAAGTCTAATATTTAATGTGTACCTTTGTTTCACACATTTGTATCTCTTTCACACATTACACAGAAGCAAATCCAGGTTCCTCTGAGAGTATACTGAAATGGGAAATGCAGCCAGTCATGGCTGCCTTTTGAATATATTAGCATATTAATTGTGTTCAGCACGTTCTCATTTTATATTTTTAGTTGTGCGCATAAAACACCTTCAGTGTACACTTAAAAATGTAAGGAGTGAAATGGCCCTGAGAGAACCCAAGGTGGATATCTGGGATCTGTAGGCACCTTATCCTGGTATCTCAAAAGAGAAAGCAGGCCAAGGGTCCCAGTTCAGTATGCGTGATGGATATCCTGCAGCAAATCAATCCTGCAAAGGTGAATTGCAAGGAGGATGTACACAATTGAGGGCTACATAATAGTCTGATTCCAGTACTGGGTTGAGCATGGTTAAAAAACAAAAAGGCAATGTGCACTGGAGGCATCTGCCATCTCCACCATTGACTTACTAGTGTAAGGTAGTGGTGAAGTATGCGAGTAGTGATCCAGGATATTCCTAGTTTTAATCTCACCTTGGTCCTGAGCCTGCTAGGTGGTCTAAGTGGAGCTGTTCTCTCTCATCTTTATGCTCCTACCTGTAATATAAAGATAATAAAGGGGCTAACTAAATAAGACTTTGGGAGATCTGTTTTCAGGTATTTCCAGTTGCATTTTTCAAAAGTTTAATAGCTTTTGTTATCTGTATATTTATTTATTTATTCTATTTTTTAGTCATTGCTCACCCAAAGGGTCTTGCAGCAATTTACAACATAAAAAGAACAAGTTAAAACTTTTAAGGACATTTGGGGGAGACAGGCCTGTCCAGTCAGTTCATGGCTTCAGTTTCTGGTTTTAAGAAACCACATGTAGGGCCATGTTGAGAATTATATATACTGATTGATGAGTGGATTTACAAGGGGGCAACTAATTTCTCATGATCTCTTAACCATAATGAAATCTAGAATCATAACTTCCTGGGTTAAATTTAGGTCTGCTTACTTAAAACCAGAAAGCAAATTGTTGGTCCCTCTCTCCTTTCTCTTGTTCTCACTCTCAGGTTGTTCTGTACATTTTCTTCATTTGTGCTTCTAGGTAACCTGGCATGTGATTTGTGTGCTATTTTGTCATATAGAAAACAGTAGCTGTCAGTGTGCGGCCATTTTTCATTCTGGCTATGTGGGAGATCTACAAGTAGGAACCACCTGCACATTCATTCAACCATTTCCCATTTGCTGGTCATCTTTCAGAATGTTGTAAACTGCCATTTCTATTACAAACAAAATCACATTGGCTGTCACCATGTATAATTGTCACTCTCCAGTGATTTTACTAGGGCAAATAAAAGCAGGCCCTTAGTAGTAACTGCCAGATTCAGCTGCTCTATTGCGACATTCATTGTGGTTAAAATCAATGAGACAGGAATGAGCATGTTCTCTGAATAATAAAAGAAGACCAAGTTTGAATGGAGGACAATCTGATTTTGTAAAGTACAAAGTCCTGTCCTTGCTATCAGAGCATGTTCTCAAAATGCTGCACCTCTAATAGACAGTTTGCATGGATTTTGGGAATGAATGGTTCTAGTATCTATGTCAGGGTGGGGAACCTTTTTCCTGCCAAGGGCCATTTGCTCATTTATAACATCATTCGGGGGCCATAACCAGGTGTAGATCTCCCGTCGTGGCGGGGTGGGAAGAGAGGCTAGGGTTGCCAGGTCTCCAACCACCAGGGGAGGCCACGCAGAGAAAACCTGGAGGGCACCCCCGCTCCCCCCTCCCTCCCCCCTCCCAGGCGGGAGGGCAGCCAGCGGTGGGCCCCGAGCAAACGAGGCGCCAGGGGGGCGCAGCCCACAGCCGATCCTCAGGGAAGGAAGGGAGGAAGGAAGGAAAACAGAGAAATGGAGGGGGAGAAAAGGACGGTAGGAGACAGACAAAAAAAGAGACGGGGGAGAGAGGGGGAGAAAGGAGAGTGACAGAAAAAGAGGAAGAGATAAAAGCCTTCCCACACACACACACACACACACCCGCACCCGCCGGCCCCACGCAACCGGGCCCCAGGCTCCCTGCCTCCCCCAACACACACACACACAGCAGCACATGCAGCCCAGTGCAACCAGGCCCCAGCCTCCACCCCCAAGTCCTCCAAGCCCGATTGGCTCCAGCGCGCATGTTCCGCTGCCGGGAGCCACCGGCCTCTCCCCCCCCCTTTCCACTTGACAGGCGGCTAGAGGGGCTTACAGTGTGCTGCAGCATTCCTGCATGCCGCGACTGTAGGGGGCAGCCTTGGGGGAAGCGTCCCTCCCCCTCCCCCTCCTCTCGCCGACCAACAGTCCACGAGAGGAGGTCCAAAGGGCGCCGCGGCCCCAGGAACACCCTTGGGGAGGGCCGCGCTGTGCTGCGCCTCCGCGGCTGGGCCCTAGAGCTCCCAAGGGCCACTGAAAATGTCCTTGGGGGCCGCATACAGCTCCCGGGCCGGACATTCCCCAGCCCTGATCTGTGTGCTTATCGAGTTAATTCATGACAATCTAAGATGCCAAATTATACCCAACAAATGCTATTTTGATCCAGATCCTATGTTCTTCCAAGTCAACATTACCCCATTTAAGCGACTCAGCAGTTACATCAGGTGAATGTGTGAGAGCAAATGATATTCAAAGTCCAGTGCCAGCCAGAACTAGAAGCAATATTTCATATTGCTATTGACATGTTTGAAGATCAAAAGGCATTGAGATGCAGCTAAGCTTGATGTTTACTCGTATTTGGTACAAAACCATACCTTTGTATATGGGTTTGCTTCAACACCTCATGTTATGGTTTGTATGTGTTGGGCCACATGAACTCTGCTTGTTGGCTAACTTTTGTTATGTGGTGGCTCTCAACACAGAAGTCGACAAACAGATCTGCAGACACTTCTTTGTTGTTCATAGATGTCAGTATTCATCCTTGCCAGCTGCACTGGATTGTACTCCTGAATAAATCAATGCAAGATACAGGGCTGGAGCTGGTAATGCTGTTGGTCTGACTGAACATCCATACTGCCTTCAGGAATAGTTGCTTTGTGGGCCTAGAATAGTTCAAGATTTTCTTGCTGGTTTTTTTAAATAAAGATTTTATTAATTTTTGTTCAAGTTTTATTGTTGTTGTACTTGCAATTTGCTGATGGTTGTGCTTTGGTGAATGTGCTCAGTATTGGTGCTGCGTGAACATTACTGAAATATGCTGACTTGGTAGTCTTGCCTTCCACCTAACTCCAGAAAACAGAAGTTGTGTACAATGTATATCACAAAGAGATCTGATTATTATAGAACTCTAGGCATTCCTGCTTTGCTCTTTCTGCATATTCCTTCTAACAGTAAAGACTATGTATTTGTGAGCTTAGATATATACAGCTGCTCAAGATATTGCCACAAAAGCTGCTGAAGAAAAATCCAAGGTGGTGGTGTTCTGTCGTACTTTTACTCGTGATGCCACTATGTCTTTATTTACCAGAAAAGTGAAAATCACAGTGGCAAGGGGCACACACGGTCAGCGTTCCCTAATTTGCAGATATACTCAACTCATTTTCAATATTGATAGGTCTGGAAGACCAAGCAATGTTCAGCATTGATAGACTAGGAGACCAAGAATGCAATTCTGAACAGTTACCCCTTTCTAAACCTGCTGAATTCAATGGATTTAGAAGGGTGTAAATCTGTTTAAGGTTGCACTGCAGATTTCCATTTTGTGCAGTGTCTGTACCAGATGTTTCTAAATATACCCATCATTTGAGCAGCCATTTTGGAAAATGGCTACCATACCCAAACTGAGGTTGGCCCTGTTATCTATTTCGATTAGTTTGGAAAACCAGATATTTGAGGGAAATTTCATCCTTCTGCTATGATGTAAGTCTTATCAAATATAGTCCCTCATAGCTATACTCCAGTGTGGTTGATATCACTCCTACCACCTGATAGTTTTCAGTGGGCTACAGCCCATTTTTATAGAGCAAGCTTTTTTTTTGTTTCATATGTCTCTCACATACCAGGTTAAATACATAACTAGAGAATCAACATTTTGTTTTTTCCATTTCAGAAAAGGTGGTGGAAATCTCAAGAATGAGGAAGACCTTTTGTTCAGCGAATCTTCTAAAAAATGGTTAGGTAAAAGGTAAAGGTCCCCTGTGCAAGCACCGGGTCATTCCTGATCCATGAGGTGATGTCACATCTCGACGTTTACTAGGCAGATCTTGTTTATGGGGTGGTTTGCCAGTGCCTTCCCCAGTCATCTTCCCTTTACCCCCAGCAAGCTGGGTACTCATGGAACATACCTATAAAATTGTGCTGAGGAAAAAAATGCTCAGCAGATTATTACTAATCAAAAAAGAAAGAAAAGGTATCACTTTCTGGTGGGGCCCTCTCTCTCTGACTCCCCTTCTGTTGTTATGGCATACAGTCAAGGCAGCACAACCATCCCAAAGGCACAGTTACATGACTTGCAAGGTGAAAAAGGAATACCATGAGTCTTGTTCCATCTCTTAGCAACCAAACTGCTCGTTGCCTAGCAGCACATGGGCATCTTACATACTTAATTAGGCTGCCAGCATCTCAGAGGTCCTGTGCCTGGGGACAGGGAGGTATTGATTGTATTCTAAAGCAAGCATGGCCTGCGCCTGGGAGTATCATATTGATCTAATCGTTTGCACTGAATCTTTGAGGGAAGGTTTGATTTCAGGATTGGAGATTTGCACTGAACCATGGTCTGACCACTATCTACTAAAAACCAAGGTCATTGTGGCTTCAACACCTCACAGAAAAGGGGGCCTGTTTAAAATGGTTCACCCACAGAGGCTCATGAATCCTGCTGGATTGCAGAATGCTGTAGGGGATTTTAGAATTCCAAGCACTGCTCTGTTGAGGTTGCGATAGAAGTGTAGAAATGTGAAGCTCCTTGAAAATATTGACAAGGTCGCCCCTCGATCACTTCCCCTTCCCTTGGGACGAAACCCAGCCCGCTGGTTTATCACAGAGCTGGGTGATCTGAAAAGGGCTGGGAGGCATCTAGAATGGTGCTGGTGGAGAACTCATATTAAATCTGACAGATCATGTGATAGCTCACTGTAAGACCTATGAAGCAGCCGTGACAGTGGCTAAGAAATGTTACTCCCCTGCAACTATTGCATCAGCTAGTTCATAAGCACCCCACTTGTTTAAGGTAACATGGCACCTGCTGACTCCTAAAACTGAGTCTTCATTGTATCTGGACCAGACAATTAGTTGTGATAGTTTTTTGCCGATAAAATATCAAGCATACACTCTGATGTAGATGCTGACTGTAAGGTAGGTCTGCCGGAAGAACTGCCTAATACACCGCCTCTTCAATTTATGGACCCCTTTGACCCACTTTCCATGATGGATGTTGACAGGCTCCTGGGATCATTGAAGGCCACTACTTGTGCCCTGGATTCTTGCCCATTCTGGCTTCTAAAAGAATGTAAAGATCACATCAACGAATCCTGAGTACCAATTATAAACCAATCACTAACTCAGGGAATCTTCCTTTGACCGCTCAACAAGGGGGTTATCCATCCACTACTAAAAAACCCCATCCTAACAGCTAATCTGCCCTTCCTAGGCAAAGTGATTGAGAGAGCAGCGGCAGACCAATTGCAGGTCCTCTTGGATAACTCATCTGCTCTAGACCCTTTTGAGTCTGATTTCAGACTGGGCTATGGGATGGAGGCAGTTCTGCTTGCTTTAGTTGATTACCTCCATCTAAATATAGACAAAGGACAGGCCTCCCTGTTGCTCCTGCTGGATTTAGCTGCTGCCTTTTGGACACAGAGGACCATTTCATCTTTTTGAGGCACCTAGAGGCAGAAGTAGGTAGCAGGGTTGTGCGTTGGGCTGGTTCAAATTATTCCTCAGGGACCAGACCCAAAGAATTGACATTGGAGACCAGTTATCATCAGTGTGGGACCTATCCTATGGGGTTCCACAGGATGCAGTCCTATCCCCCATGCTCTTCAATCTTTATGTAAAGCCCTTGGGCCAAATAATTCACAGTTTTGGGGTTGGCTGTCATCAATGTGCAGATGATACACAGCTCTCTATATATGTATATATCCTTATCCAAATCTCCTGGTGATGCAGTAGGAAGTCCTCAACTGCTTCCTGGCTGCTGTAGTTAAATGGCTAAGAGTAAACGAATTGAAACTAAACTGTGAAAAGACAGAGGTAATGCTGGTTGGGAAGGCAGAGATCCTGGAGGACACTGTTCTCCCCCCTTTTTTATGGGGTCCAGCTGACCCTTGCTGACTCAGTTAAGAGCCTCGGGGTTATACTGGACTCCACATTATTGCTGGAGAAGCACGTTAATGCAGTTTCAAAAAAGGGCTTTCCTCCAACTCAGCCTAGCAAGAAAAATGGCCCCTTACCTTGATACAGCTGATCTTCCCTTGGAGTCCTGGGTGATATCCCACATAATGGGAGATATTCATCCTAATATCACTAGTTCTGTTGCAAGATTTTTGGCGGAGGTGATGTCGCTCAAACGTCAAAACAAAACAAGCACGTAAACTACGAGTTGAATGTTGAAACAGATTTTGTGATTTCAATGAGACTGGTTCAGGGGGAATATATTGTTATGGTATTAGTGATGCTATGTTTAGTAATTGTTTCTACTGTGTTTTAACCTTAAGTATACGTTGGGTGTTGTAAATTGATTATGTGTTGTTGTATTATATATTATTGTTATGGTTAAGCTCAAGACCTTTGGTCAAAGGAGCTAGTAAATAAATGGAAATGGATACAGCTGTTCTGGCCACCTGGATCCATGCCACGGTGACATTGAGACTAGACTACTGTAATGCACTGTACATTGATCTCCCCTCTTGTTGTGAGCTACTCTGGGTCCCCGATGAAGGGAAAAGGCAATGTATAAATTTCTAAATAAAAAAAATAAAACAGTGTTGTTCATGCCACAAGATTCCTGCAAATCTTTAGTTTTAGCAAAATTCAGAAGGAAGCGCGAAGCAACCGGTAACCAATACTACTAGACAAGTCAAACTGCAGCACACATGGCAAAGTATAAGCCAGCAATTGGTCAATTGGATTTAAAATGGCATCGAAGTTATGAGCACTGCACAGCTGGGGGTTGCTGCAGTTTGGGAATTAGAACAAAAGCCTAGCAGGACCTAGAATTGACCTTCTTTGGCATTCTATTTCCGGAGATACGGCTCTGACCTATCTTGATCCTAAGCAGGGATGAACTGCTCAAGCTAGTATTTGACCATATGATTCAGATATTTGGACTTCAAGGTGGGGGCAGCAGCAGCAGAGGAACAAAGAGGAGCTCAATTCCTAACGTGTTCTAGTAGGAATGGAGACCTAACATCAATCTACAAGAACTATGGACAGGATTCAATAATTGGCATCAGTGGAAAAAGGGTTTGTTTGTTTGTGCCCAGATGTCTTGTGAACAAAAAGAACACAGAAGCACTATCTGAAATAACAGAACAGAAAAGCACCTGGAAAGAGAGAGGTGAGTTCCTGGGTAGCAGTAACCTGATTTATTTTGCATCTTTCATCTGCGTTGGGGTCTCAGGTGTACTGGAAACATGTAGGGATTCTCTAACGGCAAAGTTATTGACAGAAAATAAGAGGGCAAATTGTGAAACTAGGATTCCCAATGTGGTGATCTGTTCATTTGGAGTGAGCACACACTGGTTCCTGGGAAATGCTAACATCAAAAGTCATTTCATCTTCCTCTTTCAAATTCCACCTTGACAGTGATTCTCATATACAACCGCAAGTTTGGCTGAATAATAATAAAAAATAATAAAAATCCCCTGGTGGCATTAGATGAGGGGATTTTACATAATAGGAAGAATAAAATGAGGGATTGACAGCAAATGCTGCTTGTGTAAGATCCCCTTACAGCAGCCACACTGTGCTTGATGGCTGCTAGCCCACAGTGACTCACTCCAGTGATGAGAAGGAAAGAGAGGACCATAACACTTGCAGTCTACTGAGTGTACATGTCCTATTTTCCCTTGTCAGTCTAAGGAGCTGGCATGAAAGGCAGAAAGGTAGGGTCACTTTTGTTTCCTAGCAAAAAGCTGAAGAAGTGAAAGCTTTGTTTGAAAGTCTGGAGGAGAGTGTTGCTCAGTGTGGAGAGATCCTGGTGGCGAGAACCATCTCTGTGTTCCATCCCTGTCTCTCCACCTGCTTTCTGTTTTCATATGCTGGAGGACATACCAGGCTGGACCCCCCACCCCCGGAAGCAATTGAGAGGGGGCTAGGTGCTGTGCAGGAGCCCCATGGCACAGAGTGGTAAGCTGCAGTACTGCAGTCCAAGCTCTGCTCACGATCTGAGTTCGATCCCGACAGAAGTCGGGTTCAGGTAGCCGGCTCGAGGTTGACTCAGCCTTCCATCCTTCCAAGGTCGGTCAAATGAGGACCCGGTTTGCTGGGGGTAAAGGGAAGATGGCTGGGGAAGGCACGGGCAAACCACCCCACAAAGTCTGCCTAGAAAACGTTGGGATGTGACGTCACCCCATGTGTCAGGAATGACCCGGTGCTTGCACAGGGGACCTTTACCTAGGTGCTGTGCAGCAACGCCACAATGTCACTTTCAGTTGCATAACAGGAAGGCCAGCATTTCCAGTTAACCATTCATTCAAGGAGACATCACACAATAGCACTTTCCCCCTACCCTTGGGCAGCAGTGAGAAGCCAGATGACCTGTCTAAACAAGTGCACACTGAACACACACACACACACACACAAACAAACACAATGACTATATGTTATAAGGCTGGATAAATTAATGTCGACCAGTATCCCCAAAATTATTACCACTTATTATTAAAATTGCCAGTTCATAATGCTGGTCTAGCCCCTTTGTTCAGCCCTAGAAAGCCTACATTTCTGGACTGCTCCATTCTCTAGATTTTCCTATGGGACCACTCGTTCCTTTTGTCTCCTGAAACAAGAAATACCAGCATCAGGTGTAGGGCTTCCAAGTGTTTGGGGGGTTAATAGTGAGATGGACAGCCTGAAAAATATCTGTGCAGCTTTCATAATGCAATATTTAAATCAGCCTCTTCCCCAAGCATCTGAGTTCTAAAGGATATCACCCTCCCCCCCAGTGAAAGCTTAAGGACTGGGCCTGATAGGGAGAAATGCTTTGTGGGTGCCTGCACAGACTTGTTACTATACTGTGCTTGTTATTGTTAATGATAAAAGAATTAAGGTGTATTCAAGGGGCACAGATTAAAAAAAGCAAACTATAATCAGATAGGGTGAGGAGGCAGACACCCACAAGAAACACATTCTCTGTTCCAGTATTTCAGCCCTTATAGATTTTTGGCTAGTATTCAACTGGATCTCATTTCAGACCTGGTTCTTGTTGTCACGGATGCACTGAAAAGCCAATTTACAAACTACAGTAAAATGACCCTGAGAACTAGACCAGCCTACTGAGAATTGAATTTCCTGGCAACCCCTCCCCCACAAGCTGGGAAATTGACATGTAATAGCACAGCTTAGAAAGCAGAGAGCATTCAGGAAGAGATATGGAGTATTGCAAGTGAGCAACATGCATCTCCTTACAGGAATAGAGGAAGGGTAGCAGTCTACTGTGCCCTGTCATTGAGCTGGATCTTGCTCACTTTTGGGCTCTCTTTTTTTTTTGTTTCCCAATAAAGTTAAAAGGTACCTGCTTCAATAGTCACAGATTCCCCAACTACAACTACTTAGATTTAATGTACAGAAACTGGCAAGTCCAGACGCGTGGATGGTTGTGTCTGTTTTTCCATTTGTCCTATTCCCACCATTAATTGTAAGTTTTGGGGTTGGGTAATTGACCAAAGCAAATATTTATTTATTTATTTAGAATATTTCTACATGCTGCCTCTTCAGAGTCCTTCTCAAGGCGGCTAACAATTGAAAAACACGCTATTAAAGCATGAGCCATTCAAACTCAAGGGCAGCATAAGAACTATCCATAAACAGAAGCAGACCATTGAAAAACTGATAAGATAAAACCACCAATTAAAAAAAAACCTGGGTTAAAAGATGTGTTTTAGCCTGGTGCCTAAAAGGAAGTGAAGTAGGCACCAGAAGAGCCTCAAGTGGCAGGGCGTTCCAAAGGCAAGGTGCCACCATAGAAAATGGTGGTGCCACCATAGTATGGGAGATGGCCCCAAACAATTGCCATTTACAGCCTTCGGGGTAAGAACCAGCACTTTCAATTGTGCCTGGAAACAGATGGGTAACCAGTGCTCATCTTTCAGCACAGGGGTGATACGATCTCTGTAACCAACCCCTGATCAGTAGCCTGGCCACCACATTTTGGACCAATTGAAGTATCTGAACCATTTTCAAAGGCAGGCCCACATACAGCTCATTACAGTAATCTAACCTGGATGCACCCAGAGCATGGATCACTGTGGCTAGACATGCTTTTTGAGGAACAGTCATAGTTGGTGAACCATCCAGACATAATAAAAGGTGGTATGTGCCATGGAGGAGACCTGCACTTCAGGGGTGAGGGATAAAACCCCCTTCAGGACAGGCTGACTCTGCAGTCCCCAAGCAGCTTCTCAATTGACCAACAGCACCTCAGTCTTGTCTGGATTGAGCTTCAGTTTATTGTCCCTCATCCTTCCCATTACCTCCTTCAGGCACCTATTCAGGACTTCCACAGACCCACCTGGGTCAGCCATTAAGGAGAAATGGAGCTGGGTGCGATCTGCATATTGGTGGCACCTCACTCCAAATCTCCAGGAGAATCAACAGGGACAGACACTCCCCGTCACTCTCCCATCGAAGGTCATCAGTCAGGATGACCAAGGCCATTTGCATCCTAAAGCTAGGTCTGAATTCAGATTGTAATGGTCTAGATCAGGGGGCCATAGGGTTGCCAGGTCCCTCTTCACCACCGGTGGGAGGTTTTTGGGGCACAGCCTAAGGAGGGTGGGGTTTGGGGAGGGACTTCAATGCCATAGAGTCCAATGACCAAAGCAGCCATTTTCTCTAGGAAATCTGATCTCTATTGGCTGGAGATCAGTAGTAATAGCAGGAGATCTCCAATTATTACCTGGAGGTTGGCAACCCTAGGGGGCCACCACCTGCTCAAGTCCCTTGCCAAATAATGGAATATTAGCTACTGGGCAGTAGTTATTTAAGTCATTTGGGTCCAGGGATGCCTTCTTCAGGAGGGGTCTCACAAGTTCATCTTTCAAAGTGGTTAGAACTACACCCTCTCACAGAGAGGCATTTATAGGGTTGCCAGCTCCAGGTTGGGAAATACCTGGAGATTTTTGGGGTGGAGCCTGAGGAGGGTAGGATTTGGGGAGGCGAAGGGCTTCAATGCCATGGAGTCCAATAGCCAAAGCGGCAATTTTCTCCAGGGGAACTGATCTCTGTCACCTGGAGATCAGTTGTTATAGCGGGAGATCTCCAGCCACCACCTGGAGTTTGGCAACCCTATTTATTACCTCCTGGACCCAGTCAAATAGACCGGGTTGGCACGAGGAGCAAGACTGATGGGCCAAAGACTTTGAAACATCTTATCCACTTCATCAGGCCTAGGATTGCAGCTTTTTCTTGTAGGGAGGGGAAAGGATCCTGCACAACAGCTCTAGGGCAGCCAGAAATTAAATTGATGAAGATTTCTCCATCTCAGCATCTCCATGATTACAAAAACTTCAGGTGCTGCATTTCTGTTTGACATGAATCCTGACACAGGGGGGATTACTAGGAGAAAAGGCAGTTGGCTGCTAATGATCAAGAAATAGTTATATTCTCATGAAGTCTGCAGCCAGGCCTTTTAGAGTCTGTTAGTTTCATCGCAGAGACAGAAAAAACAATATAATTCAGACTGCTCTAACTGCAAAGTACATTGCATTTTCCATGCTGAGGTTACCAACCCACGGCCAGGTCACCATTTCATTAAAAAATGTCTCAAATGGAGGACCTGGTGTTCCAACAGGATATTTGTTGCCAGATGGCACTTGGGGGGAGATTGGTAAATAGCAGGAAATCAGGGGCACCTGCCAAAGTTTTACACTGTGGCATTCTGAAAGAAATGCCCTATTTTAACAAACAGGAGGAAGAAGAAGAGGAGGTTAGAGAAAGTAGAATATAACATATTCTGGAAGGGGAGAAAAACATTTGTATAATGTAGGGAATTCTGGAATGGAGAGGAAGAAAGCATTTTGTTCTCTGTGATGTAAGGAAAAAGAAGCAAGGCAGGTGACTCCCTCTGCAAGGCAGATGTCCCCTTCCCCAGTCTATCTTGCAAGACTACCTAGCCAAAGAGAGAGAGAGAGAGAGTGAGAGAGTGGATGAAGACCAGAGAAAGATTCCGAACCTGTCTGTGTAGAGAGGTAACAGCTATGTATGGTGGGAATGGCTTGCATTATGCCTCATTTCTCTCCACAGAAGAAGCCAGCCATGCTTTTCACCTATACACAATAAGCTTTTGAAGAAATCTCAAATTTATTTATCTAAGGAATCCCTTTAAGGGATGTCTGTATTTCTTTCTCCTTTGCAGTTTCTGGCCCACCTCATATAGTGGAAACAAAAGGAAAATCATTTTGCAGAGGGTTTTTTTTTGGGGGGGGTGTCTATATTTGGTGTGACTCTCTGCATATCTAGCCTTGATTCCCCTCAAAATCTTTGCACTGGTTTCTTAGGGCCCAAGTGGCTTCCCCAGTGCAAAGCTTTCCCTTTTTGTTGTTGTTGTTTTTGCTTTGCCCAGCCCTTTCAACCCACAGCCTTCCCACAGGGCTGTGTCAGATCTTACCCTGCATATCCTATGGCAGGAAGTCACCAATAATGCTCTTAGTAACTTCCCCCCATCCCCCCCCATTGCTTAAAGTATGGGAGGAAAAATAACCCATTTCCATGCTCTGGGGCTATTTTGATGTTGCTTCCTTTGTCTGAGTCCTTACTTACACATGCATGGGCACACACACTCTCTGTCTCACCAGACAGGAGTTTTTCTTCTTCTTTTGCTGTCTAATTTATCCAGGGTGCTTGCACTGCTCTGTTATTTTATGCTGACCAATGGCCGTAACAATAAATGGAAATTTATCCAGGGTATACATGAAAGGAGAGGTGTTTGCAGCAAATTTGCTGTATAACCAAATGAACTAGTGGGCACGGACAGCCTTCCTCTGTAACAGTTTTGTTTTTTGTCAAGCGTGAACCTATTCTTTAACCGATTGGGGTGGGGGAATTCCCTTCTAACTAAACCCACACTGGCATCAGTCAGTATGGAACTTCCTCTTTCCATGCAGCTGATAAAAAACCAATTCCTTGCATTAAACCTTCCATAGCGCATCATATGTGGGGCACCATCTCCAGAAATTCTGGCTCGCTCTCTCTGCCCCCCCCCCCATCAATCTTTGGAAATTGTCTAGCACTTTAGATAAAACGGCAGACTCAGCAGTCACTGCGGTCTTGCCCTTGATTTTGCTGAAATGTGGGGTCTGAGTCCTGAGTCATTATAATCTTGTTGAGCCTATTGGAGAGGGGAGACTTTTTGTTGGCATCGTCCTGGGGGAAAGAGATGCTCGGAATGTGATTTAAAACCAAGCAAGAGTCGTTTCTTCTCGGCCAATTATTCATGCAAACTCCCCCCCCCCACACACCCCGCCGTTATATGATGGATGGATAACTGTTCTGTTTGGTCTCTTTGTCTGGAGGATGCAAACAGACTTGGGATGCTGAGGGGTGGGGAAGATTACCTCATCCTATGCGCCCCAAGCCAATCGGCTTCCTCTTCCCTTCGCTTCTCCAGGCGGATTGGGGGGGTCTCGACCAACCACAAAAAGCCTTCGCCCGTCCCCATGGTGACGGGGTTGTATATAGGGAGCCGCGCTGTACCCTGCGCTGCAGGTTATCTTACATCGACCTCCTAAGAGTCGCGCTGTAAGAAAGCACCCTCCTCCGCGCCGCTTCGAGGTTTGCCCCGGCTCTGCAACAAAGCAGCGGAAATGGTAAGCGCCAGGACGCTGGCGGAGGGGCGCGAGCTAGCAAGTTGCAGGCCGCCCCCACCCCAATCGCTGACTGCTGACCCTTCCCATCCCTTGCTCGCTTTCCCTCAATCCCTCCCTGCCCGCCCACCCACCCAATAGCGCGCTTTGTGTCTGCATTTCTATGGCGGATCTCCCCCACTCCCCACCCCTTTCAACTGACCAATTGGACTTGCGGCTGAAATGCCGTGAGGCCCCTCACCGGAGGTCAGACGAAGGGCACTCGCGCGCAGCCCAAATCATGCACCTTCAATCCCCTTTCAGTGCACCCTAACGAGCGTTTGCAACTGGATGTGACCCGTTCGCACAGTAAAATCCCCCTTCAAAGTGGACTGAAAGTGCGTTATTTGGGCTGGGTGCAAGCGCCCTAAACCTTGTTCCTCGCTCGTTCCTCGTATCTCGCCACCACCCCGAAGGATGCAGCGGCTCTCACAGGCAGCCTGACGCAACTCTTCCTGGGGGGGGGATGGGGGGGAGGCGACGAGGGCTTTATAGCAATTCCTGCATGCGTCTCCGTTTCCAAGCCTTTCCCAGCTGCGGATCGGCAGAAAGGGGTGGAGGGAGTAGCAGAGGCAGGAGGTGTCAGCAGGGAGCGATTGGCTAGGCTTGAAATCATGGGGGTGGGGGGAGCGGTTAGAAGCAGCCCGATGCAAATGTCTGCGCTTCTTGGAAAGATCATCTTCTGAGTAAATATGATTACCTAGTTTCTTTACAATTAGATCTAGTTCTCTTTTTTTTTTAAGCCATTACTTTTGTGGGTTGAAACTGCATCAGTATTTTCCCTATTCCTCTTGGCATTTAGATAAATGCGTCTAGTAACCAGTTATTCGTATTGCATCCGCAGTGATTCAGCGGAATGGCACGCACTACTAAAAAAAAAATAGCAAAAAAAGCTGAAGGATCCAGGGATGGGAGGGAAACGTATGTAGAAACACCTCTTGTTCCTTATCAGGTGAAAAAAAAGGGGGACAGTCAAGGGAAATGAATGCCCGTTTCAGGGATAAAATCATTCTGGAGAATCCTCTTTGCAAAAAAAAAAAAAAAGGGGGGGGTACGCCCTTGCGTTGTTCCGAAAGACTGCATAAAGAAGGGCATTGTTAAAGAAATCTCTGCAGCTGAGGAGAGAGACTGGGTACCCTCTGAGGGATGAAATGGCAGCACCCTCCCCACCCCCCTTCCCAGCTCCCATGCCCTGAAGCAGATTGGTCTCTGGATGAATGGGAGGCAGAAGGTGATGGCTGACAAAGCAGACAAAGAGGGTGTCTCCTCTGGCAGATGTGACCAGCATAATTAACCGGAGACAATGGCGCAGTGTAACTGGACTGGTCTCTGTTTTCAACAAGTGCCCCCCACATCAGCAGCAGCTTTTCATTTCTGCATTTTTCTGCATTGGAATGCTTCCTTTCAAGTAACATTCCCAGAGGGTGGGGATTGGTTGTACTAGCTATTTTTTTAAAAAAACTACTCAGTTGCTTGATCACATTTATAGAAAGAATGGAAATGGCACATACATGCTTTCTTGGCATGTGACAGATTAGTCTTCCGTTCCAGCCTTCCCCTTCTCCCCCACATTCATTTCATTCCCAAGCATGTTCTCAGTTGAGCTCAGAGGAGGGAAAATTGGCAAAACAGCATTATGAGATCATGCTGGAAATAAACTTGGCTATGTTAATCCATTGCAGATCGCAGAC
The DNA here is from genome assembly GCF_029931775.1 of Euleptes europaea. Taxonomy (NCBI): domain Eukaryota; kingdom Metazoa; phylum Chordata; class Lepidosauria; order Squamata; family Sphaerodactylidae; genus Euleptes; species Euleptes europaea. The sequence continues at coordinate 158,264,887 of NC_079312.1, forward strand.
ACTGCCAGTCTTTGTAGGCGTAGATGGAGAAATGATGGTTAAGAGTTCTACTCCCTACTGCCCTGAGCATTCCCAGTCTTCCTGGACTGGGTGTGGCAGTCTCTGCAGGTCTCCCTCACAACATCTCTCTCAGATGACAGATGCAGATCTCCCTCGCAGCATCTTCCTCAGATGACAGAGAACAAAGGGCAGATGGAGCAGGACAGAAAAATATCTTTCTTGAGACTGAAAATCAAAGTTGTCTCTAAAAAGAAATCTTGATGGGGAAATCCTTGAGTGCATCCTTCATAGTATTGAAGGAACAATGGGTTGGGTGTGGCACTCTAGTACTCCTTGAAATCAAGATGCTGTTCAATCATTTCAGTTACACACTATTAAGTCTATTCTATGCTTTTCTAGCTGTTTTTGCTTCCTAATTCCCATTTTGAACAATGTGGGCTAGCAGTTGTATTACACGTTTATTTTTTAGGTTTATTATATTGAACTGTGCTTTTCTTTTGTTGAATATCCATTGCAAGCTTATGGTTCCTGGATGCTTATTCCCCCTATCCAGGACTTCAGCAGAAATTATAAATGTAGTTTTCTGATGTTTTTATTTAATCACAGATGGCAAGGATGTTGAAGTAGCATTACACATACCCAGACATCTTGACCCTTCTTATTAAAATGAAACTATAGGCCATTCTAGTGCATCTGTGTTCTGATTTTTCATCTTAGCGTGAATGTATCTCCATCCACGTGGGCCAGGCTGGTGTCCAGATCGGCAATGCTTGCTGGGAGCTCTACTGTCTCGAACATGGCATCCAGCCTGATGGGCAGATGCCCAGTGACAAGACCATTGGGGGAGGAGACGACTCCTTCAACACATTCTTCAGTGAGACGGGTGCTGGCAAGCATGTCCCCAGGGCAGTCTTTGTGGACTTAGAGCCAACAGTGATTGGTGAGTGTCAACGTCATTTTGATGAGCAGAAACTTTCCCGAAAGAATTGTCACCAAACTTTGGAACATTTTTGAACAATTCTCTAGCTTTAAATACTTTATAATTATGCCCTAGTAAATCTTTACTTACACAAAAGATTTTTTTTACAAATTTAATTTAGCTTTTTGCTTTTTATAAGCTTTGAAAGAAAATCTGAACACAAACTCCAAATATAATCATTGTACTGTAAAGGTATCAGCTGATGAGGCCAAGGACAAAAACCCAGAAGAAATAGCCGAGATGCACCAAACAAGATAAATTTATAGTACAATCGCTCAAGGTTGTCCACCCCTTTTGTCCCTGTACAGATGAAGTGCGCACAGGAACCTATCGCCAACTCTTCCACCCTGAACAGCTCATCACTGGCAAAGAAGATGCTGCCAACAACTATGCACGAGGCCACTACACCATTGGCAAGGAGATAATTGACCTGGTTCTGGATAGGATCAGGAAGCTGGTAAGTACATTCCCTCAAAAGGAAAACCTATGTAGAATTTTAGGAAAGCTGTATTGTGCTAACCTGCCACAGGGTTCTAAGATGAAAATGTCCATTTGTATTGGCAACTTACAAAAAGAAAAGGCAGATATGCTGTTGCTATTATTCTGATATCAGTTGTGCAAAATCCTACAATGGGACCATACACAAAG